>NC_090265.1:1313870213-1314495213 GCF_040414725.1 Anabrus simplex | reverse complement strand
CAAATCTAATTTCTAAGCATGTCACATAACCGGGGGATAGGATTAGATTTCTTTGTAAATATCAAAATGTTGTAAGATAATGCATGTCCTATATGGAAATTTTATTGATTTTTATAATGTTGGAGTAAAATCAAAGGGGGCTAAATTACCGGACGACTCATTTTTTTTCTTAATGATTAGCTTATCGTGAGGGTTATATTTTTAGTAATATGTAGCATGTCCTAGCAAATATGGGAACAAGGTTAGGAGAATATTTGAGTTTCCCTTAGGGGTGGTTGGAACTATAGTGCTGGCGAGCAGGGAAAACCATGTCAAAATGTTGGTAGCTACTGTCTCACGTGGCTGTCGTATATGCCGGGGAAACTCATGGGTCAGTCAGTCAATGCATGCCTAGCTTACACATATAATTAGTGCATGTACAGCAAGAAAGAAGAAATCCAGACCGAGAGAGGTACATGTTGTGTTATTTAGGTAGGTGTGATGGACCATGTGCAAGTCTCCCGTGATTTTTGATTAATTGGCCAGAATGGTTAGGAGTGTTTTTTTTAATCTATAGCCGGGGTGAGGCCCAGAGGCAGGAGTCTCTAATCTTTGGTCAGAAGATTTAAATATAAGTATATTTCCTGTAGCAGGAACGATATAGTCATGAGAAACCATGCCCAAGGGAAGAAGATACGCGATATGAGACGTAGTGAGAGGGCCGAATGCCCGAGTAATTTACGATGAGATGAGTTAGAAGTGATCGTGCCCACAGTCGGCGCTCAGCGATGATAATGAGAAGGGAGAGAATAAAAGAGTATTTCAGGGGAATTCCACGATAATATGAATAAACAAATGAAGTGGGCCATGGATATGTGTCCCCGAGATGAGAGGGTGGACGTGTGAGGGAGAGAAGAATCTGGCGTGGCCAATGAATGAGAAATGGCCGTGCGAAGTGAATGGCCGCCCTTCCTTTTTTTTGTGTGAATGTCTGGCTCTCGCCCTCGTGACAGAAGGATCCCTTGCACCATTGTATTAAGACTTGGAGCCCTGTGTCTACCCGCGCTCTTCTGTTTGGTTTAAATGGCTTAGCTAAGAATACTTGTATAATGATAATATCACGGTGATTTTTAAAGGTATTTAATAAATGAGTAGCGATCTCCCCCAGATATCCGGTGATATGAGACTATAGCTATTCTAGGGATCTACAGAAACCCACAGTTCCTCTCGGTCGGGAGTCGGCCAGTTCGACTCCGGATTATGATGGCGCCCTTGAGCGAGCTGCTCCAGGTGTGCGCCTTGGGCCGGAGACATTGATAACCATGCTGTTTCTTTCTAGGAATGGCTCTCCTTTGTGCATGAAGTGTATATATCCATATATCAGTGTATGTTTCGTAATTATGTGCTTATATTTTTGAGTTCAAACAGAACCTATGTGCACGTTGTGTGGTCTTGGTGATAGATGAGGAGTCCGGGGTTTAGCTAGATGGTATGTGTGTTTGTTTGTGTATCATGTAAATGTTTCTTTTAATATGATAATTATGTAGCGTAGGCCCCGGTTATGTTCGTGCTAAGAACAACAAGTAATTTGTGAATAGGGACATCAGATCATCTCACGGTGTGATCGACAGAATAATAGAAAAATTTCATGAACGGTCTGAACTAATGAGGAAAGATGAACGATAGCAAATCGCAAAAACCTCAATCATACCGTTATGCAGACGACGCCCATGGGCGATTCATATTTTAAAGGGATCATTATTTTCTTTTCCTCCCATATGTGGAGAGTCATTGTATAGAGCTGTGTCTATTTCTTTAATATGTCATATTTGAATAAATTCGTATTCGTAACCCCTATTTTTATGATTCTTGTCATTTGTAGCAGTGCTAAGCAGTATCCACTAGGCATTTGAACCCAGAGATCCTACTTTCATATTATAGACATAAGGCTCCATCTTAAGTATTTGTTTCTTTCTTTCGAACGTACCACTCCCCCAAGTGCTCAGGCTGCCGGGCCGGCACAGAAAGTAGGAAGGAGAGCGGTTCGAAGCTCGTTAAGCAATTCGACCCGCTCTTCAATCCAATCTCATCCGTGGGTGTTTACCCCGTTACGTGGAGGCATTCTTATGCGTGGGTCATCCATTCGAAGCCCGGAAGGGTGTAATATCTCAGATGCTGAAATACACCAGCCTCTTGCCGGAAGATTTGCCGTAATAAAAAAACTCCTGCGGGACAAAATTCTGGTACCTCGGTGTGCATGGAAACTACAAAAGTAGTTAGGAGAACGTAAAAACAGTAACATCCGCAATGCGGATTATTATTAGACTATTATTATTATGTATTAGAGTAGTATCTGACTCCGGTTTTCATTGTCATATTTCATTCTAGAAACACTCTCCAATATTACTTCATTTCATCTATCATTTATTAATCATCGCCCCAGAGGAGGGCGACAGGCTTCGGCAGCCGACACAATTCCTATCCTCGCCGCTAGATGGAGCTTCATTCATTCCATTCCTGACTCGGTCGAATGACTGGAAACAGGCTGTGAATTTTCAGAGTAGTATCTGTAGTTATACTATGTATGTAATTATTGATGGCGAGTATGCTCGTGAACTGTAGATAATGTACTATCGAAGAATTGTCCGGCTTCTTGGCTCAATGGTCAGCATAGTGGCCTTTGGTTCACAGGGCCCGGGGTTCGATTCTCTGCTTGATTGCTACTTTAATCTTAAATAATGAATTCCCTTGACTCGGGGATTTAGAGTTCTTTGCTGTCACCGACATCGCTACAACTCATACAACACACACAACACTTTTTTTTGCTAGGGGCTTTACGTCGCACCGACACAGATAGGTCTTATGGCGACGATGAGATAGGAAAGGCCTAGGAGTTGGAAGGAAGCGGCCGTGGCCTTAATTAAGGTACAGCCCCAGCATTTGCCTGGTGTGAAAATGGGAAACCACGGAAAACCATCTTCAGGGCTGCCGATAGTGGGATTCGAACCTGCTATCTCCCGGATGCAAGCTCACAGCCGCGCGCCTCTACGCGCACGGCCAACTCGCCCGGTACACACAACACTATCCTTCACCATAATGTGCAGTTTTCCACATACTCCAGATGCCGCCTCTCCTCGTCGAAGCGTTAGCCTTACAAGGGCTGCATTATGGTAGCAATAGCTGCGCTATATTAATTATACCGGAATTTTCCTCTAAGGCGGTGGCGAAGCTACTAGTTATTGAATGGGTAAGCAGAAAGTCTTACCTTCAATTCTTTTGTAGAGTAGCTCCAAACGGAAATGCTTTCATTGAACATAGCTTTACGCAAGTAACTCCTTATCCTTTTCAAAGTGATCATGATATTTTAGGATGAAGCTGTGGTCACACAAAAGGTTACAATTAAACGAATTAATTTCTACACTTCCACATAGACTGGTTATAAGTCATTAAGGGAAATATAATCTAAAGGTTTTGATGGGGTCACGTCCTTTCCTATGTCAGAGTAGATGTTTATCAATTCATTTTCCAGCAGTTCTCTATTAAAAAGGGGGAAATACACTTAGAAGGCGGTTGATCTTAACTGCAGAGAAACAATGTTAGTAAACAATTAAGGGCCAGGGATCCTACAACTCAACATACTGGGCATGTATAAAATCACCAAAGGGTGTAATCAAAGTGTCAAGAACTTCATAAGTTACACATTTTCAATGTTACGAACATTTTGATATATACATTTATCTTCCTGTATATTTTACAGAATTTTCTGGTGATTGTATAATTATGTGATGTTTCATGATCTCATGTTCTTCAGACTTGAAGTGTTTTTCGTAATTTCAGAATTACAGAGAGCTATATCAGAAACAGTTTTGTTTTGCAATAGAGTGAAGAGATGGTCAGTATAGAAGGATATTTCTCTATACAGGCAGATAAGACAAATTAAACTGATCCATTTGAGTATGTTAAGTATCCCAACAGCAGAATTATATGAGTCCCTACCCCAACATATATCATGTTCATGTCATCAAGATCTGTCTTAGGTCATAATATTTGAAATCGACAATATGGACAGTTCTCGAATAAACATTCCAGCGGGTTGTAGATGCTTGAGGAAATCTGAACCCTCTAGATTACAAAAGTTCAGCTCTTTTCGAGGTTCTGTTAAAAAAAGGAATTAAATTCTGTCATACTATGATTGAGAAGCCTAACTGATGTGATTAATTTGAAGCAATGACGAAGAAAGAGATTTAATTTATGAGCATAATCGCGCAGAAATGTTGTACTTAGCGCACTCATTGACATAGTATTGAACACCGCCATGTTGTTCATTCATCGGTGAAGCTCCCATTGATTGCGCTGCTTCCTGGTTACATAATTTAGAAATTAAATGTGGTGTTACTCTTACTTGGCTACTGATTATGGATTTCGGCTATTGATTGAAAGATTATTTAAGAATGTATATTATAGAATATTTTTTGAAAGTGGTCATGTGCATGTCAAGAGTAACAGTGACTGTCACTTCTCTTCGTTGTCATAACCGTTTCATGGTTCTTAAATAATTATAAACTCAATTTATCCTATATTGCTAATATCCTCGCAAACTGTGAAATTGTATAGGACTCCAGATTAGGGTAAGTCACGAGCGTCTCATAGAAGCGACCATCATTACAGACTTTAGTTAAGAGATATATCGCGTTCCTATCGTCCCATCAGTGTAGGCCTTTCAGTTTAAAAGATTCCGGTTTCCTGTCGAAGTTCACTTTGCAGTGGCTATTAGGAAGGTCGATGAGCGGTCTCTAAGGGTGGCTGACGTAGACCTGAAGAAGGACTGCTTCTATCACAGACAGTTGTACGTAGCGTATTGGCGAGTGAGCACCCCCTCCTCACAGCTTGGTAATCCTGCCGCCACAAGGTAGAATAGACAATATTGTTTACAAGGAAGATCTGTAAAATTTAATGGTTGCGGTGGTGGATGCTGTTGTAAGCGGAATAAGGAAGCCATCAGCGTATAGAAGAAAAATAAAGAGTTGAGATCCGTTTTGAACTGAGGTAAAGTTAAACGACTCCTTTCGATGTTCGATGTACCTAGGAACCACGTGGCAGCTGCACCACATCTTTCAAGTTTTCACCTCCTAATATTCACGTTTCCTGCCACTTACGACGAACATAGTATACTGGAAATGTATTATGCAGGCTGTGCTGACTGTAGGATCTCCAAAATGTAAAACATTCCAAAATAAATTTCAGTTTAAAATCTAAATGAAGCATCTGTATCTTCCTAGCATATACAGGGTTAATCATAAGTTCCTCCGGGATTTGAAATATTTATAGTAGAATAACGTTGGTAAACACAGGAAAGCGGCTCCTATCAAGAGATAAAAAATCAATGTCTACCGCGTTACCAAAGGTGTTGAGTATTCAACGTAAAGAGACACAAATGTTGGTGAGTTTCTGTGTTGACTGATATAAAACGTTTGTTCTGTATACCGTAGTTATTGCACTATACGTGTTTCAAAACGCGGAAGTAACCAAGGAATGTGGCCAAGGATGTTCGTAACGCTAAACAGGTTGCACTAAAATATTTGCTGGCCTTCTGGCTGGGAAGTATTCGTCTTAATGGGCTGTATGTGCCAGAGACTTGTTTTTCCCCACACATAAAATTTGTCACTAACATTTCCTCATGTATTGCTCGTAGATTCTATTGTGCGACTTGGTTTTCCGTGCGATGCCAGCGACAATCCTTGTGAGCGGCTGCGGCTGATCCCAGAGGCTCTCTCTACAGATCCTATATGTGGCAGCGATGGTGTCACGTACGCCAACCCTTTGGCTCTTATGTGTGCACTATCCAGAGATAATGGTGAGTACAACCAATCATTCTAATGATTTCCTCAACTGATTACTGCTTCGAATAGGCGCCCGAAATAGCTTACCAGTCAAATATTATTCAAGGAATTGTAGAATGCCAATTGTACATATATTTTTATTATATTTTAATAATAAAGCAAGTAAATAATAATTCACATTTTAAATAACAAAACACGTTTTAAAAGATTTCATAAAAACAACATGTAGGCCTATAGAATATGTTTCTCTACAACAATGAAACGACTAAAACCAATCTCAATCGGGCAACAAACTCGAATGACCTTGTCCTACCAAGCGACGCTGCAAGTTACGAGGTGTCGCGTTGGACGAATCTTCTCGTCCATTATTCTTGGCTTTCTAGACCGGGGCCGCTATCTTACCGTCAGATAGCTTTTCATATGTAATCAGGTAGGCTGAAAGGACTCTGGAAACAATACCGGGGCCTCCGGGTAAGAGGCAAACATGCTACCCCTACACCACGGGAGCCGGCAAACAATGAAACGGAACGAATATCTAAATGAATCTCTTTATTAGTACTATGTTATTATCGGACTTAACTCCTTTTAAGAGGACTTACGTTTATCCCAATTATCAACTAACAAGTGACTGAGCTCGGACGTTACTGTTTTATGAATATCACACAATTATTTACAATCTAAATATATAAAGCAAGAGTTTTGTCTGTACATTGCTCAGAATTTGGAAATAATGGTATTTTTGTATCGGCCATGTCCATAGTAACAAGGAAATGCACTTCTTACTTTTCCGTAATTTCTGTCTGTCTGTCTGTCTGTCCGTCTGTCTGTATGTACACGCATCACGAGAAAACGGCTGAAGGGAATTTAATGAAAATCGGGGATGAGACACTACAATCTAGGCTATACATAATTTTACTCACGCCGAGTAAAATGGTAGTTTAGGGGATGGCCTAAAATTGAATTCTCGAATATTTATATTGTTAGTGGTCCTATCGATAAATACTACATAACTAAAGTTATATAGAATTAAATTTCCGATCATTTATGTCATACATTGGTACCGTACCGACTTTGGTACCGACAGATATTCATGCATTTGTATTTCTATTGCTAAGTCCATATCAACGCCGAGCCATGAGAAAATGGGTTAACAGAATTTAATGAAAGTCGACGAATAAGACACTACAGTGTAAGTTATAAACAATTTTATTCGCCCTGTATGAAATTGTAGTTTAGGGGAAGGCGCCTAAAATTTAATTTTTAAATACCTATGTTATTGATCCTATCGAAAAGCACTACATAACAAAATTTATAGAGAATACAATTTCCGACCATTTATGTTTTATTCAATTTTACCGTACCGACTATGGTAAGAGTGGTATTTCAAAGTCGGAAGAAAATGAAATGTGAAGGCCTACAATATTGAAAGCTCATAACATTGATCAACAATAACATTACATTGACCATTGTTTGCGGTGATATTCTTTGTCTCTTATGCTGCCGCTCAACTCCGATTGAATATTGGCGGGAAATAGTTGGGGAGTTAGAAAACTTTCTTCTTTAGCATGTCATTCCTCTAGTTCATACATTTTCTGATTACCGCTGGTACGTAACTCAATGGTTCATCATAGCATTCCAGCTATTCGATCCCTTCTCTGCGCGCTGTGAATGAGCAGTCTGCACTCTTAAGGCAGAGGCTCACTTAGTAGTAGTAGTAGTGGTGGTGGTGGTAGTAGTAGTAGTAGTATGAGCTGGTCTAGCATTACAATTCAGGCATATTCCAAATTATAGCACCATAAGTCACTAAATAAACCAAAATTCAACCCTGAAAAGAACCGTTTCTTAAAATGAGATTTTTCTCTTCACTTTTATTAAATTCTACATTCAATTTATTCAAAATTAGCAGTGAAGAGGGGGTTTCTCCTCTGGCTTGGGGGAAAAATTGCCTCCAAGTCAGATAGATTTTTCTGCCACCAGTGTAGTGAATTGAGATTTTCCGACTTATCGGGTACTCCCAGGAAACAGATTAGTAAAAGAGCATAGTTTCTGCCCTGGGACTCTCCACTATCCCCCCCCCCCGAAAAAAGACTAAGAGTGTTCACGGATCACGGCTGTCTGCGGCCTGGTCATTCCAGTTCTGGAACTTAGGACTGTTAGATCGGCAGCGTAGTGCTGTTCGTTAAAAGTGAGAATATGTGTTGTTTTTCATTTGATCGAGTATTTCATGCGAAATCATTCCTTTTACTCGCGCCATTACTACTGACGTCGTTGTAATGACCTATGCTCATTTCAGTTCGGAAAATCACTGAGACAGTCTTTATGAGGATGTAAAAAGGCAGGTGGAGAGTGAGTGTCTGCCATTATAATGCAATTCCCCAACCTATTATTGTGACTGATGGTAGGCAAGCGGGCCTACCATTACAATGAAAATTCCCTAAAGCAGTCTTCATATGAGAAAGGACGTTCGGTGATTTCTCCGTCACGTTTGCAGGGTAACGTTAAGAGCTATGCAATTTAATGCAGTCTTGCTCACAACGTGTACTCTATCTGACCTACAATTATGTATTCGATGTAGAATTCCGTAGCGAAGCACGGGTACATCAGCTAGTCTATCTATTATATAAAATAAGAGTTTTGTCTGTAAATTGTTCAGAATTTGAAAAGAATGGTATTTTTATATCGAACATGTCCACAGTAACAGCGAAATGCACTTTTTACTTTTCCGTAATATCTGTCTGTCTGTCTGTCTGTCTGCCTATCTGTCTGTCTGTCTGTCTGTCTGTCTGTCTGTCTGTCTGTATGTATGTATGTACACGCATCACGAGAAAACGGCTGACTAGAATTTAATGAAAATCGGTATGAGAAGTCGGGGGATGAGCCACTATAATCCAGGCCATAAAACATTTTATTCACGATGAGTGAAATGGTAGTTTAGGGGAAGGCCTAAAACGTAATTCTAAAATATTTATATTTTAATGGTCCTACAGATTCATATTGCATAACGAAAGTTGTATAGAGTTAAATTTCCGAACATTTATGTTTTATACATTCATGGGCGTCCATATGACAGTTTGTAGGGAGGGGGGCCTAGACCTGGGGGTTTGTAGTATTTTTTATATTTTAGAAGATGAATGGCGCCTTCTTGTATTCCGCGGTAGAATAACACCCACAGTATCCCTTGTATGTTGGCGGGGGCGGTACTACCACTTCTACGTAATACCGACTTGAAATCAAGTTCTTGAAAGAAAAACACCTGACAATATTCGATTATTTTCCTTTTCCTGAGAGCTAGAGGGGAGCCACGGGCCCCCCTTGCCCACGGGCATGGGCGCCCTTGTATAGATTTTTACCGTACCGGCTATGATAACAGAGATTTTCATGAATTTGTATTTTTGTTGCTAAGTCCATATAAACGCAGAGCCGCGAGAAAATGGTTAACAGCATTTAATGAAAATCGGTATACAGAGTAGGGGAATAAGAAACTACAGTCAAAGCTATAAACAATTTTATTCACTACGGATGGAATTTTACTTTAGGGGAAGGCGCTTACAATGTAATTTTTAAATACCTATGTTATTGGTCATGTCAAAAATGCTACGTAACAAAATTATAGAGAGTACAATTTCCGATCATTTATGTTTTATTCAGTTTTACTGTGCCGACTATGATAAGAGTGGTACTTCAGAGTCGGAAGGAAACTGAATGTGAGGGCCTACAATATTGAAAGCGCATAACATTCATCAACAATAATATTACATTGACCATTGTTTGTTGTTATGTTCTTTGTTTCTTATGCTGCCACTCAATTCCGATAGATGGGATTACTGCTGCGTACTGGGTATAGCAGTCTGAATACTGACGGGAAATAGCTGGGGAGTTAGTAAACTTTCTTCTTTAGCATGCCGTTCCTTTGGTCCATACATTTTCTGATACTGCTGGTGCGTAATACACTGGTTCATTAGGCCTATAGTATTCCAGCTATTCGATCCCTACTCTGACGCGCTGTTTTTGAATGAGCAGTGTGCACACTTATGCCTAAGGTAGAGAGAGGCTCACTTAGTGGTAGTATGACTTGGTCTAGAATTACTATTTGGGCCTAACTTATTCCAAATTATAGCACCACATTTCCCTAAATAACTCAAAATAAACCCTGAAAAGAGCCGTTTCTTAACAAAAGCTTCTTCCTCTTCACTTTTATTAAATTCTACATTCATTTCATTCCAAATTAGCAGTGAAGAGAGGGTTTCACCTCTGGCTTGGAGGAAAAAATTTGCCTCCAAGTCAGATAGATTTTTCCGCCGTCAGTGTAGTGAATTGAGATTTTCCGACTCATCGGGTACTCCTAGGAAACAGATTAGGGAAAGGGCATAGTTTTTGCCCTGGGACTCTCCATATTTCACCCCCCTCCTACTCCCGCCGAAAAAAGACGAAAGGTGTTCACGGATCACGGTTGTCTGCAGCTTGGTCATTCCAGCTCTGGAACTTTGGAATGTTAGATCGGCGGCGTAGTACTGTTCGTTAAAAATGATAAAATGTGTGGATTTTTGGATCGAGTATTTCATACGAAAGCACTGGAAAACCACTAAAGAGCCTTTCTGAGGATGTAAAAAGGCAGGCGGAGAGTGAGTGTCTGCCATTATAATGAAAACTTGATTGTGACTGATGATAACCTAGTCTTCATATGTGAGATGACGTTTCGTGACTAGGGTAACGTTAATACAGTCTTGCTCGCAACGTGTATACTACCTAGTCTAGAATTCTGTATACAATGTAGAATTCCGTAGCGAAGCACGGGTACATCAGCTGGCGTGATTATAAGTGTTACTAACCTGTACATAAGCCTGCCTTCGTTGGTCGAAATTGCTATCTAAGGAGTAATTGGAAATTTTAAATGAATCTTAAATATATCTTACCGGGCAAGTTGGCCGTGCGGTTAGGGGCGCACAGTTGTGAACTCTCATCCAGGAGCTAGTGGGTTTGAATTCCACTGTCGGCAACCCTGAAGGTGGTTTTCCGTGGCTTCTCATTTTCACACCAGGCAAATGCTGGGGCTGTACCTTAATTAAGGCCAACGGCCACTTCTTTCCCATTCCTAGGCCTTTCCTGTCCAATCGTCGCCGTAAGACCTATCCGTGTCGGTGCGACGTAAAGAAATAGCAAATATGTATATAATATCTTACGAACAGAAGCTACACTTTCCAGGTTTTATACGACATTTGAATAGAATCAGAGCAGGTATTCTAGTATTTCCTTACAAGCCGTTCTGAGTGTACTTTTTGACTGGAGTTGTTCTTTGACGCCTATGGATCTGCATACTCTTGACAAAGCTGTATACAGCAGTGCAAAACACTGGAGTGAAAATTGATTTTCCTGGATAAATATTCATTGTGACAGAGAAGAGAAGAGCGAATGGTATGTAGGGTTTATAACGTGATAAATCTATTCTTGGAATAGAATACTTCCTTCCCGAAGATGAGCCCGTCGGAATTTCTGCATTAATGATATTTTTGTTTAGCTTTAGTACAGTTAATTTCGTTCCGTTGCACAAACAGCTTTATTGAATTAATTAACATCATCGCACTCTACGGAGTCAGTGCTAATGTACGTTATTTGGTTTTTCTAGCAAAAAGTGGATCGTTTTTCATTATAAGTAGCTGATCTACTGCTAAAAGGTCGTAATGGGAAACCATGGGTGCCTCGTCTCATATGATTTAACTTATCCTGTCTCATTTCCTCAGCATCTTCTAAAATCATTCTTATATTAGACGTAGAAGTCTAGGAATTTAGAGTCATTACTCTCTTCATGTGATTTAACTTTACTCGAGTCATATTTCTCCAAACATACCGTCTTAGCTTCAGTGTTTGTACGTGTAACTGCGTATTTTATCTTAGCCACTTTTGCCTTTGTTTACTCTTTTTGTCTTCCTCGACGTCGGCTCATTTAATGTTGATTTAACACGGGAACTTCATACAACCTTTGGCGATCAAAGATTCTTTTGAAGTGAGACCTCGTGCCTTCTATGGACGTAATGTTCTACCGACGGATTTCTGGTGAAGGTCACAGATAAGGCAAACGCAGTGGTATAAATTCCGCAATCAATCCTGTTAGCCTAATGATCTACACGGTGATAACATTTGGGGCATGAGTCTGGGACAGCTACGTACAAAATTCTTCCGTCCCGGCAACAAAGTATTAGTGCTAAACTATCCTAAATGTTAACGTTGAAGCCATCATAATGATCACATATACAGTGTGTGACATAATCAGTGATTTAGACATTTCCTCTAATTATCTGTATGTGCGGACGTAAATCCGGTTACACTAAGCCCATAGCTCCAATCTACAATGAAGAAGAGAATTTTGTGGCCTAAACTTTGTTTATCTGGAGACAGTATCGTGAAACGAATAATTAATTAAACATAATCTTCCAATAAATAATCACCAGATTCTAATTACCCCATTATCTGTCATAATGTGAGCAAATGGAGACGATGGCTTGTACCCAGACTGTTAATTGCAAGGAATCCAAATAATATATTGAATAGTGAATTGTTGCCATTTGCTAATATCGCTCTCTGTAACACGAACACATCAAAGCAAACAGCAGGACACGGATGAGTATGATGCCAGCAGGTCGCTACTTGCTCTAAAATGACGTCACTGCACTGAATGAGAAGCATTAACGATCGTCTTTTGTCAGTTACCGCTTTCAATACGCGAAAACTTCAAACAGACTGTATGACATGGTTGAACCTTATGCCAATAGATGATGTTAATATTGTTACGTGCAACAAAATGACAATGTCACCTCGCTGAATGAGAGCCATTTTGTCGAGAAGGAATTAAGCATACAAAATTATATATCTTCGAAATCATATCTCTTCCATGGAAGCACTTACAATGAAGCATCCACGATCAACATTATTGTTAAGATGCCATTCCTCATCTCAGCGGAAGGTGTTCTACCTCGTGTTTATCGATGGACATAATGTGTTTTCATATGCCAGAATAGAAAGAATGGTCATTGACTTCACAGAAAAATAGTTTTTCCACTAAACAGTTTAAGTATGCGTTGTTCTTATAACCATTTTCTAGTACCAATTTCAGTCTATATGTTCCCATTTTCCGAATATACCTGTGGAAGGCAACAAAAGTCAGGATCTACGAAGTTTGAACTCTTACCGATAGATATAGCTACGTTCGTGATCATGGCGAATATGAGACACGCTTTTCGCTGAAAGAAGCGTGTTTTTCTTTCCCAAATACAGAAGTTGCCGTCATGGAAGGTCCATTGAATATTTCTTTTAAATAAGAAACTATAACTGGTACCAGTTTCAACTGTTGAAACATTCTCGTTCTTTCAGCATGACTGTTAATGTCAGACAGAATAGAGCTTTATATAGATTAGCTACCTCCCTGGATCAGTGGTAGGATGTCAGCCTCGGATACCAAAACAGCGGTTATAACCCGTCAGAGGTAGTCGTATTTTTGAAGGGCGGGAAGAAGTCCTTTCGAAACTCCATGTCGTAAGTTGTCGGCATGTAAAAGATCCTTGGGGGGACACTTGGTGTTAAATCGTGAGAAATCATTATAACTCAGCCATGGACGCCCAAGATAGATTCGGTTTACTTTGTCATCTAGTGTAGTAGGCCTTAAGAAGAAAAGGAAAGGTCGAAATTGGCGCGAAGCAGCCCTATGGCGTTAAATTAATGCCTGCACATGGCAGCTTAGGCCATCTTTTTCTTCTGGCTCGTTATCCTTGTAGCTGAGCAATCGTATTCCTATGACATAGTTACAGCTCCTGACAATCCCTCTCCTTTCTAGCCGATCTTCAGCTTCTCTGATAGAGGTCAGTAAATATATTGGGACCTTTCCCACCGTCCCCCATGACTCATGGGACCATGTGACAACAAACCAACCCTTTCGGGTCACGAACACATGGGACCATGCTCCACGGAAGTCGATAGTCAAGGGATCTTTTTGGTCTGTGCCGATTTCTCCTCATTGGGATTGTATACTTAATCCACTCACATGAGAAGTTATCGGCCATACGACTCAGCTAGATCAAAGCTACTCTCTCGTTCCTGAGGTCTGAACACGGACTCCTCAGGGCCGAAGAACGTTCGCGGCATATAGAGGCTATCAAACATAAACTATCTTAAAGGCCTACAATGAACGGAAGAGGATTCTGGATGCATGTTTTTCGGTATAGATAGGCATGAAATCGTTTAGAACAATTTACTATTCACTCGGTGAAATATACAAAATTTACATACACTCTTGATACTTATTACACTATTGATATAAGCAATCACTTATTTTAGCAGCGAAAGAAATCCGGGCTGCCATTGACATCAGGTGTTACCTCCACATTCCACAGACAAAATCTATGTGGACGGCAACGTTAACTGGTACTTTCTCTAATCCAATAAATTTCCCCTTTTGACACAGACGTTAATATCCATATCCCTCTCTACCAAAATAGAGAATAACCGAGAAGTTGTTAATATGATCTCACTTTTTCACATACTATTAATTTGAATTGCCTGTGTCCAATATTGCTTACCTAACTATTACATTAGTTTGGATGTATGCTACACAGATTGTTTTGTGTATTATCGCGATTGTTTTGTGCGTACTATCACCCGGTTTAGCATAAACCACTGAGTACCCTACCATATTCACAAAAAAAAACAAAAAAAAAACAAGCCATGTTCCCCCAATGCGAGTATTCCATGGGACTGAATCCCGTATTACACATTAGACTCTATTTACACAAAAGAAAAATGTCCGCCTTTTGAATGGTCGACTACCTCAAGAAATCAATAAAGTAAATATTAAAATATAATTAATCCGAACATTCTGACCATATCAGAAATCCGTCACTAAGTCACGGAGAAGAAAAAAAATGGACTCAAGTCTTCCATATAAAATTAAACACAGACTTGAACAACGAACTATCACTTGCAATCACTACCAGTGGACTTTCACGAAGTCTAGATTCAAATCGACATCGATTATAAGTAAACAAAAACGCATCCTGAAAAGGAAAATATATCAAACACATGTATCAATAAAGACAATGGCTGTAATTAACCCGTTGTAACCCGCTGTCTTAGCGAGCTGTTGATCCCTGCTGTGCTCACACGAGGTTTGAACCTGAGACTATGGTCGTCTCCATCCAGGGTACTGTAATCAAGCCCTAATTAGTCTAATCATGTATAGAACAGTCATAACAAAAATAAACGTTTATATTGCTCTGTGGGTCATGGTCTACGGCGTGGCAATTAAAGCACTTGCTGTCTTTATTCTCAAAAGAAACCAGATTGTTGGTCCGACCAACCTTTCTGCTTGTATTTATTCTTCCCTGTTCCAGATGCTCCCCCTCTCAGCCATAACTCATGACTGACACTTGTCCCACGGTCCGGAGACTAAAGACACCATTCAACCTGCTTCCCGCTAGGATTTTTCTCTCTGTGTCCATCAAATTAATTCATTAGAAACTGGCACATTTTATTCAATGCTCGGACCAGCCCACATACATTCAGTACACAAGAATCATTTCTCAAATTCGACCGTTAATTCACATTTCATTCTCTCATATCTCTGGAGGTCTGGAGTTCGACTCGTATCTTCTCTCCTTCCAAAAGTCCACCCTCCGTCAGACACTGACCACAGCGATATTCCTATTTCTCCGCCTCTGAGGCGAGAGTGTGTACCTATCAGATACTACCCTATTGCTCGAAATCTATCGGTATAAATCATCAATCAAAATACCTTCGGCAAAATAATAATAATAATAATAATAACAATAATAATAATAATAATAATGATAATAATAATAATAATAATAATAATAATAATAATAATAATAATAATAATAATAATAATAATAATAATAATAATAATAATAATCCTCTAACCTTTTGCTTGAAATGTATTAGTATCAAAACACTGATCAAGTTACAATAAGAAAATAATAATAATAATAATAATAATAAAAATAAAAATAATAAAAATCAAAATTAATTAACATTATTAAATCCTGCCAAACCACTAACAGACCTTCTACATGTAATCTCACTAGTGTAGTGGAGGACATGGGTTCAAACCTCGGCACGTCATTCCTTGAGCATCTTCAGTTACAGCCAAAACTTATATTATCATGCAACAAACTATATATTTACGAATATAGTGCTGATTCTAGCCCAAGCCTTTCCTTTGATACGGGCTCTTGTTGATGACTCTGTCACCTCGCTAGTCCCTGCGTAACTTAGGCAATAGCTCAGATGAGATCTACATTATTAATCTACATAGCATTCTACTCCTTTTCCCCCTCATTTCCTTCTCAGCACTAAATAAACAAAATATGATAACATGCAAATCTAGCCACTAAAAGGGGTCCCATATTCTATACACTAACATAGGATCACTCCTTTCCCATATCTAATTAATCAAAACCAAAATGAATAAAAGGATTCCCGACCATTCTCAGGCGGATTAAGCCTATTTATAATGTTATTTTTAACCCTATACTTCTTGACTGTTATTTACAAAGGGAAATACTAGCATTGGAGAAGAAACATAACTTTGTACTCAACGGTTGATGTCTTCGGCCCCCTCCGAAAGCTCCGGAGGCCTACCCATGTTGGATTACTCCATGGCGCTGGATCCTGTAGTCCTGGAGTTCAGAAGTTCCATATCTTGTCTCGCGTAATCCATTTTTGTAGCACACGGATCACTGAAATTAGATTGTAATTTACACAATTTATCGATTTCTTGCTCACGTGTCACCATTCACTCCTACTACTTCTCTGTTTACCCACTGCCAGTTACATGGAGATGAATATATCGGCTACTTTCAGCTAGTCTATTACACTGTTAAGCCGGGCGTTCCCAGCATCCGCGTGACGCAGAATTTTCTATCCCTATCTTCTGTATGGTTTAATAGTTCAGGAACACTCCTCACTACCTGTTAATCAGTTAATAATCTGACCTGCGCTTTGTTCAGAAACAGCGTGGATTTATACAGTTCTTTGTTCTCCTACAGAAATTCTGCGTACTATCAAGTTGTTGTTGCTATACAAAACCCTACTTCATATTTCACGAAGTCTTAGTCTACTTTGCAACCGAGATCTAAAGTACATCTCATTACCGTAATCTTCTGTTGCCTATCACAAATTATAAGCGAAAAAACTGAAAAATTTAACTCCCGCTTTGTTCACATAGTATACAGAGGAGCAGTAATTCGATAGCGAACTGGCCGTCGTTTCCCGTCGAAAGCTCCTCAACGAATGCTGAAGCTCCCTGGAAGTGCGAAAACTTATACTAGCCCCGGTGGTAGGGGCGGTTTAGTGAGCTCATCCCCACTCTTATTTCGACTGCTCCTGGATAAATCAGCCTGTCGAAATTAGCAATACGCTAGACTGTGTGACTTGGTTATGCACAAGTGCGCTGTGCCATGCGGAATTGGATATGTTCGGCGGATCTGTAGTAATTAATTAATCAGCTTGGAGGGGAAGTAGGGAGTCCCCGAAGGCATCTGGTTTTTCACTAGGCGTACGTACGCTAACGGAGTTATATAAGTTGTTTACCAACGCCTTTCGCTTGGAGACTATTTTCTATCAGAACTCCTGACTTTATAATTCCACCAAAATTCAGCACACTACTCTGACGGGTGCAGTTTTGTTAATCAAGCCTTATTTACGCCGAAAATGCATTAAATTTAGCCCGATCGCTTTGGCATCGCTGTACGCTGGCATTTGTTTTCCAATATGGAGTCGCTAAATAGTGTTCTTCTCCTGCTTCTTCTATGACGTGTGCCTAGTTCGGGGATTCTTTAAGCCACCCAGTGGGCGGGTGAAGGCGCCTCTCTGGCGGGCGTCTTATTGCACAACCTGATGGTACTCCTAACATCCACACAAAGAGAGCTTGCTGCCTGCTTCCTTACCAAGCATATCACTTGAAATAAATATTAATTGTGCCGATACGGTCACAATATCCTACTGATCCAACCACCTATCTGCTGTTCTGTCTCTGACCCGCTTTCCGTCTGTCTTTCCCTGGACAACTAGTTACTCAAGACTAGTTCAATCACAATGAATCACATACCCAAAGTATCGTAAAATGCGACGTGGATGGCCTGTGCTAAATATCTCGTTAATTTAAAATGGAGATGTTAGTCATTCTAACTGACCACGCAATATGGAGAATTCTCCGCCAATCCCACAATTCAAAGGAATCTATAAGATTTATATCTGACGCATTATTTGTCCATGATTCAAACCGCGAAGAAAAATACTGAGCACCAGCGTTTCCATAAGTTGTATCTTTGTGTTTTTTATCTGTTGATCAGACCATATCTTCATAAGGTTGACCACTGGGTTCGGGTAATTGCTATACACCGCATTATCTCTGCCTCACAACTGTCCTGGCTAAAAGTTTATGATCTAATCTAGATGAATTCATTAATAACTTCAATTTGTGGTGGCCAGTGTTGCAAATGGGGTCTATTAGACCTATCCACAATCATTAGTTTTTCTTTCTCCATCCTGAAGGTATCGAAATCGTCATTCCAGTCTTCTACTACTTGTAATAGTCATGTTCAAAACACTCTCTCAGGATTAATATGCGTAATGTTTTTATATGTCAGTCAGTATATTGAATTTATTTTAAAGTTTATGCTGCTGCAAACAGTTGAAAATTGTCAGAGAACGTGCACCTCCCATTATTACTGGCAGGATTTAACAGAAATTCTTATCGAGTTGGATTATAGGATTAGTTATCACTGAAAAATTCGGTGTTGTTAATTATATCGTTGAGAGGTCTGTTTATTGCTAAGAATACATGCAGTTGGATCATAGGAGCTTCATCCCACAGTACTCATTTTAAATATGAGAGGGATTTTGCCTTAGATTTCTGGTTTTACGTCGTAGATAGAATTAGCTGTCAGAATCAATTATATTTTAAAAACAGAGTAGGTAATTCTTCATCCAGGTGAAAATATTGCTGTCGTTCTGGTAGATGCTACCAGAGTAGCAGGGTCCTCTTTTTGTCTGATTATATGTAGCAACATGGAGTTAATAAAGTCTTACTTGTACCTACTCGTCCATCTGAAATGCAACACTTGTGTTTGGTTTTCATATGTTGCATCGAGGACTGTATTAACATTAACATTTATTAAGTTTCTGTCTCTTGCTGGTGGCTCCAGCATGCTCTTGCACAGTGCACTTGCAGCTTTTCTCCCGGTAAGTTAAGCTTCTTCAGATGTACACGGTATGAATAACGAAGTTCATGGATTTCTACAAGCGATCACTTTCTTCAAAATATCGGTATTGTATATAAAATATTCAGACACTGCTTCCCTATTTCGGTCCCAAGAATTTGGGAAGGTTTTCTGGCTCTTCGGAACCACAGATTAACGCAAATAACATGGCTAACGTGCGCGCCGTTGGGGCACAGGAGGCAACCAGCACTTCTGCCGTAAAGCTCCAATAGCTCACTCCACGTCGGTACACGTACAGTACTCGGAGGCATTCAGCTACTCTGACACCGAAGGCACACTGGTGGCAGCCAACTCTACTGTCGCCCCAGCCCGACTACCGGCCTCCAACACTGACTGGTGGAACACCCACCACACACTCGAGCCTCCAACGCTACTACTCAACCTCGTTCGTAGCGGCCTTGTGTTTATATCTCGATGATGGGTTACTATAATATTCTGGGCTCGGCTAGAGACTGAACATTGTCGTTGCACCTCCCAGAAAGCACGCGGAAGAACTAGAAGAAGGGAAGAATACACGGAAATACCGACCATGCCCTCAGACTATGAGCTCCCAGTTAACTCACTAGCCCCTTCCAGGAAGTTATGACAGGGCTGGCACGTAACAATATAGTGACACTGATTCTCCATGTTACTTCCAAGGAATCAGCGTGTCTACCGCACACGCATGTTAAAATTTCATTATAATTGAGATTTCCTTTACTACTTTTATTGATGATGATGCTTGTTGTTTTAAGGAGCCTAACATCGAAGGTCATCGGCTCTTTACTACTTTTATTTTCCACCTTAACGGATGTAGAATTATGCTCTTTATAGCCATATTTGTAGCCATAGTCAACAATTTTAACAAAGAGATAAACTTGTATACTGATATGAGCGTTGAATTCATTTAATAACCACAGAAAATAAAGAACCACCCATTCACTGTTTATGTGTAACTGACAAGTTTTAAAGGGAGTCGTGTATTACTCTTGTACATAGGATATCCTATTAACGTATTCTTCAGCTGTTATTTTCCCGAAATTCTTCGGGAAATGCCTTTCTTCAAGCCTAGCGAATGGTGATTAATCTGCATGTCGCACTGGGTTGATATTCTTAATAGGTATTTCGACAGTTACATGCTTGTTGAATAACATGGCTAACGTGTGCTTCTATCTCTCAAATTTTTGGGACCGAAATAGGGAAGCAGTGTCTGAATATTTTATTCACAGTAAAGAGATTCTGAAGAAAGTAGTCGCTTGTAGAAATCCAGAAGTAAAGTTTCAGCGTTCATTAGTTCTTTTCCGGATTTTTGTTGCGTATAAGAGGAACATCAAAGGTTATTGTTTACTACATGTATGTGACTTACATAAATAAAAATATCACCAGAGCGCAAATGAAATATGAAATATTATTCATACTGTTCGACAGAACGAAAATACGGCGATGAAAGAAAGTGGCCATAGGCAGTGGATCGAATCATGGGCCCATGGACAGAGCTCTTTCGGTTTATACATTTTTGGGGCTAACGAAATATCAAGAGCGAAAGGCATTTAGTTTACATTTTAAGAAATATAGTCTTTCTGCTGAACAATTTTTCTGCACTGAATCCAAGTGAGGTACTGTTCAACCAGGCTGGAGTGCTGTGTCACAATTCTGTGGAAGCAGGCTGGGTAAAATATTCCTACATTTTACTAAAGAAAGCTGCATGTTGCAGACTTGTAAGCATTTTGTTCCTCGTTTTAAATGTATGTAAGCTCATCCTATTCTTATCATAGATGACTGGTTGATGCCCGCCTGGAATGAGTAGACGCGCACAGCGATTTCTTCTATAGTGCGGTGACCATATTTCAATAATGATGAACGTCTATGTGCACCGAGTAAATTCTTTATAGTTGAGGGCGTGAGTTTTGTGAAAAATACAAGTTATCGTTTTATAACAGACGATTCAGCTGTCCCTACCAATATTTTATTCTGCAGCCCAAAAAAGTGTCAGGTTGTCGTGAGATCGATATTTCTCTGCTAGCATCCCGTGTGGTTCTGATGTACTGTAAGCGCATCCTGCAAACTATTTCGAACACTGTTATGGTTCCCGCCATGCCACTATAGTGCGCTCAAACGATATGACATTCTTTCTGTCCTAAGATGGCGTGTCAAGTGACCGGGTATAGCAACACGCGAAATTAACGCTAAAAACTACGATACATTGGCGTGCACAGCTTACCAAGCGGGGAACTGATGGAGTATTGTGCACTAATGGATTCTTAATACAAGTATCAATCACGGCAGTAGTATAAGACAGCCTTTCAAGTAACGGAACGTAGTAGTTATAGTTCGAATCCTACGCCCTACAATCTTACATCGATATGATGCTTCAGTGCTTAAACACAGGCCAGTGTGTGCCACATGCAAGCAGTAAAACGTCGCTATTATTGTTTTTGTGCGCTGCTCACACTGCACTGCTATACGGTAAGAATGTAGTCGCTTCTGTCGTTTGCCATGTATTCCACGGATTAGCACGTTGATATGCTCCTTATCTCCGCGGAGGCAAGAAAGAATTCATTTCGGGCACTACGTCCGAATCAGTAAAGGTATCCGGACAGGTAACATCCGACTACAGGGAATTTAAGCAGTGTTGAAAGGCGTCTACTTCAGCAGTCCGAGAGAAGACCGTAACGTCTAGTAAGAATGAGGAGGCTGTTCGTGACACAACTCGCAATAACCCACACACGAGTAGATGGGCAATTGCACAACAGGTGAACATTAGTCAGGCTTCCATACTTCCGTTCTACGAATACTGCATACACATACATAACTTCCTACCATCTACAACTAAACCAGGAGATCCACGGGCGGATTTCAAGGCTCGAATGAATTTTGTCAGTGGCTGATAGGAAGTTTGGAAAACGATCAATCTTGTTTAAGGACGAGTGCTGACAATCACCACTGGGTACGACAGGCAGACTATCAAGTGCAATGTGGAGTGAATGTTGATGTGGAATCTTGGGTGATCGCCTTACTGGACCGTATTTCCTTGGAGGTCATTCAACAGGTGCATGCCACACCATGAACTCCCACTTCTGCTGGAGGATGTGCCAGTTGGAGAACTTTTAACGATGTGGTTTCAACACTTTTCACTCTTTCGAATAAATAAAAAGGGGAAATATTAATGGAATTTGAGAATGAGGCTCCTTTGGTTTTCATATCTCCTTTCATTGTAATAATTTTCATTTTTATGTACCACCCTACATTGCGAAAATAATCAATGAACTAACTAACTCACTGAAGAAAATTCGTTTAAACAAGAAGTTTGTATCACCTCAAAACACCTAATTGTTGAATTTTGCATTCTCCTCCATTACACTGTAGTAGTGTACTAATCATCTTCAAGATAAACAACTTTCAATGCAATTTCAATATAGCTATTTACATGAGAGGAATACTATTTCATTGTATGGAAGTTCTTGAAACCCTATTTCAATTACGTTTTTGTTTCACACTATATAATAATAATAATAATAATAATAATAATAATAATAATAATAATAATAATAATAATAATAATAATAATAATAATAATAATAATAATAATAATAATAATAATAACCCTGCCATCCTGGGCCCAATTTGTGGGAAGCCAGGCTCTGTCTGTCACAAGCCAGAACAAAGTGGGGAGTGATAGAGGAGTAACACCTCTTTAAAAATCCTTGGTCCAGCTGGCCCGGCTGGTAGTACCTTGTGAGGGTCCCTACCAGGATTACGGTGAAGATAGTCAACGGTTTGGAATGCGGAAGACGACAACAAAGTCCCAATGGCGGATAAAGCACATGAACTATCTTCAGTGAAGCGGCTGCGAAAGGCGTCTGACTCCAGAGGAGCGGCCTATTATTGAGCTCCAGGGCTTGCAACCTTGGTTCTGCTACCGGGAAGCAGTTTTCCGACCCATACTGGTTAGAACAACCAAGCATCATGGAATGTCGCCACAAAAAGGACACAACCCCAGGCAGTACCTCGTTGAGGGAATCTACCGCTCCTAAGAGCGCAATCAGTCCTGTGGATTCTGGGGAGCCTGAACCAAGATGCTTTGAGGACATTACTACACGTACAAAATTCAAGACGAAACAGAAATACTACTTAGGGACGCTGAATGTCAATTCACTACTGAAAGTGGGAAAACACAAAGAATTGACGATGATGATGAACAAACACAACATAACCATCTTAGCCATCCAAGAAACAAGATACCTAGATGAAGACATAATGGACATTGAGGGGTATAGGATTTATAAAGGCAAAAGGGCTATGAAAATAGGTAAGAACATGCCTTTACTTGGCACAGCTTTTGTTGTTCATAAGAAGGTTGTCAGTTCAATCGTGGACTTCTTCAGCCCCTCTGAGAGACTTTCCATTCTAACTATCAGCTGCGGTAACAAAGAATACACACTGATCAATGTGCATGCACCGATCAATGAGGACAACAGACGTAATACTGAGAAAGTCGAACAGTTTCGGGACCTTCTTGAAGAACAGTTGGAGAAAATACCATCTAAGAACATCAAGATCTTATTAGGCGACTTTAACGCTCAGCTGGGAATAGAACCACAATTCAGATCAACAATTGGAAACTATACTGCTCACAAAATGACTATATGCCCGTTGCTCACGGTCAAATTTTTCACCAAATTTATTGAACAACTCGTTGTTCAATAAGGAGTGACTGTTGCTATAACAGAAATGGTATAAGACTCGTCAATTTGTGTCGTATATTCAATCTTCAGATAATGTCAACATTCTACAAATACAAGCCAAGTAAACAAAAAACTTGGCGATCACCAGGCAATGTGTGCGGAGAGAAACAGATTGAGAGCGATTAAGGAAATAATGAACGTTAAAGTGCAGAGAGGTGCCCAGTTTGATTCAGATCATTACCTCTCCAAGATCAAAATTAATTTCATTCCTCTCAATAAGGCCCGGAAACCAGGAAACTGAATTTATAAATACGACCTTGGAAAGTTAAAATCAATCAAAATGTCTTAGAACAATACCACCAACAACTGACATTTGAATCTCATAAATGAACGAACATCGCCTCCAAGATCCAACAAGCAGCTAATACTGCAATCCTGACAGCTAAGAACAGAAAGCATAGGTGGTGGAATGAGGTCTGTGATGAAGTGCTGACCCAAAGTACAAATGCCTGGAAGAAGTGGAACTCGACCCGAAGATCTGTAGGTTTCGATGTGTTCCGTGAAGCTCGAAAAGAAGCAGCCAGAACTTTCCGAAGGGCCAAGCGACTATATGAGAAACAGCAGTTAGAACAGATCGATCACGATTCCCGGAAAAACAATTCCAGAGACTTCTATCAAATATTCAAGACTAATTTGAGAGGGTACCAAGCCCCAAGACTTTGTCTTAGAGATGAAAATGGAAAGCTGGGCTTGACCAACAAAGAAAACTGCACGATCATATCTCGGTACTTTGAAAACCTTCTTAATTGTGATGAACAAGAAGGAAGATTCCCTGTGTGCGACCCGATTCACAAACTACCGAACTCAACCCCTCCTTGTAAAGAGGAGATCAAACATATTATAAACAGCTTAACACATTGAATGCCAAGGCCTAGGTCGTAAAATTACCCCCGGGGCCAAATGTATTTTTAAAGTGATTTGTATTATTTTGCCCATATTGATTGCCACCTTGAATTTTATTTTCATATGCAACAGTTATACGATGTCGTTTTCATGATTTTCACTGTCATGCACATATGAATGACGTGGCCCTGTGTTAATTTAGAGGCATTCTTGTACATATGGTGGCAATGTCATTCATATATGACTGAGATGCAAGGATATACCACAACGATGCACCATGTCTCAAAGGGTCGATAAAAATGGGAAGAAATTGCGATGCACATTCAGGGTGTTATGCAAAGGTACAAAAAGAAAAAGGTAGGATTGGGGCGAGAAAACATGCAAAGATGGTTTTCACCTATTGCAAGACATGTCCTGGCATGCCTCAACTGTGTCTAGACGGTTTCATTTCTGTGCACCAGTGATTCCTGTACTGCAAACTTTGTATTCAGATTGCTTTAGATAACTAGACTTGTTTTATTTTTAAGCCAGGCACAGGGCAAATTCAAATATTACAAACATGAAATTGAACCATTACCCGACACGGTCCTAGCTCAGCCTGCGTGCCCCCAGTTTGAATAATTATTTTAAAATTTGAAAATTTGAAAATCTGGAGCCGCCGCTGGTCATTACTGGTATCATTACATATTATAGGGTATTTAGAATACGTGTAAAATGGAATGAATCAGATAATAATTCAGAAAAAGTCTGTTTGATAAAAGATTTTGTTTGTTTTCAACTAGAAGAAATAACAAATTTATTCGTGCATATTATATTTACATTCCGTTATAGATACGGCCACACCAAGCACACCAAAAGTAACCCGTGGGCTACACCTTAAGGCTACAATTTGATTTTACTGTAACGTCGTTCGTATGTGAATGACGAAGCCTGAAACAGGTCATCTGCACGTCATTCGTATATGGATGACGCTGCAGTAACGGAAAGTTAAGTGTCATTCATATATGAATGACGTGGCATTTAATGTGTTAAAGAATAATAAGGCAGCCGCTGAAGATTTGACAGTGGCAGAACTACTGAAGCTGGCAAATGATGAAACTCTAGATGTACTAATCAAGCTTTTTGAAGATATCTGGAGAACTGGGATGATACCAACTGAATGGCTGTCAGCACTAATCCACCCTTTGCACAAGAAAGGTGATAAAAAGAATGTCAACAACTATAGGGGCATCTCATTAGTATCTGTTCCCTATAATATTTTCTACAAAGCAGTTCAGAACAGAATAGAAGCTCACCTTGACCAACAGATTGGGGAATGTCAGGCTGGCTTCATAAAAAGCCGCTCGTGCCCAGAACAGATACTTAACCTGAAGAGCATCATCGGGTACAAGAAGACAGGAGGACACAGCTACGTGGTTATGTTTGATGACTTTCAGAAAGCTTATAACTCCATTAACCGCGAGTCATTAATGAATATTTTGGAAGAGTTTGGAGTGGTCAAGGAATTGGATCAAATAAACTCTAACCAACACAGTGTCAAAAGTAACATTTATGGGTGAGATCTCAGAACCGTTTACAATCAGAACGGGTGTCAGACGGGTAGATGGACTATCCCCACTCCTCTTCAACTGTGTTTTGGAAAAAGTCATTCTAGAGTGGAGGAAGTTTTTAGACCAAGAATAAACAAAGGAAGATCAGTTCAGACTTGGTCCGAAGCACAGAGGGGTGTACATTGACTACCTGGCCTTTGCGGATGATCTGGCCATTTTTGCTAACAACATAGATTCAGCAGTCAACAAGATCAATAGGCTGTCAGAAGTTGCCGAAAAGGTAGGACTCCAGATTTCTATTCCGAAGACAAAATATATGACAAACATCTGTGATGGACCTGAATGGATGATCACTAACCTTGGAAAAATCGGTCGTATCAGGAATTTCAGATATCTTGGTGAAGTCATCTAGCAGAATGGATTAGAAGGGGAAGCAATCAATGCCAGGATGAGAAAGTTAGACCAGGCATACCAAATGACAAATAATATCTATAACAAAAATTCTATGAGTATAGGGGCCAAGTTCCGACACTATAACACAGTTGTAAAACCTGAGGGATTATATGCGTCTGAAACTTTGACCTAGAGTAGTAAAGGTCAATCTGACCGGCTGGAAAAAAGAGAGCGCAGGATACTAAGAAAAATCCTAGGTAATAGGTGGGTTGATGGACAGTGGCGAATGAGACCAAATGGGGATTTGTACAGCAAGGCAGAACCTCTCAGACGGCTACTAATTTACGGTCATCTCTTGAGGATGACTGATGATTGACTAACAAAAATATGGAATTTTATCCAATCTAAAGCAATAAGGACGAGATGGTACCAAGAATGCGAAGAAGATCTGAGGCGGATTGGTATTTCAGACCAAGAAATTCATGACAGGAACGCATTCAGAAGATTGATGAACAACTATCAAGGTTTCCAAATGGCATCAACTTCCAGAAGACGGAAAGGACCTTTGTCTGAAGAGCATAAACAGGCACTCGTCACTGGGCTCAGAAGATACTGGCAATAAGTCAAAGCCGGAACAAGAACAAGACCTAGACACTAAAGTGAAGTTGGTTGTTACCACGCAGACCATAGAGGCTCAACTCGATGTATATAATAATAATAATAATAATAATAATAATAATAATAATAATAATAATAATAATAATAATAATAATAATAATAATAATAATAATAATAATAATAATAATAATAATAATAATAATAATAATAACAATAATAATAATAATAATAATAATAATCATAATAACAATAACAATAATAATAATAATAATAATAATAATAATAAAATTAGTAATTCAGTGCAGCACACACATTTTATGTAGAATTTCGATGGAGAGAATAGCCATAAAGTGTAATGATTGTTCCTTCTTCCTTTATTTTCCTATTTGTGGAAATTAGGAAACGAGAAGATGGGTAAGAGTAGGATGATTAAGTGAGGGTGAGGTGAGAAAACGAAAGCTTGAAGTTTATGACAGCTAGACGTTTGATACAGGATCCGGTAAGAGACTGACAAAGCACAGCTGGTTTCTATGGTATGCTCTCTCAGGCATTTTAGTATAAGTGAGATACGGAGAAAATCAGTGGCGAAAGAACAATCCTGAGATATTTGACTTTTGACGCAGTTTTCTAGCAAAATGAAATAAACTAGCGTTTTTAATAACTCTTACAGCTATTGGCTATTTCTGTAATTCGGCTCCTTCAGCTAGTATAACTACGCTTATTAGTCTCTTATTCTTAGTTGTATCAGTGACGACCAACTGACTGAATATATGACATTGTTGTTGTACGTTACACTCATGTCCTTAAAATCCAGAACAACTTGAAAGACTAGAGGTAGGAAGTTCATATCCAAACGACATGTGCATTGGTATGTTCTAAAGAAATCGTTAGCATTTGAGCCATGTTGGTCCTCAGATTCAAGGTCCACATCCGGCGCACACTACCGACTGGTAAAATGTGCCTGCGCCTCTCGTTGTCGCTATAAACCGAAGGTAATGGATAGTGTGACTTGAGCAGACGTGCAGGATGCCTCTCAGACGTATGCGAGAACCATACCGTCAATGAGTGAGTTTGAAAGAGGGCACATTATTGGCATGAGAGAACGTGATGCATCCATCCGGGAAATTGCTGCTCGTGTGGGACGAAGTGTGTCGGCAGTCCAACGGGTGTGTACAGAATGGTTCACAGAAGGCCGTAGAACACGACGAGATGGGTCTGGTCGCACCACCCAGACCATCCACCTAGAAGATCGACACGTCATCCGAATGGCATTGCAGGACAGATCTGTGTCCTCCTCGGCTCTGGCGCAACAGTGGAATAGTGTAACACATTGTACACTATCAGGAGTGACAGTCCGTCGTCATTTCTTACGGTCTGGGTTACCGGTGCGTCGTCCACTTTTCCGCCTACCTTTAACTAATGTGCATAAACATGCTAGACTGCAATGGTGTATGGAACGACGTCACTGGGGCAGAAATGGCAGCAGATAGTGTTTTCGGACGAATCCAGAGGGCACTGTGACTAGTTCGACCTAAGTGAATGACTTCCTGTGATCCGTAGCCATACACTTTCTGCACGACACCACAGGCGCCATATTTCAGCAGGACAACGCACGACCACACGTTACTGCACGAACACGTGCCTTCTTTTTGTCATAGGATGTCAGACTGTTGCCCTGGCCAGCCCCATCACCGTACTTGTCGCCAAGCGAAAATGCGTGGAATATGGTGAAACGATGTGTGCGGCGCTGTGACCCAATGGCAACCACCAAAGATGAACTGTGGAATCAGGTGAATGCAGCATGTATGGCCATACCCCAGGACACCATTCCCATTCGCGCCTTATACGCGTCGATACCATCTCTCATGGAACAAGTTGTCAGTGCCCATGGAGGACCCAGTGCCTACTAGGCAACAGGATACATGCTAAACCTAGGTGACTGAAATGCTAATCGTTTCTGCTGAACATACTGATGAACATATTCTGTGAACTTCCTATCTCTAGTCTTTCTAGATGTTCTTTTATGAACACATGTGTACAGTATTTACAATGTGATAGGTGTGCGACTGCTTTTATAATCGCTACTATTCACCTGTTTTCTGAGGGAATAACCAACCGTCGTCCATAAAATATTCATTTCTACAGAATCAAGAGTAAAATTCTCTGCTTCGTATTTCAGAATAGGAACTATCATTGTGTTATATATGTAAACACAGTATCTTGCTATGTTTGCCTTCTGTATCACACATCCATTGTAACCGTTTCAGTTTTACATCATAGAGAGGTCGATAGCTGCAGTCACTTAAGTGGGGACAGTATCCAGTATTCGGGAGATAGTGGGTTCGAACCCCACTGTCGGCAACCATGAATATGGTTTATCGTGGTTTCCCATTTTCACACCAGGCAAATGCTGGGGCTGTACCTTAATTAAGGCCACGGATAATTCATACCACTCCTAGCACTTTCCTGTCCCATCGTCAACGTGAGACGTCGGTGTCGGTGCGACGTAAAGCAACTTGTAAAAAAAGTTTTACATCATAATTTGTTTCTTGCTAATATAAAGTAGTATATCCCAAATTAATACAACGTGAATATTACTTCAGTAGTTTTGTAAAAGCATTGATCTCGTGTCTGCATATATTTTTTTTTAAAACGCTAATTATTCGGGGTGTCGACCTGAGAAGATGTTTTGCCCCTACTTGGCACCATGTTGTGAACGTGCGTGTATTTGGAAATGTCGGAAGTGTAAAGAGTTGAATGTGAGGAAATGAACATTAAAGAAGACACAAACACCCAGTCCACAGGCCAGGGATATTAATCATTTACAATTAAAAACTCCTGACCCGACCGAGAATCGAGCTCGCGGCCGCCGGGTGACAGGTGGACGCGTTGCCCTCTACACCGCGGGGCCGGTCTGTCTGCAAAGTTACTTTCCTTCAAAAGCCATTATTTAGCTTAACATTTGATATTTTAAAATTCAATTTACTAAAATACACAACTAATTCACAGTAAAATGACTTAGTTGTCGCTAAGCAAAATGTATCCATCGGGATGTGATGAAACCTAAAATGTTCTGTGTTAATGCTAAATTACCACAACGAGACAACTGCGTCAATTATTATTAAAAGGCACTGATGATTAAGAACACATTTTGACTCCTTAAAAATATTCTAGTCCGCCTCTGTGGTATATTGGTTAGTGTGATTAGCTGCCACCCACAAAGCCCCGGGTTCGATTCCCGGCTCTGCCACGAAATTTCAAAAGTGGTTCGAGGGCTGGAACAAGGCCCACTCAGCCTCGGGAGGTCAACTGAGTAGAGGTGGGTTCGATTTCCACCTCAGCCATCCTGGGAGTGGTTTTCAGTGGTTTCCCAGTTCTCCTCCAGGCAAATGCCGGGATGGTACCTAACATAAGGCCACGGCCTCTTGGTTCCCTGTTCCTTGTCTATCCCTTCCAATCTTCCCATCCCCCACCAAGGCCCCTGTTCAGCATAGCAGGTCAGGCCGCCTGGGCGAGATACTGGTCATCCTCCCCAGTTGTATCCCACAACCCAAAGTCTCACGCTCCAGGACTCTGCCGTTGAGGCGGTAGAGGTGGGATCCTTCGCTGAGTCCGAGGGAAAAACCAACCCTGGAGGGTAAACAGATTAAGAAAGAAAAAAATATTCTTTTTCATTAACTGAAAATGAGTCTGAAAGTCACTGGTAACTATCCAGACACGTTCTCTATATTTTTAGAATTCATTTTTTTTTGCACAGCATGAAGTTCGTTCCATTCAAGAATCCCTCTTTCTTTGACTAAACTTAGGAATGAAGTATTGTGAGGAAAATTTACGTCATTCATAAAATGTTCTACAGACACACACCTGACAGTTTATATCGTACGGTCTCTACAGGTATGTGTTATTCTGACTGCTCCAAGAAGTAAAGTAACTGGGAGGTTAGAAAGCTAAACGAGGAGTGTCTGTTCAAAAGGCGTTATTTCCACCCAAGAAAAGTTGTGTGAAAACGCAAGGAAACGTGTAATAAAAGGTCAATTGAACGTACTCACGATCGGGTATGGTACTTCTTTTATACAATGACATCTGTCTGCTCTCGATTGCTCATGACATTCGATAGTGTCAAACTAATGCAATGCGTGTGGACGAAATACTAAAATAATTTTCGAAGTGGAAATAGCACCTTTCTAACAGACAATCCTCAATTGTGTTATCTTAACCAACGAATGTTTACATATTATTTTTAGTTCACCAGAATGGACTCTTCCAAAGAACAAAGCCCATCCCTCTTGGAGTCAGAGTTACAAAGAAAATAAAGATATTGATTTTGTCGTTTGTTGTTTAGTTTTGTACTGTTAGGGAAGGAAGCCTTGCTTTGCAGTGGTCTCCTCTTGGCGCAACCTCAAGTACCCAATATTGCATTGGATGCGATCCAGAGAAGTGGTTTATAGGGAGTTGTATTCTGTTGGAAGCGTTCCTCTGTAAACATATCGAGGTTACAGCAGTATATCCTCAAGCGCGATAAGCTTTTTGGTTGTCTAACGACATCCCCGTCTCCGATAGGACATGTGTTTATGGAACCTACGGGTGCTATCGCCACTCTCTTCATTTATTTCCGAATTTCACGAGAGGCAACTGGAATAAATATCTACATACCTTCATAATTTCACTTACCATGCTACCTTTAGATAGTCTCTAGGCTTTCAATTGATCCCCCTTCAGACAAATCTACAAATAACAAAATTAATATAATTTTACTTTCAGTTGATGAATATTCATATTGAAACTGATGAATGAGATCAGGAAATAGCATCACTTAGAAATTTAAAGGCAGAATTCCCACGCTGACAGAGGTATATTTGGCCAGGCGTTCGGCATTTGTCGAACATTTCCTGATTTTTTATTATTTGTCCATACGTCCGATGGGAATTTAAATGTATTTAAAAAATAACATCATATTTTAGTAAAATGTAATAAATCTTCTCATTGCGTATTAAATCAGCTATTTAAATATGCCCCCCATCCCCACTTTGCTGGTCGCATTCGCTGTTTGAGAAGCACATATTTAGGCATTTCCGCATGTTACTTGTGATATCCATGACCACACTTCGTTTTATCTTCTTCCCCTTGAATTATTTACATATTTCATAAGCTAAGTGAAATCAAGTGAATAGTGAATAATGAGCCAGTCCCGCCTTTGCAGACAGCATGATATCGGATTGTTACGTAAGCAGCCTAAATGGCTTAAATTGAAAAAAAATCTGCAACGCGCTGCTTTAGGCCATCCATTATTATTTTTACTAACAATATTATCTTGTTATATATGATATTTGTACTTGTGTTAATGATTTTATACTGAAGAATTATGCCCTTTTCAGACCTGAGACGACACCACAAGGGCCCATGTTTGCCGTCGCACGCGGAGGAAGATCACAAGACCACTACAGAAAGCACCGTCACACCTGGAGGTGGCGAGGAACTCCCAGAAAGCAGTAAGGCGCCCGAGGCTGAAGCAGCGGAAGAAACAGCAGCAGCTGAAGACGGCACCAAGGAAACCATTGAGAACATGGACTCTGAGACAGCTCAGGAGGCTGAACCGTTGTTTATACCAGTTATCTGATAGAGATGAGTAAAGAGAATAATAACAACGCTACCGAAAAGTAACCTAAAGTTATGAAGGTTATTTATATGAAACAATTTGCAATTAATGATAAGATGCGTTAGTTTAAAGTTACGTAATAATGAGAAACGTATATCAGTGGTACGAACTGTGTAATGTGCATAGATTTACGTTATTAGTTGTATACTTAAAAGAGTAAGTATAAATTCTTCATTTCGAAATCATTCATTTGCTGTTGCAGTGTGGGATGTGCAGGTTAATTTCCCTATGAAGGGAGTGATATAACGATTTGTATTCGAAGTGATAATAATGCCCGTAATAAAGTCGTACTTTAAATTAAGAATTATAATGTTTCTTCTAGCAAAAATGTTATACAATTAAATACACATCTACCATATGCAACAATATATACCTACCTACGTGATGAGAATAATAGTAATATTAGGGGTTAGCGCATCGAACTGTAAAAAAATAGGACCTAGGATTGTGGTTGGTGCACCAAACTGAAACAAAAACATCGTAAGTTTTAGTACGGAGTAGACGAAGGAAGTTTTCAGGGCAGAAATACACACAGGCTAGGTTTTTTCACATCTGCTATCTCGTGATTTTCGCACGATCATAGATGTTTCGGTTAGGATAATTATTTCACACTGTTGAATTATTTCGAACTATGCCCATAGTTGCGTTTTCGCAACAACTTACTGCCTCTTGCTTTTCCTCTCTAAAATGTCACTGGTTGTAGGCTAGGCAACAATGTTGCTAGAGCTGAGTCTGAATGATAATATGACTACTTGGGTTTCTTGCTAACTGTTGGTTTATGTTTGTATGAGTTTAGTCTGCGTGAGAGAATGACGTCGAATAGTGACCGGAACAGGTGAATTTCCTATATTTGTTTTACAAATATATATTTCAATGCACATGGTTCTGCTGCAGGAATGTGCATTCTCTACCCAGAGGACAAAAGTTATATTCTGATGCTAAGAGCTTCTGAATTACCGGTATGCGCTCATATACTTGCTTTTTCGCAACAATGAACAAATGTGTTATCAAGAGTATCTTACTTTCTTTGTAAACTCTGTTTATAAATGATACATTCGATTATTTGAGATTTTCAACTCACTTGTTTACTGTTGTACTTTCTAGAATATTAAATGCTGACGAGATTCTAGGAATTCTCGAAGCTGAATAAAACCTATAATAAGGTGCTGTTGACATATTTGTTGCTCCTCCCCCTATCAGGTATGACAATGACGAAGACAGTGGTGAAGAGGATGGGGGAGGAAGTTTTGATAATCTCAATGAAAATCAGTAAACATCACAAGCACACAAAATTTTTCGTCTTAATGATGAAGATACTCAGGTGGGAGCTGATGATGAAAGTGCTAGTTTGGATATACAAGCAAGCAAAAAGTCAAAGTTTGGACAAAATAAAACTAAATTAAACAAAAATTACGAAGATGGGAACACTCGGATTTACCCATCCTGTCAGAAGTAACCAAGAAGTATCTGAGAGTCGATTTTTCACAATTCTCACCCTGTTGATAGGCTTTTATCACTATTACAGCGTTTTGAGTTATTCTTTAGTAATGGCCTAGTTAGCCACATCGTAAGAAAAGGTGTAATATATGCAGTTCAAAAAGGAACATTGAAATTTGAATTTTTTCCTGAGGAACTGAAGGTATTCGTTGGCATTTGCTATTGCGTGGCTAAGCTGAAGGCCCGCAGCTTTGAGCTTGCATCCGGGAGATAGTGGGTTCGAATCCCACTGTCAGCACAAGTTTAGCGCTGTTTACAGCCGGTGTCGTCCAAATTTGATCAGGCAGTTAGCCAAGTCCACGAAGGTTAAACCCAGCGATCACCGAGCTCGATAGCTGCAGTCGCTTAAGTGCGGCCAGTATCCAGTATTCGGGAGGTAGTGGGTTCGAACCCCACTGTCGGCAGCCCTGAAGATGGTTTTCCGTGGTTTCCTACTTTCACACCAGGCAAATGCTGGGGCTGTACCTTAATTAAGGCCACGGCTGCTTCCTTCCAACTCCTAGGCCTTTCCTATCCCATCGTCGCCATAAGACCTATCTGTGTCGGTGCGACGTAAAGCCATTAGCAAAAAATACTACTACTAGTACTACTACTGTTATAGTGACAATGTACCGATTATGGTGATGATTGTTAATGTAATAAGGATAATGTAATATTTATCAACTCATTAAATAAGTTATTCAGAAAATAGTAACTTGTTCTCTTTAAAGTGGGTTACAGTGACGATGCACAAACCACCAAGTCACATTTCGCAATATTGCCTTCTTCAATACACTGTTTTTTTTTCCGAAATGTTATCAATTCAGTCGTATCTTGTGAAATATTTATCGCTTCCAATTTACGGTTGTTACTACTGATATCTTAATAAAATGAAAGTAGTTCTGTATAACACCGCCATGGCACAACGGGACGCTTTCAAGAAACTGTCGACAGAGGGCGGTGAATCAGTAACTTACCTCTAACGACCGCAGCACAGCGCGACAATCTAGGGTGCCAGTTAGTGGGGTAGGCCGTGGATAGTTCGGTCATGACTTCCACGTTCCTTCGAAGAATTTCCTTGGTCACTGTCGGAAGCAGAACTCGACATGCCCTGAAAAAGGCCAATGCAAATTGGCAGAAAGTTCGGCTTTGTTAAATAAATATAGATGTATATAATGGCTTTAAACCAGTTACACATTTATTTCTTTATATTAAAGCATTCGAAAGGTTGAGTAATTTCATGCAATTAGTTCAACTGTAAAGCCACACCAAGACTGGATCGACTTGATGGACAGATCACTTAGGATCCTATGTGTCCTGTTTTATTATTTCAAAAGGAACATTTTAAACTCATAGCTATCGTTAATCTGCCATATATTTGTTGTTTCTGGATCCACATTTCCATACTCTCATTAGCATTGTGAATAGCACCAAAGTGCTTTCGCTATTTACAAGGCCGATTTCTAACTGGCGTTAATCTGCCGAGATACTTTTAGTTACTGGATCCACATTTCCATGGTTTTATCAGCATAATTATTTTGAATAGCGCCGAAGTATTGTTTCGCTATTTACAACAGTTTCTGTTTAAGTATTTTAAAACTCATAGAGATAAATACTCTTAAGGTTACTGGATCCATATTTCCATACTTTATCACTATAATGATTGTGAATAACACGAAAGTGTAATTCTCCCTATTCACAAGACCTGGCCGTAGCCAAAACCATGGGCCTTTTCATGTAATAACAAATAGCATACCGGTACAATATCAAACATCATCACAAACAAAGAAACTTCAGTAAAATTTATAAATCCCTTCTGTAGAACTAATGAACGTTAATGTATTGTACAGGAGCTTTATGTGTGCTGTCGCAGTTCATTACCTTTATAGACGAAGCCGGCAGTAAACAAGCAGGGCTGCCAATATAATTAAAATTCCCCAACAAGGACTTCACATGAGGAACTGCGTACGGCGAACTCTCCGTGGTGTTTCTTGGGTGTGGCAAAGAGCCATGCAATTTGATTAAATCTTACAATGTGTTGACTACTTCATATACAATTCCGCATACAATGTAGAATTCCGTAGCGAAGCACAGACACGTCAGCTAGTGTATGATAAAATTAAATATTAAAGGTGCACTTCTCCACTCAGTTATCCAAATTTTCTGAAGTAAGTAGCAAGGCCAAGTTATCTTTGCGCAGTTCATTTAGGATCGAATAAGTCACCTCTTTGCAGATCATGAATGTCCTTGGTTCCCCTATTCCTGACTTTGGCACCTAGTGTGGTTAGCTCTACGCCCTGCCGCTTTTGCCCCCATGAATTAACCTGGTACTCATTTTTGGTGTAGGCTGAGTTGCCTCAGGGTCATGTGCACCTCCAGAAGTGGAGATTTCGTTTCGTAAATTTTTGACTGACTAATGGGGTATCGAACCCACGTCCTTCCGAAAAAAACGAGCACGCCTTAACCGCTTTGGCCGAGCAGCCCCTTTTAGGATTGAAGGTAGAAGCTAACTTTTATCTGTACCCTGAACTAAGTAGGATAAAGAACTTATCCCTATGTCCGGTCGCACTTACTTCTAGGAATTAACTTGATCTGTCTGTCAGGTCATCAGCCCAGAGCCTGGTTGGATCCTCAAATAGCACCACCAAAGGTTATGCGGTTATAAGGAAACCCCAAAAACCAATGGCAGCACCAAAATGAGGCGTACTGGGCAAGATGAGGAGTGAGGTAGTTTGCCATTGCTTTCCTCACTGGGTCAGAAAGTACTATTGCAGCACGACTGACCCTGTGAGCAGCACCTTTCATAACACTCAGATGCAATAGTTGTGCTCTGAATGTCATTACTCAGCACTACCCATACCCCAGCAGCCTCCATATTGTCACAGCCATGGATGTTGACTGGGACTTCGGTGGAAGCCACACTTTACTCTGGCCTGTGCCAAGAGATGGATGAATTAACTTGGTATAGTACTTAATTATTTTGCAGGCTGAGCGCACCCTTGGGCCGTGTGCCTTTCTTTACTTCCTTTACTTTGCTTTACATACTAAAGTGAGAATCGAATCCTCATCCCGTCGGGTGAACCAAAAGTTCATTTTCCATCTCAATTTAAGCATTCGTCGTTTGATATAATTAATTTAATATACGGTGTTCTTAAAGAATTCTTCAGTACCTTACTCAGTCCTGTACCTTGTACTATTGTAAACTTCAATACGTGTATATGAGTGTACCTTTTCCTCTCTGGATAGGAAGTCCCTACTAACAAAAATATCAATGACTGTAAGCAAGTACATTTCCAAATGACCAACTGTGAAACAGTAAATTGGTAAAGAGTTCATTAAATGTGCTATCATTTTGCAAGATTGGAGCTTAGTGCAATCAGAGGGCAAGTAAGTGTAAATTTAGAGACACTTAAGAAATTCATTTTCAGTTCTGTAGTGTGCCTTGAAACCTTGGTCAGTTGAACATTGTTTCGCGTGGAGAATTGACACGTGAATTTATTCCGGCTTTAAATATACCACAAGAGTATAGGAATTACTATTGCCGAACGAGTTTGTGTCATGTAGTTGTGATCTTTCATTCGAGAGATTATGGTTTCGAACCCCACCATCTGCAGCCCTGCAGATATTTTTCCATGGTTTGCCATCTTCAAACCAGACAAATGCTCGGTCTGTACGTTAATTAAGGTCACAGGTGTTTTCTTCTCAGTCACGTATTTCTCCTAACCCATCGTATCCAGGAGACTTAACTGAGTCGGTGCGACGTTGAGAAACTAGCCAAAAAGTAAATAAATGAAATTACTATTCGTGAAATCCTCGAGCACTTAAAACCTTGTACTATATCTTTTATAGCATTGCATATTTCAAAATTTAGATGTCCAGTAAGGCTGAAGAAAGTCCTTCCGAGTATTACCTCAACCCCTACCACAAATCGAAACAAATATCATGATACTACAGCCCTGATAGGCCTTGACCTACCAAGTGACCGCTGCTAAATTCGGAGGTCTGCAGATTACGAGGGGACGCGCGACAAGTGGGACGAATCCTCTCGGCCGTTGTTCCTGGCTTGAACGGACCAACTATCTCAACGTCATATAGCCCCTCAATTGCAGGCTGAGTGGACCTCGAACTAGCCCTCAGATCCAGGTTAAAATCTCTGCATCGGCCGTGAATCGAACCCGGTCCCTCTGGGCAAGAGGCGGGCCCACTACCTCTAGATTGCGGCGACGGCTGCACTTACTCCATCTGTATATATAAAAATGAATGTTTGTTTGCATGTCTCGAATGGACTCAAAACTACTAGACCGATTTCGCTGAAAATTTCACAATTTGTTCTTACGTAGTACAGTCATTAAGTTCTGAGACTGACCGCATGATGGCGCTGTGGCGCACTATAGCGCATAGGTGGCACCGTTGTATGGTACTTTTTCAGTTAGTCTCTCGTCCCCGCAAGAGACAGTTGAGTGCATGAACTGGAAGCGGATGTACGGTCGTTGTTGTGACGGTGATTTTAATGCGCCCGTCGGACCATGACATGTCACAGTTTGAGCAACGGGCAAACATCAAGTTCCGCCAGAAATTAGGCAAAACCGCTGCCGAAACGTTTGAAATGATGCAGCAGGTTTACGGGGAGAACGCATTGAGTCGCAGTGTTGTGTTTAGGTGGCATCGACGTTTTGTGCAAGCACGGACAGTTAAGAAGATGATGTGCATACAGGTCGGTCACAAACAGTTCGAAAGTAACGCAAGATCCAAGAAGTTGCAACGTTGGTGCGTGCCAACCGCTCCCAATCGGTAGACGATCTCGCAGCAGCAATAGGGGTCAGCCATGGCACTTGCCACAAAATTCTGACGGATGACCTCAACATACCTTGTGTTACCCAGCACAGTGTGCCACGAATCCTGTCCCAAGAACAACGTGATGATCGCATGACGATCTGTGGTGACCTCATCAGTAGTGCTGACGATAATCCGACATTTCTCAACCGGATAACAACTGGAGACAAAACACGGTGTTTCCTTTCAGCGGTGCTTCCAGCAGCTATACCAACGTTGCCAAACGTGTATAACGGCCAACGGCGACTGTTTTGAGGGTGAATGTGGTTCTTCGGCGACTATTTTGAGGGTGAATGTGGTTCTGTTTAGGTGTACGCCGTGTAATGCAGCATTGTGCAACATACAGAGCCATGTGGGTGCCTCTACTCCAGGCGTTAAGTCTCAGAACTTAATGACTGTACTACGTATTATTCCTGGGAAGGTTTGGAAAGTGGTGTGAACGAAATCCGATGAGTAGTTGTTTAGGATGAGTAATTTTATGCAATTAATTAAATTGCAAAGCCGCACCAAGTCTGAATCGACTTGATGGACAGTAGCTTACGCTATATCATCAATGTCCGGTAAGAAATGCTATGTATAGCAGGATGGGAACACGCCTACATGTTTTATAAAGTGCCTTTCAAGCTAGGAGGTTCATGATCGTGCCTATTTGGAAATAGCAATCCAACATGCCATCATCGAGCTGTACTATCATGTCGTATGACCATCTTTGATAGGTCTGCTCAGTTTGAAGAGTGTAGCTGTGTATTAGTTGTGGAAAGAGTATTTAAGAAATCGTGAAAATGTAGAATGCCAACAATGGAATGACACGAGTTATCAACCACTCCTCACGAAGAGCAACTGGGGGTTTGGAGAGCAGAGCGCCCAGCGAGGAAAGGCGAGTCTTGTACTCGTATGTATATGTGTATGTATTACATCTCCTCCCAGACCACTGGGGCGATTTCAACCACATTTGGTACACTTATGACATAGCATCAGGAGACAAATCGCGTGGTGGTAAGACACCCCAAGCACTCTTAGGAGCTGGGGCGAGGGGATGAGATATAAAAATAATCGAAAATAGTGTCGAATCCATAGTTTTTAGGGTCGCTGTGATGAATAGTAACACTCCGGATTTTTCAAGTACAAGTTCAGCCCACTTTGGGGTTGGTGTGAGGGGGGAGTTATGTAGAAAGATAATGAAAAATAGTGTCGAATCCATAGTTTTGGGGGTTGTTGAGATGAATAGAGACACTCTGGATTTTTAAAAGTCGATGTTCAGCACCATTTGGATGTGGGCGAGGGTGTGTAAGAAATCAAAATAATCTAAAATAATGTCCAATCCATAGTTTTCGGGGTCACTCAAATAAATAGTGACACTACGGATGTCGTTTAAATCCAAGATGATCCCCAATCGACTGGAGGGTGAGAAGGGGCGAAGAAAAGAAAATGTACAATGACCAAGATTATGGATGTTTGTGTGTATATTCCAGCATAACTACCAAGAAAACTCGATACAAATATTACCTATTATTTCGAAAAAATACTTTGGGGCCAAGAAAGCCCCAGAAGCCCTACGGAAGGGGGCGAAAACTTATTATAACTAAAAACGAACGATATTAATGTTGAATATTAATGTTTCGGCACTATGGGAGTGATTTCAATCAAACTTGGTACACATTTGACTTACCATCAGGAGACAAACTGCTTGGAGGTATGACAACTCTATCACCGCAAGGGGTGGGGGTGGGAGGGGGTGAGATGTAAAAAGATTCACTGAGATGAACAGTGACACACTGTATGCCGTTTAAGACAAAGTTAAGTCTCAGTCGACAGGGGTTGGGGAGGGTGGAGAGTGAGAACGGGTGAAGAAAAGAAAATGTACAAATTGACCGAGTTTAAGGACGTATGTATGTATGTTCTAGCACACCTCTCAACCAAACTTGGTACACATATGACTTACTATGTGGGAGAGATTACTATAGGGGTAAGGTAACTCTAGCACCCCTAGGGGCGGAGGTGAATTATAGAAACAAACACAGAAAGAGGGGTGAAATAAAATAACAACAGACAACGAAAAATATGAACGCACAGTCCGTAGTTTTCGGGGTCGCTGTGGTGAATAATGATACTCCGGATGTCGTTGAACTTCATGTTCATCCTCTATCGGCATTGTGATGAGAGGAGGGTGGAAAGGAAAATGTCCAAAATTACCGAAATTACGGATGTATGTGTGTTTCTTCCAGCATAGCCCTCATAGATACAAAATTGGTACACATACGACTTACCCGAAAAATATACTGTTGGGGTTAAACACCCCTAGCATCTCTAGGGGAGGTGGTGAAATATAAAAATAACCGGAAATGACTGATGTTAATGTCGAATACATTATTTTTACGAGGTCGCTTCGTTGAGCGGTGACATTTTGGATGGTTGTCATACTTCAGCCGCAAGTATGTAAATAGTATAATTGGATGGTTCTGCGGCCTCCTCCTCCTCCCGCGGGAAATTTGAATTTTGGCGGGAAATTAGAATTTTGGCGGGAGATTTGAATTTGTAAACAAAGCCACGTGCTTTTTGACAGCTGTCATCGACAACAACGCATCGCTAACCTCACTGCTGCCATCTTGACGGGCCTAAACCTCAGTGGTACCACCTTAACCTAACTAGCGCGAGATTTGAATTTGTAAACAAATCCACGTGTTTTTTGACAGCCACGTGCTTTTTGACAGACAACAACGCATCGCTAACCTCACTGCTGCCATCTTGACGGGCCTAAACCTCAGTGGTACCAAGTTAACCTAACTAGCGCGAGATTTGAATAGGTAAACAAATTCACGTGTTTTTTGACAGCCACGTGCTTTTTGACAGACAACAACGTATCGCAAACCTCAGTGCAGCCATCTTGACGGACCTAAACCTCAGTGCTACCAACATAACCTCACTAGCGCGAGATTTGAATTTGTAAACAAATCCACGTGCTTTTTGACAGCTGTCATCCGCCATCTTTAAACTACAGAGCACCGTGCTGCCCTCTTTATCGCAGTAGCTGCAAATTCGTCACCTGTCATCCGCAGTGCTGCCATCTTGGCGGGCCTAAACCTTAGTGCTACCAACTTAACCTCACTAGCGCGAGATTTGAATCGGTAAACAAATCCACGTGCTTTTTTGACAGCTGTCATCCGTCATCTTCAATCTATAGAGCACAGTGCTGTCCTCTTTCGCTACTTACCTTTGAAATGTGGTGGAGGATAATTTGAAAAATGCTTTTTGACAGCAGCCATCTTTGAGCACCGTGCTGCCCTCTTTAGCTAGATACCTTTGAAATGTGGTGGCAGACAATTCCACGTGACAGCAGCCATCTTTGAGCACAGTGCTGCCCTCTTTGTCGTGGCGGGAAATTCCACGTGCTCTTGTTTGGAAACAAACTCACGTGCTTTTCTGACGGCTGTCATCCGCCATCTTTAATCCAGAGAGAACAGTGCTGCACTCTTTAGTTGAAATGTGATGGCGGCAAATTCCACGTGCTCTTGTTTGGAAACAAATTCTACGTGTTCTTCAGCTGTCATCCACCATCTTTAATCAAGAGAACACCGTGCTGCCCTCTTTGTGGTGGCGGATAATTTGAAAAATTCTTTTGACAAGCAGCTATCTTTAATCCATAGAGAACAGTGCTGCCCTCTTTAGCTACTTACCTTTGAGGCGGTTAATTTGAAAAATTCTATTTGACAAGCTGCCATCTTTAATGAAAAGAGCATCGTGCTGCTATCTTGCGGGTAATTTTTACGTCACAGCTGTCATCCACCATCTTGCATTGCTAACCTTAGTGCTGCCCTCTTTAGCTACTTACCTTTGAGGCGGACTATTTGAAAAAAAAATCTATTTGACAAGCTGTCACCCGCCATCTTGCATCGCAAACCTCAGTGCTGCACTCTTTAGTTGAAATGTGGTAGCGGATAATTTGAAAAAATTCTTTTTTGACAAGCAGCCATCTTTAAACAACAGAACACCGTGCTGCTATCTTTATCGTAGTAGCAATTTAAAATCTAGATGCTTTTTTCTAACAGCTGTCATCCGCCATCTTTAATCTAGAGAGCACCGTGCTGCCCTCTTTGTAGTGGTAGTAAATTCCACGTGCTTTACAAACCCACGTGCCGCACTCTATGTAGTAGCGGATAATTTGAAAAATTGTGATGCTCTGGATACCGTTTATGTCCACGTTCAGCTTTCATTGGTAGGTGGTGGTGTTGGTGGCGATTATTGTTTTAAGAGGAAGTACCACTGGACGGGGTATTGAAAGTGTCTTAAAAGTAAATTGGTCTAAAATGACCGAGATAAGTGTTGAATCTGTGACGTACCTACTTTGCCCACATATGTTAGACAAAATTATAACGTGGAGGGTCACTTTAATATTAAAATAAATAAATGATATCTCATTGTTTCTCCATAAACAATATCCCATGGGCGCCAGTCTTCAAGCTTAAGGCTTGAAAACGAAAGTTGATAATTAATATTAATAATAATACGTAATGAGACTCAAACAACTCCCAGGGGTGAGGTGAACGGAACACAAATCATTAAGTACACTAGCTTGGAATTTAAGGATCATTAATAATAATTTCAGAACATACAAATTAAAACAGCTATTTATTAGGATGAAAAACGTGACGTAACGGCGTATTAACGAAATCTGAACTTACGGAAGCAAAAGAAAAATTGAATGAAATAACTCTAAGAAAATGAACTGTTGCGCGAAGACTTGCAGTAACTTATGACATAAGCTCACCATATGTAGACTCTGTTGTCTTGAAGCTGAAGATGGGTGGATCTCTCGTACAGGCTGCCTCATCCGTTGTTGGATTCCAGTCCTACTTCTACATTTCCTGTCTTCAACACTTCCTACTGCACTCCTTACATAAAATCGTAATGAGTCATAATATTCAATGTAAAACCACCATGGGTTATGTTCACGGAGAGAATACACTTGTATTCTTCCGTATTATGGAACAGTAGTGTAGCTAAATTCATAACAAAATCTCTCCTTCCCTATACTAGTCAAAACCGGTCTCCCGTTGACTACCTCTCGTCATTGAGATAACAAGTCCCAATGAGAGTAACTTTTGAATAGTATACTACGGTACTACTCAGATGCGAAGTGAACTAAGTTAAAATCTTCTCCGATTTGCAGACGTAGAATCGTAGTAGGAGTGTTTTCCAAGAGTGAGAATCAGAATCAGAATCAGAATCAGAATCAGAATCAGAATCAGAATCAGAATCAGAATCAGAATCAGAATCAGAATCAGAATCAGAATCAGAATCAGAATCAGAATGCAAGTGACAATCTGCTCACGAGTAAGAATAAGGATGTCCTCTCCAGCTCTTGTCGGCGGGTATATATCAGTTCAAAAGTCTCCTTCCATCAGCCATATCACATGGTCCAGTGAGATTCGAAATCTCATCCCTTCTCCTATGTATTGCTGTGAATCCATCACGTTGCTTCATTACGTTCATTCACATAGGCTGAACTTTCCCGCTGAAATAAAGCGTCAGGTAGCTAAGTTCGAAAAGTGGGCGTTTATAATGTATCAACTGTCTCTTCATGAGGCAGAGAGGGTGAGGTCTCTCGTAACCTAGATGACGTACTTTTCCTGGAAATGGGCTGAAATTAGCCTGCTGACTCTGGTCACCTCACAACGGCTGCTGGAAAATTTACTGCAAGTTATTAATATGAGTGATGTTGAGATACTTTACCCAATTATTTGTTCGATCAGAATACGTTATAGCCGCTATACAAAGAAATGAAATGATGATTGAAATGGTTGATAAAACCCTATATATTGAACCCTTTGGTCCATATTGAGGGATACCTACCTTTCTTACCTATCAGCAAAGTTCATGAGAACCGTCTCTTGGGTCGTTTCGGGTTCTTCGTCACTTGCTGAGGTAAAGGTAGGGTTCAGTAATTCTAATCTATCTACTGGAATGAAAGGTCTGTTTAAAAGATTCCTATTTATTCAGGAAATTCTGAAGTAATTTACTATGTCAACGGTGTCATAGTCAGTTGTGTCCACTGGACACCACAATCATTTTTACATAAATGTCAGAACACTGGTGTGAGACTTTAACGTAACTGCCTGATAGGCATTCTTACTAGAAACCATTGTCTCAATTATTAATCATTTAAGAAAGGAAAGTCTGGAAATCCTTAAATTCGGCTTCCATGTGAGACCACATGTACCATCATAGTGATTCGTTATGGTCCAGCCCTCGTAACACGAACTCTGGACTCTGAGTATAATTAAGGCCGTCCAATCGGTGTGTGCCACACAGTGGTTCTACGGCATGGACCCTTAATTGAATCGATGTGACCTGCGTCAATACATGGACCGACATTTAATCTTCTAAGTTACTTTAAAGTCATTGTGGATGATGACCGCAAGGAAATGATGCTACGATGGCATATGGCCCTAATCTAAGTCACTGAGGTTGATGACCCCCTGACCATCCAAGTTTCTAGGCTGAAGGCTAAACACAATTAAGTTACATCGGTTGATGACCAAAGTTCCACTTTACTATCCCCAGCACATTCACTGCTCAATCAATCAAAGTTCAATAATTACAACAATAGCAATGCTCACAAACTTAGTGGCAGAAAAATCCATTTCCTTCGGATATGTCCCCTTAATCGTTAATTTATTTTTTATATTCCCCAGAAACAAACTAAAATTTCCAGAATGCATCTCCAAGTTATTCGCTTGATTAAAGTTATTTCAAATGCGGTTTCACTGAATTTAATAATTAAATAAATTTAAATGATTTAACGAAATATTAACGAACAACAAATTTTATCTCCGCGGACTCTGGTTTCTTCACAAATTTCTACGCAGCTGTGATGTGAGTTCAATATTGCGATGTTTATCTGGCTGGAAAAGAATTTTACATAATTCATGTTCAGCTATATATATCCTGTCTCGTGATATCACGCTTAAAAATCTAATCTAGTCCTAACCGTTATTAACACTTGGATATCCTAATAATCTACGTACAAACCAAACAAATCGCCATATAATTACGATGTCATATCTCGTCATACCATTATGAATTTTCCACACCCCTCACAGACAAACCGATCATCACGACCATCGCTCTATATTTTGGACAACCCTGAATTAGGTTACTCAGTTCCTTATACTCAAAGTTCGTGATTTCAAACGTTCATTACATCCCCAATTACAGTATTTCACAATACTTAGATCATTACCGGCTATGAATTTCAACTAAATCCAGCATTTTAACGTTTCCCCTGGCCGAGAATTACAGTACAATCTCAACTCCACTCTTTCCCGTTATCATAGCTGAGGCCTCTCATCCCCCCAAGCTCGCTTGGCAGTTACAGGAAACACCTGGTTTATTCACAGTTGACTGACTTCTCAAAATGCTCCTTTTAAACTCTGCCGACATAATTAAACAAATACGATATTCTAACCAACAAAATGCACAGATTATGCTTCAAGATGGCCACACTAATTACACGCGTCTCCAATTGATACCGCTATGGATTTCTATGAATTTCTTTCCATTCCAAACATTATAAAATATTCCTCGGGCTATCATGTCCCGGCTTCAATGACAGGACTCTAACCTGATTCGCACATCTCATCTCAACTCATATAAAACACTCCTCGGGCTTCCGTGTCCCGGCTTCAATGACAGGTCCAACCTGATTCACAAACTAACCTCTGTTTCCCCGCTCCACAATTATCATCGACAAAGAACTGGAATAAAATCCTCACTAGAAATCCCGACGTCTAATATCGCACAATGCATTAATCATGAATAACTTCGCATAAATGATATCGTATTTAATAACTTGATTTTTACGAGAAATGACTGAAACATTCTACTAGATCCTTTTTATTGTCAGTCAGACACAGTTTAAAATGGGCATAGAAAAACGTTTCTCTGCGTGACCAAATTCATCACCCTAGGTTCTCACCCGACAGCGCGCTTCCGCTCAATTGAAAATGAGTGACCATGGATTATTATTATTAACGTCAAATTGCAGACAGAAGAATTTTACGTCGAATGAACATCTTAATTTGACATCACAAAATATAGGCAGTACACTCACACGGATGACGATCTACATTGGACGTGATATCACTTCGGAACCCTATTCAATAACTTTTTACAACATTATACGGCACTCGCAAGACTTCAAACTTTTATCCAAGTGGAAAATAAAACAAATGACTCTTTTAGTCGTACTCTCACATTTACAAAACTTAGTAGGGGTGACCACTGCGTCGTATATCTCCATTCAAATACAAGAAATCACGAGAGGTAGTAAGATGGAAAGTCACCTACCTCATGTCGTCACGCCAGTATTCGTCATAGGGCTCACCTGTGACCCTGGCATTTTATTTAGCCATTTTAACATTCATGGCTTCACAGTTCATTATTAATTTTCTTCAGGTTTCCTGGAATAAAGCATAAAAAAAAGAAAATACCCTTCACTTGTTTGTTGAGTGCACACGATGGACTATAGTTATATACGCACACGAATTACTTAATCACATTAGAATTTATTCAGTACTCTCACCGTCCTATCTGGTACAATCATTTCACTCAAGAAAACTATCTCCTTATGGAGTCAAGACTTAGCCGCAACGGCTAAAATCTGCAGTTGAACTCAGTCTACTTTCGTTGGTTTGATTTCGCAGAGCAGCTCAACAATTTTTCGTCCGCTTTGTTTCACAAATGCCGGAGAAGGAGACTTCGTCATGGCGTCCCTTCATATTTATAGCATTTACCCCCTCTCCTCGGATCTCTCCCTTTGCCGCCAAGAAAATTTCTATAAATTTTCTGACTTACCTAAACTGCAATTTCAAGAGTTTTGAAAGTGACTACATGCTTGCTACATTTCTGGCGGTAGTGTTCATGGACATTTAAAACTTTTACGGGTTCGATTTGTGAGATGATTGACCCCCTTTGATAGGCACTATATTTTTTGACTTGGCGTGGGTCGCCATGTACACGCGCTTTGAAATAGTTCACAAAAATGACTTGAGATTCTTCCGCCGTCGACACGTGTGGTTGACGTCACGTACCCCAGAGCGTGGGACCGAAGGTAATCACCCCCTCGTCACGTGTCAAATCCATGCTATCAAGAATCCAACTTTTAGTTTAATTGTTACATTATGCATAATGATCTTAGGGCACAAAGGTCATGGGTTCAATATATATATATATATATATATTAATTTAGAAATGACCTATTAGTGATTAAATATATACATCTTATCAATTAATTATATAGTTCGATAATTGAAAACATGCAGCGATGTCCCAAACATCACAAATCCACTGCTTTTGGGGTCTCAAGGCTGATTGGTGATAATATCAATGAGCGTTGAATTAGGCACACCAATTCTATACATATAGTTATCGCATTTTTTTGAAAGGATCATATATTTCCCAGTCAGTTCGAACTTCCACAAGGACAAAGTTTTACTCGAAAATTAAATAATCTAAAACATGAAATCAAATACAACTAAATAACTTTAAAACTACACAATAGCTCTTAAAATACCAACCAACATCTCAACAAGGAATTCTATAAAAATTCACTTCACACATAACTAACTAGTAGTACTACTGTCGTCATTTTCTTCTTTCTTTTTCTTTACTGTACGCCGTTAATCTATTGTGTAACTGCATCGCACTAACAATCTTTGCATTTCCACTTCGAATACTTGCAATGAGCGTGTAGTTTATTATCACTGGCCCCTTGAAGGACTGCATAGGGGTGTAAATATTGAACCCTTTGGTCCATATTGAGGGATACCTACCTGTCTTACCTATCAGCAAAGTTCATGAGATCTGTCTCTTGGGTCGTATCGGGTTCTTCGTCACTTGCTGAGGTAAAGGTAGGGTTCAGTAATTTTAATCTATCTACTGGAATGAAAGGTCTATTTAAAAGATTCCTATTTATTCAGGAACATTATGAAGCAATCTGATATGTCAATGGCATCATAGAAGTCAACTGTGTCCACTGGACACCACAATCATTTTTACATAAACGTCAGAACACTGGTGTGGGACTTTAACGTAACTGCCTGATGGGCATTCTTACTAGAAACCATTGTCTCAATTATTAATCATTTAAGAAAGGAAAGTCTGGAAATCCTTAAATTCGGCTTCCATGTGAGACCACATGTACCATCATAGTGATTCGTTATGGTCCAGCCCTCGTAACACGAACTCTGGACTCTGGGTATAATTAACGCAGTCCAATTGGTGTGTGCCACACAGTGGTTCTACGGCATGGACCCTTAATTGAATCGATGTGACCAGCGTCTATGTTATGGACCGACATTTAATCTTCTAAGTTACTTTAAAGTCATTGTGGATGATGACCGCAAGGAAATGATGCTACAATGGCATATGGTCCTAATCTAAGTCACTGAGGTTGATGACCCCCTGACCATCCAAGTTTCTAGGCTGAAGGCTAAACACAATTAAGTTACATCGGTTGATGACCAAAGTTTCCACTTTACTATCCCCAGCACATTCACTGCTCAATCAATCAAAGTTCAATAATTACAACAATAGCAATGCTCACAAACTTAGTGGCAGTAAAATCCATTTCCTTCGGATATGTCCCCTTAATCGTTACTTTGTTTTTTAATATTCCCCAGAAAACAAACTAAAATTTCCAGAATGCATCTTCAAGTTATTCGCTTGATGAAAGTTATTTCAAAATGCGGTTTAACTGAATTTAATAATTAAATAAATTTAAATGATTTAACGAAATGTTAAAGATCAGTAAATTTTATCTCCGCGGACTCTGGTTTCTTCACAAATTTCTACGCAGCTGTGATGTGAATTCAATATTGTAATGTTTGTCTGGCTGGAAAAGAATTGTTACTGTCTCGTGATCTCACACTTTTAAAATCTAATCTAGTCCTAACCGTTATTAACACTTGGATATCCTAATAATCTACGTGCAAACCAAACAACTCGCCATATAATTACGATGTCATATCTCGTCATTACCATTTATGAATTTTGCACACCCCTCACAGACAAACCGATCATCACAACCATCAGCTGTGATAACGGGACAGGTAGAATTGAGATTGTACTGCATTCTCGGCCGGGGAAAACGTTAGAATGCTGGATTTAGTTGAGATTCATAGCCGGTACCTACCTCATGTAGTCATAGGGCTCACCTGCGACCCTGGCATTTTATTTAGCCATTTTTACATTCATGGCTTTACAAACCATTATGTTTCTTCAGGTTTCCTGGAATAAAGCATAAAAAAAAGAAAATACCCTTCACTTGTTTGCTGAGCGCACACGATGGACTATAATTATTTCCGCGCACGAATTACTTAATCACATTAGAATTTATTCAGTACTTTGACCGTCCTATCTGGTACAATTATTTCACTCAAGAAAACTATCTCCTCATGGAGTTAAGACCTAGCCGCAATGGCTAAAATCTGCAGTTGAACTCAGTCTACCTTCGTTGTTTGATTTCGCAGAGCAGCTCAACAATTTTTCGTCCGCTTTGTATCACAAATGCCGGAGAAGGAGACTTCGTCATGGCGTCCCTTCGTATTTATAGCAGTTACCCCCTCTCTTCGGATATCTCCCTTTGCCGCCAAGAAAATTTCTATAAATTTTCTGACTTACCTAAACTGTAATTTCAAGAGTTTTGAAAGTGACTACATGCTTGCTACATTTATGGCGGTAGTGTTCATGGACATTTAAAACTTTTACGGGTTCGATTTGTGAGATGATTGACCCCTTTGATAGGCACTATATTTTTTGACTTGGCTTGGTTCACGCCATGTACACGCGCTTTGAAATAGTTCACAAAAATGACTTGAGATTCTTCCGCCGTTGACACGTGTGGCTGACGTCACGTACCCCAGAGCGTGGGACCGAAGGTAATCACCTCCTCGTCACGTGTCAAATCCATGCTATCAAGAATCCAACTTTTAAATGATTGTCGATTTATACATAATGTTCTTAGGGCACAAAGGTCATGGGTTCAATATGCATATATGCTACGTGCCATACACACCGGGAATAACATTACAATATTGAAAGTGTTTATTCGAGTGCAAATTAGATCTGTTAAGTAGATGGAGAGGTAGTTAATCTAGTTAAGTAATTTTAGGAGAGATGCAGTGGTTATTTTTATCTTCCTGTCTTTATTACCTGTAAGCCGATGGTGTATACTAGGGTGGGCAATAAAGATATGTATGTAATGTATACGTTACAAATTAGATCCGTTAACATGATAACCATGATACGAGCCCAACTTTCCATATTATTTTCTTTAAATTGTTTCAGAGTATTGCGTTAACAAAATACGTGTGCACTTCTATTCATTGTGAAATCTGGCATTGTGATTTTAATTATGATAGTCCTGAAAAGGACTGTTATTAGACTTAATACCTCGTTCAGTATCCATTGGCATGTCCAAGTCGACGTGGCATTGACTCAGCAAGCTTCCTAAGGTATTCCTCGTCGAGGGCGGTCTCCTCCCGTGCGTCCAACATAACGCCCCACAAAACATAATACGAACTCGGGGAAGGGTAAAGCCGGTGTTTCTTTATAAATATGGAGTTTCCACTTTGCCCACATATGTTCAATAGGGTTCAAATCTGGAGCTCGAAGGACACAATAGAGCCGTTCATTGGAATCCGCTCAAAAAACAAGCCCTGAACACGACCGTTCTGGTGGAATGGGGAGATGACTCGCGCGATCTGTATTACCTGATCTGGATAGCGCTCTCCCACATTCAGAACTATAAGACCCCGGCTGAGTAGCTCAGACGGTCGAGGCTCTGGCATTCTGACCCCAACTTGGCAGGTTCGATCCTGGCTCATTCCGGTGGTAATTGAAGGTGCTCAAATACATCAGCCTGGTGTTGGTTTATTTACTGGCACGTAAAAGAACTCCTGCAGGACTAAATCCGGCATCCTGGCGTCTCCGAAAACCGTAAAAAGTAGTTAGTGGGACGTAAAGCCAATAACATTATTATTATTAAATTATTATTATTATAACATTCTACCGAATGTCCAAATAAATGGTCCGGTGTGAAACGGTCATCTATCCGATGAAGCACTTCAACCCCATCAGACGTTATCCTAGCACAACACGACGCAGATAAACGGCCACTGCATGAACACTTGGCTATGTATCTTCTGTCGTATCGGGCTCCCCGCAGCCTGTAAACATGTACCAACCCGACCTCCGCCGAACTCAGAGAAGTATCGACAGAAAAGATCGCATGATCCTACTTACGATTTATCTCCATCTCGGCAAAGGCATTGACATTCTATTAATCGGAGAGGGACTCTTTGGAGACAGCTTTTCTGCATTGGAGTCCATCTTCTCGTACTCGTTTACGGACCGTGTATGGACAGGACATCCAGGAAAATAAGTCGCCTCCATGAACTCCGCCGAATTTAAGAACGAGTTCTCCTGTGAAGTTGCAATGATATTATTGTAATGCTATTTGAGGGAAGTGTAAGGTGGTAATAACGGTAGGGGCAGATCAAGGTACGAATATGACAGTCAGATTAGAGCAGATGTAGGATGTAGTAGTTATGTACAAATGAAAAGGTTAGAACAGGATAGGGTGTTATGGAGATTTGCAGCAAACTAGTCTATGGACTGACGACTAAAACAATAACCGTTCGACGGCTTTCGGAGATGTTGAAGTGCCTGAATTTTGTCCCTAAAGGGTTTTTCACATGCGAGCAAGTCTACCGATACGAGGCTGACGCATTTGAGCACCTTAGAATACCACTGCACCGAGCCAGAATCGAACCTGCGAAGTTGGGGTCAGAAGGACAGCGACTCAACCGTCTGAACCACTCAACCTGGCTGAAAAGCTTCAAATAACGTGTTCTCTTCTCCCTTAGTAGAAACCCGCTTTAAATCGGTGTTCGGTAGACGTCTAATGTCGCCTGACACTCGCCACTGCTGAATCCATCTTCGTACAGTTCTAGGGCAAACGTCACACCGAATCGCTGCTTCACGAATGTTAAGTTTGGCGTGTTAGATGGGAGCCAACACTTGCTCTCTTGACGCGTGAGAATAACGTGGCATGTCAGAATGAAGCGAAGCATTTAGCATCGAAGTTAGCTCGGCGAAACTTAGTGTGCTCGTTCCTAGCGTCATCACGGCGTATTCATTCGAAAAAATCACTTAGCTTTTATGGTAGGCACGAATTATATTGCCTACAGCTGACCCACTGCGCTACATAGGAGCGTGCCATGTGCTTGTTATTTCATAATGCTATATGCAATTGCATGTCACAAGGAAGAGTGAGAAGAGCGAGGGGAGAGTAGGAGCGACTGACACAATGCGTGAGAACTGCCGGCCGTTGTTGCAAAACTCAACCATCGACTGTACAAAATCGAACACAGCCGAAGTGGACTTCCTTATATTCACGTCTCCAGAGATCGACAATGTTTGATCGTTCATTTGTACTTCATTGATGACTCCAGGAATATGCTATATAACCGTGTTTCCCTCGTAAACAAATACCCACTAACAGACCGAAATAATTAATTACAGGCTATTTTACACACACTACAATAACAATTATCGTAACATTTCTACGCTAGTGACAGATAATTTCAATATTGTGGGGCGATGCCATCAAAATTGTCAACCTCATATCCAGGGAATCTATGTTCTATTCTGTGCCCCTTCAAGAATTTCAACCCTAGACTCTAGTTTGGAATGGGTTTCACCTTGCTTTGTGAAATTATCTGAGGAGCTGTGGGAAAATAAAGGTGAACATTCCGGTCGGGAAACCCAAGTAATACAGCTGAGCTAAGAAAAATCACCACACAAACAACCTGATACGTTAACTGCGACATCTACAACGCACCTGGTTCAGATTCCTGGTAGGTCCAAGGCGCGTAATGAGTTGTTCACATAATTGAACAGAAAGTGCAAGAACAACAAGAAGAAAAGACGAATTTCAACCTGTAGAAACATAAGGATGGGAAGAATAAAGGAAGTAATAGTGGGATGTGCAACAAAAATAAATGTGAAAAGGTTCATAAGGAAAGGGGAATTTAGGCGGTGGTTATTGTTTAAGGGAAGGTACCCTACAAACAGATAACTATTCTAACTAGGAGTAAAATAAAGAAGATAACCTGATCCTCCAGTGAATGAAATTATCAGCTAAGGAAAGGGAAGGGCCTCGAAAATCATGAAAACGAGACTATGCAGGCTTTGGAGTCGGAAGAGGACAAGAGTTAGCCGTGAGAGGTTGGACAGGAAATATGAAAGCTAGGAGCCTAATAGAAATAAATGTCAGCAATGTTAGACTCAGTGAGGGCCCTCGTGGTCGCCGGCCTACGCTCCCAATGTGAGATTACATGGGGTCACATTAGTTGTCTCTTACAAATTGCAGGGAATGACGAATTGGCTGAGGAATGGTGTACAGAAAATATATAGTATTGTAGCACAAATAAAGCAGTAATACCCGACTCAGCTCAGAACCCGCTATAAGCATCACAGCCTAAGTAAGGTCCGGCTTCTTAACTGAATGGTCAGTGTACACAGCTGCTTTCTGTTCAGATATTGCCAGGATCGATTCTTGTCTGCATTTCTTTGGTTCGGGGACGGGGTTATCATGCACATCGTAATGCACACCTATCCATATACATGCAAAACACTACAAGGCCAACCATCACTGCAGCACGTAATACTTGAATAGGTCCCTCCAAATAGGGTTGGCGTCGGAAAGGGGATCGGACATGAAACTGGGATAAAAATTCTCATATGGTGCCGAATTCAAGGCATATATTCGGCTTGGAACGAATACGAGACCGAATACATCTATCCAGAAAAAAATTCCCACTCGGAGGTATAGAGTTTATGACGAATTATATCCGGGAAATTTGTACACTTTGAGATAACATACAGTTGATGACGATTTATGCCCTATACTGTACATTTCTACAGTCATCGATAACATACGGTAGAGATGATGACGAATTATATCCCAAGTTCTCAAAACCATATACCTATCAACAATATCAGCCAGAGGCATGTAAAAATTCAATGTGAAACTCTGAGCTCATGAGGTATGTTCCCGTGCGATCAGTTCTTTTCCCAGACGTATGTATCCAACAGAAAGGGGGCGAGGTATATAAATCATAATAAGAATAATACGAACTCCGATTTCGGCACTTCTTGAGCAGGAATCGTGGTTAACTCTCTGCACGGGCTGCCGCAATAGATCTTAGCCCGCCAGAGTGCTGTGAGTGAGAGCTTTTGTAACGTGCTTAGGATACAAATGTTAACGTTCGGGACTCGAACCAGACACATCACGCCAAGCAGCAGGCGGTGCTGCAGATATGGGTCACGAGCATAAACCTCTTTTCTTCTATTACATTTTCTGATATTAGTTCTGGCAGCGGCACACTTGACTGATTTCTCTCTTCAAAGTGTCGCAGTACGGGTTGAGTGAAACAGAGTGGTGAGTGATAACCAGAGACTGGATGCTGAGTACTAAGACATGGTAAATTACGCAGGAAAAAAGCCTCGAAAGTAGGCACCGTAATATGCACTAAAATATTTTTATCGGCATTGCACGTACAAGTAAATAATTTAAATCCTTTCAAAAGTAGTACGGTACTGCCCGATTATATGGTTTTGGCGTTCAGATATTGCAGACGAAGATATAACAGTTGCTTTTGGCTCTCCTGCTTGCTTTCCTTCCATACTGAGTGGTTTCTACATACTGAGATATATGATAGTTCCGCACAGTTCAAAGATGGTAAATGAAATTGGGTAAGGAGGAGGGAGTGAATCTGCTGTGGCCTATGAACAGGTACAGTCCTGGTATTTACGTGGAAATGAAAATGGGAAACCACAGAAAACCATTCTCTGGACAGCAGAGCCGTGGCACGGTCACTCTACTCGGTTAAAAGTATTTTAGCTCTATTTATCAAAAAGCTTTAAAAACTCCTCCGTTTTTCACTACGTACGGAAAGACTCCGATACTGAGTACCTCTTTCTCCAAGAGAAATTAACCAGTCGACGGCACCCGACCAGACCTTAAAGAACAGAGCAGCTCCAATTCTGTAGTGAGGATGTGTCCCGTAATTTCGATATTTAGCTGATTCAGATGCTAATAGACAAGCATAGGCAAAATATTATTTGCTGTATACAAGCCCCAAACCCTGAGATATAGTTGTATTGCTTCCTTTGTATTGCATTTGTGAAAAAAAAATGAAAAGTCATTTTGCCAGACATCCAGTTTCTAGTGATTACTTACAGATGTTGTCGTGGTGTTCTCGTTATCGCTTCTTAATACACCAATAACAGCTATACCATGTTGGTGGTGATTCTTGTTTTCAGAAGAATTACAAGTGGGTAAACATCCTCTATTAATACTAATCAGGGAGAAAATGGAAACGTCCTATACTTCAAGGGATGTAGGTAACGGTAAAGGAAATGGCACAAAGGACATGCAAATTATAGACTCCCCAGGCCTCGTAACCTAGTACCGTTGGGGTCGGAAGGGAACAAGAACTAACGAAAAGAGGTAGGATAGGACAGACGAAAGTGAGGAGCTTGGCAAAAGGAACTGAAAGCAATACAAGACTCAGCTAAAGGCCCTGTGGTCGCCAAATCACTCTCGTAACTTGAGAGCCAATAGGATCCCATTTAGTCGCCTATTATGGTAGACAGGGTGTACGATGAATATATTCTACATCTCTCGCCCAGCTCTACGATGTCCAAATCCTGTGTTACTGTCATATCCATTCTATTGGCTTCATTTATATAGGGGTTCTTGTTGATACTGATTCAGCAATGGGCTTGATACTTTATGACTGACAGCATCATGTTACTCCCATAGTGACTGCTGAAAAAAATTTCGACTCGACCCGAAATAGCCCATTGTGGAAGAAGTCTTGAACACTTTTACCATCATTTTTATTGGTATGTTAATGACGTTCGCTGGACAAAATTAACTACTCAGCCTGAATTGACCAAGTCTCCTGTGGATTAGTACATGTTATAGATTAGGTTCCCTGAAATGTGACACATAGAATGTCTCTCAACTTGTGAGCGTTGGTTGGCAACCACAGGGCTTCTAGTTCAGATTGGTACTGCTTTGACGTACTTGTGATAGCCTTCTCGCTTTTCCACGTAACCTCCCTTGGCTGGCCTTTGTTCTCTTCCGACCCGGCGGAATTAGGTTTGCATGACGTAGGGTGTCTCTAAGCTCCACGCCCTTTCTGACCTTAAACCTTCTTATACTGATACTATGATTCTTCGAAGATTCAATACTCTTCTCTGTTAACTCTGTTCAATGTTTAAAGGTGAAGTTTATCTTGTTGAACGTCTCTTCAGTACAATAATCAAAAGAATAATGATGTTATCGGCTTTACGTCCCAGTAACTACTATTAGGGTTTCCAGAGACGCCAAGGTGACGGAATTTAGTACCGCAAGAATTTTTTACGTATTAGTAAATTACCGACACCAGGATGCCGTAGTTGAGCACCTTCAAATACCACCTGACTGAGCCTGGATCGAACCTGTCGAGTTGTGGTCAGAACACCAGGGCCTCAACCGCCTGAGCCACTCAGCTTGGCATAATAAAAATAAAAATTACACTTTCATGTGACTGTTGATATCACAATCAATACCACGATGCATCTAGTTTAACATGGAGTTGGAATCACTACGGCATGGCTATTCATTATGATATCCCTTCTAAACTTTGTCGAATAAATTGTTAGGAAGCCAGTGATTGCGATTCCGAGCTACAACGCTCCATTTGTAATTCTCAATGAACAATAACACTCCTAGAGATGTTCAAGCTAAGAAAGAAGCTTACGTCCCTGACAGTTTACATAATACAGATAAGCACTTGTTTTGTCAAACTTGGGGCGTTCAGTAATGCATGTAACCACGGAGAAAGAAAATCAATGTTTTCCTTTTAAGTTGTACGAATTCGTCGACAGGGAATGGGGTCTCGTAAATACGGTTTCACGTATAATACGTTTATAGCTTCCGAACCGCCGGCGAGCGTTAAGGAAACGTGTAAGTTTTAGAATCAAAATAATTTCTACATAACACATACGACGAAAGTGTTCAGTGTTTAATTGTAAAGTTGAAGAACATATGTGTCTATCAACAACAGTATGACGTTCATCAAGTGATTCAGTAGAGCAGCCATCTTGAGATACTTAAATCTCCGTGCCGTACGGCGAACAATTAGTGTAGCTCTGGACTCCAGCGTGGTGCAAGTTGTCGTTTGATTCCTCCCGATGAGTTCCACAAGACCAAGAACACAAATTGTGAACATTTGAGAAAATGATGTTGCAAAAAATATGAAAAGACAGCTTCTCCGCAGAATGTCGAGACATTTAAACAATAAATTGCTCCAAAATTATCGAGAACTCATTCGAGAGGCTCGACCGGCTTGACAGAATTTCACGTTGTTTATCGGGGGCGCCTCAAAGTGAAGGCAGCAGACCGTAGTGCGGCGAATTCCGCGCTGGAGACCCAGACCAGCACATTGATGGAGATCTGTACTTCCACGGTTTAGGCTTCATTAAAACGCACTTCAACTTAGATTATCTGTTCATCAAAGCTCTCACGATTCTGAGTGGTACAAATTTAGATTTATCTTCCACACCCACGGTATCCTTCGACCTGTCGTAAAAGACGACAAAAATAGAACCCAAGGTCTTTTATCTTGGGGGCCTGGTTTGGTGATCTTGAGTGTCCTAGCTGAGTCAGGAATTGCTTCCACTTACTTGTGTCAGGATACTCACCTTCTTCTTTCCTACTCGACATTCCTTCGCCAACGTTTATTTTTTCCCAACCGGAGAGTATTAGGCTTCGGAGGCATACGGAATCTATCATTTCCATGCCTTTCCGATATCTTAATTCTTCGAAGTATCCAACCCTTTCAAATTTCCCTCTTATTAGTATTAATAGAGGATGGTTGCTCAGTTATGCCTCCTCTTAAAACAGTAATCACCACCGCCATTTAGCTTTCGTCCGTAGTACGTTAAATCGATGTTACTTCTCAGATCCAAGATCCATTGTATTCTGACAGTTTTGAAGATGTGTAAATTTAATCAAAATTAAGAAATAATGAATCAGGAATAATATTTCAAACCCATAGTGGCTAAAAAAATTTATATCGATAATACCTATCACGGGATACGTATTCTCCGTCAAAGTTTGCGGCTGTGAAGCCGACACAGCGTCACTCGAAATTTTTCATGAGAAACCACAGAGCGGGTAAGAGACAAGACATGTAACGAGAAGAATTTTCATTGATTACAGTCATCACTAGGTTCGGGGAGTTCAGGTGTATGTAATCACTATGCTATCCTATATGAAAAACATTTTAAACAGTGCGTATTTGTTGCAAATGAAGAAATAATGAAATATATATATACAGAGTGTTAGGTGTATACGTGCAGATATTTATTGTAGCAATAGAGAACGATGTGACGAACCACTATATATCAAACTTTTAGTAATCCTCGGAAGTTATTTTCGAGAGCAAAGGGGTACGATGTTTTTAGAATAGGTAGTATGCCTTGTTCTTGTGAATGAATAGCTTTCCTTTGATAACAGGCAAGTCACGCGCCATCCCTGCCAAACTGGTTTCTGTTCTGTTTATGTTTAAGAGCAAATCTACTACTGTGACAGCTGAGCGCTCCCTATTCAATGCCACGAGATGTTACGTAATATACTTGCCAAACTGGTTTTATGTTTACGAGCAAACCGATTACGGTAACAGCTGAAGGCTACCAGTCTACAACATGTTACGTTACATTATCGCCAGACTGGTTTGTTGTTGTTAGTATTTAGTTTTCGTCTTAGGGGTTTCAGACAACACTAGTTATCGGTTTCGGACCCTGGAGATGTATTGAATTCTCAGCGGTAATACTGGTTCATTTGCTGTTACGTCCTTTAGGGGATAGGGATATCTGTGGTCGTCAGCCCTGTGATCTAGTGAGTATGGAAATGACCTGAAAACCTGTGTCGGTGCGCGACCTGTACGAGCGTGTGATATAATTATTGGTTGGGATATGCACGCCGGGACGTGAAATGCGGTACGATCCCCGTTGTGCATTGCGTAAAGGTAGAAGAAGGAAGACAGTTCCTTGCGCCAACGAACAAATGCATGGCATAGGATATCCATATGAGTAGAATCAGAATTGAATTATCGAAGCACATCGAACGTTTTGTTTCAAACGAAAAATGGACATATTATACAACTAAGTAAATTAAACGTACCTACATTTCGTGCTTCCTGCCTGGTTGAGTGGCTAAAACGGTTGAGGTGCCAGCCTTTTGATTCCAACTTCGCATGTTCGAACCTGGCCCCGTGCAGTGGTATTTGAAGGTGCTCAAATACGTCAGCCTCGTGTCGGTATATTTACTGGTACACCGAGCTCGATAGCTGCAGTCGCTTAAGTGCTACCAGTATCCAGTATTCGGGAGATAGTGGGTTTGTACCCCACTGTCGGTAGAATGAAGATAGTTTTCCGTGGTTTCCCATTTTCACACGAGGCAAATGCTGGGGCTGTGCCTTAATTAAGGCTATGGTTGCTTCCTTCCCACTCCTAACCCTTACCTGCCCCGTCATCGCTATAATACCTATCTGTGTCGGTGCGACGTAAAGCAACTTGTCATTCGAGCCAAGACACCACTGTGGTTCAGAATATCCTCTGGTGCTTAAACATACGTTCACGGAGGTCATCCGAAGTGGTTACCTCAGTTCGGTATACTTTGTTTCTCATGTCCCCCCAGGCATAACAATCCACTGGAATAAGGGCTGGCCAATTGATAGTTCCACATCGTCCTGTCTACCGTTGAGGAAATGTCTGCACCATCGTGTAAAATCCACGTGGTTCGGCGTAGTCGAAGCGACACGTCCTCTGAAAGCTCCAGTAACGTACTGTATCTACTGTACAGGAGCAAGATAACATTAATAAAAAGATGTAACCGACCTCCAACTACACCCATCCTGATATTAATTAGAACCGGTGCTGGAAACTGCCTTGTCCTATTGAATGGGGATATTCCACAGCTCATGAGTGGGATATAGTGGGTTCCAACCCCTCTGTCGGCAGCCCTAAAGGTGGTTTACCGTGGTTTTCCATGTTCACACCAGGCAAATGCTGGGGCTGTAACGTCATGAATGCCACGATCACTTCCTTTCCGATACTAGCCCTTTCCCGTCCCATCGTCACCATAAGGAAAGCTACACCGATCAAATTTATGCAAGTAAGGTGATTGGTACCGGTCTGAGTGTCTGAGACCGTTGAGGTCCTTATCTTCCGACCTCCAACTTGGCAGGTTCAATCTTGGCTCAGTCTGATGATATTTGATGGGGCACACATACGTCAGTCTCGTGTCGTAGAAATACTGGCACGTAAATGAACTCCTGCGATATGAAATTTCGTCACCTCAGCGTCTCAGAAAACGGTATAAATAGTATGTGGGACGTAAAGCAAAATAACGCTAATAAAAAGACGATTGGTCAAAGAGACAGACTTCCCACTGCATCCATCCAGATATTAATTGAGAGCCGGTGCTAGAGGTTGCCTTGGTATACTAAATATTAAACACTCCTTCTATAAAAATTGCCTCATGTGTCACTAATACACTTGACAGAAATTCTGGATTGAGTGCTTGATCAATTAACCAGCGGCAGAAATCCAATCTTAAATCATCACCGAGCTTGATAGTAGCAGTCGCTAAAGTTCGAACAGTATCCAATATTCGGGATGTACTGGCTTCGAATCCCTCTGTCGGCAGCTTTAAAGATGATTTTCCGTAGTTTTTCATGTTCACACCAGGCAAATGCTGGGCTGTACCTTAATTAAGACCACGGTTGCTTCCTTCCCGATCCTAGTCCTTAGTTATATCTGTCGCCATAAAACCTATCTGTGTCGGTGCGACGCACCGATACAGATAGGTCTTATAGGACGATGGGATAGCAAAGGCCTAGGAGTTGGAAGGAGGCGGCCGTGGCCTTAATTAAGGTACAGCCCTAGCATTTGCCTGGTGTGAACATGAAAACCACGGAAAACCATCTTCTGGGCTGCCGACAGTGGGATTCGAACCCATCATCTCCGGGATGCAAGCTCTCAGCCATGCTTCTCTAACCGCGCGGCCAACTCGCACGGTAATAATAATAATAATAATAATAATAATAATAATAATAATAATAATAATAATAATAATAATAATAATAATAATAATATTTTTTGTTGCCGGGCAAAGTGGCTCAGACGGTTGAGGCGCTGGCCTTCTGACCCCAACTTGGCAGGCTCGATCTTGGCTCAGTCCGATGGTATTCGAAGATGCTCAAATAAGTCAGCCTCGTGTCGGTAGATTTACTGGCGCGTAAAAAGAACTCCTGCGATTCTAAATTACAGCACCTCAGTGCCTCCAGAAACAGTAAGAGTAGTTAGTGGGACGTAAAGCAAATAACATTACCGGTATTATTATTATCAGGTCATTAGGAGCTGAAAGGCAGGGAAGAAAATAGTAAAATATGCGTGGTGTAGGAGGAAACAAAATGAAATGTACTTCACCCGTGCCTACATCGCTCGCAGTAGTTTACTACAGGATAGTATGCGTAAGACCAGAACCAGGTCTCTTTGCGATGAGTCAGGTGTATCTCGTATTGTGGTTAGCACTAGAGGACAAAGTGTGACAAACAGGTTTTGTGTATAAACATCAAACATGCACAGCAACAGACACACACACGCAATGTACCCAAACCAGTACAGTGTAGAATGAAGAACTGCCATGCTGTGTTCAAGGTCAATATCTAGCGTTTTAACAAGCAGTCTTCCGTGTGTTGTGTTCAGCTTGCGCCACGTACAAGGCAATCGCGAACTGAAACTCTAGATTTATAATTTTTGTTACCGGTACTTCAATTTTTCTGCTCGGATTTATGAGAATATCGAACTATTGAGACTCAAAATACTACATCGATTGAGAACTGAATTCCCAACTCAATACGCTGCAGAAATGGTGTATCATCTGACATACCAATGTGAAACACGTAGCAATTGTTCAAGTGACCTCCCTGGACTACTCTGCAGGCTTCACTTCTCCGTACCCGGCGAGTTGGCCATGCGGTTAGGAGCGCACAGCTGTGAGCTCGCATCCGGGAGATTGGGGCTTCGAACCCCAATGTCGGCAGCCCTGAAGATGGTTTTCCGTGGTTTCCCAAGTTCACACCAGGCATTGCGGGGGTTGAACCTTCATTAAGGCCACGACCACTTTCTTACCATTCCTAGGCCTTTCTTGTCCGATTGTCGCCATGAGACCTCTCTGTGTTGGTGGGACGTAAAGCAACTAACAAAAGAAAATCACTTCTCCGAATCCAGTCTTCCGTAATATCCATTGGAGATCTGGCGGGCCATTTGATGGGTCCATGTAGTTCTATTCGCCATAGACCAAAGGACTGATCCAAATGATCACGCACTAAGCGGCTTATATCAGGTGGTGGACCATCGTGTAAAAACCACATGTTTCGGCGTAGTCGAAACGGAGCGTCCTCTGAAAGCTCTAATAACGTACCTATGAGGAACTCCAGGTAAGATACCCCTATGAACTGTGCAGGTAAGATGATGATAATAATGTCATTGGCTTTACGTCCCACTAACTACTTTTCACGGTTTTCGGAGACGCGGATTTGCAGGAATTTAGTATCATAGGAGTTCTTCACGTACCAGTAAATCTACTGACACAAGGCTGACGTATTTGAGCACCTTGTCAAGTCTGGACTCAGAAGGCCAGTGCCTCAACCGTCTGAGCCACTCAGCCCGGCAAGATGATTGGTGCAGCACTGCGTAAAGTGCTGGCCTTCTGAACCCAACTTGGGAGGCTTGGTCTTGGCTCAGTCCGGTGGTATTTGAAGGTGCTCAAATACGTCAGTCTCGTGTCTGTAGATTTATTTGCATTAAAAGATACTGCGATAAAAAAATTCTGGCATTTCAGCGTCTCCGAAAACCGTGAAAATTAGTTAGTGGAACGTAAAGATATTATTATTATTATTATTATTATTATTATTATTATTATTATTATTATTATTAGTAGTAGTAGTAGTAGTAGTAGTAGTAGTAATATTATTTTTACGGAAGTTCTAATTAAACGGGTCCATTACAGTCATCATTTTACCTATCGGTACTTGCTGTTCAGTAATAAGCCTTCCGTCCGCCTCTGTGGTGCAGTGGTCAGTGTGATTAGCTGCCACCCCCGAAGCTCGGGTTCGATTTCCAGCTCTGACAAGAAATTTGAAAAGTGGTACGAGGGCTGGAACGGGGTCCACTTAGCCCCGGGAGGTGAAATGAGTAGAGGTGGTCCGATTCCCACCTCAGCCATCCTGAAAGTTGTTTCCCGTAGTTCCCCCCTTCTCCAGGCAAATGCCGGGATGGTACCTAACTTAAGGCCACGGCCGCTTCCTTCCCTCTTCCTTGTCTATCCTTTCCAATCTTCCCATACCCCCGCAAGGCCCCTGTTCAGCATAGCAGGTGAGGCCGCCTGGGTGAGGTACTGGTCATTCTCCCCAGTTGTATCCCCGATCCAATGTCTCACACTCCAGGACACTACCCTTGAGGCGGTAGAGGTGGGATCCCTTGCTGAGTCCCATGAAAAACCAACCCTGGAGGGTAAACAGATTAGGAAAAAGAAGAATAAGCCTTCTATTAGAAATGCCCGGCGGCAATTCCACAGTAGGTCTTTTTCCTTCGAGCAATGTTCACGATGGATGCAACTACGGTTTTTGAAATTTGTCTCATTAATAACAATTTCACTGAATACTTATAGCCTTTTCTTTCAGTGTCCACCGTCCTTTCAATGACCTAAAAAGTTTATGAATAAGCATCGACAACCCGCATTGTCTATTGTCAGAAATTCATCGTAGACTGTCGCAATAACAGCACAGAAATGTTGCGCACATATTTCATTTACTTATTAACCATTTCCTTTCATTTTGTCAGCTTGGATCACTGAGTAATGCCATTGACGTTTAAAAATCGCACACACATACACAACACTTGATTCGCACGTATGTGCTTGTACGGATCTTCGACGTCACTGTAAGGATTCTGTGTACTTTTCACACAGAGTACCCTACACCGGTTTTCGAGTACAGCAAGTGACCTGGCACGTGAGTCATCCTCTTCTACTTGCCAAGCCTTTAGGGGAAGTGCATAACAACATGTGTTGGCCTGCGATAAGAAACAGGTTCAACAAGCTCTATACTCGGCTACTGTACTTCCGCTACGCGTGGACAGAATGACATCACCGGCGTATCCTGCTACGGCCGTTCAAAACACATTAGGTCCTGAAATATTTGGCTCAGTTATGGGCAAACTAATAGGACAAGGTAAAAAGTACATAGCATATATTATGAGATGTATTTTTCTTAGCCGACTAGCTTAATATCTGCACGTATACACCTAACATCCTGTATATACCTAATCTAATAAAGTATAGATGTCGCTTAGTTGATTAAACACTCAAGTGTTCCATGAAAAGTCGAGTCGGTCGACAATATCATAGTGTTTAAGCGCGAGACACTCATGTAACTATATTATTTCATGCAGGACTGAATTTCAACATTTTGTTGTTTCTTAACAATATAACATGTAAATTAATGTTAAACTCATTTCTTTTTCTTTTTCTTCCTCTCCTTATTATTAATATTGCTCTTTAGTAATAGTACAGAAGATGCTGGAACAGTAGTCTACTAGCTCAGCTTCCAATGAGTATATTCGGGGTCTGAATCCCGTAAACCATTATATTTATCTCATGAACGCGGAAGCTAGAGAGCTCCCGTGCAGCAATGTGTAAAACGTAAACTAGAATGGAATAACGATACTGCAATTTCATTACTTTATAACAATCGGAAAATCGGCCAACCATTTGCACAAATAATGCGTGTCTTACGTTTGCGTAATAAATTGTAAAATTGTTTAGTATTTAAACAATGAACAGAAAATTCTGAAGGAAGTACACCATGTAGAAAACAAAATCGGACAAGATGATGCAATTGGTTAGTCGCTGCCTCTCTGTTCCTCTGTTCGGTGAGTGTCTCGACAGCTGCGTTTAAGGTAGTTTAAATGAGACAGCTCCGTGTCGTTAGGGTTCCAGCAGCTTATGGAACTTGGCGAAAAATTTCAAACACCTGCGCACCCAGGAAACAAATGATAATAAGAAAGTGTTACTCTGTCTTACGTTATGCTATGAATGGCTAGAAACATAGTTTGTGACAGGAATAATTGGAAACATGTTTCGAGACATTCAAACTCGAGATAAGGAACTTATTTATTTTGACAACAAAGCATGAAATGACTGCCAAATTTCCTGCATTTGAAGTATGTCGCTGGACAATGGCCACAGCGAATATCAGTGGAACCTTTACCGTGAGCGGTAAGTCCACGTGGACTGAACAGGGCACATTTCAGACTTATCATAAAAGGTATATTTTGAGACTTATTCAGCCAAATTCTATTCGAAGGAATTGTACGCTCAAAACGACCAGTTAAGGTTACATGCCGTTGTCGCCTGGGGCGCGTCTTACTTCCCATAGGATCTTCCATTTTGAATAAAAGATCATGTTGTACCAGGCATTTCAGATGCATACTCTGTAGTAGAATGGGTAGTTTATCTTGTCCATTGTAGGACGCAAGAACATTAGGTTACCGAATATTGTAGGGTCTGTGGAATAACTGGGAACTCAATTTGCTGAAATGCCGCATGGGGGCTCTGAGCATTGTTCAGAGTACTAACATCTTTAGCGCGTAAACACTGTGTGGTGAATTCATGATAATGGAATAACCACGTTATGCGAATGATGAACGTGTGGATATGATTTTATATTTGGAGAGTATCGTCACAACGAACATCAAGAAAATGCGCTTTAGGCACAGTAATATTCAGACGACTTTTAGATCGCAATTGGAGTATGTTCTGGAAGGCAGTACGGTACGCTTCATGTATGAACCGACAACAAACAAAAGAACCCTCGGCTACTTCGGTTCGCGCAGCTTGTTTTCGGTTCACCCCGATGTTACCCGACGAATCAAGGACAAGCACACGCGCAGCTGGCTGACAGGCTTGCCGGCTGTCAAACTGGCGTTAACACATACTGCAAGTAGCTGCAGTCAGGCTCTTCGATAGAGATTATTCTTTCATTAAAGCCGGAAACGCAATGCAATTAAAAGAACGAAAGTAAATGTAAAGTGGCCAAAAGTATTAAGCATTGAGTTAAATGGAACTACTTACAATACCCAAGCTGTAAACCATATTTTTTAAAATATAAAAGATAAAAATATACTGTTGCAATAAGCGTACACACAGAGGACATAATATGAACAACAAAAAAATAATTCATGCACGCTTATGAAGGAAAAGGATTAAGTCATACGAGGCAGTGTGACATACCTGTCGTTCTCATATCTCATCTGCCATCTCACCATCGTCTTCCTGATTACTGCTTTCATCCTCGGACTCTGATTCATATTCAGAGGGGCTGCCATCATTCACAGAAATAGTGAAGCTATCAATGGCGTCATCAATGAGGGCATCTTTGGACCAATATTTATCTTCTATGTCGCGTACGTGCTTGCAACAGTTTTTTCATTTGGACACTGAATATTCAGAAATTGCTTGCTCGCAAAGTCTACGCTTCACTTCTAGAGAGTCTGACACAGATTCACCCACTCTTCCCTTGATGTCTGACCACACCAACTCAATAGGATTGAGATCTGCGTGATAGGGTGGCAGACGTAAAACACTGTGCCCGGCATTGGCTAACATTTTATCAATGTTGTAGGTCTTCTCACTGGGAACATTTTTTACTAACATCATCAATTCCGCTTTGGTCAAACTTCCTTCAAATTTGATGTTGTTGCGCGTAAGCTAATCAACGATGTATTTTTTGAGCAATGACAGTGTTGGCTTCCTATTCTCTTGTACGCTGTGATAACTAGCATTGTCTAATACTATTACACTGTTTGGACTTATGTTCGGTAGCAGTTGCCTTTCCACCCAGGTTGAAAAATTGGTAAAGTTCATGTCTTCATGGTAGTCCCCTGTCTTTTGTTTTGATTTGAATATCAATAAAGCGTTGTTTACAAAGCCTTCCTCTCCCCCAGCGTGCACAACATTAATGCGAGGACCTTTCCCTATAGCTTGTAATTTTCCCACCTCTATATCAGATTGCCAGCATGATGGGACAGAGTGAGTAGAATGAACGAATGTCTCATCTAAATACACTATTTTCCGACCATTCTCTCTGTACTGACGAATTTGTCTGAGGTACCTTCCCCTCCATGCCACGATGTCAGGTTTCTCTATCAACAACGTTCGAGAACTACGGCACCTAGTCCACCGGAACCCCATCTCCTTCAATAAACGTCGAAGATACTCTTTGCTACAGTCAAGTATCTTTTCCGATTTTAACACACGCTTCAATTTGTCCAGTGTAGGTACAGTTCTTTTCACCACGTAAAATTCGCTTACTTTCCGACGTATCACCTTTTGTGAAGTCGTCTGTTTCGATCCTTTTCTTGTGGACTGTTTTCTTGCCATCAGGTGTAGCAAAATGCAAACGACCCTTGGTCATAGATGTCTTCCCTTCCGCTAAAATACGTTTCACCAGTGACTTAGAAACCCCTGTTGCTTCACTTGTTGAAGCCACTACATTTAATTCAGTTTATGAGCTGTTTTCTGTTTTCGTAGGTGAGCAGCTACGTTATATACTATTTCTCTGGCGTGTCCCCTTACAGGCCGTCCAGATTTGCTACCAGACTTCGAAGTAGCAGCCATAACTACTGTACACTCAAATGACACTCTCACTAGAATACTATACTCTCACTAGAATACTATATAGCTGAAAGACTGGGCTGCCGTCAATTATTCCGCTTCTGAGCGGCTTTAGATGTGTGTATGTGTGTGTGTGTGTGTGTGTGTGTGTGTTGGCATACCAGTTGCGCAACTGCCGATACTTCTAATTCTGTTTTTTACACAGTCAAGAATTTAGTTTATTCACCTGGTTGATGTGCTCCGTAATGAGTAATGACCCTTGAAGGTCGCTAGGTAGCATTGTTCAACACTATATACATAAGAACATTTACCAATAGAGTACACGCTACACGCGAAGGAATTATAGGACTACAATTACTACAACTAAAGAAATAAATGTGAATAAAACTGACAAAACAACAAGAGCGCTAAAACGAATACAGCGAAGTGACAGCGAAACTCTTGTGTAACCGCGCTGCACAGTGTGGGCAGTACGGTGGCCAGACAGCATATGACCCCCTCCACTACTCCCTATGATGTCAGACATCGACTCGGAGAGAATGCGCGGGGAAGTGAGCTTTGCGCAGGTTCTTTTGTTAGTTGCAGGGTAATAGCAACGTGTCCATTGAGGGCACGGCAAAGGGATCCGGAATATTTGAATATGGTGAAGTTGTTGCTGAAGAAGCTCATTGTCCTATAAGTACCTACTAGAGCTTTCGACTGGGCGGCGCACCCCTGAGAATAAACTACCTTGTTACTTAAATGCCGTAAGTTTACGTACGTTGGATTTTGCGTTGTTTTGATTCATCACGTGTCCCTATGATCGCCGGATTTTTTTTTCTATTTGCTTTACGTCGCACCGACACAGATAGGTCTTATGGCAACGATGGGATAGAAAAGGCCTAGGAATGGGAAGGAAGCGGCCGTGGCCTTAATTAAGGTACAGCCTGGTGTGAACATGGGAAACCACGGGAAACCATCTTCAGGGCTGCCGACAGTGGGGTTCGAACCCACTACCTCCCGAATACTGGATACTGGCCGCACTTAAGCGACTGCAGCTATCGATCTCGGTGATCGCTGGATTTAACCCTCGTGGACTTGGCTATCTGCCTGATAAAATTTGGACGAAATCGGCTGTAAACAGCGCTAAACTTGTGCATAAACCTTGTGCAGTAACAACAACTATCACACAGGAAATGCTTACAAGAGTACGTAAGCGTATGTGTAGAGTAGTATTGTGTGTAGAACAGGGATGTATTGAACATTTGTTTTGATTAAACATACACCAATATTCGTTAATATTGCGACCTTTCTTTCCATACGAATATGCCTGCTAGGCGCGGCAACCCAACATACTGCGTTTTGTGTGCCTACAAGGTGCGACAACCCGACATATTGCGGTGTGTGTGCCTGTCAAGTGCGACAACCCGACATATTGCGGTGTGTGTGCCTGTCAAGTGCGACAACCCGACATACTGCCGTGTGTGTGCCTACAAGGTGCGACAACCCGACATATTGCGATGTGTGTGTGTGTCTTTCTTAATTCGTCTACCGCCCAGGGTTAATTTTTCCCTCAGAATCAGCGAGGGATCCCACCTCTACTGCCCAAGGGCGTTAGACTTCGGGTAGGGAATACAACGGAGGAGGAGAACCAGTCCCTGGATCAGGCGGCCTCATCTGCTGTGCTGAACGGGCTCATGCAGTATGGGGAGGGAATAGGCAAGGGAAAGGGAATGAATTGGCCGTGGCCTAAGTTAAGTACCATCCTGTCATTTGCCTGGATGAGAAGTAGAAAACCATGGAAAATCACTTCGAGGATGGCTGACGTGGGAATCAACCCCTGATGCATGTATAATAGACTAGTATAACTTGGAATCAATTCCCTAAACCATGGGAAAATAATGGAAATATCGAACTGAAATTATTTTTATTAACATTCTTCTTCTTCTTCTTCTTCTTCTTATTTAGTGTGGCTGTGAATTTGTTTACATCGATTAATATTAGTATTATTCTTTTTTTACTCAGTGTCAGTATTATTATTATTTACAGAGTTGTGTACGGACCTTATTTGGTATAAATCGTGACCGTATTATTTGTGTGGTTATGGCATGAAACATCTGCTCTATGTGTATTTAATATGAGATTATTTAAGGTAAGCACACGTAATTAATAGTATATAACTTTTTATTACTTGTATATACGATGTATAAATCCAATTCAGTATTATGCAACACACGGTAATAGTCCGGAACAACCAACATATCTTTGGCTCTAGAGAGTTACAGAAAAATCCATTCATTGTAAATAGGCCATTGGAGACTCTCGAAATTACGAGAAAACATGCGTTATATTCTTCTAGAAGCCTGGCCAGGCAATGTATATAAAGAGGCAGTCTTGTGGGTTGAGTGGAGTTGGTTAACAACAGCTGTGAGTGCAAGTCGTTAATCAAGTATGTGAATTCATGTTGTGATCGGTAGTACGTTGACATGCTATTGTGTCAGTCTTCTTCTTCTTCTTCTTCTTCTTCTTCTTCTTCTTCTTCTTCGTAACAGTGGTGATGGCTGTTTATTAGTGCGTGTGTCTATATATAATTTGTAAATAAAACAGCGTACACAACTGACAGCATTGTGTGTGTACGTCCTTGAGGTAACAAAAGCCCCCCTTCCTCCACTTCGTTGACCTGCCGAGGCTGAGTGGACCCCGTTGCAGCCGTCGTACCACTTTTCAAATTTCGAGGCAGAGCCGGAAATCGATCCCGGACCTCCGGGGGTGGCACCTAATCACACTAACCGCACATACATACATACATTTATTGAACATAACAGGCGACTTCGCCCCTACACATGTTCACATGCAAAGTAAAATAAATAATAAAGAATAATAATAATAATAATAATAATAAGGATAATAATAATAAGAATAATATCTAGCAGTCATTAGCTGTAGCAGTCCCTCACTCAATGTTCCAACATATTCATCCAGTGTCCTTATTGTGCTCTGTACTTGCGTCACATTATTGTTCCTGACCTACACCTAATCAATAAATTAAACAACAACACTCAGCATTTCAACACTTGCATTCCAGCTAACTTTAAAACAAACAGACCATGCAATCCTGTATCATTACCCAACTCCACATAACTAAGTACTCTATCCCTATATTCCCTAATCCATTAAACAGCGTGTGTACTTAACATTTGATTTCTTGCAAAAAGTTTGTAAGCATTTCTTGCGCAATTCTAACAATATTTCAGAATTATTGATTTAGTGATTTACTATCACACTACGTCTTTAGCAGGCCACGTAGTGAAAGATACTGTGAAGTAAGTCAGAGAAAACGTAACCCTTAATAATAAGATGCCTGAATGGATAGTTAGCAAACGTTGAAGCAGAGGAGGGATAGCCTACTTAGAATTCGATTTGCCGGAAAAAAATGTATATACATTTTCTTCGTAACTCTAATAATTTCCGAAAAAAATAATGCGTATACTGTTTTTTGACGTATAATTTTGAGGGTTGGTGTGTGATGATCGTATTCATTCAACAAATAAAATGACGAAAAAATGGTGGAAGCTGCACCGTTACAGTTACACACATTCGTGTGTGTGTCACGGCACCCACTCACGCTTTATCCTTGTGTTTACTTTTCTCAGTAACCAAGAACAAACCATATACATTTGACTCCGCCTCAGTTTGCGACCTGTACACTAGTGTCGCTTGTGACTCTATATTATCTGAAATGCCTCTGATTAACGTCTTCCAAGTTGTTATGACAAATTTTAGCAATATGTCTTCGAAACACACTGTTCTTTAGGGAACCATTTTACACGTTATCTATACGCAGGCCAATTAACCCATATTAGTATATATATTACAATCATAAAATATTAATAATATCCACTTTGAATTTGAACTTACGCAGATACGCATTATTGCGTTGATATTTCTGTCTGTTGGTTTTCTCTCCATTGGTATATCCTTTAAGACATTCAGAAAACCCGGAAGACAGTATTTCTGTGGATAGGAAAAGCAGGTGGAGACTGAGTGTCTGTGATTATAACGAAAACTGCCTAACCCGATTGTTACTGGCAGTAAGCGAGGGAGCCAGCATCAGAATGAAAACCTCTCAGCTCGAGTGTGACTGGCAGTAGACAAGGAGGCCTGCCATTACAATAAAAACTCCCTTACCCGGTCTAAAGTATGAGAAACGACGTATGGCGACTTTCTTGACATATTTCTGGAATAACACTATGACCTATGCTTTTTAATAAAATATTACTCACAATGTGTACGCTACTTCACCTATAATTCTGTATACGATGTGCAATTGGGCCCATGAGAGTTGGAGTCTGACGCTTAGCACCACCGTTAAAAAAAGTTGACTAACGCTGCTCGAAAATAGCCTGTTGCTATGGCAACGATGACAGAGGTGCCACATTCAAAGAAGTTATCGCCACGTGGGTTATCTAGCTCAGTCGCTTTTGTGATATTATTCGGAGTGGTACTGTGTTAGCTTTGTTAGTTATTGCTGGTTTATGAAATGATTTACGTCTTTGTTTCCTGAATATTATTTTCGTTGTTAGTTTCTTTTGTAAGTTAATCAGTGGCTAGTTGTCCGACTCGTTGGCTGAGTTGTCAGCGTACTGGCCTTCGGTTCGAAGGGTCCCGGGTTCGATTCCAGACCGGGTCGGTGATTTTAACCTTAATTGGTTACTTCCAATGGCTCGGGGGCTGGGTGTGTGTGGCGTATTCAACATTAGAAATCATCTCAGTTAGGGACCTCATCTTCACAGACATGCAGGTCGCCCAATAGGCCGTCTACTTGAAAAAGACCTGCACTAGGCCTCTCCGGAGGCCATACGCCATTATTATTATTATTATTATTAATGGCTAGTTAGTTCTATTCTGTATTTAAAATGTGCATTTTGTAGAGGTTATTGTCATTTTAGTAACATTTTTATCGGCTGGAATTATTAGCACGAGCTTAGGAACGGGCCAACGCTTATTGAATTGCATTAGGCCTACATATTTGATTAAATATTCAGCCTGTATGAAATGACGATATGCCGCAGATGGAGGTAGGTATGACAACGCAGCATACTTCGTACTTACTGCTTTTGCCGCTCAAATGTCAGCCAACTCTTGTGGGCCCAACTATAGAATTCCGTAGCGAAGCATGGACACATCAGCAAGTTGATATAAGTTATATCTGGTGGGTTCACTCGCTCCTTAAGATCTAGTTTTATGCAACCCGAGTGTAATGTCGATTCTGAAATACATAGGCCTTTTTCCGTGAACCGGGGTAAAATAACGAGATATGTGGTCACGGGCTAGAAAACAACAGGAATCATGAGCATCACTATTAATTCATTGAGTATCCCAAATGAACCCATAAAACTAGGACATATATGAAGAACATGTACCTTACAACAGGAGGCGCACACGCACACACGCACACCCTGTGTCAAGCCTCGCAATAGTTCATTTGGAAGGAGCACGATCGGAGATCTGGAAGTGAACAATGCTCAAGAGTTAGGGGGTTCGAGTCCCATGCAAGTATTTCTTTTTACGTCCAGTTGCCTGGGATGTGCCAAGGTTGCGTACGTAATAGTTTACACAGAGCGATTCGTTTATTTAACTCTGGCAGTTGTTAGGTTGCATATTACATGGAGCTATGTTGAAACAGGCTAGGAAACATGTGACAGCATTTCAGTTACCTATACCGAGTGAGATAGCCGTGCGTGCAGGGGCACGCAGCTGTGAGATGGCATTCAGGAAATAGTGGGTTCAAACTCAACTTTCTGCAGCCCTGAAGGTGGTTTTCCACGGTTTCCCATTTTCACACCAGGCAAACGCTGGGGCTCTACTTTAATTAAGGCCACGGCCGCTTCCTTCCCACTCCTAGCCCTTTCCTATCCAATCGTCGCCATAAGACCTCTCTGTGTTGGTGCGACGTAAAGCAACTTGTAAAAAAATCAGTTACCTGCGTCATTTAATGCAGCATCTGCTCGAACTGACGACCTCCGTGGTCGATACAAAGTTCCGCGCGATGTTATAAGGACCTTCTGGTACGTTGCAACATCTCCGGGATCGACATGCTTCTGTGATGAGTTGTCTAAGGCGACCAGGATTGGTCGGTTCCTGTACACACACCAGTTGCTTTACATGCTCCCACGGAAAAAAATCCTACCCATTTAGCAGAATACGTTGCATGGAGATGATTCCTGGCGACCTCCGGTACGTGCGGTGGAGCTCCATCATTTTGAAATAACACCCAGAAGCGGACAAGGACTGGCAGATGTTCCAAGAACGATGGTAGTTCATCTTGGAGAAACCACAGATAGCATTCTCCCGTCGTATCTTTGCTATAGGATGGGGACCAATGAGATGATCACCCACGATGCCACGCCATATGTTCATGCCCCACATTACGTGAAATGTTGCCTGTCGTACCCGAAGGGGATTATTCACAATCTAGGAATGCATATTATGGTGACTAACGATTGCATTGTTGTGGGACTCCGCATCGTCCGTAAATATGATGGTCACTAAAAAGGCGGGATCAATGTCCACATGCTGTAGGCTCCATTAATAGAACACCACCCGTGCTTCGAAATCGTGACCATGGAGCTCCTGGGGTAAACCGTTGGATGTGCAATATCCGCATAACAGATGTTCATCTCCTATACAATGGCCCATGTGCTGTTGTGAGGGTTATGCTGGATAGCGTCCAAGACAACCTTTTCATTGTGAGCAGATGTCACGAGATGATCACGATCAGACTGTGTCCTTCCTATGGACGCAGTAGCCCGCAGACGTCTTTCCGCACTTCGAAATTTCATGTTTGACGGTTGTCGTCTATCCGGGTAGCATTCTTGATACAGGCGATGTGCCTGGCATGCATTCTGTTCAGCTTCTCCATAGATGAGTAACATATCCACATACTTGCCGCTGGAATTCAACACGAGGCAATGAATAAGGTTTGTGTTGTGATTTGGATTGATGGAGCGGAGTTCGCGCAGCTACATACCTACCTACCACCGGATGTTATTTTCGTTGAAATGGGGGCACCTACCTGTGATCTACGGAGCTTGGAATATATACGATTCACAGTGGGGGCAGGAAACAGTAAAACGTGATAAATATTCAAAAATCAAAACTCGGCTGATTCGTGTTTCCAGATCGTGGTTGCGTACAAGGAAGAGTGCTCTATCTGAACTCTGCTGATGCATGTTTCCAGATCGTGGTTGCGTAAAAGGAAGAGTGCTCTATCTGAACTCCGCTGATTCGTGTTTCCAGATTGTGGTTGCGTACAAGGAAGAGTGCTCTATCTGAACTCAGCTAATTCATGTTTCCTGATCGTGGTTGCGTACAAGGAAGAGTGTTCTATCTGAACTCAGCTGATTCATGTTTCCAGATCGTGGTTGCGTACAAGGAAGAGTGCTCTATCTGAACTCTGCTGATGCATGTTTCCAGATCGTGGTTGCGTAAAAGGAAGAGTGCTCTATCTGATCTCCGCTGATTCGTGTTTCCAGATTGTGGTTGCGTACAAGGAAGAGTGCTCTATCTGAACTCAGCTAATTCATGTTTCCTGATCGTGGTTGCGTACAAGGAAGAGTGTTCTATCTGAACTCAGCTGATTCATGTTTCCAGATCGTGGTTGCGTACAAGGTAGAGTGCTCTATCTGAACTCAGCTGATTCGTGTTTCCAGATCGTGGTTGCGTACAGGGAAGAGTGCTCTATGTGAACTCAGCTGATTCATGTTTCCAGATCGTGGTTGCGTACAAGGAAGAGTGCTCTATCTGAACCATGCACCGACTTGGCCGCTGGCGTGTTCGGACAGAAATGTTGTAACGTTAGTTGATGAGCTCACGCAGTGTGCGCTGAGTGTACGCTACTGTGTTTGAGCTTGTATTGTGTAAACGCGAAGTAATTGTGGAACCAAATTAACATGGCTGGTACATCGCAAGGTGAGTAAAAGTATATCGTCATAATATCGCGAGAATGTTATGTCTATAGTCATACAAAGATATATGTGTCAACTGTTGACACGACTGACATAAATTAATGAATTGATGAACATTTAAATACCTTAGAAATACGTGCAAAAAACTATTGTGTTGCATTGCATCGAGCATACATTTTACTTTAGGTGTATACTAAGAAACATTGCCCGTTTTTGCCCCTTTCGACAAAAAACACATTTTTCTAAGTACGTGCGTTTTCCTGCCTTTTGTTTTTCAGAATCTCACGAAGAGACGTTAGACATAACTAGAATGAACTTAGTCTCATGAGGGAAAAAGGGTACAAGAATATTAAAAAAAACCCAGATCTGTTTCTTGAAAGAACACATTAGAGTATTAACTAATTGTCCTGAATCCTCTGGGAATTCTCAATTTGTTCGCAATATAAGCATAAATGTTTCGAATCACATAGAATGTACCGCAGATTTATTAATATAAATGTAAGCTGGCTTCAGACAGAGAAGTTTCCTATATGTAAAGGCAGTGGAGAAAATAAAAGAGGCCACCCGTCAGTGCCCTTTTCGGAAGCTTCTAACAGGACTAAACGTAAGAGGACCCAAGTACTGCGGCAGACGTATTCATCAGAAGAAATAGCATAGGACACTGAGATGAATTTGCGTGATATTGGTGACAAAGAGGCTTCAAAGTTAGTGAAGGAATTCACTGTTAATTTATCTCCTTCACGTCCAAGTCGATATAGAAAAGCTGGAGGGGACGCCAAACTTTCAGGACATCAGTATGAAGTTGTGAGATTTAAAGACATGATTGGATTCATTTAAAACGATCCAAGAAGCAGAGAAATTGTGCTATCCAAAGAGAATGCAATCTGTAAGTGCTAGGTGGGTTCACATATGTCTACAAGCATTTGTAGGTCACACAGGAAGTCTTTTGGTGAACACCTTAAGTGTAGTGATTTTGCATCAAGAAGATCCTGCTGGTTTTGTCAATTTAAAATTGATTTTTAAATGGGGATTTGACGGGAGCTCTGGCTTAACTCCGTACAAACAAAAACGCAGTGTCAATGAAGCAGACATCTCTAGTTCCAGTGCTCTTCTCTCATCTGTCGCCAGCTGCAGTTGCTAAACAGAAATTCCGAAGACAATCAAACGGTTCTCTAGCAAAACCCACGGTCATCGTCAAGTGGATATTGCAGGCCAGTCAGAATGCAGTTGAAACCAGAAAGTGCGGATCTTTCAATAGCTGAGAAAACATATATTGACAGTCAGATAACTGCTCTGGAACTTTCATCTAACTAGCAAATATAATTTTAAAGCCACTGTTTGATATTTACTATGATTGACAGACACGAAATACACACAAAGATTCTATTTATGTGAAGCGACTTCGAAACAGTTCAATGATATCGAAAACATTCTAAAAATGGAAGTTCACTCTTCCTCACTCGGAATTTGGTTTTTCAGTCCTGCACACTTGGATTCGATGTTTTGAGTGCCTGCTGCATGTACCTCACAAGTTTACAATTAAATCATAGCAGGCACGTGGATAAGCCAAGAGGATAGTGTGTGAAAACAAGAAAAAGTATAGAAATAATTCCAAGAAAAGATGGGTTTATTAGTGGAGAGACCAAAACCTGGATTTGGAAATTCTAATTGTGGTAATACCGCAACACGGTTTTTATTTCTGCGATATCGGCATGTGTAACAGGACGTGATCTTTATCGAATAGTACTCATTGCCATTTCTGGTGGTTTTCCTATTAATCCAGAGAAGTTTCAAACATGTTGTGTTAATACAGCCAGGTTATTTGTGGAAAAGTACCCTTGGTCGTGTATGACGTCAACAGTACACAAATTACTCATTTATGGTCCAGCAATGATGGCGAATTCTTCACTACCTATTGGTCCGTTAACCGAAGAGGCACACGAAGCGCGTAATAAGAAATTTAGAGAAGATTTCTCTCGTAAGTGTGCCGTAGAAGAAACGTACCAAGACATTTTTGTTGACTTCTGATAAAATCTGACCCTGTCATCACAAGGCACAGACCACTTCCTGCAAGGAAAATTAAAGAACTCCGATATAACTTTTTAATATGATGTTTCCTGGGCAGGCGCAGTGCGCAATAAAAGAAGATGATGATACTGAGGAGTCATCAAGATTCATCATATTGATAAGAACTGAGTCATACAATGATGACAAAAAACGCAGATAAAGAAAACCATAAAAAATTACCTTACCTCATTGACAGGGAGCCCCGTGTTAGTATGGGTAGCGTTCCGGAGCCCTAGATTCGATTCCCAGGCAGGTCAGGGAATTTTATCTTGTCGAAGGACTCGCTGGAGGTCAATTCAACCTGCATGATTTCATTGACATTGTACGGGTAAGTTTTGCAACAACGTTGCTATAACGCAACTTCTTATCCTGCTCCAACCCAGCTCCATTCGTTATGGTACGGTACAGGGCCTTTACAGGGCCAAATAAACAAATCAGTCTGCGGAAGCTATCAAGTACGCAACCGTACCACATATTATTCAATTGGCGTTAAAAAAGAAATGCTTGTGGAGGATTAGAACTTTCGAGCACTATTCACTATCCCATGTCCAACCGCGTCCTTCCCATGTGAGCTACTATGAGGCTTGCCATGCAGGACGCAGTTCCCAGCCTACATAATACCTGCTCTGGCTGTATGTGCAACTCGATATTATGTTGTTAAAACAGTCTGTACCTGTGAACTTAAGGTGGCATGTAGTCCAAGGTAGTGCGTAGCACTCACGTTAGTTTGTAGCCCAATAGTTCCTTCCTATTTTCTTTTGCGTCAGTGTTTTGATGTCGCATTAAGACATCGAAAGTTTTAGGTGATCTAGGATGGGAAAATGATAGGACTGGTAGGGTGAGGGTCGTGTCCTAATTAAGGTACAGTCCCAGCATTTGTTTGATGTGCAAATGGCAAACCACGGAAAACCATCGTCAGGACTGCCGGCGGTAAGATATGAACCCACAATGTCCCTAATGTTAGCACACAGCTACGCGACGCTAACCGCACAGCGAACCCGCTCGGTCCTTACACTGTGGATGCACCTCCAATGCCAATGAAAGGACGTTTAACAATCATCTAACATCGCTAGGCTAAATCTAAATTTGAACGTTAAGGGTAAGTTTTTCTTTCTTTTTCCCGTGTGTATTTCTTGGCATGAGAGTGATTTTTATGTATCTGCTCTCCTTCCAAACAATCGAGATCTATTTGGGCGGGATTTTACTTAGCCAAGTCAACAGCACATATCTTGGAGGGCAGGAAGGCCTCAAGGGTAATCAGCAAACATTGCTTGTTGCGTCCCATACGTCAGTAGAAGCTTAGCTCGAAATCAATAGACATCCAACAAACATCTTCACGCTTGCAGTTTAACATGCAAAACCTTATTCTTCTTTCTTGTTCGCTGTGCAGACAGACCAGCGTGTCTGACCACATACATTTTAGCGATGGATTACTCCCTTATCATGTTCAGGTACAGTTGTTAATTAATAACCAGCCTCCATATTTTTGTACCTGCCTACTATCGAATTATGTTATCATTCCTTTCTTTTTATTATTGCGTACTCTTCTTCTTAATCTCTTTACCCTCCAGGGTTGGTTTTTCCCTCGGACTCAGCGAGGGATCCCACCTATACCTCCTCAAAGGGAGTGTCCTGGAGCGTGAGACTTTGGGTCGGAGGTCACAGCTGGGGAGAATGACCAGTACCTCGCCCAAGCAGCCTCACCTGCTATGCTGAACAGGGGCTTTGTCGGGAGATGGGAAGATTGGAAGGGACAGACAAGGAAGACGGAAGGAAGCGGCCGTGGCCTTAAGTTAGGTACCATCCCGGCATTTCCTGCAGGAGAAGTGGAAAACCACGGAAAACCACTTCGAGGATAGCTGAAGAGGGAATCGAACCCCCTCTACTCAGTTGACCTCCCGAGGCTGAGCGGACCCCGTTCCAGCCCTCGTACCACTTTTCAAATTTCGTGGCAGAGCCGGGAATCGAACCCGGGCCTCCGGGGGTGGCAGCTAATCACACTAACCACTACTCCACAGAAGCGGATTATTGCCTGTTAATAGGCAAATTAACCAATTTCTAACTTCCGGATCATACTGTTATTGATGAGATTTAACTATGCTCTCCTGCCAAAGTAATTCTTACCACAGTACTTCATTTCACTTCTCGGCAAAGTGTGATCCCAGGAGTAAAGTATTTCCGTACCTCTGAATGGAATTAATGTCTTTGTAGGAGGTATGTCAGAGGCACTATGATCCGAAGTCAATGCTTTTCCTCAAAACCTCGATCAGAATTAATCACGTAACAGTACATTTATAGACCAGTAGTAACCTCATTACGAGGAATTATTTGGCAAGGCTGAAAGCTTCTTGTACATCCCTTGCCTGAACTGAAGCCTCTATTATTCTCTGAGCAGAGATATTTTATTTCACAAAACCTCATCCTGAAGTAATGTCTTCCTGGCGACCTCTTGATCAGACTCAGTGACATCCGGGATATCTCTGACTGCGATTCATGTTTCAAAGCAAGAAAATGTACCGGATATAATTCTGTGATTGTATAATGTAAAAAATAATGATGAAGGGATATGAGAGATCTGATACATTCAGTGCCGTTTCAAGCACAAAGAACAGTTTTTCTGACATGCAAGTCCTCTTCAGGTATGGCTATTGTTTCCCAATTCTGGGACTTACTGTCGATATCAAGAACAGCATCAGTCGTTAAAGTTGAAGAAAAAGTTGAATGCATTTTTCAAAAACGTTCAATGCCCATCACTACCTGCTCCATATCATCAAATATTATTGAGATATTCATTATTTTAAGCCTCTGGTATATATTTTACCGAGAGTAAACAAAATACAGTAATGCATTATTTATTGTCATGATCATTCAAACACTCTGCTTAGCAGGAAATATGTAGATGTGGACAGTGATGGTTTCAGCACCTCAGACGAATAGAAGCAACCTTCCAGATAATGACCGTCAATGGCAGTAAAATAATGCATTTTAAATCGGAGTTGAACATGAAACTATAACGTCGTATTTAAAACCTTGCAAATAACTTTCATCTCACTTCTGAAAAAGGAACCAGAAGATTCAGTTTACATCCAAGTCTTGTCCTGTTTCTCTACGAGGTCGATTATGAAGTGAGATGACCCTTCGTAACGAGTTTTAAAACCGGATGCTCTTTCTGACGTCAACCTCATCGGAGAAGTTAATGAGATGAAATAAATGACGTGATATGTGTTAATAGCAAGGATTAGGATGAAACTCGGCGTAGGTGCATAGCCTAATCCTGTCGAATAGCACCAAGGGATCTTCCAAGGCGGACAGATTTCCTGCAACAGCGTCATATGCCTCACTCCATGTGAATACTGCGGAGAGGTTTGGAATTTAATCCAGACTTTTACCAAGCGATTTAGTGTCTGTTCTTAATCCAACCCTTGATTTTTCCTAGTTAATTCCATAACACGACAGTGAAACTATGTAGTTCGATTGGTCTATTGGATGACAAACATGAAGCCGGTTTTCCCTGTCATCTTTCATTCCAGCAACACTCTCCATTATCATTTCATAGCATTTATCACTCATCACCTTGGGAGTGGCGACCCCATTGTGATAACAGCCTATATAAGTTTCATTCATTACATCCCTGCCCCACCAATGACTGGAAAACAGGTTGTAGGTTTTCATTTTCAATTTTAAAGGATCTTTTAAATACCGATTTTTACATCTGTAAACTTTGAAGGTTTTGAGATATGGATACTCTCATTTTAAAAATTCACCCCCTTTTCACTCCCTCCCCATTAATTGATTTTCCAAAAACAAAAAATACGTGTTTCTTTATTTTTACAGGAGATCCCAAGCACCAATTTTCAGATCTGTAATATCTTCAGTTTCTGAGATATAAGTATCCTCATTAAAGGCATTCAACCCTTTTTCACCCCTTTTCACCCCTCCTATTGGGATTTTCCGAAAACAAAAAAATACGTGTTTCTTTATTTTTAATGAAGATTCTATATACTATTTTTATATCTGTAAACTTTCAAAGTTTTGAGATATAGATGCACTCATTTTAAAAATTAACCCCCTTTTCACCCTCCCATTAATTGGATTTTCCAAAAACCAAAAATACGTGTTTCTTTATTTTTAAAAGTGATCAAAAGTACCAATTTTCAGGTCTGTAATATCTTCAGTTTCTGAGTTATAAGTACCGGTATCCTGATTAAAGGCATTCAACCGCTTTTTCACCCTTTTCAACCCTCGTATTGGGATTATCGGAAAACAAAAAATACGTGTTTCCTTCTTTTTAAAGAAGATTCTAAATACCAATTTTTACGTCTGTAAACTTTTAAAGTTTTGAGATATAGATACACTCATTTTAAAATTTCATCCCCCTTTTCACCCTCTTAACGACGGAATATCGAAAAAATCCTCACTTAGCGAGCACCTACATCTTAACATGAATATATCCCCAAACTTTCATTTCTTTATGTCCAGTAGTTTTTGCTCGGCGATGATGAATCAGTCAGTCAGTCAGTCAGTCAGTCAGTCAGTCAGTCAGTCAGTCAGTCAGTCAGTCACTCAGTCAGTCAGTCAGTCAGTCAGGACAAGTTATTTTATATATATAGATTTCGGTAGTTCTTTTGCTATTCACAACGTGGTAGCGTTCGCAGAGATTATCACAGAATTGAAACCCGCACTTGTCGCCTGGGTCGTGGAAGGATTTTAATTTGCAAGCTCTATGCTAGTATCCGTGTAGTGCCATTGAGGCCACGAGGTGTCCTAGCTCCTGATTTGTGTCCGCCCATGACTTGTCCAGCACGGCCTCTGTAGAGTAAAATTCTATCCAGATCTCGGTTGTCTTCGCTTCCCTTTCTTGCATTAGTCTCATCCAGCTATCCGTAGAGGGTAAATGTAGTTTAAGTCTCGGCGTGTCATTTAGGAAATTTTCTCCGGCGAGTTCGTATTCTAATCTTGAGCTTGTATATCTAGAAATGCCAAGGGTTGGCTTTAGAAAGCTTGCCTTGACCCTTTCTGGCATTCTGAGATCGTTCGTTGTTAACATATCCCAAAAGGTCTCTATTCCGTAAGTTAGGAGAAATAAAAGGATACAATACATATCATTTACGTAGTGGGTTCGAGCCCCACTGTCGGCAGTCCTGAAGGTGGTTTTCCGTGGATTCCCTCTTTCACTCCAGGAAAATGCTGGGGCTGTTAAGTAATAAGGCCACGGCCGCTTCCTTCTCACTCCTAGGCCTTTCCTATCCCATCGTCGCCATAAGACCTATCTTTGTCGGCGCGACGTAAAACAAATCGCAAAAGAAAAAATATTATTAACGACCGACCAAGTGGCTGCGCGGTTCGGCCCAAGTAGCTATCAGTGTGCATTCGGGAGATACTGGGTTCGAACCCCAATACCGGCAGCCCTGAAAATGGTTTTTCGCGGTTTCCCAATTTCACACCAGGCACGGTCGCTTCCTAAGCCATTACATCTGTGGACGGAGACTGTCGAAGACAGCACCTGCCACAGATAGAATATAATTGCAGAAGATGAAGAACTTCGATCGTTGGAAGACATTACTTTATCGACAGGGATGCGATTAAATGATTACCTCGAAGTATCTCTAATATAGAATAGGCTTCATATGTCTTCTTCTTCTCTTAATCGGTTTGTCCTCCAGGGTTGGTTATTCCCTCGGACTCAACGAGGGATCGCACCTCTACCGCCTCAAGGGTAGTGTCCTGGAGCGTCAGACATCGGGTCGGGGATACAACTGGGGAAAATGACCAGTATGTCGCTCAAGCGGCCTCGCCTGCTATGCTGAACAGGGGCCTTGTCGGGGGATGGAAAGATTGGAAGGGATATACAAGGAAGACGGGAGGAAGCGGCCGTGGCCTTAAGTTAGGTATCATCCCTGCATTTGACTGGAGGAGAAGTGGGAAACCACGGGAAACAACTTCGAGGATGGCTGAGGAAGGAACTGAACCCCCTCTACTCAGTTGGCCTCCCGAGGCTGAGTGGACCAGCTCTAACCCTCGTACCACTTTTCAAAATTCGTGGCAGAGCCGAGAATCGAACCCGGGCCTTCGCGGGTGGCAGCTAATTGCATTAACCACTACACCAAAGAGTTGGGGCTTCATATGTTTGCACCTAAAATTCAGTATGTCAGCAACGATAATGTTATGTGTCCTTTATATGTATCAATCTGTTATGTTACATTATTCCGGGCAGTGAAATGCAAAGAATAATGGGTGATGACCATCTTGCCTTTAGCCTCTACAGTATGTAACAAAAAACATCCTTTTTTGGAATGTTCGCCTTAGTGTGACTGCACCTTCATTGTGATGAACCTGTCAAGACGGGTGAGTACAGCCAGTACATCGTGAGCACTGAAAATCTGTTTCCTACAAAGTGATCATAACTTATGCATTTCCTTTGTAGCTCTGATAGTTTTTCAGAAAATTACGCTTTGACCTGTTAAAACACGTGTACCGGAGCACGCTGTACGGCTGGCTGTTGGCAGGTGCTTGGTAGTTTCCGATAATTCACAGGTGTGGTGGATTGCAAGGAGATTTTGGAGACTAATTCACCGAATTGTTATCTAAACTCGCTTCGTACCAATGACCTTAAACGGATTGTTTGATGGACACAAACAGAAGTAAGTGATATCGCCAACTATTGGCCATTCAACGACGGATAAGTTCTGCTAAGCAGATAAATAACACTACTTCACACAGACAATTGAGCTATATTACTGATATTTATAATTCAATGCTCTCACTGCCTTGTTATGTATTTCTATATACAGAGTGTTAGGTGTATAGGTGCAGATATTTCTTGTAGCAATAGAGAACGATGTGACGAACCACTATATATCAAACTTTTAGTAATCCGCGGAAGTTATTTTGAGAGCAAAGTGATACGATGTTTTTAGAATAGGTAGTATGCCTTGTTCTGCGAATGAATAGCTTTCCGTTGATAACAGGCAAGTCACGCGCCATCCGTGCCACACTGGTTTCTGTTTATGTTTCAGAGCAAATGTACTACTGTAACAGCTGAACGCTACCTTTGTAATGCCACGAGATGTTACGTAATATACTTGCCAAACTGGTTTTATGTTTACGAGCAACTGAACTACGATAACAGCTGAAGGCTGCTACTGGTGTACACCATGTTACGTTACATTCTCGCCAGACTGGTTTTGTTGTTGTTAGTTTTTAGTTTCCGTCTTAGGGGCGTCAGGCAACCCTAGTTATCGGTTTCGGACCCTGGAGCTGTATCGAATTGTCAGAGTTAATACTGGTTCATTTGCTGTTACGTCATTTAGGGGATTGGGATATCTTTGGTCGTCAGTCCCGTGGTCTAGTGAGTACGAAAATGACCTGAAAACCTATGTCTTTACGCCAACGAATGTAAGCATGGGATTGAATTGAATTAGGCAAGCACAGCCAACGTTTTACTTCAAACAAATAATGGACATGTTATGCAAATAAATAAATTAAACGTACCTACATTTCGTGCTTCCTGCCGGGCTGTGTGGCTCAGACGGTTGAGGTGCTGGCCTTTTGACTCCAACCTCGCAGGTTCGAACCTGGCCCAGTCCGGTAGTTTTTGAATGTGCTCAAATAAGTCACACTCGTGCCGGTAGATTTAGTGGCACGTAAATAGAACCCCTGCGGGACTAAATTCCGGCACCTCCTCGTCTCCCAAAACCGTAAACGTAACGCAAATACCATTATTATTATTATTATTATTGACTACTCGCCAATAATGTCTGCCTAGAAAATACTTCTCATCGTTTATAACTATAGATCTCGACAGTTGTATAATGTCCTAATTATGATGATTTTCAAAATTGGCTTTACGTCGCAGCGACACAGATAGGTCTTATGTAGACGATGGGACAGAAAAGGGGTAGAAGTGAGAAGGAAGCGTTCGTGACCTTAATGAAGGTTCAGCTCCAGCATTTTCCTGATGTGAAAATGGGAAACCACGGAGAACCATATTCAGGGCTGTCGACAGTGGAGTTCGAACCCAGTATCTCCCCAATGTAAGTTCACAATTTCGCGCCCTTAACCGCACGACCAACGTATTCCAAGCTCTAATGCCGGGTTGAGTACCTCGGACGATAGAGCGCTGGTATTCTGATCCCATCTTGGCAGGTTCGATGGAGGCTCAATTCGGGGGTATTTGAAGGTGCTGAAATACGCCAGTTTCGTGTCTGTAGATTTACTTGCATTAAAAAAAGTCCTGCGGTACAACATTCCGGCACCTCGGCGTCTCCAAAACCCCTCAAAGTAGTTATTGGGACGTAAAAAATTACATTATTATTTCGTGCTTGCAAACGAAAAGCATATGTGTAATGGTAAAATAAAGCATAACTTACTATTGACTTTTGCAGTGCAAATTTATCAAAATAAAAGTGGCCATACTGAGTTGCTCAGACATTTAAAGCCCTGGTTTCTTGTTTCCAACTTAGCAGGCTCGATCTTGGGTCCGTCCGGTGGCATTCGAAGGTGCTCGTCAGCCTCGTGTCGGTAGATTTACTGGCACGTAAAAAGAACTCCTGCGGGACTAAATTACAGCGCCTCCAGAAACAGTATGAGTAGTTAGTGGGACGTAAAGCAAATATCATTACCGGTATTATTATTATTATTATTATTATTAATATTATTATTATTCAGTCTTATTATTATTGCTACTACTCATATTGAACTTCTTATTACTCTTTTTTCTCGTCTGATGATGATGATTATTATTATTGTTATTATTATTATTATTATTATTATTATTATTATTATTATTATTATTATTATTATTATTATTATTATTATTACTGAGCGAGTTGGCCGTGTGAATGGGAGCGCGCGGCTGTCAGCTTGCATTCGTCGTAAAGCCACCTACCAATATTATAATAAAAACTGTGTTAATCCATTATTACTAACTATTATGAAAATAAATGTTAAACGCCCCACTGAAACTTCGTAACTCGTAATCTGTCAGAAAACACTAAAGAAAATAGTGAACTTTTAACAAGTCCGAATTATTATTAATCTTATAATTGCGGACATGTCTCCGAAATTACCGAAACATGTACTTACAAATTGTTTTACGTCGCACCGACACAAGTAGGTCTTACGGCGACGATGGGAGAGAAAAGGGATACAAGTGGGAAGGAAGTGTTCGAGACCTTAATAAAGGTACAGTCCCAGTATTTCCCTGATGTGAAAATGGGAAATTACGGAAGACCATCTTCCCGGCTGCCGACAGCGGAGTTCGAATCCACTATCACCAAAATGCAAGCTCACAGCTGCGCGCCCCTAACCACACGACCATCTTATTCTAACCTCTAATGGCGGACTGAGTAGCTCGGACGATAGAGCGCTGGTCTTCCGATCCCACCTTGGCAGGTTCGATGGCGGCTCAGTTCGGTGGTATTTGAAGGTGCTCAAATACGCCAATCTCATATCTGTAGATTTACTTACATTAAGAAACACTGCGGTAAAAATTCTGGCATTTCAGCGTCTCCGAAAACCGTGAAAATTAGTTAGTGGAACGTAAAGACATTATTATTATTATTATTATTATTATTATTATTATTATTATTATTAGTAGTAGTAGTAGTAGTAGTAGTAATATTATTATGATTACGGAAGTTCTAATTAAGCGGGTCCATTACAGTCATCACTTTACCTATCGGCACTTACTGTCCAGTAATAAGCCTTCTGTCCGCCTCTGTGGTATAGTGGTTAGTGTGATTAGCTGCCACCCCCTGAAGGCCCGGGTTCGATTTCCAGCTCTGACACGAAATTTGAAAAGTGGTACGAAAGTTGGAACGGGGTCCACTAAGCCTCGGGAGGTCAAATGAGTAGAGGTGGTTCGATTCGCACCTCAGCCATCCTGAAAGTGATTTCCCGTATTTTTCCTCTTCTTCAGGCAAATGCCGCGATGGTACCTAGCTTAAGGCCACGGCCGCTTCCTTTCCTCTTCCTTGTCTATCCCTTCCCATCCCCCCGCAAGGCCCCTGTTCATCATAGCAGGTGAGGCCGCCTGGGCGAGGTACTGGTCATTCTCCCAGTTGTATCCCCGACCCAATGTCTCACGCTCCAGGACACTGCCCTTGAGGCGGTAGAGGTGGGATCCCTTGCTGAGTCCCAGCGAAAACCAACCCTGGAGGGTAAACATATTAGGAAAAGGAAGAATAAGCCTTCTATTACAAATGCCCGGCGGCAATTCCACAGTAGCTCTTTTTCCTTCGAGCAATGTTCACGATGGATGAAACTACGGTTTTTGAAATTTGTCTCATTAATAACAATTTCACTGAATACTTATAGCCTTTTCTTTCGGCGTGCACCGTCCTTTCATTGACCTGAAAAGTTTATGAATAAGCATAGACAACTCGCATTGTCTATTGTCAGAAGTTCATCGTAGACTGTCGCAATAACAGCACAGAAATGTTGCGCCCATTTTTCATTACTTATTAACTATTTCCTTTAATTTTGTCAGCTTGGATCACTCAGTAATGCCATTGACGTCTTATAAATCACACACAACTACACAACACTTGATTCGCATGCATGTGCTGGTACGGATCTTCGACGTCACTGTAAGGATTCTGTGTACTTTTCACACAGACTACCCTAGACCGGTTTTCGAGTACAGCAAGTGGCCAGGCACGTGAGTCAACCTCTCCTACTTGCCAAGCCTTTAGGGGAAGTGCACAACAATTTGTGTTGGCCTGCGATAAGAAACAGGTTCAACAAGCCCTATACTCTGCTACTGTACTTCCACTACGCGTGGACAGAATGACGTAACCGGCGTATCCTGCTACGGCCATTCAAAACACATGAGGTCCTGAAATATTTGGCTCAGTTATGGGCAAACTAATAGGACAAGGTAAAAAGTATATAGCATATATTGTGAGATGTATTTTTCTTTGCCACTAAGTTAATATCTGCACGTATACCCTTAACACCCTGTATATATTTGTATCAGAGATTCTTATATAAATATACAATAACTAGCAAGAAACCCGTGCTTCGCTACGGTATTATACTGAAATGCATAATTGAATGCTTAATATTTTATACATAATCCGCCGAAATTCGCAATCTGGCTCGTTTTCTGAGAGATTACGGCAAAATTCCTCCCATTTTTCAATCTTTTCTTCCAGCAATCCTGGGATAGGTCCAGGTATTCCACCCCGTTGGGCCCCTAAATCTTAGCCATCGTTTCCTATAAGCAATTTTAATATGGATCAAATCCTTGAGGAGATCCGGCGTGGTGACGTCTTGGGTGCCTTGGCGGTACTGAACCCGAGGCCGGACTGCATTCGTAGTCATAACCCGGCCAGGACCCGTTTCCAGCGCGGCCCGCACATTTTAACGACGATATTCATAATAATAAGGGTAGGTAATATTAGTTGAATTTAGATTATTATTATTATTATTATTATTATTATTATTATTATTATTATTATTATTATTATTATTATTATTATTATTGTTACGGATTCATCCGTGGAAGGAAGAGGTGAAAGAAGGTGCGGGCTGGAATGGATCTAACTGCAAGTCCGAAAGATGAATTAAAATTTTCATAAAGGTTATATTTTCAAAACTTAACAATTTTCATATAGACTTTCAAAATTCAACAAGGAGCAAATCAACAACAAGCCAAAATCAGGTACAACGAAATCACAAGTTTTAGGGGATCATTACAAGATCTGGGCTTCGAGCCGCAAGTTTATAATTCCTTAGCTCTCAGGTCACAACCACAAATTACCAAAGGGCAGAAAAACCGTAATTACATGGAGCACTTGCTCCCACCTAGAAATGTCAAGCCTCCTAGAGGTACCTTTCAAAACACCATAATGAGCTGACCCGCTCTCAATCTTTCAAGCCTATTAAAGGCAATACTATGCTTTACAATCACTTGCCATCGAGGCACAACTTACAAGAATTAAACAGGGGTATCTCGTACCCAGCCTACAGGGCCTTAAAAGAAAAATAATAATTAAATGGCCCAAAATACCAAGATAAATTTAGGCGTTGCTTGCGCTCCTACATGAAACCTTATAAAACCTAATGGGCACTAGGCCGATGACATAGGGGCTATTCCCAAGCTAGGGAGGTGACTCGTATAAGAAAATTTAATACATTAAGAGTAGAAAATCGGTTATGAAAACGTAGTCACCTCAAATCAAAAATGAAGGGGAGCTCGTGAGGGTAAAGCACTCTCTATCCCCGATTTACAGTTAAAGTAATAAGAAAATTTTACATAAGCCGGCACTAAGTTACATTTTTAGATAGGTAGGTTACATTAAAAACGTTTCGGACCTTCCCCGAGGGCTAAACTGCTGAGCTAGCAAGAAATAAATATGTTAAAAGGCCATTACCTTTGTTGAAGAGCTGCTGCCCGAAGGAAGAGGCGCTACCCGCTCTCTGCTATACTTTCATACACTAAGCAAGATGTTGTTGAAGTGGCCGAGAGACAGGAAAATCGGCAGTTTTTATACTCTCGGGGAAGATTCGAGACCTTTCATGAATAATTAAGACACACCCACAGTCGTTTATTGGGTAGCTTACAGTTACACATCAAAATTGGAGAAGAAAGACGCAATTGGCTGAAAATTAATGACCGAAATTATTGATTGGCTAACTTCAAAACTGGCGGAAAGAAAAGATTTATATTGCCAACCCACAAACGAAAGAACGAAATTTAGTAAGGAACAAACTTATGAATACAAAATTTCTTCATATAAAGTTCTACCACTTCGAACCAGGGTGCATGGTCATAGTTTTTGTAGAGACATCTATCAGAGAATGCCCACACTTCTTGATAATTAGTAAACAAAAGCAGTTCGAAATTAACACAGTTACATCTTCTGAGAAACTGTTGAGATAATTCAGTTTTCAAAGTTCAGAGTTTCTGCTGTAGGGGAGTACTTAAAGGCGGAAAATTCAAAAGTGCGTCGTAGAGGTGTACCAACCGGTACAATTATTATTATTATTATTATTATTATTATTATTATTATTATTATTATTATTATTATTATTATTATTATTATTATTATTATTATTCTGGACCCCACAGCAAGATGCAAGACCGCTACTTGGCGCTAAATTACATCTGCTGCCATTGTCATTGCTGACAATGTGACCAGCACCATCGTTGCGCGTAGGCAAGTGCGCGAGATTTCTGGCGACACGCACGATATACATGCGTGCATTATTGACCTTACTATAGAGGTGGACAATTGCACAGTCAATGTCATTCCTATCGTTTACTTCAAATGTGTTAATTTTTTATTAACCTGCCAGGAGAATCTACTGTAATCTAACTTTATGTTCACCATAGGAAAATATGTCTCATGAAAACTAACCCAGGAAAGATTAAAAATGATCAGTTTATGATCAGAATAAGTACATTATGAACAGTAAAATCAGCTGGTCTCAACTCTTTTTTCACCCCACCGTCGCTAAGTTGATACTACCCCATCCCAGAAAAAGCGTGTTTGTTTATGTTTAAAGGAGATTCCAAATAACAATGTTCACGCCTGTTACCTTCAGTTTTGAGATATGAGTATCCCCTTAAAGATAATTCACTTTTTTAACTTCCGTTCACACTCCCTCACCCCAAGTGAATTCTCCGGCAAAAAATACTTGATTCTTTAATAGTAAGGGATCTTCTAAATACCAATTATTACGACTCTAATATATTAAATTTTTGAGATTCGTGTCGTCATAAAAGGAATTCAACTTCTTTTCACCCCCTCTCAAGATGATTTCCCCCCAAAAAACGCGTTTTTCTTTGTGTTTAAAGAAGATCCAAATACCAATTTTCACGTCTGTAACAATAAGTTTTTATTAGATGTAAGTATCCACATATCATTAATTCATTAATTTTTCAATTCTTTCACCTCCGCCCCCCCCCCCTTTTCATTGGATTTACCGAGAATACGTGATTCTTTACTTTTAATGCAAATTCCAAATACCAATTTTCACGTCTGCAAAATCTTTCGTAGTTGAGATAATAGTATCTTCATTCAAATATGTCAACTCTTTTTTCAATTTCCCTTCCCCCCTTTAAGTGAATTTTCGAAAACAAAAACTGCGTATTTCTTTAATTTTAAAGGAGATTCCAAATGCCAAATTTCATGTCTGTAACATCTTTAGCTTTTGAGATATCAGTATCCTAATTAAAATCATTCAACCCCATCTTCAGTTACTTTAACCCCTCCATGCAAGTGGTTTTCCAGAAAACAAAAAATGCATATTTCTTTATTTTAATAGAGAAAAAGTACTATTTTTAACTTCGGTAACATGTTAAGTTTTTGAGATATACTGTAGAAATGCTCATTTAAAATTTAACCCCCTTTTTAGTTCCCCTTAATTGGAGTTTCCAAAAACAAATCACCTATGTTTCTTTACTTTCACAAATATCAATTTTTACGTCTGTGAAATTTTACGTTTCTGAGATATACCGTAGATATAGGCTTTCAAAAAATGTACCCCAAACTGTCACTCCTGTTTAACCCCTATTAATTGGATTTTCCCAAAACAAAAAATACGTGTTTCTTTATTTAGTAAGGAGTTTTTAAATACTAATTTTTAGATCTGTAATATTTTCTGTTTCTGAGATATAAGTATCCTCATTTAAGGCATTCACCCCTTTTTCACCCCTCCTATTGGGATTTTCCGAAAACAAAAAATATGTGTTCTTTTATTTTTAGGGGATCATGAATACCAATTTTCACATCTGTAAACTTTAAAGATTTTGTGATATAGATACATTCATTTTAAAAATTCACCCCCCTTTTCACCCTCCCATTATTTGGATTGTCCAGAAACAAAAAAATACGTGTTTCCTTATTTTTAAAGGAGATCCCAAATACCAATTTTCTGGTCTGAAATATCAACAGTTTCTGAGATAAAAGTGTCCTCATTAAAGGCATTCAACCCATTTTCACCCCTATTAGCCCCTCCTATTGGGATTTTCCGATAACAAAAAATACGTGTTTCTTAATTTTCAAAGGAGATTCTAAAATACCAATTTTCAGGTTAGTAATATCGCCTGTTTCTGAGATATAAGTGTCCTCATTAAAGGCATTTAACCACTTTTTCCACCCATTTTCACCCCTCCTATTGGGATTTTCCGAAAACAAAAATATGTGTTTCTTTATTTTTAAAGGGGATTCTACATACCAATTTTTACATTTGTAAACTTTAAATGTTTTGTGATATAGATATATTCATTTTAAAAATTCACCCCCCTTTTCACCCTCCCATTATTTGGATTGTCCAGAAACCAAAAATACGTCTTTCTTTTTGAAAGGAGATCCCAAATACCAAATTTCGGGTGTGTAATATCTTCAGTTTCTGAGATATAAGTATCCTTGTTAAAGGCATTGAACCCCCTTTTCACCCTTTTTCGCCCTATTGGGATTTTTTGAAAACAAAAAATACATGTTTCTTTATTTCAACTGGAAATTCTAAACGCCAATTCTTACATCCGTAAACTTTAAAAGTTTTGGGATATAGATACACTCGTTTTATAAATTACCCCCTTTTCACCCCCTACATTAATGGGATTTTTCAAAAACAAAAATACATGTTTCTTTATTTTTAAAGGAGATCCCAAATACCAATTTTCAGGTCTGAAATATCTTCATTTTCTGAGATATAAGTGTCTTCATTAAAGGCATTCACCAATTTTTCTTCCCTTTTCACCCCTCCTATTAGGATTTTCTGAAAACCAAAAAATAAGTGTTCCTTTAAACGAGATTCTAAATACCAAGTTTTACACCTGTAAACTTTTAAAGTTTTGAGATATAGATACACTCATTTTAAAATTTCACCCACCTTTGAACCCCCCCCCCCCCGATAATTGCATGCTCCAAAACCAAAAAGTACATGTTCCTTTGTTTTGAAAGGAGATCCCAAATTCCAATTTTCAGGTCTGTAATATCTTCAATTTCAGAGATATAAGCATCCTCATTAAAGGCATTCAACCCCTCTTTCACCCTTTTTCACCCCTCAAGTTGGAATTTTCCTAAAACTAAAAAAAACGTGCTTCCTTATTTTTAAAGGAGATTCTAAATACCAATTTTTTACACCTGTAAACTTTTAAAGTTTTGAGATATAGATACACACATTTTAATATTTCATCCCCTTTTTCACCCCCTTAGCCACGGAATATCCAAAAATCCCCCCTTAGCGAGCACCTACATTGTACTGTAAATGTATCCTCAAAATTTTATTTCATTATGTCCAGTAGTTTTTGCTCGGTGATGATGAATCTCTCAGTCAGTCAGTCAGTCAGTCAAATACTACCAAATGTACCCGTGCTTCAGTACGGTATTCTACAATGTATACGGATGTCGAAGTAAATTGCTGTACATGAAGTGAATAAGAATTTTTTAATTGCATGTCTCTTGGCGTTATCCAAGAAAAAGCATAGGGAGGTCCGCAGACGTGGTTTCCAATGTAAAGTGCGAGTTGCAGAGTTGTGATGATAACGAGAGGTCCAATTGTCTACCGGAATTCACGATGCGTATCGTCAGTCACACTTTGATGGGTAAATTTGTTCATAATCGCGGGCACCTATACTTAATGATAAAGAGAATCCGATAAAAGAGTTTTAAAAAAAATGCACGCTCCCTTGCCTTCTGCTAGTCAAATCAAGAAGGGAATTATTCATTACAATGGTACACAGGAGTTGGAAAAGGACCCCATTCCTATTGCTAGTTAAAGTCGATGTGGGGAGTACTGATTACAACAGCAGGCACCCTCCTGCTGACAGTCACTATTGATTTGTAAAGTATTAATTACAATGTAAGACACACACCCTTCTAGATCGTTACAAATTGACTTAAATTAATAAATGCAGATCGACATACGGAAGTATATGCATGTTCAGCTTCATTCACAGAATAACTGCTGCTAAACGGTGCATTCATATTGAAAAACAGATTGCATGAAAAGACGCCTCTGGCCTCATTTAGCGACCTAAATGGCTGGCCCTATGATATTTCATCGTATCTCATCCATTTAAAGGCAAGATTATTTTAGAAGCGTTGAATAGGGTGAAATTTGTGTAAGGTTTTCACACAGTGAATTACATTTCAGATACTTATGCGACAGCTTCAAACATAGAATTTGGCTGGGTGGGCCAATATTCGTGTAGAATTTGATGATCCCATATTTCCTATAAGTGAATCAAACCATCAATTATACGTGTACAAAGTGCAAAACTTAGGTAAATCCAGAAATAGAGCCAAATTTAACATAAGGGATAGAGATACGACAAAACATCATAGGACCAAAGTTGTAGAACACTCGAAATTGAACAGAGATTGTGTCCATCCGTTTTGTGATACGACTTACCGTTTAGCCATCAAATACCTCGAAAGAAGGTCTGCACCGCCATTAGAATTGCCTCCATATTTCGATATTTTCCGGGAGTAAAAAATAAATTGTTTAAAGATGTCGTAAATTTTCCGTCGGTTACAGGTTAAAAGCTCTAATTTTGCCAAATTTCAATTTTCTAACTCGTCTGGGAGATTGTGCTGCCATCTTGGTATGGGGGAGGGGGTTAAAAATTAGGACTTTCAGGAAACGTTTAAGCCCATGAAACCTATAGGTTATCGTTCTGGATAAATATCACCGACTGTGTTCTTATGCAGATTTGAAACTCCCAGCGTGTCCCTCTCTGAGAATTTTGAGAATTTTAGATTTTTCTGGGGATCCTGAAGTCACCAGGTTGTCTGATACCAAATTTTAAGTTTCTAGGATGCCTAGAATGGTCTCATTAATTCACGTCTGTTTTAATTTTTATGCCTTAATTTATATATATAGTACAGTATATATAGATCGCGCCAAACTGACTTCTATTTATTAATATGGATTATATTTCACCCGCTTCAGTAGTGGTTCTAGGGGCGTCTTACTCCCACAGTATGTTTTCCAGGTAGTAAGTCATACTTGAAAGTCATACTGGAACATACACACGTCTATTATCTCGGTACTTTTGACAATTTATTTTTTCACCTTTTCTCACCCTCTATGCCAAAGGGGGGCTGAAGTTGGACGTTACAAATCCAGAATGTTACTATTCATCTCAGCGACCCGGAAAACTATGGATTAGGCAGTATATCCGATTATTAATACATCTCACTCCCCCCTAAAATGGGTTAAATTTGAGTTTTAAAAATCGGGAGTGTTACTATTCATCTGAGCGACCCAGAAACCTATGGCTTCGACACTATTTTCGATTATTTTAAAATCTGAATTCCCTCACCCCCTACCAGAAAGGGGGACGATCTTGGACTTACAAAATATCCGGGGTCTCACCATTCATCTCAGCGACCCCGACAACTATGGATTCAACATTATTTTCGTTTATTTTTATATATCACTCTCCCATTGCAACCCACCACGGAGGGGGCTGAACTTTAAAAATATTCCGGAGTGCCATTATTCATTTCAGCGACCCCGAAAAATATGGATTCGAGACTACTTTCGATGATTTTTATACCTCAGCCCCTTCGCCCCTCTCTCCCCTCACCGCCCCGCCCGTAAGGGTTCCTGGGGTGTCCTACCCGCACGTGGTTTGTCTTCTGATACTAAAATTTCGAAGTGTACAATTCACCTGGGCGACACCGAAAACAATGTATTGGACAGTATTTTCGATTAATTTTATATATCACTCCCCCCTCGCCCCCGATCCCAAAGGGGGATGAACTTGGACTTATAAAATAACCGGAGTCTCACTATTCATCTCAGCGGCCCCGACAACTATGGATTCGACACTATTTTCGATTAATTTTACATATCATTCTCTCATCTCCTCCACCACGATAGGGGCTGAAATTGGACTTTAAAAATTCCGGAGTGTCACTATTAATCTCAGCGACCCCAAAAAGTATGGATTCGACACTACATTCGATGACTTATATATCTCAGCCCCCTCGTCCCTTGCCCCTAATGTTTCCTGGGGTGTATTACCCCCACGTGGTTTGTCACCTGATACTAAAAATTCGGAGTGTCACTATTCATCTCAGCGACCCCGAAGGCTACGTATTCGACAGTATTTTCTATTATCTCTATATATCACTCCCCCATCACCCCCACCAACGAAGAGGGTTGAACTTGGACATTAAAAAATTCCGGAGTGTTGCTATTCATTTCAGCGAGCCCGAAAAGTATGCATTCGGCACTACTTTTGATGTACTAATAACTCACTCCCTCGCCCCCCCCACTCCGAAAGTTTCCTGGGCTGTCTTATCCCCACGAGGTTTATCTCCTGATGCTAAAAATCCGATGTGTACAATCCTCGGTGACCCCGAAAACTATGTATTCGACACTATTTTTGTTTAATATTATATATATATCACTCTCCCCTTCGCCCCCACCCCAAAGGGGGATGAACTTAGACTTATAAAATATGCGAAGTCTCACTATTCATCTCAGCGACCCCGACAACTATGGATTCTATACTATTTTCGATTATTTTGATATATCACTCTCCTATCGCCCCCTAACACGAAGTGGGCTGAACTTGGACTTAAAAAAATTCCGGAGTGTGACTGTTCATCTCAGCGACCACGAAAAGTATGGATTCAACACTACTTCTGATGATTTTTGTACCTCAGCCCCCTTGCCCCCCCCTGCCCCTAAAGTTTCTTGGGGTGTATTACCCCCACGTCGTTTGTCTCCTGATACTAAAAATTCGGAGTGTCACTATTCATCTCAGCGACCCCGAAAATTGTGGATTCGAAACTATTTTCTATTATTTTTATATATTACTCCCCCATCGCCCCCACCCCGTAAGGGGCTGAACTTGTACATTTAAAAATTGCGGAGTGTCACTATTCGTTTCAGCGATCCCGAAAAGTATGGATTCGACACCACTTTCGATGATCTAATTACTCACCCCCTCGCCCCCCGCCCCTAAAGTTTCCTGGGCTGTCTTATCCCCACGAGGTTTATCTCCTGATGCTAAAAATCCGAAGTGTACAATCCTCGGCGACCCCGAAAACTATGTATTCGACACTATTTTCGTTTAATATTATATATATATATCACTCTCCCCTTCGCCCGCACGCCAAAGGGGGCTGAACTTGGACTTTAAAAAATCCGGAGTGTCACTATTCATCTCAGCGACCCCGAAATGTATGGATTCGACACTATTTTCGTTCATTTGTATATCTGACCCCCTTTGCCCCCCGCCCCTAAGATTTCCTGGGCTGTTTTACCCCCACGTGGTTTGTCTCCTGATACTAAAAATCAGGAGTGTACAATTCACCCCGACGACTCTGAAAACAATGTATTCGACACTATTTTCTTTAAATTGTATATATCAGTCTCCCTTGCCTCCCCACCCAAATGGTAGTAGAAATTTGACTTTTAAAAATCGGGAGTGTCACTATTCACTTCAGCGACCCCCAAAACTATGGATTCGACACTATTTTCGATTATTTTTTACCTGATCCCCCTAACACCCCACCCCTAAGGGGGCTAGAGGTGGCTTACCCCCACAGTGCTCGTCTCCAGATAGTAAGTGATAAGTGTACCAAGTTTGGTTGAAATTACTCCAGTGGTTTAGGAGGAGATGTGTCATTTACGCACATACATCCATTTTTATACACCAGGTGGCTCAAGAACGCCTCCTCCCACTGTCCCTCCTCGCCCCACCCCCTAATCACCGCTACTGTTTGTAAACACGCCAAAGATGCAGAAAAGGAAATTTAATAACGTAATAATTTATAAACGTGTAGAAATTCCACTCGATAATAGAGTTGCTTGTATGAAACAAAAACTAATACTGTTCGGTTAAATATGTGCGTAGAAGGCATTGGCCTACGTCTATTTGGAGCTTCGGCTGCATTCCGACCAGGTTGTCCAGATTGATATAATGTCTGAGTATTTGCCACTGCTGAACATTACCGATATGCCGACAGCAAATATAGTGCGGCTATACCATACATCAGCCTAGAAATATGCGGTGGAAAACGATGTTTACTATTGCAAGGGGTGCATTAGACCTGTAGCGCTGAGTAACATGCTGCGAGCGACAGGCTGGTCCTTATCTCGTCATATTCTGACGTAACCTACCCGCTGGCAGTAGTGCGCCTGTGAAAATCAGTTGGTAGACATCCCATTCATCATTTGTGCATGCGGGACATTTGTATGTAGAAAGTACGGCGTTCTTGAGTCACCTGGTATAGTAAGATAGATGAGCATCAAGCATTTTCAACAGTACCTATGATTTGGAAGTCATGAACAAACGACACTTTTCAATGCATTTATTTCTGGACCATTTTTTGCATGTTGTTACACGTTAGTCACATTAAACTATAAAGGGTTGAAGAGAGAAGTAGTGAGTGTAAAATTAATAGACATGATATAGGCTTTTGGGCTTATGGCGTGTCAAGAAAATAAGGTGAAATTCTTTACATTCATCAGAAGAAAATCTCGACTGTCCACAAGAAAGGCTTCTTAAACAACGAACTTTTGAATTTAGACTTTATAATAGAAGTGGAAATGGTACGTCATTCGTCACTAGATATTTCCCCGTACGCGGTACAACGCTAGCTATCGAAACGGAAGAGGAAGCTTTCTTCTGATGACGCAGAGAACAGTTCTCTTCGAAACGGAAAGAATTCCACCTTATTTTCTTGACACGGCATAAGCCCCAAAGCCTATATCATGTCTATAAGTACGGGCCGTGAAAGCATCATTGGCAACACGTAAAATTAATATTTGCATCTTTGAGAGTAATGTGATTTCCGTTGGGAAGGAATCTGAGGGAACAGAATGTCAAATAGGGAAAATAAAGCTGGAGGAGGTGGATCACTTTAAGTGGGTAATCAGGATCTGTATTCTCTCAGGATTGTAGTATATTAAGTGAAATCGAATTATTCTGTAGTAGTGCTAATGCAGTGAGTTCACATTTGCAATCAACATTTTTCATCAAGAAACAAGTGAGCTTTCAGACGAAATTATATTTATATTGGTCTGTTTGAAGGAATGGGACCGGCTTTGGTAGTCGGCACAATTCCTATCCTCGCCACTATGTGGGGGCGTAATCCATTTCATTCCTGACCCAATCGAATGACTGGAAACAAGCTGTGGATATTTATTTCCATTGGTCTGTTTTCCGACCAACTTTGATGTGTGTGAGAGAATACGGGGTCGATTTAGAACATCTTAACCATAAATTTGAGGCAACAGAAATAAAATTAACGAGAATGATTGCTGGTATAAACTCGTGGAAGCAATCACAGGAGGGCACTTGTTGTGCGGAAATAAAGTCTAAGTTAGTAAAACGCTCAATGTTTTTTGCTCAGAATTAATTTTAAAATTCACGTTTTGGCCGCATAAGAAGACCAAGTCATTTTATTCACTATAAATAAGGGAATCACAATCCCTATTGGGTTCATGCCAATATATATTATCAGTTTAAAGTTCCAAAGCCCTACGGGTATGATGCGCAGCTTTCTTTACTGTAGACAAGCGAAGGAAAAAATCGTCAGTTAGTGCAATGCTACTGTATGTACAAGCCTAAATCAGATTTCGTAACCCGCTAACTTTATGAAGTTCATTGGAATAGACTACTATTGACTTTACGTTTGAGCGGGCCCATACGTTCTGTTAACTACATCAGAAATATGACTTGAAAAATACGGAAAGTTAAAAATGAGACTACAGTAATAAGAGAGTAACAGAAGATAGGACAAAATAAATGCATCTGCTTTGTTCACTTAAAAATATACGTACACATTGGAACGAAACGACGAAAATATACCCCCCTCTTCTGTTCAGATATTCTCAATCACAATCCGAAGCAGCAAGTCGCTTGGGAGATATCCAGCTATGGAGATTTACTGCCATCTAGCTCCCTCTCCTCTTTGCCTTAACTTTCGCTATTTCATCCTACCTTACTCCACCATATTTCAGCCGTCATATTAGTGGCAGCTCTCTCCTCTCTCACCGAATGACGTCCAGTTCCAATACGATATTCCATCTTGTGCATCAATCCACCTGGCTACAGCCTTACATCTTACGCATGTGACTAATGCAGACTTCTGCTCCACCTACGTCTGTGGATTTAATCAAACCACTCCAGCTTGTTATCTACTTGCTCTAGAGAAGAATTCAGGTACCGTGAGGGTAAAAAGCATAACAGGTTACAAAGAAGAGCTATATTTACCGCATCATGCTTCTATTGATTTCCGGAACATATTACTGTTATTCCCGTGTTCAGTTATTTATTGTATGACTTGGGGCAGAAGTTCCCAGATATATTCGAATCATATAATTCTGATCCATAAAAAAGTCGAATGAAATACCGAACGACATGACTACTTGGTGTGGTCGCGTAACTATGAGGTTGCATTCCGGAGATGATGGGTTCATATTCCATTTTTGGCAGCTCTGAAGATGATTTTCTGTGGTTTTCAATTTTCACACCAAGCAAATGCTGGAGCTGTTTCCATTCCTAGCCCTCTCTTACCCCGTCGTCGCCATAAGACCTGTCAGTGTCCGCGAGAGGTAAAACATATATAACCGAGCTCGATAGCTGCAGTCTCTTAAGTGCGGCTAGTATCCAGTATTCGGGAGATAGTGGGTTCGACCCCCACTTTCGGCAGCCCTAAAGATGGTTTTCCGTGGTCTTCCATTTTCACACCAGGCACATGCTGGGGCTGCACCTTAATTAAGGCCACGGCGGCTTCCGTCCCATTCCTAGCCTTTTCCTGTCCCTTCGTCGCCGTAAGACCTATCTGTGTCGGTGAGGCGCAAAGCAACTAGTGATGGGACATTCGATTTATTTTACTGAATCGGTTCATTTGATTCCGTTCACGTTACTGAATCGATACAGTGATCCGATTCACGGCTCATTGGTCACCGCTCCTACTGCATCTGTGTAGTATGTGCTGGTAAGACAGCAGCAACAGTATTCAGTGCTCGTAGGTGCCATCTGGTCTTCATACTATGAACTACTTTCTTAGAAAAAATGCTAGTTACTCTAATACATCGAAGGTTTCCGGCGACGCAGGGTGGGAAAGGTTAGGATTAGGAAGGCAGCAGCCATGGCCTGAATTAAGGTACAGTCCCAGCATTTCCTGGTGTGAAAATGGGGGAAACTACGGAAAACCATCTTAACGGCTGCCGACGGTGGGATTCGAACCCACCATCCCCCGAATGCAAGTGCATAGCCACGCGATATTAACCGCACGGCAACTCGCTCAGTCATTTTTGGAAATATGTATTTTTCTATCAGCTGAGGATTTTTTAAATCGTCATATTTTGTATAGGCTACCCGAGATGTACAGTAGCCCGCTGGTTTTCTGATTCAACATACTGTTATTGCGTCTGTCCACATATGATTGAAGTCTTGTGCAACGATGTGACATATGAACTGATAGAATACTGAGCCGTTCTTCCCAATATAAAACAGGTACTTTTGAGTGGTCATGAGCATGACTCATAGTCATAGGGCAGGCTAGAGTCGAGTTTAATTGTCAAAAGTCAACTAAGTTATAATACTAAGATTCATTAAACTAATAAATAGTATAACCTAATAGCCTACTTACTTACTAGCTACTTCAGAATTATGTTGTGACTACCCTTTTAACACTGCAAATAAATTCATCTATTATTTAAACCTCCCTGTAAGAAGAGGACAGTGAATGCAAATGGGTATTATTTTCAAATGAGCTGAGCTCGAGAGTCCATTATAGCATACGATTCTTTCAGTGTAGCATGGCTCACTGTATGTCTCGCTGCAGTGAGCCGATAAGGAGCCGTGCGTATCTTGTGTCTCACTGAGCCGGCTCGTTCACGATTCTTTCGGTGTACCATGGCTCACTGTATGTCTCGCTGCAGCGGAAGCTCGGCTCTCCGCGTGTCCAGTGAGCCGATAAGGAGCCGTGTGTATCATGTGTCTCACTGAGCCGCGCTCGTTCACGATTCTTTCGATGTGCCATGATTCACTGTCTCGCTGCAGCGGAAGCTCGGCTCCCCGTCAACGTCCAGTGAGTGCGCCACTCAGCACTGTCCTCTGGGAGTAAACTGAATCGTGTGCCGTGAGCTCGCCGTTCCTGTGAATCGATTCACTCGGACACTTGAATGAATCGATACACTGCTTCGAATCATGCATTTAGTAGCCAACACTAAAAGCAACTTGCAAACAAAAAAGGAACGTATATGGAAACAATTTAATATCCATTCTGATTAAAATTATTTACAATTATTTGATAGCGTAAATTTATATAGATTTTACCGGGTGGTACGGCTGCCCCTATTTTTTACGAACATATGCAACCAGCTAGGAAATAATTGTGTATTAGTCCTATTTTACGCAACATCTTACAGTTATTTTATGTGGAGTTAGCCCGACATAGACTTCCTCGCACAAAGCAAAAGTGGTTCAAGAGGCAGTAAGTGAGGCCCATCTCAAAAACACTGTACCATTTTATGTAGAACGGAGTAAAATACTCTGGTGATTTTTACGAAATGTTACTGTACTGCACAGACAACAGCCACGTCTTTACCTATTGAATACTCTAGTGGTAGTAATTACATGGCATAAGCTATCACGCCTGCTGTGCAGCATTTGCGTGTCGTAGATTATAAAATACTCTGAAAAACACGTTTCTATCAATTTTGATGTGATGAGACTATACAAAATAGCGGTGACTGACGTGTCCGTACTTGGTCCTAACCTATAATGGTTTCTATGATACAGCGACCACCCCTTCCCATCAAAAGAAAATGGCCTCTTCGACCAATCAGGTGCGCAAAACGGGTCATAAGCCTATAACACATCAGTAACTTTTTGAAGCGAGAACATTCGCTCTCCTGGTGAATAAGAATTGACCGTTAACGCTGGAAGTAGCTGCGTGGAATTATGCATGGTACATGTACCTGGATAGGCTAATTGGAGCACATTCAGGTTCAAAACTTGTAAAATACAACAGTTTCAAAATGATAGCCAAGGTTATTTCATTAGTACAGAGTTAGGAGTCATACCGTTCGTAGCCTGGAGTGGCTACATGGTACTAATTGCAGGGGACATATGATTGCTTTCAGGGATTCGGAGTTGGAGTCTAGTTACGAGCTTTTAAATTTTATTTAAACTTTATGTTCGTGAAGGCATTCGTAATAAAGGTTTAACTTCCTTTAGTCTCAAAAGACACTTTTTACCTTTAAAAAGAAAACATAGGTAAGAAAGGAATAATAACATGCGAACTCCCGGTCTAGGAAGCCAAGAATAATAGCCGAGAGGATTCGTCATGCCGACCACACGACACCTCATAATCTGCAGGATTTCGGGCTGAGCAGTGGTCGCTCGTTAGGCCAAGGCCCTTCGGGGCTTTTGCGAAACGAGATTATTGATTCTATAACGAATGAAGAGCACTACACTTATTGTCAACATTATGACACACCCATTCAACCAATCAACCGCGCACATTCGACTTGTATGGTGCATAACAGAGCACGTCGAAATCTTTGCAGCAAACTGCGAATACCTACTGTACGGTTAACGCAAAAGCAAATATAACTGTATGTGTTCATGCGATGAATATGTGAATATTGTACTAAGGGGAAGTAAGGCAGAATTCACGGAAAGTCAGATACTTTTATCAGGAACAATTTCCTTAATAAGGCTACCAACCGTAGGTACATTTCAACGTGTTGGAAAACTGTTGCATGCATCGTCGTCATTTCATACATTAGCCCCCGTTCGGGATGCTCCAGTGACGTCTGAAAATAGCTAAGAAGCTGTTCAAAATGCAATTGCGTACAACCCGCATACAAGCTCATGGGCCATTGGAAATGAACTGAAGATCAGTCATATATCTGTACAGCAAACATTGCACCGCCATAAATTCCACCCCTACCATCAACAACTACACCAGGAACTTCACGAAGATGACTTTCAAAAACAGATAGAACTTTCGCAATGAATATTTGAAATAGTTGAAGATGACGCGGATTTCTTAACGGACATTTTCTTTAGTGACGAATCCGAATTTCACAACAACGGAACTGTTAATCCGCACTGGATAAGGGGATCTCGATTTCAGGTACAATGAGGCGTCAACGTATGGTGCGGGATAATAGATGACAAGATAACTGGACCATATTTCTTAGATGGAAACCTCAAGGGACGACGCGTTCCACAGTCTCTTCGTGAATACCTCCCGCTTTTAATGGTGAATGTGTCCCTTATGACACGGTAAAAGATGTGGTTCCAGAAGGATGGAGCTCCTCCACACTGGTCATTGGCAATACGAAACCACTTGCATAAGACATATCTTGGACCATGGGTTGGACGAGGGGTCCTGTCATATGGATGGCTGGGTCACCGGACCTTACTCCACTAGATACTTTCCTCTGTTGTTATTTAAAAGAACTATGAACAGGAGCCACAGAGCCCGAATCATTAACGGAGGCTCATCACTGAAGCCTGCAGGCATCTTCCCCCATTTATGTTGCAGCAAGCAAGAATGTCTCTTCTCAACCATGCTCAGATATGTATTAGCAAAGGATGTGGCCATTTTGAGCATTTGCTGCATTAATCGAATGGCCATACACAAGCCCATTACTTAGTTTACTTTACTGCAAATAGCTCTTTTAAGAGCTACTTTTAAGAGGTGCCAGAGTACCTGCAATATAATAACTGATCATGATTTAGATCTGATTTAGATTTGTTTTAAACAATGCGTCTCACTCAAATATTAACAATGAAATAAAACTATTCGTCCTACATTGTACTAAAAGCTCCGACTAACCAGCACCGCTTTCCTCCTCTGACTTTTACCACGCTCGGCTATCAGAGTTGTCGTTTATAGCTGTAATGTCAATACCACTTCTAGTAATTCAGCCATCATAATATCTGTACATGACTTTCCTCTGATACTGAACTTTCACGATTCTTTACCATCATTCGGTATTTTATCATTAATGCTGATTTTATTGACACGAATAAACGAATTATTGAAAGCGTAGTAAGACCAGACATTGTTCTGAGTAGCCAAGGTCAATAATTTTAGATTTATTCCTGCGGATTGCATAGAACTGAGTGAATAGGTGCAGCTGTACCACGCGGTATACATGCTAGTACATAAGCCTTTCTTGGACAGTCGAAATTACTATCTGTAAAGGAAATTATAAATGAAATATTTATATACCTCATGAATAAAGTTACACTTTCCAGACTTTATGCCGCATTCGAATGGAATCAAAACAGGTATGTTAGCATTTCCTTACAAACTATATTGAGTGCAGTTGTAGCTCGGAGTTGTACTTTGATATCTATGGATCTGAGTACTCAAGGGAAAGCTGCTTACAACTATCCAAAACACCGGAGTGAGGAGATTTATCCCAACTTTAACATTTATGCTGGTGACTTATTCATTATGACAGAGAAGGCAAAATTTAAAGCACATTGCCTCCATTTAAGAACGAATGGTACACACAGGTGCTAAATCTATTCTTAGAATGAAACACTTTCTTCTTGAAGCTGAGTCCGACTGAATTTTTGCATGAACGTTATTTTTGTTTAGAATCCGTAAATTCATTCTCGTTCCATTGCACAAACCAGATTTATTAACTTTATTAACATTGTGGAAAGGTAAGGGTGTATTCTGCCCGAGGGCAGTTCCGAACCTCCGCAGAGGTGTGCCTGAGCCGGAAATTACGTACGGTAGGGTGGCTAGTTCCTTTCCGCTCCTCCATTCCCTTACCCCCCACCAAGAGCGCGTGGCAACCCATCTAAATCTTGACCACGCCTAATGTTGCTTAACTTCGGAGATCTCACGAGATACGCTGTTTCAACACGGCTACGGCCGTTGGCAACACTAAGGAGTCAGTGCTAATGTACGTAATTTGGTCACCTATCAAACTATTCAGAACCTATCAGTAGATGATGTTAACTTGTTCGTTTCCTGTGCAATAAAATTGTTGCTTTGGAAAAGTTGTAATGTGACTTGGACGCAAAGAAGAACCAAGTTGATCCAGTACAATATTTTTGGAATTAGTGTTTTGAAGAATCTCAATAGTGCCATTTTGCCGTGTTTTAAAAGCCATTTAGTGAAGTTAATTCCTTATTTTGGACAATAAAGTAGAATATTTTTGACTGGACAACGCCTGTTCTGTAACAGTGAGGAATTACTGCGAGGCACTCTCTGAAGCCTGCACCAGGCAAGATCACATTTCTGGCGAAACGTGCTTTGTTGTTAATTTTAATTAGCTGACCTGCTGCTGAAAGAGCGTGAAGGGGAGCCATGCTGCCCAGTCCCATATGATTAATTCCATCTTTATAATTTATTCCGCGTCTGCTGAGATTCTTAATATGTTACACGTAGAGCCCTGTGAATTTATACTCATTTCCCTGTATTTTCTGTAACTTTACTTAATTCATCCTTCTTCATTGTTCAATTGTTCAATTCTTCAATTGTTTTTTGTCCGTAACTGCATATTTTATCATTGCCACGTTTACCTTCCTTTACTCTTTTCGTCTTCCTCGTAGAGTTTCAGTGCGTTGCATTTAAACAATTTCTTTCTTCCTTTCTTTCTTAATCTCTTTACCCTCCAGGGTTGGCTTTTCCCCCGGACTCAGCGAGGGATCCCACCTCTACCGCCTCAGTGTCCTGGAGCTTGAGACTTTGGGTCAAGGGATACAACTCGGGAGGAGGACCAGTACCTCGCCCAGGCAGCCTCACCTGCTATGCTGAACAGGGGACTTGTGAGGGGATGGGAAGACTGGAAGGGATAGACAAGGAAGAGGGAAGGAAGCGGCCGTGGCTTTAAGTTAGATACCATCCCGGCATTTTCCTGGAGGAGAAGTGGGAAACCACGGAAAACCACTTCGAGGATGGCTGAGGAGGGAATCGAACCCTCCTCTAGTCAGCTGACCTCCCGAGGCTGAGTGGACCCCCTTTAATTGATTTATTCCTTTCTTAATTTGCTTAACCTCCGGGGTTGGTTTTTCCCTCGGACTCAGCGAGGGATCCCACCTCTACCGTCTCAAGCGCAGTGTCCTGAGGCGTGAGACATTAGGTCGTGAATCGGGGGATACAACCCGGGAGGAGGACTAGTACCTCGCCCAGGCAGCCTCATCTGCTATGCGGAACAGGGGCCTTGTGTGGGATTGGGAGATAGGAAGGGATAGACAAGGAAGAGGGGAGGAAGCGGCCGAGGCCTTAAGATATGTACCATCCCGGCATTTGCTTGGAGAGAAGTGGGAATCCACGGAAAAACACTTCGAGGATAGATGAGGTGAGAATTGTACCCACCTCTGCTCAGGTGTCCTCCCGAGGCTGAGTGGACCCCGTTCTTGACCTCGTACCACTTTTTAAATTTTATGGCAGAGCCGTGAAAGTAACCCGGGCCTCCAGGGGTGGCGGGTAATTACACTACCACTACACTACATAAATAGGAAAACCGAAGAATGTGGATTGAAAATAAATGTGGGAAAGAGTAAAACACTGGTTATTACTAGAGGGGAAACAAAGGGAAAGGTCAGATTGGACTTGCAGAAAGGCTCCTGGAAGTAGTGGAGACGTTCAAATACCTGGGGAGTGAATTAATGGCGAATGTTCGACTGGATGGTGAGGTTAGTAAGAGGATTCAAGCTGGAAGCTGTTTCTATCACAGTGTATGAAACATGTTATGGGGCAAAGATGTGCCCATGAAATCAAAGGAAACTATGTACAAGATGTATTACAACAACTTACAGAGCAGAAACTTAGACAATGACGAAGAAGGATGAGAGTCGAATACAGGCAGCCGAAATGTTCTTGAGGAGTACGATACAGAAGAGTAGAAGGGACAAAATAAGGGATGAGAAAATCCGGGAAGAAATTGGAGTGGAAAACATGAATGATAGAATAGCGAAGAGCCGACTAAGATGGTTTGGGGACATAAAGCGAATGAGTAATGAAAGAAGGAAGGTGATGGAAATGCACATGCAAGGAATTAGAGGCCATGAACGACCACGATTGAGATGGGAGGACACATTCCAACGCATATTATAGAAAGAAACGTGGACTGGGACACAGTGTTGGAGAAGGAGGTGTGGAAAGGCCGAAAAAAGTGGAGAGGAACCATATTTTCCCCTACCCGGCTACAACTGGATAAAGGGAAATGATGACTACACCACAGAGGCGGACAACAATTAGTTTAATACACGGAATTCGTACAGCCTTTGATATCGATGATTGAAATTAATGTCGTGATATGTGATATTATGAAGGGAGAGGGTAAAGCCCGGTGCAGGCACATGGCCTATTTCTCTCGAATGGCTCCAAAGACACTCCTAATCGGGTTACTTTTCCATGGGATGGAATAATCACCATCAACAGTATCATATGCCCTCACTCCATATGAGCACTGCGTACCTTTCCGGCTAACATTCTGATGGTAAATCGTTTTCAACCTTAACGACCGCGTCCACAGATAAACTGTTTGTTTTCGTGCTTATCGATGGAGATAATGTGTTTTAATACCCCAGAATGAAAAAAAAGTCATTGATTTGACTGAAAGATAGTATTTTTCTGTAAACAGTATGTTGGTCAACGTTGCATTATTCTATAACTCATATATGGTACCAGTTGTAAGACAAAAAATGTCAGGATGTACGTAGCGGTTTTCCGTGGTCTCCCACTTCTCCTCCAGGCAAATGCCACGATCGTACCTAACTTAAGGCCATGGCCGCTTCCTCCCCTCTTCCTTGTCTATCCCTTCCTATCTTCCCATCCCCCGCCTAGGCCCCTCTTCAGCATAGCAGGTGAGCGCGCCTGGGTGAGGTACTGGTCATCCAACCCAGTTGTATCCCCGACCCAGAGTCTGAAGGTCCAGGACACTGCCCTTGAGGCGATGGAGGTGGGAACCCTCGTTGAGTCCGAGGGAAAATCCGACCCTGTAGGGTAAACAGATGAAGAAGAAGACATAAATAAATAAATAAATAAATAAATAAATAAACAAATAAATAAATTAATGAAATAACCCACGACGTGAGTCTCAAGTGGGATCCGAACCCACCTACCAAAAGCACCTTTATTTACAGCAGCGCACTTATCCTATGACACCATGGCGACTCCAGCGAGTTTACAGAAAGCCTAATTAGATGGACTACTACTTCGCTTCACAAATGCACACACGTTTTCTCTCAGTATGCGATCGCTTGTAGCGTTCATTTTCAAGCCAAGCCAAACCAAGCCCCATGGCACTACAGCCCTGCACTACGTAGGCTGAGTGAACCTCGAACCGGCACTCAGATCCAGATAAAAATCCCTGACCTCGCCGGGAATCGAACCCGGGGCCTCCGGGTAAGATTTACGCACGCTACCCCTACACCACGGGGCCAACAGAAGCTCATCATTGGCACGTACTTGTTTCATAACCGTACGGCAGTTTGATTCATTCTGTAAATGTCTGTCGCATACGGCACATGTTTTTGCAAAGGTAATGGTGCAGTGAGTGATTTAAAGGCGATTGTTGCTTGGTGTACGGCAAAGGAGAATAGACCATAACGAAAACAAGTGACGTTCGGTAGGATGCCTAACGGCATAGAACGTCAGGCGCGGCTGACTCACCCGGTAGAGTTGTGTACTTGAGTCATCATGGCGATTAGATAATAACTTAGCTGACAGAAACCAATTTTTCTTTTAAAAAGTACGAAAGTCGTGCTCGTGAGAGGTTCATTGTATTTGTCTTGTAAATAAGAAATAGACATCTATAACTGCCAGCTTCTCGTTTTCTCAATATCGCTGCGAATGACAGACAGAATTAACCAAACCAAACACCATAGCACTATAGGCCTTGAAGGGCCTTGGCCTACCAAGCGACCCTTTAGGCCTATAGATATTTTGGAATAATTTACTTATATTTTGAGGTATAGTTAATTCATGGAACCCAATAATTATGATTGTGTAGGATAAAACAGGCCACGATAATAGCAATAATAATAATAATAATAATAATAATAATAATAATAATAATAATAATAATAATAAATTGTGCAGAGACATGTACACATCTGCATCGCTGACGTAATCATCTTCACCAGAGTCATATTACGAGTTCCTTGCAAGCAAGCGTACCTTTATACAAGTCGTGGAGGCGTTTGGAGGATTGAAGAGAAAGGCTTCCCCTACCCGTAACCTCGGCGCGTAGTGGGATAAAATGGTTAGTCATATGGTCGACCCCCTTTGCTCCAAGACATTAACCTGGTAGTCATTTCTGATGTCGGCTGAGTAAACCTAAGGGGAATTGCCACTCCAAAAGTGGAGATATTAATTCTTAATTTTTTTAACTTCCTGTAAGGGAATCGAACCTCCATCATTTCGGATGAGCCGATTATACCTTTGCCACCTAGGCTTGGTTTATCAGCCTTATAGAATATAAAATATGATCTGTACTGTTAACATAACATTTCTTTTAAAGGGGAGGTTGTAAGCTAGGCTTTTCTGGATTTTACTTTCTTTTGATGGCCGGAAGTCCGTTTTATAACGAACTTTCCTTTTTTGCTCAAAACGTTTAGTCTGTCCATTGTCCTCTTCAGATTCAAGCTTCTAACATTCTACGCTCCAAGTCGCAGAATGTCAGTTTCATCTTCCTGATGATTATCGCCCTATCTTTGTCTCCACCCGGAAATCTGTCTGGGGGACTATTTTACCTCCGGAATACTTTTCCGGGAGGAAGCGATCATCAGTACATCATTCATAAAGAGATAGCTGCATGTCAGTTACGGCTGTATTTGTCTGTTGCTTTCAGCCGTGTAGCAGTATCAAAAATGCTAAACCATGCTACTTATTATTACAAGGTCATATAAGTCAAACATCTAGGCTACTGCCTTTACAACTACGCAAAGGTTGCTACCCCCCTCCCCACCTCCTTTCGATGAACCATTCCTTAGTCTGGTCTCTAGACAGATACCCATCCGATATTGTTGCCTCCACGATTCGGCTATCTGCTTCACTGGAACGCACAAACCTCCCTTTTAACGTAGCAAGGTCACATGGTTCGCAGAGGAGGCAGTAATATTTATGCTACTGATAGTAGCATGTTATTTTTATTGACCTACAAGTACCCTAACCTTATTCCTCATGGGACCTGAACGAGTTAACTTCCACTTAATGTACAATATGCCCATATAAAACTACTGCTGTTCATCCCAGGCTAATTATTCATCAGTTTCCCTTGTTTATATGGCAGATTTTGTTCAATATATTTAACTTACAGTGTCGTCCAACCACGTTAAACTCTGCCTCCTCATTCGGTATGGGCAGATACACAGCAAAATTTACCGAATATTTTAAAATACACTACATCTGCATTATAAATAAAAATACCTTACTATATTTACAAAACCAGATAATTCTCCCCAGACAGAGTAGCTTCTGATTCACAGCCGCTACTGTCAGTGCTGCTTAGTTTTATTTATTCCGAAACGGACGGATCCTGCCTTACAGGTAAGATGACCACATCAGTCATAATTACAGTAGAAGCAGTAGGTACACTGCTGTACAAATACCCCTAAATATTACATATGTTACACTCGAGAATAGTGTTCATTTTCTGAGACATAAGGCCTATATTATTCGGCTATAGGAAAATTAACAAGGTTAAAATTACAATGCCAAAATAAATAGTGAAAAGAAGGTGGAAACACAAGCACGCCGAATTCATTTTTGACAAGATGAATAAATGGGCGCATACCCTATGACACAAAGATTAATACCACGCTACCGGGTGACTAAGAAGAAAATGAATTTAAAGCAGAAAAACGAGTAGAAAATTAGAATGTTAGAAAACTTAGTCACTCCATATTAATTTGGAGGAACATTAACGAGGGTAACCATTCGTAGTTCCTTACATTTCTACTACAGTATTTCTCATGAGGAAACGAAAATATGAAAATCCGACGACTGAAAGTTACATTTGATTTAAAAATGAAAGCCTTACATTTTATTTTGAGAAAAGGGCCGGCGATCTGGCAATTACATACTAAAGGGGAACGTAGAATTCTACTCTAACTTCACACGCAGTAGTTCACTTAATAACCTTGACTGCCCTACCTTGGAGGTTCACGATAATAATGCAGTAGTATCTTACAAATTAGTATGTAAGTAGTTATTTAGTATATGCTCAGTTAAATAATTCATTCCTTTCTACAGAAGTAATTTTCAATGTTCTGTAGGTAATCACACAATTTTTTTCATTCTTCTGGTGTGTTTGAAAATTGTGGATTGATTGCTTCTTCCCTTCGTTTCGAACTAGTACTTAAATTACGGTGGATGATCTTCACAGCAAGTCCTCACTTCACTAGGTGCCACCAATATGGAGATCACAGTAAAAAGATGGGAGTGTAAACACAATATGACCGTGACGACCAAAAATGTTATTCGTGTGATATGATGCTTCTTCTTTATTTATTTCTACTTCTACGAGTTCAGACCTTGTCGAAGCAAATAACTTCGAATAACGTCCTTCCTACCTCCTATTTGGTACAACTGATAAGAATAATTATGAATAATTATGAGGTGTTTAGGAAACAAACCTACCAGAAGTTTATCCTGAAGCCATTTCTAGAAATTCTGCAAATTGATCTCGTGTCATGTTTACTTTTTGTTTAAAAGACCAGACAGGCTCTTATCACCCCGTACGTGAATTTTAACGCGGGCTGAAGATCTTTCATAGGATTTATTAGAATTTGATCAGATACTACGAACACCACAATTCCGGTCCTGGAATCTATGGATAGAGTGCCTGTCACTTGCCCGGAGGGCCCGGGGTCAATTCTCGGCCATGTCAAGGATTTTACCTTGATCTGAGGGCAGTGAGAACAGTATTGATGACCTCTTTGATAGTGAGATGGCGGCCCCGGTCTAGAGAGCCAAGAATGACGGCCGATACCGTTTCTCGCACTGACCACGCGTAACTTCGTAATCTCCAGGCCTTCAGGCTGAACAGTGGTAGCTTGTTAGGCCAAGGCCCACCAAGACTGAATTGTCGTTAGGGGAGGGTCTCGCTCAGTGATGTGTTAGGGTCAAACTCACGAAAACAAGCCGGGTATTAAGACACGACTTTAATTATTATTATTACTATTATTATAACCATTTTATTTCCGCGGAGCAGAGAAGGGAAAGAAGCGCGAGGGGCGAATGGCTGAACAAAGGACTAACAAGAATTTAAACGTTGCAAACAAATCACATTTTAGGTTTATTTCTTTCGTGGAATTAAAAATATTTCCATTAGGAAGGTAGTTTCATTTTTTCAGCAAGAAGCTGAGAAGCACGAGAAATTACGTAAGTTAATTCACATTACAACATTCGGAGCTCGAAGGCTTCAAGATATTTTGCAAAATAGTAAAGGTATTTACACATTTGAATACTTTGATTGGAATAGTTACAACATTTGACACAGAAGCTTTCAGAATCTCGCAAGGGTGAGGCAATCCTTTCCGAAATTTTCAAGTTCAGAAAAGTTTCACAGCACCCAAGAGTTTCAAACTCCCGGGAATTCGCTTTATATTTAAATACAATTTATTTGTCCTTTGTTAGCTCTGAATTTTAATACATGACCGCATCAGTCATAATTACAGTTGAAGCTGTAGGTACACTGCTGTCCAAATACCCATAAATATTACATATGTTACACTAAAGAATAGTATTGTAGATTGGTTTAAGGGAAATTCATATTAACACTTATTATTGTTGAATAAACATGATATCACGCTTCTAGATGGACAGGTTACATTAATTGCAGTTTAGATAAATATGGAGAGTTTAAATAACAGTAGATAGTCGGTAATACGTAAAACATCTAATTACAAACGTTCCGTCTGATTAATAATGGGATCTGAACGCCAGACAGCGCTAACATATTGATCGCAGAAACATGTAGTCCTCGAAGGATAGACTACTATGATTTCACAAAATTCGTAGTTTTTACTAAGTGGGATGCACAGTCGGAGAAGACACAACTTCACCGGCAGAATTATTATTATTATTATTATTATTATTATTATTATTATTATTATTATTTGTTCATGAAAAGTTTTCTTTGGTACCAGTATTTCTTCATTCTCGTGCTTGAAGCTTCTTTCTTATATCCATCTACTGTTTGTTCTTCGTCGCTGTTTCTATCTCCTAGGACCCCTATGAATGTGATTTGATGTTGATGTCTTGGTCCATGATGCTCATTCTTTTCAGGTGATTCTTGGTGTTAATAAACCATTTTTAATACGATTTTACTTTTCTAATGGATTTGTTGAAATGGTTCAATATTTTTGGTGGGCCTGTCGTTGCTCATTCTAGAAATTATCCGAACAATTTAATCCTTCATTTTCGTATGCCATCTGATATCCTGCCACATGTTTTGTACCATTCTTTGTTGTTACGCAATCTGTGAATTTCAGCGCGTTTTCTGGGCCCGATGATTTTTCCTGAGGTCCTTCTTTGTTTCTTCTTGATGTTTTAAATATATATTATGTTTGTTAATCCTACGAATTCTGAAGCGTATAGGTACTACGGTTTTATGGTCTCGTAGCTTAGACTTAAGTGAGATCGCTTTTATGTTGTATAGCCTATGTCCTTCTGATGGTTGATTGCAAGCTCCACTTTATTTATCTCTCATGGTCTGTATCTTTATTGAGTCCATTGGATTTTATTATCTAACCACGGTACATGTAATTAACCGCTTTACTTATTCTAGGTTTCATTATTATCATGTATTTCGGGACTTCATAACGTTGATCATGAATATCGTCTATTTCAAACGATATTTGCAGGCCGATTTCCCTGCTATCGCTTCCAAGGCATTAATTTGAATGATAGCCAAATCGATGTCCTCTGATAACAGCACAAGGTCGTCAGGAAATGCTAAGCAATTAGTAGCTATGTTTTCTTTCTTGTGATATACCCTCTTACCCTTTCTTCGATAACGTTGTCCCGGACGCAGTTGAAATGAAATGTATATAGGACATCTCGTTGTCATACGCCTGTCTTCATATCGACAGGCTCCGATACCTCCCAATGAAAACGTCTGAATTTGTGTTCGTTAGAGTTAATTTTATTAATTTTAATGTATTCTTGTCGACTGTCGACTGCTTTTCGTAAGTCCATAAACACTGCTACGTATTTCTTGCAATTGTCAGCTCTTTTCTTCAGTATTGTCTCTACGTTTCAGATTTGTTCCGAGCACGACCGCGCTTTCCGGAAGCCACCATTCACCGATTTTGAGCTCGACTTGCTCGACAACAGTGGCATCGACATGATCTTGTTTTTTTCTGCTAATACCAGTGAGATCCCTCTGTAGTTAAGAATATCAATTCTGTTTCTGTATCAGTTCGTACATCTTATCGATGGGAATCTTGCTGGTGTCGAAGGTTACTTGCATTAGCCGAAGTAGGTTCTTGACCATTTGTGGACTCGCATTTCCGTAGCTCAGCTTTTATCGATTCTTTAAAAAAATGCTTAGTTACTCGTGATATCTGCTTCGTCAAGTTTTGCTGAGTGTGTGTTCGCGACGAGCTTCTCTTCTGGTTATGGACAGTTTAGTCGCTTTTTAAAGTATTTTACCAAAAGTGGGTAGTTTCCTTTGCTGTTTGTCACAGTCCTAGCATCCGATTTATTAAAATACAAGCTAGGTAAATTGTATTTTGAGAGGTTCCTATTAAATATTCTGTAGAAGTCCTGCATGTTAATCCTTTGGAAATCCTTCTCGATTGGGGCCAGTTTTCCTTTATCAAATATTCTTTTCTTCCCTATCCTATATGGCTTTGGTGATTTTTACTTTGCTGTCTAACACTTTTTTAGTTTTCCTGATGTTTCGATGAGCACCACCACTACTTGTACGCTTTCGTTCCACCACGGATGTTTGCGTGTGTTTTTGAGCTTCGTTGTTTCTTTGTTTGTTTCCCTGGAGGTCTGCTGCAGTCGTTTGTTTCAATGCTATTCACTTAATAGCACCTGTTACTTACCTGTTTTACTTTGTGTGTATCGAATCTTTGTAGCCGCTGTTTGAAAATTTCTTATTGCAGCTGGGAATGAATTCAACCTTGATGGTGTTAAGGAAAGTGTCTGATTCCATTATTTTCTTCAAGGAGGATGCCATACTTTCCAGTGTCGACTTAGTCAAATTAGAAATAAAAACTTTCCAGTCTGTCAAACACACACAAATTCAATATAAATTATAACATTAAAAACATACCTGTAAAAATGCACACAATTTTTCAATGAATTACTTGTTTTGTTCTACAGAAACATCCTCAGATTCCATCAAATCACTTTCGCATGATTTAAGTGATTTGATAGAATCTGAGGATGTTATTATAGAACAAAATATGCCATTCTTAGTAAAATAGTGTGTATTTTTTTACAGGGATGTTTATCTATATATTAAAAGAGTTTAATAAAAACAGTCTCGCAAATCCGTCCGCCCGTTCTACTCGACCGATTTGCTTCATTTAAGATTTCATCTTTTCAGAATTACCTGACGATGAATCATGGGACATTGATAGGTCTCTAAGGTAAGCCAACTTTGAGTAATCATAAAAAAATGATCACTCCAATAATTGCTGGCGAAGGCTTACCCTAACCAGCAATAAATTCGGTACTTCTTCTTCTTCTTCTTATTCTTCTTAAGACGCTGTCTCCGAGCGGAGGTTGGCGATCCACGTAACCAGCTCTGATCTTGACAGCGCAGAATGAAATGCCACTTCTGATGTACAGCAGTGCCATCTTCGAAGGTCTTTCAGCCATGAATTTCTTTTTCTCCCAACAGATCTCTTCCCCTGTATCTTTCCTTCGATAATAAGCTGTAATAACTGAAACCCTTCATCTCTCATGATATGTCCTAGATTTTGTTGTGTTTTCCTCTGTTTTATGGTGAACAGTAGTTTTTTCTTTCTTTTTTTTCTTTTTCATCTGACTAAGGACCTTGATATTTGAGATTTTCATTACCCAAGATATCCGCAAGAGACGGCGATACAGGTACATTTCTAAGGTATCAATACGTTTACCTATGATTGGATTTAGAGTCCAGCTTTCACATCCATACAGGAGAAGAGAAAAAATATAGCAGCGTATCATACGAATTCGTAGCTGCAGAATGAGATCTGACCTCACAAAGAATTTCTTCATGGTAATGAATTGTTTCCTGGCCTGCTCAATTCTAGATATTATCTCCCGTTTCGAGTTACATTGGTCGTCCAAGATGGTACCCAGATATTTAAAAGAAGACGCTTGCTCAACTAATTTATCATTTGTGAGATTTGTCCGAATTGTCTTTTTAGAGAACACCATCAGTTTCGTCTTTGAGGGGTTGATATATAATTCAAACTCTTCACTGTGCTGAACTAAGGAGTTTAGCATGCACTGAAGGACAGGCATGTCATCAGCTATGACAACAGTATCATCTGCATACCTGATGTTGTTGATGACTTTCCCGTTAATTTTGATCCCATCATAGCGACAAACACTTTCATTAACATTCTGATATGTGCGATTTTCATTCTTAGTAATATCATCCTCCCCTGCGAACCATGTGACCTTGCCGCGGTGGAGAGGATTACGTGTCACAATGAAGCAGATAACCCAGCAGCAGGTGCAAACCATATCGGATGGTTAACTATCGAGAGACCAGACTAACAAATGGTTCATCGAAAGGGGGTAGCAGACTTTCGGAAGTTACAAGGACGGAAGTCTAAATGTTGACTGATATGGCCTTGTAATAATACTCCTCATGGCTTAGCTGTGTTGATACTGCTACACGGCTGAAAGCAACTGGAAACTACAGCTGTAAATAACTTCCTGGAACATGCAGCTCTCTCTGTATGAATGACTAGCTGTTACCGACGGCTTCGCTCGCGAGGATTTCGTAATTTGATAAAAATTATTTGTTTCTCGGTACTGCACTAAGACATTATCTGTAAATCCCTAAAGTATAAGAACTCACCGAAAAATTACATTTAATTTACCCTTTGTAAACCACGTTTGACCGAGCGCGTTGGCCGTGCGGTTAGGGGCGCGCAGCTGTGAGCTCACGTCCGGGAGATAATGGGTTCCAACCCCACTGTCGGCAGCCCTGAAGATGGCTTTCCGTGGTTTCCCATTTTCGCACCAGGCAAATGCTGGGGCTGTACCTTAATTAAGGCCATGGCCGCTTCCTTCCCATTCCTAGGCCTTTTCTGTCCCATCGTCGCCATAAGACCTATCTGCGTCGGTGCGACGTAAAGCAAAAAACAAACAAACAAAAAAACAAAGAAAACCACGTTTGTGGCATTGTCTTTTTGGGCTAAGATGACCAGGCTGCTGACAGAGCTAAATCTGAAATACGGGACACGGAACTTTATGTGTGAGAAACAGTCCTCTTTTATGTCGAAAAAAAAGTCTTTATTTCTAAAGGAGATTCCAAATACCAATTTTCACGTCTGTAACATGTTACGTTTATGAAATATAATGTAGATATAATCATTATAAAAACTGCCCCACTCCTTGGCTGTGTGGTCAGCGTTGATGTCTTAGGTTCACAGGGTTCCGGCTTCGATTCGGGGCAAGGTCGCAGTTTTAATCGCGTGTGATTAATTCTTCTGGCTCTGGGACAGGTTGCTTGTGTTTGTCCCAACATTCTCCTTTTCATATTCACTCAACACATCATATTACCAACCACAACAGGAACACGCAATAGTAATTAAATCCCTACACATACGATTGCCGTCAGGAAGAGTATTCAGGTGAAAACAGGGTCAAATCAACATGTGCGACACAGTTCGCACCCGCAACCCCACAGGTGTGGGTAAAGACCTTCTGTGAGTTGGGTATCGTACCACTATTTCCTTGTATGCTTACTCCCGCCCATTCTAAGCACCAAAATCTACTACTATTATTTTAATGTGATTGTCAAGGTTTTTTGACGTCACCTAAGCCATCAATCATTTGGAGGTTGGCCCAATTATTAACGGTGATTGGGTCGTGAGCATTACGAGGCTTTACATTTGATTTTTAATAGTAACGGCTGGAAATCTGTAACTGAATTTTGAATATTCTTGTTGATCACAAATGCTGTGCCTATGTGTGTCCTGTTCTTAATGACTCTTGTGTAAGGATTCCATAATTGCTTGATTCGATGTCAACATTGCCCGCGAGTCTAGTTCCTTGAAGTGCCAAAATTAGGGTAACTTTTTAGTCCAGTAAGTTTGTGAGATGTTTGAGTTTTTCTGTTCTTAAAAGCAAGTTTATACTGTATTTACTGTGCCGAAAAATTATTTTCGTGAATTCATATTGGATTCAAGGGTTTCATAGAGTTTCCAGTTACTCTATACATTCCGGAGTAGCTTCTGAATATTTCCGATTTTTCCGTCATGCTAGATATTATTACTATTATTATTATATCTTTAGCATTGTCATTATTATAATACTATTGTACTCCAAGAGGCCAGTGTAAAGCGAGTGTCAGGTCGAGAGCGCCAGCTGCAGAACTATGTACAGTCAGAAAGATAAAGACGAAGTTAAGCAGCTGTCCAGTACAGATGGTTAGAGATGGCAAACAAACTTCAGGAGAACTAAAACAAAGCTCTTGTTGGAAAACGTCAGTGACTGTGTTGAGATATGTGAGAGAGACGAGGGGAAAGCAGTCTGATTTCTGGTCACAGGAGTTCAATTCTTTCAGAGCCTTATTCGTAGAGATGGTATGTACCATTTCCACCCCAGGAGCTAACAACTTGCGAGTACAGAGTGTGCTGAATTTGACATTGATTCAAATTCGTTGTATCAATTTCCATCTTTCAACTTTGTCAAAACTCTGTGGATCGTAGTTATCAGCCTATTGATCAACAGATTTAATTCGATGTACAAAGGGTGGAAAAAAGCTTTTTTTTTACGTTGCATTAAAACAGATACGACTTATAGCGACGATCGGATGGGTCAGGGCTAGGAGTGGGAAGGAAGCGTCTGTGGCCTTAATTAAGGTACAGACACAGCATTTGTCTGGTGTAAAATGGGAGACCACGGAAAAACTTCTTGAGAGCTGCCAACGGGGTATTCGAACCCACTCTCTCCCAAATGCAAGCTTCAGCTTCGTGATCCAGACTGCGCGACCACTCACTCGGCAGGAAAATGTCTATTTGGCACTCCATGATGTACTATAATGGCATGTGAGAGATGTTTGATGATACATTTGGTGGTGTAAATAAGCATATTTAATTAAAATTGGGCCGTAGATCGCCCCACAGGCATCCACTTTCCTTTACCTTCTGCTAGCGAAACGGCAAACCCACGTGCTTCCCGCTGAGTCACACTCCTTGCCAGGCGTATCAGTACTTATCAGTACAAGCCAGGCAACTTGTACATGTCCGTACAGCCAAGAGTAACATTTGTCTGCACCTTTACATTTTTAAGTGCAAGAAGAGAACATTGTCTAACTGAGGCAACATTTATTGGTGCTATTTCTCTTAGAGATTTCATTTCAGATACCAACAGCATAGATCTAGGTGGCACTTGATGGCAAGGCGACCGACAAGGACTACGACTACTACCTGGGGTCTCGGCTCAGAAAGTCGCAGATAAGACGGAGCACGCTGATCCGGCTCTACGGCGTTAAGGGTGTAGTATTGAGAGGGCATGGGCAGGGTCAAGGAGGCGTGTATCATCCTTAGCCGCCTCCTCAAGTTCACCGTACAGTTTAGTACCCACGACCTGGTCGACATTAAGGAAGCGATCCTGCTTAGGGTGCTCACCATACGCCCAGAGACCGAAAGCTGGTTCAAATTCTACGAGAGGAACCTGGGCTGAGACTTCCAGATCGTTCGACTGCTTGGTTGGAGAGGCAGGCCAGGAGACGGTGACAGACAGGTGCCAGCTATCCAGACGCTGCCGGAGGAGAAGGTGACAACCATCATCGCCAGGGGCGTAGGCATAAGCAGTTGGGCACGGATTCGTACGACTAGTTGCACTGAAGCCTAGTAGGACCATTGCGGAGAGTGACGCCCCAGACCGCAGCAACGGCGTGATCCAAGTCGTTCTGCACTGTTTTTGAAGTGGACGCAGAAGACTAAAGCCGCCACCGAGAAATATCCACCACTAGCGCGGACTACCCAGGGAGTGCACACAACCCGAGCACAATAAAAGATGACGCCCTGGACGGCAGCACGGCGGTGCAGAGGGAGGCTCTGGCTTTCTAAGGCCGCTACCCAGGCCTCATTCACCATGCAAAAAATCTCAATGTGCCCCACAGGACAGGCACCACATCAAGAAGCCTGCACCCGCAGCCGACGCCTGCCAGGAAGGAGAAGCCGGCAATGCAGCGGGGCCACAAGCGCCCACACGGTCCCCAGGTTGGAGGAAGGTCATCACCCTCGCCGAGAAGAGACCGCAGATAGGACGTAGACCCCGTCCCCGCACCAGGAAGGAGAGGACGAAGGCCGACCAGGGCAAGGCCATCAAGCCGCAACCCGGGACTGTTCCTAGGTAGGCAGTCGAACGAGGAGCCAATCAGGAGAGGACCCCGACGGGAAGAGGCAGTCAGGTGAGACCCAAACGTCCTCCTCTACAGCTCTTGCAGTGTTTCCGCTGTATGAGGTGGGGCCACCGGCAGAGTAGCTGTAGACTCCAGGTACGATGAAATGGCTGTTCTTGTGATCACCAGCACACAGACTGCACGGCACTTAGGAAGCTGTCGGCGTGCATCAATTGCGCGGGGATCCATCCGGCCTCCCACCGCAGTTGCTCAGTTTACAGAGACATGGCTCGGATAAGTAGGAACTAGGTCCGTCGCCATGCGCCCACCCCCTGTATTAGGCCCCCGCCTCGGTGGGAGTGAGCGCCTGGGTATCAGGGACCCGACGCCTGCCAGGAAGGAGAAGCCAGCGGTCCTAGGATTTCTTGCAGCATGGCTTGGTAACCGGAAAAGCCCACGCTAGTCATAGCAGTGCTGAGAAGAACTGATCCCTGGAATAAATGGATTGGTTTGGAATGGGATATTGCACGATGCCTGTTCCTAACTAACAATATTACCTGAAATTTTCCAGTTCATATATTTGGATGCGCTATCTGCAATCAGTCAGCTTTTACATATAGGCATTTATCTATTTAAACCTAGGTGGTTTTGTCCTGATCCTTACTACGCGATCACACTGCTATGGTACGTCATCAGCTCATCTGGCCTGGTAACTTGCTGAGCATGTGGAGAGACAGAAGAATCCTTCAGTATCACTTACTCTCAATCCTCCCTGCTATCTATTTTTATTCCTAGAATTAACAGCATGTCGGAGGTGATGTACATTGTGCTGATAACCACGCGCAGGATACGGAATTTGCCCGCCGCCCACCTAAAAAATAATCGATGGGGGTCTCTTGGATCCCCTCTTCTCGTGAAACAAAACTTGTTAACGTTGCGTAGCTGGCTGCTGGCTAAAATTGAAAGACACCTACAGTACATTCGACTCCACTCTCGTCCTGGTGCAAGGAGACATTTTATATGGTTTTTAAACTACAGTGTAGATAGTTACGTACATGTTAGGGTTGGATTTTCAGGGTTTTCTAACTACTTACTAATTTACCACGTTTAACGCCTACGGATTACCTGTATAAGAAATTCACATTTTTGCCACTCTATATATTATGTGATAGAGTCTGAGCTATCATGGCATATAAAATTAAGCTTAATTTGGCTCATACTGACACTATCTGTATCATAAATTCTGACATACACTCATATAACATCCGGGGAATTGAGCGTGTCCATACAGAATTTGTAAAAAAAACTAGTAAGTATGGCTGTAACTCCTTATGTCACTACTATGTTAACGTGTTTAATGCTCTCCCTAACCATAAGCAACAGGCAGCAACAATTCCAAAATTTAAACAAAAGATAAATACCGGTAATAAATTGATGGAAGATAATTAGCAGTAAATTTAAATACCAAGCTATGTACAGTGGGCTTATATATTTGTGTTTCCATTTCTCTCACGCTGTGCCGTATTTGGAAATAAGGTATTATTGTATCATGAATATCTTGTAAATTCCACAAATATTTTACGTCTGTATTGCACCGCTAAGTGCCTCGCCTCAGATGCCCTTTCTTGAATAAATAAATAAATACATAAATAAATAAATAAATAAATAAATAAATAAATAAATAAATAAATAAATAAATAAATAAATAAATAAATAAATAATGTTCGATTTAGCTTCGGTGTCTTCAAAATATAAAAACCTTCAACAAGCATTTTAAGATTTTAATTTGCTTTTTCCTATTCGCCGCGTAGTTCGGCATTATCACCTGATTCAACGAGGCACTCATGCCACATTAAGTGAATTTTCATATCTATCTTTGAGGATTTCATGTGATACGTTCGCACTTTCTCAAATCATTATTTCTTCTTGTATTGGTACATTTTTACTTTCAGTGCCTAGTGTAGAAAGAGTCTAGCTCTTGTTTTCTAGGGAATAAATCCCAATTGTGGTTTCATTTCAGAACCGTTGGGAGTCATCGACTTCTAAACTACTCGAACTAATTTTGAGAAATGTTCATTTTAAATGGTGTTCTGGAAACGAAACTTCTCCATGTTTCTCTTTTATCGTATCATCAATGTCCCGAGAGCCTAATTCGATAATGGTACTTTTTAAATTATAAAGCAGATCCCCGATATTTCTAGAAAGAGTATTGTTATTACGTACATAAATTGTTTATATTTGTTGAACTCAGCTTACTTTTCATTTATTTACTTGTTATCTCGTTTAGGTATTAAAATACTTGCTCATTGCAAACAAAATATAGAAAAATATCTGAAAAATACTTTTTCAATTTAAGGTGTTGATTTCTTCTCGTAAATACCTCGTCGAGCTAAAAGGCCTTTGTCGTTTTCTAAATCTCACCACTGATGTCACAATAATAACATAAGGCATCACCGTAAGGTAGTTCGTTATTATGACGATTGAACAATTTCTCAATGTCAACGTTGCTCGCCGTTGATGGTCATGACAGCGTAGACCTAAATTCACGAATATCTCTATTATTATAGCATGGGAGGTAAGTATTTGCCGGAAAGGATTTGCTAAAATTTAAGTTATGTAGCTATACTTTTTTAGAGAGATCAAATATTTCCGAAGGTGTTTGGAAGTTTGTTAAAATGTAACGATGACGAATATCTCCGTTATTGTCATTCGTAAGATAAAAAGTCACACAATGCAAAAGTTCGTACATTACTGCATATTACACACAAGATTTACAATTACGCGGTGTCTGACACAGTTAAAATTAACGGTGAAATTTGACATTTCATGATTTGATCCCCTTAATATTGCTACGCCCCTGTACACTGATCAAATAATATATAGCCTAGTGCTCTCACTGGATAATTCTGAAATTCAAAACCGAGTTAAAAAATTCTGTTAATGTGTTTTCCAGGCAGGAGACATATATATATACATACCCGGACGGCATAAGTTAGCGATGCCCAGAGAGCTATTTAATGACTCTTACGGTCTTTCACTTTCTTTATCGAATATACTCATTCTTCCCTTTCTTCCCAAGACTAATGTAAAGAGTGAATATCAATTTTGTTGTTTTTCATCTTCAAACAAATGTCACAATGACTATCAGGCGAACAAGGATTTCTTTCATTGATGTAAGTCTACGTACTGTGGTTGATTACTCACTAATTAAAAATGTGAAAATGAATGAAAATACTCATGAAATACAATAATAAATCGTCGGACTATGTACTCATAGCATTTCCCTGATTACTTACACATACAATTGTTGATGGGCGCCAGCTACAAATAAATGTAACGATAATAGAATGAGAATCTTGAATATCTCTAGGGTGTGTGATAAAGATTACTCTCGGTGCGACGTAAAGCCCATAGCAAAAAAAAAAAAAAAAAAAAAAAAAAAAGCTTACTCTGACAGCGCGACATACAGATTCTGGGAAAAGGATATTGAACTGTGGTTTCCCCATTAAAATTTGAGGTCTCTAATTCTACCATTGAAGTAAATCCATAAATTGTATTTGATACCAAACAAAATATATTCTTCAAATTGATAATTTAAATGGCAAGACTTGTTGCCATAATATAGATATGATACAAAATTCTGAAATTACAACTGAAGGAAACCCCAGGCATTAAATTTGAAATCCTCTTGACAGGACATTTAAGAGTCGTGCAAGAAATTCATTCCTCACTGGTTCACGTAATAGTACCTTCAACAATTTGAGTGTTATAACGACGTATTCCTTTGAAGTGGTATCAGCTGTAGGTATCTCAAACCTAATTTGGTGATGTATCCTTTTAGCTTCACAAACGAGATATAGAATTATATTCACACTTCAGCATCAGCTCTACAAGAAATTCACTGATAACTGTTAGTCTGCATTACTACGACTCAGTGCTCGGCTGCTACCGAACTGACACAAGAACTCTACCGAACAGGTACACGAAACACACTCCGAACATATAATCCATTTGCTCACTGACGATTACGTATCCATATCACTGTTCGCCATCCGTCTCCTTCTAATTGACTCCAATTGATTCATGGCAAGTCTCTGCATTCAACTCCTTCCAACGAGCAAAACTGCCGCTATATAATACAGGCCTTTATATAGACATACTGTAAGTCGTCACACCCAAGTCATTTCTAAATAAGAACATGATGTAACTCCCACCCAGCTCCAAATGTTACATATTGTGACGAAATAGCCCCAGACAAATTAGAAACTCCCGGAAATTATGTCATTGTCTAAATGCATACAATGACAGAGCGATGACTCGACAGTTACTGTAGCACTATTACACCATATGTTGCAATGTTTAAACACTATTTCACAAAATATATCCACATCTGATATTAGGCAGTAAGTCTCACTCTACATGATTTTCATGCTAACACACATACACACACACACACACACACACACACACACACACACACACACATATATCTATATATATAAAAGAACTTGTCCTGACTGACTGACTGACTGACTGACTGATTCATCATCGCCGAGCCAAAACTACTGGATATAAAGAAATGAAATTTTGGGGATATATTCATATTAAGATGTAGGTGCTCGCTAAGAGAGGATTTTTTGATATTCCGTCGCTAAGGGGGTGAAAAGGGGGGTGAAACTTTAAAATGAGTGCATCTATATCTCAAAACTTTAAAAGTTTACAGATGTAAAAATTGGTATTTAGAATCTTCTTTAAAAATAAGGAAACACGTATTTTTTTGTTTTCAGAAAATCCCAATAGGACGGATGAAAAAGGGTGAAAATGGGGGGAAATGGGTTGAATGCCTTTAATCAGGATACCGGTACTTATATCTCAGAAACTGAAGATATTACAGACCTGAAAATTGGTACTTTTGATCTCTTTTAAAAATAAAGAAACACGTATTTTTTTGTTTTTGGAAAATCCAATTAATGGGAGGGTGAAAAGGGGGTGAATTTTTAAAATGTGTGAATCTATATCTCCAAACTTTTAAAGTTTGCAGATGTAAAAATTGGTATTTAGAATCTTCATTAAAAATAAAGAAACACGTATTTTTTTGTTTTCGGAAAATCGCAATAGGAGGAGTGAAAAGGGGGTGAGAAAGGGGTTGAATGCCTTTAATGAGGCTACTTATATCTCAGAAACTGAAGATATTATAGACCTGAAAATTGGTGTTTGGAATCTCCTTTAAAAATAAAGAAACACGTATTTTTTTGTTTCTGGAAAACCCAATTAAGCGGGGGGTGAAAAGGGGGTAATATTTTAAAATGAGTGTATCTATTTATCAAAACTTTTAAAGGTTATAGATGTAAAAATTGGTATTTATAATCTCCATTAAAAATAAAGAAACACGTATATTTTGTTTTCGGAAAATCCTAATAGGAAGGGTGGAAAAGGTTAAAAAAGGGATCGAATGCATTTCATGAGTCTACTTACATTTCAGAACCTGAAGATATTACAGACCTGAAAATTGGTGGTTGGGATCTCCTTTAAAAATAAAGTAACAAGTATTTTTTGTTTGTGGAAAATACAATAAATGGGGGGGGAGTGAAAAGGGGTGATTTTTTAAAATGAGTGTATCTATATCTCAAAACTTTTTAAGTTTATAGATGTAAAAATTGGTATTTAGAATCTCCTTTAAAAATTAAGAAACACGTATTCTTTTGTTTTCGGAAAATCCCAATAGGAAGGGTGTAAAAGGGTGAATAATGGGTTGAATGCCTTTCATGGGGCTACTTATATTTCAGAACCTGAAGATATTACAGACCTGAAAATTGGTATTTTGGATCTACTTTAAAGGTAAAGAAACACGTATTTTTTTCGTTTTTGGAAAATCCAAATATTGGGGGGTGAAAAGGGGGGGTGAATTTTTTTTAAAATGAGTGTGTCTACATCTTAAAACTTTAAAATTTACAGATGTGAAAATTGGTAGTTAGAATCTCCTCTAAAAATAAAGGAACACGTATTTTTTTGTTTCCTGTAAATCCTAATAGGAGGGATGTAAAAGGGTGAAAAATGGGTTGAATGTCTTTAATGAGGATACACATATCTCAGAAACGAAAGATATTACAGAACTGATAATTCGCATATGGGATCTCCTTTACAAATAAAGAAACACGTATTTTTTAGTTTTTGGAAAAGCCAATTAATGGGGGTTAAACAGGAGTGACAAATTGGGGTGAATTTTTGAAAGACTATATCTACAGAATATCTTGGAAACGTAAAATGTTACAGACGTAAAAAGTGGGTGTAAATCTGCTGTAAATGTAAAGAAATATAGGTCATTTGTTTTTGGAAACTCCACTTAAGGGGAACTCAAAAGGAGTGAAATTTTAAAATGAGAATTTTTACAGTACATCTAAAAAACTTAACATGTTACAGAAGTGGTAATTCTAAATTCCCATGGAGGGAATTAGATATTTTTCCACCAATAGAGCATATCAAAAATCAGATCAAAAATTAGATGTATGGCTTTTCAGGCGTTTGCTCTATTAACCAGCATTTCATCCCACTCTGACGAGTCTAGTGTCAGACCCTACCCACTTATGCTGGGGTGTATGCAGGTGAACTTATCAGAAGCCTCTTATGTGGCACAGTCTGATAACTGCATACGGGAGATAAAACTCCACAATGGAATTAATGCCCGCCTAGCAATTCCAAATGGTAATTCTAAATTCCCATGGAGGGAATTAGATATTTTTCCACCAATAGAGCATATCAAAAATCAGCAGAGCAAACGCCTGAAAAGCCATACATCTAATTTTTGATCTGATTTTTGATATGCTCTATTGGTGGAAAAATATCTAATTCCCTCCATGGGAATTTAGAATTACCATTTGGAATTGCTAGGCGGGCATTAATTCCATTGTGGAGTTTTATCTCCCGTATGCAGTTATCAGACTGTGCCACATAAGAGGCTTCTGATAAGTTCACCTGCATACACCCCTGCATAAGTGGGTAGGGTCTGACACATCCCACTCTGACGAGTCTAGTGTCAGACCTAAGACGAAATGCTGGTTAAGAGAGCAAACGCCTGAAAAGCCATACATCTAATTTTTGATCTGATGTTACAGAAGTGAAAAATGGTATCTTTTATCGCTATTAAACATAAAGAAAAGTGTATTTTTAGTTTTCGGAAATACCACTTGGGTGGAGGGGGGGGGGGTAAAAGTGACTGAACCGGGCGAGTTGGCCGTGCGCGTAGAGGCGCGCGGCTGTGAGCTTGCATCCGGGAGATAGTAGGTTCGAATCCCACTATCGGCAGCCCTGAAGATGGTTTTCCGTGGTTTCCCATTTTCACACCAGGCAAATGCTGGGGCTGTGCCTTAATTAAGGCCACGGCCGCTTCCTTCCAACTCCTAGGACTTTCCTATCCCATCGTCGCCATAAGACCTATCTGTGTCGGTGCGACGTAAAGCCCCTTGCAAAAAAAAAAAAAAGACTGAAAATGGTGATGAATTATTTTAATTAGGCTACTGATATCTCAAAAATGAAGATGTTACAGACATGAAATTTGATATTTGCAATCTGCTTTAAAAGTAAAGAGACACGTATTCTCGGAAAATCCAATGAAGGAGGGGGGGGGTGAAAGAATTGAAAAATGAATTGTATGAGAATACATACATCTAATAAAAACTAAAGTTGTTACACACGTGAAAATTCGTATTTGGATCTCCTTTAAAAACAAAGAAAAACGCGTATTGGTGGGGAAACCATCTTGGAGGGCGGGAGTGTAAGGGAGTTGAATTCCTTTCATGAGGACACATAAATCAAAGAGTGAAGGAGTTAGAGTCATGATAATTGGTATTTAGAAGATCCTTTACTATTAAAGAAACAAGTATTTTTTTGCGGGAAAATTCACTTAGGGGGGGGGGGATTGTAGTGAAATGAAGTGAAAAAAAGTAAATTATTTTTATGGGGATACTTATATCTCAAAACTGAAGGTAATAGACGTGAACATTGGTGTTTGGAATCTCCCTTAAACTTAAAGAAACAAGCCTTCTTTTTTTTTTTTTTTTTGCTAGGGGCTTTACGACGCGCCGACACAGATAGGTCTTACGGCGACAAGCCTTCTTTTAATTATTTTTTCTTCTTTTTTTTTGGTGGGGGGGGGGGGGTAAATAAACTTAACGGCGGTAGGGTGTAGAAGGAAGTGAGACCAATTGATTTTACTGTTCTTAATGTACTTATAAGAATCCTCTGTTGCTCAGACAGCAGCGCGCCGGCCTCTCCCAGCTGGGTTCCGTGGTTCAAATCCCGGTCACTCCATGTGACATTCGTGCTGGACAAAACAAAGGCGGGACAGGTTTTTCTCCGATTACTCCAGTTTTCCCTGTCATCAGCCATTCCAGCAACACATAATAATAATAATAATAATAATAATAATAATAATAATAATAATAATAATAATAATAATAATAATAATAATAATAATGTTCCGGACCGACATCAAATGTGCGGACAGTGCTGGAAACGGCTACTGGACGGGTAATGACTAAGAATGCAGTCCGGCCGCCGGTTCAGTGCCGCCAAGGCACCCAATATAACACCACGCCGGATCTCCTGAAGGATTTTATCCATATTAAAAATGATTATAGGAAAAGATGGCAAAGATTTACGTACCCAACTGACCGGGAGGAATATCTGAGCCTAGCCCGGGAAGTACGAACTCGATTGCTGGAAAGGAAGATTGAAAAATGGGAGGAAACGTGCCGTAAAATAAGAGAAAACGAGTCAGATCGGGAATTTTGGTGGATTCTCGCAGAAAACGAGTCAGATCGCGAATTTCGGCGGATTATATATCCAAAACAATAAGCATTCAATTATAATATTCAGTATAATACCGTAGCGAAGCACGGGTATCTTGCTAGTATATATATATATATATATACAATAAATTAAATACAATAAAGCAAGCGATAATTAATTAACACATAGCGAAATCGTGATGATGCTTGTTGTTTTAAGGGGCCTAACATCGAAGGTCATCGGCCCAATTTAGCGAAATCAGATTATAAAATAGAATCAAACAATAATAATAATAATAATAATAATAATAATAATAATAATAACAATAACTTAATTCACACGCAAATTCTTAGAAGTTACAGTTTTTTAATGCCACCTTCTGTCAAGAAAACAGTCATCTTATTAATATCTCAACAACTCTCATGTGACGTACTTCTTTAATAATAATAATAATACAAATATATATATTTGTAACGGGATTTGAAATGTTACAATTCGCCTCCCTCATAAATAAATCGAAGGACAAAGAATCGATTGATTTATGAACAACTTAATATATAACTCTGACACTGACACATACAAACACTTTTAAATAAGTACACAACTCCTTTTTCAGCTTTTTAATATATCAATACATTTTTTAAAAACTTATATGAAAATTTTTCTTGCACATAGTTGTCATAGATGACTGTTAAGTGTCCCGTTCTCTCCTTATCGTACAATTCACAACAATATAGCACTTACTTTTCATGTACTGGAGTTCAGTGCACTAATACGACACTTGATTCACACGCAAATTCTCAGAAGTTACAGTTTTTTAATGCCAGCTTCTTAAAAAGACAATCATCTTATTAATATCTCAACAACTCTCATATGGCTTCTTTAAATTTCTGATGTTATAAGTACCAACAATATTCCCTTACTGATCTAGTAAGGGGTATGCACAGTTCTCGATACGGTTCAAAATCGTGAAACACCCCTGATACAAAAGAAATAATTTAGACACATTTCCCGTCTCTGCAGGTGGTGGAAATGGAACCCTGAGTAGGACCTTGTCACCCAAACTGAATTCGTCCTATTTTGCCCTTATTAGCTTACATTAAATTAAATACAATAAAGCAAGCGATAATTAATAAATAGCGAAATCAGATTAAAGAATTGAATCAAATAACGATAGTTAATAATAATAATAATAATAATAATAATAATAATAATAATAATAATAATAATAATAATAATAAATATCTGTAGCGGGATTAGAACCGTTACAGTACGTCAGACGATGGTGAAATATTTTAGAGTTACGTGTAGAGAATTCTATTCGTTTCTGTACCGCGCGGTAACTTTACACAAGGTAAAGGAAGGAGATCATAAATAAATGCAGGGAATAATAAAGACGTTAATAACAGACGGAAAACAGGATGTGGAGAATGTGCACAACCCAGCCAGGAAACGTGACTTGGTTAAATGGGGACTCTTCACAAGATTATCAGGTTCCTTAACATCATTTATTAAATATTTCAAAAATCATGACTCTTTATCTGTAACATAATAAATTAAAAATTAAATGCGAGACCCTTACAACATTTTTCCAGGTGTAATTAAAAAATTAAGTATGATCCTTACCGTACAAACCTTGAGTAAGAAGAAGATCTAAATCATTATGCAGTTTATGAAGTGCACATCTGCACTACACTGCCCGCAGGCACTTGAAATCGCGGTTCTACCTTCGAAGTCCACATGATATCTTTACTTACATAAATCACGATCTGGCTTAAAACTCTATCATTAAAGGGGTATTTGAAACTCAATACGGTAATTTTTAAAAGGAAAGGTCAAGGATTTAGAAAACACTGTTAATTTAATTTAAAACGAATATCAACGGGATTCTGAAAGCAATACCATTGATTGCTTTCAGATCCTCTGACGCCTGCCATGAGGCGGCAATTTATCCCTTTAACGAACCTAATGTGGAATCTAAAATTACCTCATACATTGGGCTATTCCCATTCTGCAAGAGTAAACAAACAATGTACATAAGATCTGAAATTCATTTACATAACTTATAGGAAATTCTAGGTACGACTCGTTGGCTGAATCGTCAGCGTACTGGCCTTCGGTTCAGAGGGTCCTGGGTTCGATTCCCGGCCCGGTCGGGGAATTTAACCTCCATTGGTTAATTCCAATGGCCCGGGGTCTGGGTATTTGTGCTGTCCGCAACATCCCTGAAAATCACACACCACAAATAACACTTTCTTCCACCACAATAACATGTAGTTACCTACACATGGCAGATGCTGCCCACCCTCATCGGAGGGTCTGCCTTACAAGGACTGCACTCGGCTATAAATAGCCATGCGAAATTATTATAGGAAATTCTAGGATAGAATTTTAATTTCCTTCTCGCAGTGGGCTATTCCCATACCACTGGAAACAGTAAACAAGGAACTTAAAATTATTATATTTTTACAATACAGGTTATACAGCAAGTCTTGCCTGATCCGAAAAAAATATGTAGCGTATTACGGCATAGTAATGTCTGTTTATTAGTTACTAGCAAGATACCCGTGCTTCGCTACGGTATTATACTGAATATTATAATTGAATGCTTATTGTTTTGGATATATAATCCGCCGAAATTCGCGATCTGACTCGTTTTCTGCGAGAATCCACCAAAATTCCCGATCTGACTCGTTTTCTCTTATTTTACGGCACGTTTCCTCCCATTTTTCAATCTTCCTTTCCAGCAATCGAGTTCGTACTTCCCGGGCTAGGCTCAGATATTCCTCCCGGTCAGTTGGGTACGTAAATCTTTGCCATCTTTTCCTATAATCATTTTTAATATGGATAAAATCCTTCAGGAGATCCGGCGTGGTGTTATATTGGGTGCCTTGGCGGCACTGAACCGGCGGCCGGACTGCATTCTTAGTCATTACCCGTCCAGTAGCCGTTTCCAGCACTGTCCGCACATTTGATGTCGGTCCGGAACATTATTATTATTATTATTATTATTATTATTATTATTATTATTATTATTATTATTATGTGTTGCTGGAATGGCTGATGACAGGGAAAACTGGAGTAATCGGAGAAAAACCTGTCCCGCCTTTGTTTTGTCCAGCACGAATGTCACATGGAGTGACCGGGATTTGAACCACGGAACCCAGCTGGGAGAGGCCGGCGCGCTGCTGTCTGAGCAACAGAGGATTCTTATAAGTACATTAAGAACAGTAAAATCAATTGGTCTCACTTCCTTCTACACCCTACCGCCGTTAAGTTTATTTACCCCCCCCCCACCAAAAAAAAAGAAAAAAAAATAATTAAAAGAAGGCTTGTCGCCGTAAGACCTATCTGTGTCGGCGCGTCGTAAAGCCCCTAGCAAAAAAAAAAAAAAAAGAAGGCTTGTTTCTTTAAGTTTAAGGGAGATTCCAAACACCAATGTTCACGTCTATTACCTTCAGTTTTGAGATATAAGTATCCCCATAAAAATAATTTACTTTTTTTCACTTCATTTCACAACAATCCCCCCCCCCCCCCCCCCTAAGTGAATTTTCCCGCAAAAAAATACTTGTTTCTTTAATAGTAAAGGATCTTCTAAATACCAATTATCATGACTCTAACTCCTTCACTCTTTGATTTATGTGTCCTCATGAAAGGAATTCAACTCCCTTACACTCCCGCCCTCCAAGATGGTTTCCCCACCAATACGCGTTTTTCTTTGTTTTTAAAGGAGATCCAAATACGAATTTTCACGTGTGTAACAACTTTAGTTTTTATTAGATGTATGTATTCTCATACAATTCATTTTTCAATTCTTTCACCCCCCCCCTCCTTCATTGGATTTTCCGAGAATACGTGTCTCTTTACTTTTAAAGCAGATTGCAAATATCAAATTTCATGTCTGTAACATCTTCATTTTTGAGATATCAGTAGCCTAATTAAAATAATTCATCACCATTTTCAGTCTTTTTTTTTTTTTTGCAAGGGGCTTTACGTCGCACCGACACAGATAGGTCTTATGGCGACGATGGGATAGGAAAGTCCTAGGAGTTGGAAGGAAGCGGCCGTGGCCTTAATTAAGGCACAGCCCCAGCATTTGCCTGGTGTGAAAATGGGAAACCACGGAAAACCATCTTCAGGGCTGCCGATAGTGGGATTCGAACCTACTATCTCCCGGATGCAAGCTCACAGCCGCGCGCCTCTACGCGCACGGCCAACTCGCCCGGTTCAGTCACTTTTACCCCCCCCCCCCTCCACCCAAGTGGTATTTCCGAAAACTAAAAATACACTTTTCTTTATGTTTAATAGCGATAAAAGATACCATTTTTCACTTCTGTAACATCAGATCAAAAATTAGATGTATGGCTTTTCAGGCGTTTGCTCTCTTAACCAGCATTTCGTCTTAGGTCTGACACTAGACTCGTCAGAGTGGGATGTGTCAGACCCTACCCACTTATGCAGGGGTGTATGCAGGTGAACTTATCAGAAGCCTCTTATGTGGCACAGTCTGATAACTGCATACGGGAGATAAAACTCCACAATGGAATTAATGCCCGCCTAGCAATTCCAAATGGTAATTCTAAATTCCCATGGAGGGAATTAGATATTTTTCCACCAATAGAGCATATCAAAAATCAGATCAAAAATTAGATGTATGGCTTTTCAGGCGTTTGCTCTGCTGATTTTTGATATGCTCTATTGGTGGAAAAATATCTAATTCCCTCCATGGGAATTTAGAATTACCATTTGGAATTGCTAGGCGGGCATTAATTCCATTGTGGAGTTTTATCTCCCGTATGCAGTTATCAGACTGTGCCACATAAGAGGCTTCTGATAAGTTCACCTGCATACACCCCAGCATAAGTGGGTAGGGTCTGACACTAGACTCGTCAGAGTGGGATGAAATGCTGGTTAATAGAGCAAACGCCTGAAAAGCCATACATCTAATTTTTGATCTGATTTTTGATATGCTCTATTGGTGGAAAAATATCTAATTCCCTCCATGGGAATTTAGAATTACCACTTCTGTAACATGTTAAGTTTTTTAGATGTACTGTAAAAATTCTCATTTTAAAATTTCACTCCTTTTGAGTTCCCCTTAAGTGGAGTTTCCAAAAACAAATGACCTATATTTCTTTACATTTACAGCAGATTTACACCCACTTTTTACGTCTGTAACATTTTACGTTTCCAAGATATTCTGTAGATATAGTCTTTCAAAAATTCACCCCAATTTGTCACTCCTGTTTAACCCCCATTAATTGGCTTTTCCAAAAACTAAAAAATACGTGTTTCTTTATTTGTAAAGGAGATCCCATATGCGAATTATCAGTTCTGTAATATCTTTCGTTTCTGAGATATGTGTATCCTCATTAAAGACATTCAACCCATTTTTCACCCTTTTACATCCCTCCTATTAGGATTTACAGGAAACAAAAAAATACGTGTTCCTTTATTTTTAGAGGAGATTCTAACTACCAATTTTCACATCTGTAAATTTTAAAGTTTTAAGATGTAGACACACTCATTTTAAAAAAAATTCACCCCCCCTTTTCACCCCCCAATATTTGGATTTTCCAAAAACGAAAAAAATACGTGTTTCTTTACCTTTAAAGTAGATCCAAAATACCAATTTTCAGGTCTGTAATATCTTCAGGTTCTGAAATATAAGTAGCCCCATGAAAGGCATTCAACCCATTATTCACCCTTTTACACCCTTCCTATTGGGATTTTCCGAAAACAAAAGAATACGTGTTTCTTAATTTTTAAAGGAGATTCTAAATACCAATTTTTACATCTATAAACTTAAAAAGTTTTGAGATATAGATACACTCATTTTAAAAAATCACCCCTTTTCACTCCCCCCCCATTTATTGTATTTTCCACAAACAAAAAATACTTGTTACTTTATTTTTAAAGGAGATCCCAACCACCAATTTTCAGGTCTGTAATATCTTCAGGTTCTGAAATGTAAGTAGACTCATGAAATGCATTCGACCCCTTTTTTAACCTTTTCCACCCTTCCTATTAGGATTTTCCGAAAACAAAATATACGTGTTTCTTTATTTTTAATGGAGATTATAAATACCAATTTTTACATCTATAACCTTTAAAAGTTTTGATAAATAGATACACTCATTTTAAAATATTACCCCCTTTTCACCCCCCGCTTAATTGGGTTTTCCAGAAACAAAAAAATACGTGTTTCTTTATTTTTAAAGGAGATTCCAAACACCAATTTTCAGGTCTATAATATCTTCAGTTTCTGAGATATAAGTAGCCTCATTAAAGGCATTCAACCCCTTTCTCACCCCCTTTTCACTCCTCCTATTGCGATTTTCCGAAAACAAAAAAATACGTGTTTCTTTATTTTTAATGAAGATTCTAAATACCAATTTTTACATCTGCAAACTTTAAAAGTTTGGAGATATAGATTCACACATTTTAAAAATTCACCCCCTTTTCACCCTCCCATTAATTGGATTTTCCAAAAACAAAAAAATACGTGTTTCTTTATTTTTAAAAGAGATCAAAAGTACCAATTTTCAGGTCTGTAATATCTTCAGTTTCTGAGATATAAGTACCGGTATCCTGATTAAAGGCATTCAACCCATTTCCCCCCATTTTCACCCTTTTTCATCCGTCCTATTGGGATTTTCTGAAAACAAAAAAATACGTGTTTCCTTATTTTTAAAGAAGATTCTAAATACCAATTTTTACATCTGTAAACTTTTAAAGTTTTGAGATATAGATGCACTCATTTTAAAGTTTCACCCCCCTTTTCACCCCCTTAGCGACGGAATATCAAAAAATCCTCTCTTAGCGAGCACCTACATCTTAATATGAATATATCCCCAAAATTTCATTTCTTTATATCCAGTAGTTTTGGCTCGGCGATGATGAATCAGTCAGTCAGTCAGTCAGTCAGTCAGGACAAGTTCTTTTATATATATAGACTAGCAAGATACCCGTGCTTCGCTACGGTATTATACTGAAATTTATAATTGAATGCTTATTGTTTTAGATATATAATCCGCCGAAATTCGCGATCTGACTCGTTTTCGGCGAGAATCCACCAAAATTCCCGATCGTTTTCTATTAGATTACGGCAGGTTTCCTCCCATTTTTCAAGCTTCCTTTCCAGCAATCGATTTCGTACTTCCCGGGCTAGGCTCAGGTATTCCTCCCGGTCAGTTGGGTCCCTAAATCTTTGCCATATTTTCCTATAATCATTTTTAATATGGATAAAATCCTTCAGGAGAACCGGCGTGGTGTCATATTGGTGCCTTGGCGGCACTAAACCCGCGGCCGGACTGCATTCTTAGTCATTACCAGTCCAGGAGCCGTTTCCAGCGCAGTCCGCACAACTGACGACAGTCCGGAACATTATTATTATTATTAATATTATTATTATTATTGTTACTATTATGTGTTGCTGTAATGGCTGATGACAGAGAAAACCGGAGTATCCGGAGAAAAACTTGTCCCGCCTCCGTTTTGTCCAGCACGAATGACACATGTAGTGACCGGGATTTGAACCACGGAACCCAGCTGTGAGAGGCCAGCGCGCTGCCGCCTGAGCAACGGAGGATCCTTATAAGTACATTAAGAACAGTAAAATCAATTGGTCTCACCTCCTTCTACACCCCACCACCGTTAAGTTTATTTACCGCCACCCACTCCCCCCCCCCCAAAAAATAAAAAAAGGCTTGTTTCTTTATGTTTAAAGGAGATTCCAAACACCAATATTCACGTCTGTTACCTTCAGTTTTGAGATATAAGTATCCCCATAAGAATAATTTATTTTTTCACTTCATTTCACACTACTCCCCCCTCGCCCTCACTAAGTGAATATTCCCGCAAAAATTACTTGTTTCTTTAATAGTAAAGGATCTTCTAAATACCAATTATCACGGCTCTAACTTCTTCAGTTTATTATTTATGTGTCCTTATGAAAGGAATTCAACTCCTTTACACTCCCGCCCTCCAAGATGGTTTCCTCCCAAAAACGCGTTTTTCTTTTTTAAAGGAGATCCAAATACGAATTTTCACGTCTGTAACATCTTTAGTTTTTATTAGATGTATGTATTCTCATACAATTAAGTCAACTAAATTTTCAATTATTTCAACCCCCCCCCCACTTCATTGGATTTTCCGAGAATACGTATTCCTTTACTTTTAAAGCAGATTGCAAATATCAAATTTCACGTCTGTAACATCTTCATTTTTGAGATATCAGTAGCTTAATTAAAAGAATTCAACACCATTTTCAGTCACATTTACCCCCCTCCACCCAAGTGGCATTTCCGAAAACTAAAAATACGCGTTTCTTTATGTTTAATAGAGATAAAAAAAATACCATTTTTAACTTCTGTAACATGATAAGTTTTTTAGATATACTGTAAAAATTCTCATTTTAAAATTTCTCCCCTTTTGAGTTCCCCTTAAGTGGAGTTTCCAAAAACAAATCACCTATGTTTCTTTACATTTACAGGAGATTCCAAACACCCACTTTTTACGTCTGTAACATTTTACGTTTCCAAGATATTCTGTAGATATAGTCTTCCAAAAAATTCACCCCAATTTGTCACTCCTGTTCAGCCGCCATTAATTGGATTTTCCAAAAATTAAAAAATACGTGTTTCTGTATTTATAAAGGAGATCCCATATACAAATTTTCAGTTCTGTAATATCTTTCGTTTCTGAGATATATGTATCCTCATTAAAGGCATTCAACCCATTTTTCACCCTTTTACACCCCACCTATTGCGATTTACAGCAAACCAAAAAATACGTGTTCCTTTATTTTTAGAGGAGATTCTAACTACCAATTTTTACATCTGTAAATTTTTAAGTTCTAAGATGTAGACACACTCATTTTAAAAAATTCACCCCCCTTTTCACCCTCCAATATTTGGAATTTTCAAAAACGAAAAAATACGTGTTTCTTTACTTTTAAAGTAGAGCCCAAATACCAATTTTCAGGTCTGTAATATCTTCAGGTTCTGAAATATAAGTAGCCTCATTTAAGGCATTCAACCCATTATTCACCCTTTTACACCCTTCCTATTGGGATTTTCCGAAAACAAAAGAATACGTGTTTCTTTATTTTTAAAAGAGATTCTAAATACCAATTTTTACATCTATAAACTTTAAAAGTTTCGAGATATAGATACACTCATTTTAAAAAAATCATCCCCTTTTCACCCCCCCCCCGTTAATTGGAATTTCCAAAAAAAGTGTTTCTTTATTTTAAAGGAGATCCCAAACACCAATTTCCAGGTCTGTAATATCTTCAGGTTCTGAAATATAAGTAGACTCATGAAAGGCATTGGACAACTTTTTCAAACTTTTCCACCCTTCCTATTAGAATTTTCCGAAAACAAAATATACATGTTCCTTTATTTTTAAAGGAGATTCTAAATACCAATTTTCACATCTATAACCTTTAAAAGTTTTGAGATATAGATAAACTCATTTTAAAATATTACCCCCTTTTTACCCCCCCTTAATTGGATTTTCCAGAAACAAAAAAATACGTGTTTCTTTATTTTTAAAGGAGATCCCAAACACCAATTTTCAGGTCTGTAATATCTTCAGTTTCTGGGATATAAGTAGCCTCATTAAAGGCATTTAACCCTTTTTTCACCCCTTTTCACTCCTCCTATTGCGATTTTTCGAAAACGAAAAAATACGTGTTTCTTTATTTTTAATGAAGATTCTAAATGCCAATTTTTACATCTGCAAACTTTAAAAGTTTGGAGATATAGATTCACTCATTTTAAAAATTCACCCCCCTTTTCACCCTCCCATTAATTGGATTTCCCAAAAACAAAAAATACATGTTTCTTTATTTTTAAAAGAGATCAAAAGTACCAATTTTCAGGTCTGTAATATGTTCAGTTTCTGAGATATAAGTACCGGTATCCTGATTAAAGGCATTCAACCCATTTTTCCCCATTTTCACCGATTTTCACCCCTCCTATTGGGATTTTCTGAAAACAAAAAAGTACGTGTTTCCTTATTTTTAAAGAAGATTCTAAATACCAATTTTTACATCTGTAAACTTTTAAAGTTTTGAGATATAGAGACACTCATTTTAAAATTTAACCCCCCTTTTCACCCCCTTAGCGAAGGAATATCCAAAAATCCTCTCTTAGCGAGCACCTACATCTTAATATGAACATATCCCCAAAATTTCATTTCTTTATGTCCAGTAGTTTTGGCTCGGCGATGATGAATCAGTCAGTCAGTCAGTCAGGACAAGTTATCTATATATATAAAGTAGCTTGTCCTGACTGACTGACTGACTGACTGATTCATCATCGCCGAGCCAAAACTACTGGACATAAAGAAATGAAATTTTGGGCATAGATTCATATTAAGATGTAGGTGCTCGCTAAGAGAGGATTTTTGGATATTCCGTCGCTAAGGGGGTGAAAAGGGGGGTGAAATTTTAAAATGAGTGTGTCTATATCTCAAAACTTTAAAAGTTTACAGATGTAAAAATTGGTATTTAGAATCTTCTTTAAAAATAAGGAAACACGTATTTTTTTGTTTTCAGACAATCCCAATAGGAGGGGTGAAAAAGGGTGAAAAAGGGGTTGAATGCCTTTAATCCGGATACGCTACTTATATCTCAGAAACTGAAGATATTACAGACCTCAAAATTGGTACTTTAGATCGGTGTGAAAAATAAAGAAACGCATATTTTTTTGTTTTTGGAAAATCCAATTAATGCGAGGGTGAAAGGGGGGTGAATTTTTAAAATGAGTGCATCTGTATCTCAAAAGTTTTAAAGTTTAGAGATGTAAAAATTAGTATTTAGAATCTTCATTAAAAATAAAGGAACACGTATTTTTTTGTTTTCGGAAAATCCCAATAGGAGGGGTGAAAAGGGGTGAAAAATGTCTTGAATGCCTTTAAAGAGAATACATATATCTCAGAAACTGAATATATTACAGACCTCAAAATTGGTACTTTTGATCGCTTTCAAAAATAAAGAAACACATATTTTTTTGTTTTTGGAAAATCCAATTAATGCGAGGGTGAAAAAGGGGGTGAATTTTTAAAATGAGTGCATCTATATCTCAAAAGTTTTAAAGTTTAGAGATGTAAAAATTGGTGTTTAGAATCTCCCTTAAAAATAAAGGAACACGTATTTTTTTGTTTTCGGAAAATCCCAATAGGAGGGGTGTAAAAGGGTGAATAATGGGTTGAATGCCTTTAATGAGGATACATATATCCCAGAAACTGAAGATATTACAGAACTGAAAATTTGTAAATGGGATCTCCTTTAAAAATATAGAAACACGTATATTTTTGCTTTTCTAAAATTCAATTAATGGCGGTTAAACAGGAGTGGCAAATTGGGGTGATTTTTTGAAAGACTATATCTACAGAATATCTGAGAAGCGTAAAATGTTACAGACGTAAATAGTGGATATTTGGAATCTCCTGTAAGTGTAAAGAAACATAGGTGATTTGTCTTTGGAAACTCCACTTAAGGGGAACTAAAATGGGGTGAAATTTTAAAATGAGAATTTCTACAGTATATCTCAAAAAACTTAACATGTACAGAAGTGAAAAATAGTCATTTTTTTATCCTATTAAAAATAAAGAAAAGTGTATTTTTAGTTTTCGGAAATACAACTTGGGTAGTGGCTGGTGGGGGGGGGGGTAAAAGTGACTGAAAATGGTGTTGAATTCTTTTAATTAGGCTACTGATATCTCAAAAATGAAGATGTTACACACGTGAAATTTTATTTTTGGAATCTGCTTTAAAAGTAAACAAACACGTATTCTCGGAAAATCCAATGAAGGGGATTTGGAGTGTTAAAGGATAGAAAACATTAATTGACTTAATTGTATGAGAATACATACATCTAATAAAAACTAAAGTTGTTACAGACGTGAAAATTGGTATTTTGATCTCCTTTAAAAACAAAGAAAAGCGCGTTTTGGGGGGAAACAATCTTGGGGGGGGGGAGGGCGGGAGTGAAAAGGAGTTGAATTCCTTTCATGGGGACACATAAATCAAAAGCTGAAGAGGTTAGAGTGGTGATAATTGGTATTTAGAAGATCCTTTACTATTAAAGGAACAAGTATTTTTTGCTTTAATATCACTTTGTGAGGGAGGGGGGGGGAGTGTGGAAGGAAGTTAAAAACGTGAATTATTTTTAAGGGGATACTTATATCTCAAACCTGAAGGTAATAAACGTGAACATTGGTATTTGGAATCTCCTTTAAACATAAAGAAACACGCCTTCTTTTAGTTAACTTAACGGCGGTGGGGTGTAAAATGAGGTGAGACCAATTGATTTTACCGTTCGTAATGTACTTATAAGTAGCCTCCGTTGCTCAGTCGGCAGCGCGCCGGCCTCTCACAGCTGGGTTCCGTGTTTCAAATTCCGGTCACTCCATGTGACATTCGTGCTGGACAAAATGGAGGCGGGACAGATTTTTCTCCGTATACTCCGGCTTTCCCTGTCATCATTCATTCCAGCAACACTGTCCAATATTTCATTTCATTTGTCACTCATTGATCATTGCCCCAGAGGGGAGCTTCGGCAGCCGGCACAATTCCTATTGTCGCCGCTAGATGGGGCTTTATTCATTCCATCACTGATCCTGTCGAATGACAGGAAACAGGCTGTAGACTTGCGATGTACTTATTCTGATCATAAACCGATCATTTTTAATCTTTCCTGGGTTCTTTTTCAACAGCCATATTTTCCTTCGGAGAACGTTCTTAGATTAGAGTAGATTCTCCTGGCATATAAATAAAAATTTAAACACATTTGAAATAAACGATAGGAATGAGATTGGCCGTGAAATTGTTCACCTCTATAATAAGGTCAATAATACACGGAGGTATGTCATTCGTATCGCCAGAAATTCCGCATACTTGCCTACGCGCAACAATGGTGCTGGTCACATTGTTAGCAATGACAATGGCAGCAGATGTATTTTACCGCCAAGTAGCGGTCTTGCATATTGCTGTGTGGTCCAGAACATCAATAATAATAATAATAATAATAATAATAATAATAATAATAATAATAATAATAATAATAATAATAATAATAATAATAATAATACCTAAATCCAATTAATTTCAACCACCCTAATAACATTAATAATAATAATAATAATAATAATATCCTGGACCGTCGTCAACATGTGCGGACCGTGCTGGAAACGGGTCCTGGACGGGTAATGACTACGATTGCAGTCCGGCCGCCGGTTTATTACCGCCAAGGCACCTAAGAGGACACCACGCCGGATCTCCTCACGGATTTGATCCACATTAAAAATGCTTATAGGAAAGCATGACTAAGATTTAGGAACCCAACTGACCGGGTGGAATACCTGGACCTAGCCCGGGAAATACGAAATCGATTGCTGGAAAGAAAGATTGAAAAATGGGAGGAACGTTGCCGTAATATCTCAGTAAACGAGTCAGATCACGAATATCGGCGGGTTGTATATAAAACGATAAGCATTCAATTATAAATTTCAGTATATTACCGTAGCGAAGCACGGGTATCTTGCTAGTTTTATATATATAGATAAACGAGAATGTAGAACTGCCCCGTGAAATTTCTACATGAAATCAAAGCTAATGTTAAAACATTTAAATTTAAATCAAGAACTTTCATTATCCCGCGTCCATAGCCAGAGCTCCCTGTGGAGCAAGGGCTCGATGGGAACCGACAAGAAACGCAAGTAGAGAATGACCCATGCTAAATTCGAGAACCAAAGAATGCATCAACAAATCAGAATGCTGGTTTTCAAACCGGACAGTCTCGTATCCAGTGATTTGACAGTGGAATTTTGAACTCATTTTTCACCCTTTACTAACGCTTTCAAGAAACAAGGACACAGAGGTTCTTCCTGTCACCACAGAGTCGGATAGAACATGTTGCTTCCTAGAGTGTGTCCCTGAAGTCCACTTCAAGCTTGTATTGCGTAGTTACTAAATAATGGCGCAGTTTTCCCATTCGCCACATCAAAAAGTTATTTTTATTTTACTTGCCGAATAGAACCACACCACACTTGCACTAACATAAAAACTAGTAAACCTGCCTGAGTCATTTTACGTCCCATGTTTACTTTATCTTTGACTTCATTCGATTGAACCATCCGAATTCTAATTTTAACATTGCCGGGTTGAGTAGTTTAGACGGCTGAGCCCAACCTGGCAGGTTAGATACTGGTTCAGTCCTATGATATTTGAAGGTGCTCAAATACGTCAGACTCGTGTCGGTAGATTTACTGGCACGTTAATGAACTTCTAGTGGACAAAATTTCGTCTCAGAAAACTGTAAAAGTAGTTAATGGGACTATAAGAAATAAAATTTAAAAAAGAATGTAACACCTGTCAAACTGGTCAGTAGTACGATATCAGTAATTAAATGTACGCTATATACTCACGTATAACTTGCCATCTCGTATAATATACACGTCCTGATTTTTGATATGGATTTTATGGATTTTATCCCGGCTTAAATCTCACATCGGTTTTCCTTCACGTGTCAGTTAGGTAGAACCTGCATCAGGTACGTCTGCTCTCAGCTCAAGGTCGAATTGTCTCCTGTAATCCTTACCTTAGTTGGAGCAGCCTTCTCCCCTCATCTGGTGAAAGGCAGGTTGGTATTTCCGAGGAATACAACGTTGTTGAACTGGCTGGAATTTCAGTATACACTTAGGGACAAAACATGACGACCTAGCCCCATGCTACTACTCTGTAGCGGCAGCTCGGTGTCTATTAGCGGCTTAAAGGATTTACGATGTCTGCTCTAGCCGGAGTTGCCAAATCGTCTACTGCACTCGACACGAAGCAATGGTAAAAACTGAAGAGAGTGTGGAAGAAAGTTGTTTGGCAACCTCTCCACACCGTACAGTAATCACTTAGAACACGTGAACTCAGTAGGACGCTGAGTGTAATTAACTGCTGTCAGCCAGCTCGCTTGCAGGAACGGAGGCCGTCATGTTTTATACCCAAGTAAACCAGTATACGGTACTGTATGTGCGAGACGTAAGGTAAAAGATCGAGTCTAATGTATTACGATACGGTATCTTGCTAGGGGCTTTACGTCGCACCGACACAGATAGGTCTTATGGCGACGATGGAATAGGAAAGGCCTAGGAGTTGGAAGGAAGCGGCCGTGGCCTTAATTAAGGTACAGCCCCAGCATTTGCCTGGTGTGAAAATGGGAAACCACGGAAAACCATCTTCAGGGCTGCCGATAGTGGGATTCGAACCTACTATCTCCCGGATGCAAGCTCACAGCCGCGCGCCTCTACGCGCACGGCCAACTCGCCCGGTGATACGGTATCTTAATATACTTTGTAGCGTACAGGTGAGTCATGCAAAAGCATTCAAATCATTCAGCAAGTTTTACAAATTAGTGATTTCTTTGCTGAGAAACTCGTTATTCCTGCCTTGGACTGAGAATTTAATGTGTCGAAGTTTAATGTGCGCTGTTGGTGAAAACATAAAATTGTTCTCTAAAAAACCAACAAATCAAGAAAATCGTCTCAAAGCCGAAAAGTGGAAAGTTTCCCGAGCTCGAAATTAAACTGCTTCACTACTTAAAATGTCTACATGTTGATAGACATGGTATCTCACCAGTAATGCTACAGTTTAAAGCACTTGAAATAGTGACAAAGCATAGTAACAGTCGTATGGAAATGATGGTGAGAAGTGGCTAGATTCATGAAGAGAACTCTTCGGGGACGGAAGTCTGTGTCAGAGAGTACCGTAAGTGAAATTATGTGCGTATTTCATGACGAGTGCAGACCGCATGTCTACTATTCTTCTTTCTTTATTTTTTGAAAGTGGAAGCCAATACAATCTTTTATACCTTTTTTAATGTTCAATAATATCTCACGCAATCTCGTGCTCGGGGTTTTGGCTCGTATTCTGTGGGAAAAAGTTGTGAAGTATACGCGAGTAAATAGGATATTGCACCCGCTCACGCCCTGAGTCCCATACTAGCATTTATCTCAGGGGTGATCGGTTCTTCAGTGAATGGCTAAAACAAACTAATGTATTCAAATAAGGTTCTCAAGTAACTACAGGGATGAACGGGGAATGCAAATTTATATACAGGGAAGGGCTCATTCGTAGACACTCAAGTGAAAGGCTCACCGTTAGGACTAGGGAATGACAGAACTGATTACCATGGGCATGACTAAATATCTACAATAAAATACAAGGTAACTGTTTCCTTTTGAAATTGTAAAAAGGGGCAATTAATTTAAGTGATATAGGCCATATTATATTATAGCATAATTTCGAATACGACAGTAAATAAACCTGAAAAAATTACAACTTGTGTTTTCGCCATCCTACCAGTGTGTTGGTGGGAATAATGTTATATGAGGTCGAACAGCGACCCGTATGCTTGTACATGTACTAATCAATTGGTCGTACACCTGATCCGTATGTGTCGAACTAATGACCCGTGTACTTATACATGTAAACCTGAAACCATTTGAGGAGATGCGGACACGAGTAGAGCCCGCCTTGAGGTCGCCTCCACGTTCCTTTAGATGAGTGACATCCGCGTTATTCACATATGGGACAACCCAGAATCCTATCCTAGGAATGTTATGGTAGCAAAGGGGAAACTAGACGGGAGGACCCCACCCTAACAATCCAGAGTCACGAGCATGCCAGTAATAGCTCGTCAAATTTAGGCTCAATTTAATATTTACCGTTGCCAACGCGACATACAAAAGTATCGGAAGGTGACTTTGAAAACCTCGTATAATCCTGACATTTACCAACCGTAATCTCACTCACAAAGTCATGATCCTAGGCATCCAAGGGAAGCCTAATTTGTTGGTCAAAACCAACCCGACTCACGGCGACTACAATGATTATTATTATTATTATTATTATTATTATTATTATTATTATTATTATTATGGACCCAATGGATCACGCAAAGCTCTAACGGTTCTGTTTCCTGAGTTGCCAAACAGCTCTCATCCTTTCTCCGAGAAACCTTTTTCGTTCTTCTGTCCACTTTGCTTCAGTCTCCTTTTTCACTTCGTTCTCTGTTTGCACTTTCCATACATTAATTTTTTCCTATAGAGGTTTCTGTCCGCGGTGTCAGTTGAGTTCATCCGGGCTTTCTCCAGAATCTTCTTCACTTCCAGTACCCATGGAATATTTTTAGATGTTCTATGTAGATGAGAATCTTGTAATTGTGTGTCATTCTACTTGCCGGCAGTCTGCGGAGGTGCCCATGAAATTTCAGACGTCTTTTGCGTATGTCTGCTGCAATGTTGGAAATCTCTTCTGTCACTTTGCGTGACCTCGCCTATAGCCATCTTCTGTTTTTCGGGGGCCGAGAATTTTCCTCAGGATTCTTCTTTCTTCTTTTAAAATGTTTTCTAGGTCACCTTTCCCGTTTAGTGTAAGGGTCTCGCTGGCATATAAGACTTCGGGGTTGATTACTGTATTACAGTGTCTTATCTTAGCATGGCGGGACAAGCATTTATTATTGTACATGTTGTGAGCCCTACCATAGGCTTTCCGAAATTTTTGTAGGCGAATTTTTTGGGCAAACTTCTCGCCTCCCATTGGTTCAAGTATTTCTCCCAAGAACTCGAAGTGCGGTAGTCGGTTGATTTGCCCATATGTCTTGTTCAAATTTTGGATGTCAAGTTTTGAGCAGAAGAACTTGGTCTTTTCAAAGGAAATTTGTGGACGAACCTTTCCAGCACATTCACTAAGGGTTTCAATTTGTTTAACGGCTGTGACTACATCTCTGTCAGTATGCAAAAGCGAGACAGGATATCTCATTACCGTCTTTGGGTCGTCCTAGTCGTACTGGGCGCCAGTATCCCATGTCTTTCAATGTCTTCTCCCACTCGCGGATGGCTTTTTCTGAGACGAGGTTGAAAAGAAGCAGAGAATAGGCCGTCACCTTGTCGAACACCAGTTTTAATTGGGAATGGTTCAGAGATCTCCCCCATGAATTTAACTTTGGAGATATTGTCAGTGAGTGTTGCCTTGACGAGGTTGAGGGTCTTGGAGTCAAGCCCCATTTCCTCAGGAATAACGAAGAGAGACTGTCGATCAATCGAGTCATACGTTTCCCTGAAGTTAACAAAAATGCAGATGATAGGTTTGTTCCTCAATGCTTTGTATGTAATTGTTGCCTTCAAGTTGAATATTTGTTCTGCACACGAGCGACCAGGGCGGAAGCCTGCTTGATATTCGCCAATACTTTGTTCAAGTTTTTCTTGCCTTCTCCTCAAAAGGCAAGCTGAAAGAATTTTGTATGCCACTTGAAGAAGAGAAATGCCCCTGTAATTGTTCACGTCAGTCTTATCTCCTTTTTTGTGTAATGGGTGGATGAGGGCGCACTTCCAGTCCTGAGGTATTTCTTCCGATTGCCAGATATCTGTAATGATTTGAGTGAGTTCCTTGAGGGAGTTAGGTCCAAGATTTTTCAGAAGTTCCGCAATGATGCCACCTTCTCCGGAGGTCCTATTGTTTCTAAGTTTGAGGATGTGACTACGGATTTCTTCCTCTCTCGGTGGTGGAGAGTCTGGGAAAGTGTGCCTTGGGGATTCTTGAGGGAATCTTGTGAGGGGCTCTGGAGAGTTGAGAAGATCAGCGAAGTAACGTGCTGATTCCTGACAATTTTTCTGATTACTGAGTGTAAGTCTTCCATCTGATATTTTAAAAGACAGATTTTGAGGAGCATATCCATGGACTTGTCCTCCGAATTCCTTGTAGAAATCTAGTACGTTGTAGTTAGAAAAGTTATCTTCAATCGAGTCCAGTTGTTGCTTCAAGTGTTTTCTCTTGACTTGCCTGATGATTTTGGCAGCTCATTTTCTAGTTTTATTGAAATATGTTTGGTTTTCTGGTGATTTCTTGCTGATGTATTTCTGGAATGCTTCTTTTCGTTCCCTCAATGCACGTTCACATTCAGAATTTCACCAAGGGTGTTTTCTATTCTTCTTCAGGGGAATTTGCTCTCAAGCTTTCTGGATTATTTTGTTGCGGAATTCCTTCCAGGTGCCTGCATGTTCCCTTTCCCACACTTCTTGCAGATTAGTGTTTCCGATCTGCGTCGTGTCAAACTTCGGTATGTGTGGCCTCTTATGGTGAATTTTCTTGGGGGTTAATTTTACCTTTATTCTCACTAGGTAGTGATTGGAATCGACGTTTGCTCCTCGGCATACCTGTACATCGTGAAGCTTTCTCTGCATGAGATGAGAGATGGCAATGTGATCGATTTGAAATTCACCGATCTCTGGAACGGGAGACCTCCAGGTCTTCTGTTTCCGTGGTGATTTTCTCAGAGAAGTTGACTTGATTTTAAGATTGTTTTGTTGACACAGTTCAATCAGTCTCAACTCGTTTTTGTTAGTGAATTTGTGAGCAGGGAATTTGCCAACAGTTTTCTGGTGTTCTTCTTCTTTACCAATTTGTTCGTTAAAGTCGCCCAGCAAAATTTCTGTTTCCTCTTTTGGAATCTTCGCCATGATTTTCTCAAGTTTAGCCCAGAATGCATCAGTTTTTGCGGCTCTTTTTTACTGTCCGCGTTAGTGGGTGCATGTACATTCACTATTGTATATTTCTGGCTACCACATTGGATTCGCATTTTCATGAGCCGGCTGCTTATGGGAGTGACTTCTTTTATTGAGCCTACTATACTTTTATAATAATTTATTGCAGCCAATGGCCATACACACAATAATACACAATGATTAGGTCACATAGGTAATTAAATTTCATAGAGTGACAATGCACAAGTCAGATAGTCATTGTCAGGTACTCACTAGCAGTCCTAGTAGGGATCGACTTCGGTTCCGTTTGTGGGACCTCTTATAAGACTCCTATGAAGCTCCTTTCGGTTAAATTCTCTCGGGTCGCGTAGCGTTTCACATAGCGGCGATAAGCCCTTTGGTTGATCTATTTGTGGGAGTGCATTTAAGCGGTCGTTTTTCTTAGGAGGCACATTGATAGTCATAATAATAGTAGGGCTATTCTATTGTCCCACCTGTGGGGTGGCTTTTAAGGGGCGAGAGAGAGTGGGGGCCTAAGTGCGTTTGCTGATCATAATGGGAGACGACTATTCTAACGTTCAGCTTGTAAACAGGTCCGTACAGTGGTGTTCGTCTGTTCTTGTGTTCCGTCTGTGAGAGGACATTTAGGACTACTACACTTTTATGTACCATGAAGGCCATTACTAGTAAGGGAGTTCCCTTACCAACTCTCCGGTCCGTTTTACTCTTGAAGATCCGGTAGTTTCCATGATCAGTTGCGTCTTCATCAGGGAATCTCGTTTCCTGTAGGGCAAGTATCTGGATTTTCTGTCAATCTAGTTCTGTTACAAGATTGTGCAATTTACCGGGTTGGATTAAGGTATTTACATTGAACATGCCAATGTATGTGAAGGTTTTGGATGTTAGTTTGCCAGAGAACTCCTACATTCTCTGTGTTCTTGATTGCCTGCGTTCCCCAGAATCCGAATACCCAGTACCCGTCCTATGACGGGTGGATTGGTTACCACCTGGGGTAATGCTGATTTTATTCTCACGGATCATCATAGCTTGTGATCAAAGTTAGGTCCAGTGTTTCCACTGGGAAATTAGGCCCAGGGATTGCTAGTTCATGGAACGTAACTATAGAGCCGTACCTACTAGGTAAAGAGACGCTGACCACTTTGCCGCTCGATCCGAGTCAGACGCGAAGTGTATTTTATTTTTGGTTCTTCCGCTCTCTCAGCCATTGAGACATGTTTTCCCTTCTGGCATCGAAGCCGTTGACCACAGTTCTGGTTTACTCAGTTGATCCGCGAAGGCTTATTTGACTACGTCTTATTCACACTTGTCCTGTATATCTACAGGAAACTTTCCGCGTCGTGTCGGGGTTGAGGGCCCCATCCCAGTGTCTCACGCAGGGTTATGCTTAGTTCGTACTCAGTTCGGAACTAAACCCCCACGTGAGCTGACCCGGTATTACTGTATTATGCTGTCCAATACATATGCGTCATATTGCCAGTCTTAAAGATAGCTGACAATAGTGGCCGGCAGTGTGACCTTGGCAACGCTGATAGTAAAAGAACATTGCTTATCTTATTCGTTGGTTTCTATGGAATTGATGTGAAAAGAGACAGAATGAGTGCAGTTACATCAAAAAATGTTAATTAGATATATGACGTGACCTCCAGATCGTGTTACCTATGGAATAATTATCGTATGTATCAAGATCTCGGGCATTTACTGCATGAAATTCATATTAAATATTAATAAAAAACTACGTTATACAACAACAAAATCCCAAGATAATACTAACTCATTTTGACACCACAAGTAGAACCACAATTATTCCTCGGAAGCCACAAAAGAAGTACAGTACTTTTGTATAAGCCGACAAATGACGCAGCACCATTACGCATGACCTTACCCACTGGGTACGGCAGTTATTATTATGTATAACTATTATTATTATTATTATTATTATTATTATTATTATTATTATTATTATTATTATTATTATCATTATTATTATTATTATTATGGGTACCTCTTAAGTACGTTTAATCCGTCTGTTGTATGTTAGTTATTCAGCCCGAAGGCTAGTTTGATCCTCCACAGCTCCACCAACAACTGTCATACACTATGTGATCAAAAGTATCTGGACACCTGGCTGAATATGACGTACAAGTTCGTGGTGCCCTCCATCGGTAAAGCTGGAATTCAATATGGTGTTATCCCACCCTTAGCCCCGATGACAGCTTCCACTCTCGCAGACATACGTTCAATCAGGTGCTGGAAGGTTGCTTGGGGTATGACAGCCCATTCTGCACGAAGCGCTGCACTGAGGAGAGGTAGCGATGTCGGTCGGTGAGGCCTGGCCCGAAGTCGGCGTTCCGAAACGTCCCAAGGGTGTTCTATAGGATTCAGGTCGGGACTCTGTGCAGGCAAGCCCATGTCAGGGATGTTATTGTCGTGTAACCACTCCGCCACAGGCCGTGCATTATGAACAGGTGCTCGATCGTGTTGAAAGATGCAATCATCCCCGAAGTGCTCTTCAACAGTGGGAAGGAAGAAGGTGCTTAAAACATTAATGTAGGTCTGTGCTATGATAGTGCCACGCAAAACAAAAAGGGGTGCAAGCCCCCTCCATGAAAAGCACGCCACCACCATAACACCACCGCCTCCGAATTTTACTGTTGGCTCTACACACGCTGGCAGATGACGTTCACCGGGGATTCGCCATACCCACACCCTGAATTCGGATCGCCACATTGTGTACCGTGATTCGCACTCCACACAACGTTTTTCCACTGTTCAATCGTTCAATGTTTGCACTCCTTACACCAAGTGAGGCGTCGTTTGGCATTGATCTGCGTGATGTATGGCTTATGGGCAGCCGCTCGACCACGAAACCCAAGTTTTCTCACCTCCTACTGAATTATCGTAGCACTTGGGGTGGATCTTAATGCATTTTGGAATTCCTGCGTGATGGTCTGGATAGATCCTGCCTATTACGCTTGAAGACCCTCTTCAACTGTTGGCGATCTCTGTCAGTCAACAGACAAGGTCGACCTGTACGTTTTCGTGCTGTACGTGTCCCTTCACGTTTCAATTTCACAGTGGACCTAGGGATGTTTAGGAGTGTGGAAATCTCGCGTACAGACTTCTGACACAAGTGACACCCAGTCACCTGACCACGTTCGAAGTCCGTGAGTTCCGCGGAGCGCCCCATTCTGCTCTCTCACGATGTCGAATGACTACTGAGGTCGCTGCTTTGGAGTACGTGGCAGTAGGTGGCAGCACAATGCACCTAAGATGAAAAACATATGTTTTGATCACGCAGTGTAGATAGCCTAGGCGTCATCGAATGGGCGTACTAGGGAAATAAGGAGTGAGGTAGTTTTCCGTTGCTTTCCTCACCGATCAGGAAGTTGCAATTACATATCAGTCTGCCAAGCCCACCGAAATGCATGCACCAATCGACCCTGTGAGATATATTTTCATACCATTCATAACAGGGACTGGCTGCATAAGGAATGGTATTAATAGCATCTCTCATACCTCGGTCATTTTCACGTTGTCAAAGCCAAGGATGAAACTGAAAGAGATTAATGAAAGTATCAAATTTATTCTAGCCCATACCAGAAGACATAGTGCACAGTAAACACTACATCTCGCCAGCAAAGGCATTCGTTTAATCTATCATGATTAATCATTCTGCCCTACGGTCGCTCATGCGGACTATCAACCTCTCTGATCTCCGGGGCCGTAGTACTTCAAATAACTACGCAAGCAGCCTATCCTCGTACGTACTATAACAGGGTGCGATCCCTGCACTCTCCGTAACTCAGTCTTACTCTGCCTACATCCCACGGGCTGATAATTCCATTTTCCAATACCTGGACCCTAACATTCTGTGTGTTTCTCGTAGACATCTTTATATATTTCATCGTAGTTTCACATTATATTGTTATTCATTTAGACGCTTCCGACTCACCGTGACCCCATAGACCAAGATGCGCCATTTCTTCCTGTCGTGTACTATTTTCCGGAGTCTTTCTAAATTGAGAACCGTGGCTTCCTTGATGCCATCAATCCACCTCATCCGTCGTCACCCTCTTCTCCTGTTACCAGCAGTCTTCCTCAGCATTAAGGTATTTTCCAATGAATCATGTTTTCTCATAATATGACCGAAGTACTTTAGTTTTTGTCTGAGTATTTGACCTTCCAGTGAACAGCCTGGGTTGATTTCCTGTAATGTGGACTTATCAGACCTCTTCGCAGTCCACGGAACTCTAGAGAGTTTTCTCCAACACCATAGTTCAAATGTGTGTATTCTTCGACGCTCAGCCTTTCTTACTGTCCAGGTCTCGCTTCCGTACATTGCTACTGGGAAGACCATAGTCTTTACTATACGAATCTTCGACCTTAAAGTTACGTCTCTACTCTTGAAAATGTTCAAGGTTGGCCACTGCCTTCCTCCCAAGGAGCAAGCGTCTTTTAATTTCATGGCTGCAATCGCCGTCAGCAGTTATCTTGGAGTCCAAGTAGATGAAACTAGGAACAACCTCCATTGTTTCACCATTTATTTGCCAGGAGGTGATAGGTTTATTTGCCATGATCTTTATTTTCTTGACATTCAATCTTAGTCCAGCTTTTGCACTTTCTTCTTTCACCATACGTATTTCATTGTATCTTCATAATAAACATCCCTGATGAGGCAATCCTTCTACGCACATACATCAGAGTAATATTCCTGAATTATTTTTCACAGAGTTCACGACTGATTATGTTTCATCGACGATACAGTACGACCTATTTATTCACTAACTTCATGATATTCCTAATTTCCCCCTTTACACTTGATTTGTTTTCTGGGGTTAGTCTCGACAAATGACCGTAAGGGTGTAACTTTATATTGCCATTACTTTTAACAATCGTGAATCTGTAATTTCTCCGTGGTTCCAAACCACTATTTGCACAATACAATTCTAACCATTATTTACAGTTCATTAGATCCGCTATTTAAACAATAAATTTAGACACTTATTTAGCATTCCTTACAACAGGCGGAAGCATTTCGACTCATTCATTAACACAAATTTAATTAACACATATTTTGGAACCCAGTCAGAAATTTTGATACCGTTATGCCATTAGTGATTCCTAGTCATCCTAGCATTTTATCCATTTAACATTCAAAGTTTAAGACTGTTTACATCTGAATATCGTATTTTAAACACCGACTATTCAATCCATTTTTAACCATCGGCAAAATCTCGGTAACTCAGCATTATAATAATAATAATAATTATTTTTATTCAATATTCCGTACTTGAACCGCATATTTAATTCCACTGGTAATTTCATATATCTGGATTTAATGAAACAACATGCCTTATTCATAATACTAAAATATAACATTGGCCAAAGCGGTAATTTTAAAAATATAAATACATGGGTGAGCGTAACATCCTCCGAAACACCTCGTATTTACAGTTACTTTAATTATCTACCTCCGTCTTGTTGTTGTTGTTGTTGTTGTTTGAGTCATCAGTCAATAGACTGGTTTGATGCAGCTCTCCATGCCACCCTATCCTGTGCTAACCTTTTCATTTCTATGTAACTATTGCATCCTACATCTGCTCTAATCTGTTTGTCATATTCATACCTTGGTCTACCCCTACCGTTCTTACCACCTACACTTCCTTCAAAAACCAGCTGAACAGGTCTTGGGTTTCTTAAGATGTGTCCTATCATTCTATCTCTTCTTCTCATCAAATTTAGCCAAATCGATCTCCTCTCACCAATTCGATTCAGTATCTCTTCATTCGTGATTCGATCTATCCATCTCACCTTCAGCATTCTTCTGTAACACCACATTTCAAAAGCTTCTATTCTCTTCCTTTCGGAGCTAGTTATCGTCCATGTTTCACTTCCATACAATGCCACGCTCCACACGAAAGTCTTCAGAAACATCTTTCTAATTCCGATATCAATGTTTGAAGTGAGCAAATTTCTTTTCTTAAGAAAGCTCTTCCTTGCTTGTGCTAGTCTGCATTTTTTGTCCTCCTTACTTCTGCCATCGTTAGTTATTTTACTACCCAAGTAATAATATTCATCTACTTCCTTTAAGACCTCGTTTCCTAATCTAATATTTTCTACATCACCTGCTTTCGTTCGACTGCACTCCATTACTTTTGTTTTGGACTTATTTATTTTCATTTTGTTCTCCTTACCCAAGACTTCATCCATACCATTCAGCAACTTCTCGAGATCTTCTGCAGTCTCAGATAAAATAACAATATCATCGGGAAATCTCAAGGTTTTGATTTCCTCTCCTTGGACTGTGATTCCCTTTCCAAATTTCTCTTTGATTTCCTTTACTGCCTGTTCTATGTAAACATTGAAAAGGAGAGGGGACAAACTGCAGCCTTGCCTCACTCCTTTCTGGAATGCTGCTTCTTTTTCAAAGCCCTCGATTCTTATCACTGCAGACTGATTTTTATACAGGTTGTAGATAATTCTTCGTTCTCGGTATCTGATCCCTATCATCTTCAGAATCATAAATAGCTTGTTCCAATCAACATTATCGAATGCCCTTTCTAGATCTACGAATGCCATGTACGTGGGCTTGTCCTTCTTGATTCGATCCTCTAAGATCAAACGTGAAGTCAGGATTGCTTCACGTGTTCCTACATTTCTTATGAAGCCAAATTGATCTTCTCCCAACTCAGCTTCCACTTGTTTTTCCATTCTTCTGTAACTAATACGTGTTAAAATTTTGCAGGCATGAGATACTAAACTAATGGTGCGGTAGTTTTCACACCTGTCCGCACCGGCTTTCTTGGGAATAGGTATAACAACATTCTGCCGAAAATCGGATGGGACTTCTCCTGTCTCATACATCCTGCACACTAAATGAAATAACCTTACCATGCTGGCTTCTCCTAAGGCAGTCAGTAATTCAGAGGGAATATCATCTATTCCAGGTGTCTTGTTCCTATTTAGGTCACTCACAGCTCTGTCAAACTCTGACCTCAAAATTGAGTCTCCCATTTCATCAGCATCAACAGCCTCTTCATGTTCCAGAACCAAATTGTCTACATCGTTACCTTGATACAACTGTTGGATATGCTCCTGCCATATTTCTGCTTTGTCTTCTTTCCCTTGAAGTGGCTTCCCATCTGAGCTCTTAATATTCATGCAGCTAGATTTCCTTTCTCCAAAGGTTTCCTTGATTTTCCTGTATGCAACATCTACTTTTCCCAGGACCATACAGCCTTCGACATCCTTGCACTTCTCCTTCAGCCATTCTTCCTTAGCTACCTTGCACTTTCTACTCACTTGATTCTTTAATCGCCTGTATTCTTTCCTGCCCTCTTCATTTCTAGCATTCTTGTATTTTCGTCGTTCATCAATCAGGTCTAGTATTTCCTGAGTTATCCACTGATTCTTAGTTGATCTTTTCTTCCTTCCTAACATTTCTTCAGTAGCCCTACTGACTTCATTTTTCATGACTCTCCACTCTTCTTCTATTGTGTTTCCTTCAGCCTTTTAATTTAGTCCTTGTGCAACATGTTCCTTGAAACAATCCCTCACACACTTTTCTTTCAACTTGTCTAGATCCCATCTTTTTGCATTATTTCCTTTCTTCAATTTCTTCAACTTCAGATAGCATTTCATGACCAACAAGTTGTGGTCAGAGTCCACGTCTGTTCCTGGGAAAGTTTTGCAATCCAACACCTTGTTTCTGAATCTCTGCCTAATCATAATGAAGTCTATGATACCTTCCAGTGTCTCCAGGTCTCGTCCACGTATACAGCCGTCGTTTGTGGTGTTTGAAAAAAGTATTGGCGAGGACTATATTATGATCAGAGCAGAATTCAACCAGCCGACTTCCTCTTTCGTTCCCTTGTCCCAATCCAAATTCTCCTACTGTACTACCTTCTCTTCCTTGACCTACCACTGCATTCCAGTCTCCCATCACAATTAGATTCTCGTCACCTTTTACATATTGTATTAAATCTTCTATCTCCTCATATATTCTTTCAATTTCTTCATCATCCGCTGAACTAGTAGGCATATAGACCTGCACTATTTTGGTGGGCATTGGTTTGGTGTCTATCTTGACGACAATAATTCTTTCACTATGCTGGTCGTAGTAGCTTATCCGCTGCCCTATTTTCTTATTCATTATTAAACCAACTCCTGCATTTCCCCGGTTTGATTTCGTGTTGATAATTCGGTAGTCGCCTGACCAAAAATCCTGTTCTTCCTGCCAACGTACTTCACTTATACCAACTACATCTAACTTTAGCCTGTCCATCTCCCTTTTCAGATTCTCTAACCTACCTCAACGATTCAAACTTCTAACATTCCACGCTCCGACTCGCAAAATGTCAGTATCCATCTTCCTGATGATCGCCCCCTCTCGTGTAGTCCCCACCCGGAGATCCGAATGGGGGACTAGTTTACCTCTGGAATATTTTACCCGGGAGGAAGCCATCATCAGTACATCATTCATACAGAGAGAGCTGCATGTCCTCGGGAGGTAGTTACGGCTGTAGTTTCCCGTTGCTTTCAGCCGTGTAGCAGTATCAACACAGCTAAGCCATGTTGAGCATCATTACAAGGCCGTATCAGTCAATCATCTAGACTGCCGCCCTTGCAACTGCCGAAAGGCTGCTACCCCCCTTTCGATGAACCATTCGTTAGTCTGGTCTCTCAACAGATACCCATCCGATATGGTTGCACCTGCGGCTCGGCTATCTGCATCATTGGGACACGCAAGCCTCCCCACCGCGGCAAGGTCACATGGTTGTCTTATCTACACTAAATCATGGAACCGAGAAGCGGTCCATGTGTTACGTTAAGTATCCATTATTAATATGTTTATTTTCCCATTTTAACGCGATAAAATTCTCACATAATTAATAATATTATTATTTTATCGTTTTGTAGGTTTCTTGACGTAGGACGGACAAAGTGCTCAGGCCCCCATCCGCCCTACTCTGACGTGGTGTTGGCCTTCAAGACATGGAGCTGACTTAATCCTGTGCACTTATACATCACACACATCTTGAATTAAACTTAGGACAATAATATACAAGTACTCCGACTTCTAGGGGCATAAGGCCATCTACACATTCACTGAATTGTCTTCGTTCCTGTCCGAACTAGGAACGAGGTATCATAAATGCGACCCGATGCGCTTCGCGAGTATCGAACGCGGCACACCCGGAAATTGTTATTGTCTAAACCGTGTAGTGTTCGCTACCTGACTCGGTCTTCCTCCACAGATGACGAACTCTCACCGTCCGAAATACTACGGCTAGCTTGTCTTTACTAAGACTGTACCCTTCCGCACTTCCAAGCGAATGCTGGAAATGTCCCTTCGCATGTCTATTCAGACTCTACAGATTGATAATTGCAGTCCAGGCACAGTGCCTTCATTACAAGTGCTTCCGGCGTATACCAGTAATTTATACTTCATTAAATTACAGCCTACGTGACGATAATCATAATAACAGTCAAACTGAATTTATCACCGTGGTTTAAACCAATACGAACTCAAAGTACTCGGATTTTTCACTGTAGATAACTTAAGTGCCGCTCGATAATTTTACGATGAGCGACAGAACTTCCGCCTTCGACTGACTGTTCAAGAGTTGTCTCGACTGACTGTTCAGTTGTGTCCGTCGAATCCATTTACAAGTTTTATTTATATTTTCCTGCCCTCGGCTTTGGTTCACTTGAGGTCATTCCCCAGAGAGAAGAGTGGGTTCCATGAATTCGTATTTGGAGGCCGGCCTGGCAGTTCAAATTTTAACCACTGAACGGTGCGATAATTTTAACTCACACGTCGTAATTTTATCAAGAATCGATCATTGCTTGATAAGATATCAATAGATTTCCGTCTTCCACATTTCGTGGGTTATAGTGTCGCTATTGGCGTGGTGTAGCTCTGGCCAATAGCACTCCAGCTGGGGCCACTACCTAGAAATTGATACCTTAAAATTATTAAAGTTATTGCGAATGACTATGATTAAGATCTTCTAAAATCCTCACAGTTGAAGTTCTGTGATTAGAATATGTTACTTCTTATTAATTGGAAAGATAAACGGATTTCATATTTACAGATTCAAAGCTGGAACCCCTGGAAAAGATCGCCATAGTCACTAGAATTTTGTCATTGGCCTAGAAAGTTAAGCAGGCCTTTTAAATGTTCCTTATTCTTCCCGTAGCCAAACTTACGACTATATGCCCGCAGGCTAGGACATTTTGTCTCTCCATTTCTTCGATTTTTAGGCGTGGTTACTAAATTAAATTATCAATGTATGTCAAATGTGATCCGCGTGTTATTGTTTGTCTAAGTCGATAATTTTTGTACCACTTTGCACTGAGCAAGAATATAGGTAGGGCTATTCCTTTTCTCGTAGCAATTAGTGACTTAATCCTTAGCTCCCCCCTTTCCACTCTCGTCATTAATGGAGCGGGCACTTCGTGTGATTTCTGCCGAGATAAACGGCTTAACTAGCCGTGCTTCTCGCAACGAAAATGTTCATTTCTATTATCATTATAATCCGACTGGCTCCAGGTCCATTTGAGTGTACTTGCAGGTGTGGTAATATACTTCTCAGGTGAGCAACACAGCTTCCCAACATGTATTCCTGAATTTCAATATCACATCAATCATTTCAAATCCCGTTGAGATGGCCCATCCTGCGCGGGTCTCTAATGTCTCTAATGTCTGAGCTTGTATCATTTCATATGAATCACTCATCTGAACAGCGTATATGCGGACTGCAGGATGCCTATCTGAGGAAGTAAAGGCGTGCCTGGTTTACCTAGAAGGGCATGCGATCGATCTCGATCAAGAAGTCTAGACATTTAAAACGAGAGTCCTGGGAAACATTGTGGCATATTTCTGATATGTTCTCCGATGTTTTAGAAGGGAATCGAACCTACATCCTTTCGGATAAACCGAGAACCCCTCTGATAGACAACTTTTAATTGTTATCAAGAAGGGAGCGTTATTCTATTAATTTACTAGCTGTAGTATCCAGCTCTGTCCGGGTAATTTTATGAATGCTTAGTTTTAGGTTTTGTTTTATCTGTTTGAAGTGAATACTTGTATATTTCAATATTATGAAGTTGATGGATACTTTACGAAGTCTTTTGTAGATTTAGAGTTTTTCTTATGTGTTTAATTTTAAGTTTTACTTTGAGATAATTTAGTTTTGCGTCCATCTTGGTTCTTGTGGAAGCCGAGATTGTCTGGGAAGTAGGTGACACTTTCAATTAAATAATGAAGTTAAGTTAGAACTGAATATATTTATGCGATAAGCTAACGATAGGGGCTACCTGGCCGAGGCGCTAAAGGCGTGTTCGGCTCGCCCGGAAGGACGTGGGTTCGATTCCCCGTCAGGAAGTCGTAACATTTAAGAAACGGGATTTCCACTTCCGGAGGTGCACTATGGCCCTGAGGTTTCCTGAGACTACACAAAAATGAATACCAGGTTAATTCCTGGGGGCAAGGGTGGGTGGGCGTAAAGCTAACCACTCTACCCCATCATGTGCCGAGGTTAAGGATAGTGGAAGCCTTTACCTTCCACTCCTCCAAGGGCCTCCATGGCCTGTACGGAGATGACTTTGACTTTCGTTAAGCTATAGATATAATGTATAGGATGTCAACTGTTACTGGGACTGTAATCAATCATCTGAAAACATGGGATTCAACCTTTATATCAGTCATTATGGACATTTTCTTTTTCATCCCTTCTCAACTCCATGTCGATGGGGGTTGACGTGGACTACAACAGCATCCCGAGTGTTACAATTCATCTCAGCAGCCTCGAAAACCTTGAATTAGAATCTAATATAGGTTGTCTAGGGTTATTTTTTAATATCACTCCCTCCCCTACGGGTGCTCGGATTGTTTTACCGTCAGAATTTTTTTTTCCAGATAGTAAGTCATATGCGAACTATGGTTGTGTGTTATTATGGGACATACACAGATACGTCCATAATCCCGGTCAATTTAGATATTCCTTCGCGTCTCTTCTCACCCCCCATGCCAAGAGGATTGAATTTAAACGGCATCCGGAGTGCCCCTATTCGTCTCAGCAACCCAGAAAACTGTGAATTCGACACTAATATAGTTCATTTTAGATTACTTTTACATGTGATCCTCTCTTCAACACCTCCCCTATGGATGATACTGATGTCTTAGTACATCCATTATCTTATCAATATGGACATTATATTATTTTTAACCCTTCTAAACCCCGATTCTGTTTGGGGCTGAACATTGACTAAAACTAAAATTGGTGGTTTTCGATTATAATTACTATTTCATCCTCTACCATAGAGAAGTTAGGGCTGTCATACCAACAAAATAGTTTTTCCAGATGGAAAGTCATATGTGTACCAGTTTGGTTGAGAAAATCAGTGGATCATTTACACATACATCCATAATTTCATCAATTCGGATTTTTTCAGCCCTTCTCAACCCCCATTCTGTTTGGGGTTAAAATAAGACTTAAATGGCACTCAGAGCATTACAGTTCATCTCAACAACCACAAAAACAATTGATACTGCTTTGAAACCGGACGTTTTGTTTCTTATTTATTTCACCCATTTTCCACCCCCGCTCCTAGTTGTGCTTAGGAGCGTCTTGCCCCCACAGTATTTTTACCATATAGTAAATCACATGAGTACCATGTTTGATTGAGAGCTATGCCAGAACATACACACATACATCCATAATCTCCTTCACATTCTTCTTCACACCTTCCAACCCCCATTCCGACTGGATCTGAACATCAATATAAACGTCATCCAGAGTACCGTAGTTAATCTCAGCAACCCGAAAAACTATGCATTCGACACTAATACCAGACGTTTTCGATTTTTTATTTCACCCCTCCTAGGGGTGCTACGGGAGCTTTACTCTCATACTATTTTTGCCATATAGTAACTTCCCGGCCGGGTCAGGGTTTATCTAATTTTAATGATTAATATAACTGGCCTGGGGGCTGGGTGTTTGTGATATTCTTAATCTTACTTTCGTCACAAACAACATTTCACTCTACCTCCTTTCCAATTACACGCAGGTTCATACAATATGGTGCCAGTAGAGGCAAAAGATCCACATGGGTAGACGCACCGCACAAATAGCATTTTTATATTAAATAACTTACATGTGTACCAAGTTTGATTGAGAGCTGTGCTGGAACATACAATCTCGGTCATTTTAGACATTTCCTTTTTCACCCATTCTCACCAACCCCTCATGTCCTTGGGGTAATGATCGTTCACTTAAACGACATCCGTGTTGTCAACATTCATCACAGCGACCCCGAAAATTATGGATCAGACACTGTTGTCGGTTATTTTTATATTCCACCCCTCCCCTAGAGGTGTAAGTCTTATATGTACCATGTTTGGTAGAGAGCTAGCCTATGCTGGAACTGATATACCTACGTCCATAATCTCGGCCATTTGGGACATTCTCTTTTACAATTCCTTTTACACCCCCCCCCATGACGATGGGGCTGAAACTGGACTTAACCGACATGCGGATTATCACTATTCATCTCAGCAACCCACGAAATGTATGGATTCTATGCTACATTAATATCGAAAGTTTTTATTATTTTCATATTTTACCCCATTTCCACCCACAACTCTGGTGGTGCCAGGAGTGTCTTAACCTCGGAGTACATGTTTCAGATGTTAAGTCACATGTGCACCAAGTTTAACTGAGAGTTATTCTAGAACATACACACACATTCATCATCTTGAACATTTTGGATATTCTTTCTCAATCCTACTAACTCCCATTTCGATTGGGGCTGAACTTCGACTTGAACAACATCTGGAGCACAACAGTTTATCCCATCGAACCCGAAAACTAGGGATTCCATACTCATATCGGTCGTATTCTATTACTTTTTAATTTCTCCCCCTCCCCTGGGTGTTTGTCTTGTCTCTCAGAGAAATTTTTGCAGATAGTAAGATATGTGTATCAATTTTGGCTAAGTGCCATGCTCGAACAATCACATATACATCCATAATCTAAATAATTTATGGGCATTTTCTTGTACGATGGGGAGATGAATTTTGATTTAAACGACACACAGAATGTCACTGTTCATCTCAACGACTCCGCAAACTATGGATTCGACACTATTTGCTGTTATGCCATCCTCTTCCCTCTCACGCCTAGGAGCACGGGGGTGGATTAACCCCACAGTGCTCATCTCCAGATAGTGAGTCATAGTGTACCATGTTTGGTTGAAATTTCTCCAGTGGTTTAGGAGGAGATATGGCATTTACATACATACATCAATTTTTGCATAAGAATAGGGTGGCCACTCTCATTGGCGCAGCCAGTCGTATGGCTTTTAGTGCCGGGATATCCCAGGACGGGTTCGGCTCGCCAGGTGCAGGTCTTTCTATTTGACTCCCGTAGGCGACCTGCGCGTCGTGATGAGGATGAAAATGATGATGAAGACAACACATACACCCAGCCCCCGTGCCATTGGAATTAACCAGTTAAGGTTAAAATCCCCGACCTGACCGGGAATCGAACCCGGGACCCTCTGAACCGAAGGCCAGTACGCTGGTCGTTCAGCCAACGAGTGGCGCAGCCAGTTAGACGTCCTTTTCTTCGCAAGGTTAAAAACCGAATAAAATACGGTAGCCTATAAAGAAATGGATATGGCTTTTAGCGCCGGGAGTGACCGAAGACATGTTCGGCTCGCCAGGTGCAGGTCTTTTGATTTGACACCCGTAGGCGATCTGCGCGTCGTGATGAGGATGAAATGATGATGAAGACGACGTATACACCCAGCCCCCGTGTTAGAGAAATTAACCAATTATGGTTAAGATTCCCGACCCTGCCTGGAATCGAACCCAGGACCCCTGTGCCCAAAGGCCAGCACGCTAACCATTTAGCCATGGAGCTGGACGAGAGCTGTTTGAACACAAATGCATATCTCCGACTTCCGGCACATTAAGGAACTCCAAATCAAACGCCCGATTTATCGGTGTTACTCGTAATTGGCAATAATTGAAATAAAATTTATCATTACTACTCTTTATCATTTATCATTACATTTTATGTTTATTTTTTCTATTATCTAGGTCGGCATGAATGTGGTTTGATCAAAGTTTTACTTCCAAATGCCCTTCAATTTCGTGTTTCAGTGGTAATTGGTAGTGTAAAGTGTTACGTGTAGATGAAGAGAAGTGTTTTAAGCCGAACACAAATACAAGTCCCAGAGCAAAAGGAATTAACCATGTGCTAATGGAACCCAGGGCCCTTTGAACCGAAGGACAGTGCACTACCCGTTCAATAAAGGAGTCTATCATATTTATTACTTCCATTATTTATTAATTACAATTAATCCACTTATTTATTGTCTGTCTCCATGGCTGAGATGTAAGCCTCTTGGCAGCTTCGAATTCAAATCCCGACCGGGTTGAGTTTAAATATTTTGCCTGAAGGCCTGGTTGTATGTGCTGTTTCAAACATTCCTGCAACCAACGCACCACACACAACAAAATGTTCACCACACTAACACCCAGTTTCCTGAACACTTTTATGACACCTACCCGCTTATAAGGTTAGCCTCAGGAAATCATTATTTATGTATTTAATTTACTCTTTAAAGGCAAGATAACTTTCTTTTGTAGGCTTACGTGAAATCAAGGTATTCGTACATACGTTACTGTCATATTGTACAAGACTGTACGATATAACGAATCTCACGACTTCTTTGATGGTATACGTTTTTAATGAAAAAATACCAAACCAAACCCCATGGCACTACAGCCCTTGAAGGACCTTGGCCTACCAAGCGACCGCTGCTCAGCCCGAAGGCCTGCAGATTACGAGGTGTCGTGTAGTCAGCACGACGAATCCTCTCGGCCGTTATTCTTGGCTTTCTGGACCGGCGCCGCTATCTCACCGTCAGATAGCTCCTCAATTCTAATCACGTAGGCTGAGTGGACCTCGAACCAGCCCTCAGGTCCAGGTAAAAATCCCTGACCTGGCCGGGAATCGAACGCGGGGCCTCCGGGTGAGAGGCAGGCACGCTACCCCTACACCACGGGTACGGTTTAAGATTTTAATAATATTTTTTTAATTTCCACTAACTCCATGAACGTATAGGCGCATGCTGAAATCCCTTTCGATATATCCGTTTGGTGGACTTGAAAGATTGGAGCTAAATCTTGGAAGCGTTATTTTTCTCTTTGGTGACGCTGTGACTTCACTCCCATCCCCGTCCTCCCCATAACCCTCACCCACTCTGTTGATGACTGATTCATGTTCGATTTATTCGCGGCTCACGGAAGGCGGCTGGAGATCCCCGTCAACAACTAAGATCAGCCAACCGACTCCCACTTTCAGTACACAGCAGCAGAGTTCAATTTACTGCTGCTCGTATAATCATGGGGCGACCAATTGGCGCCGTGCACGATGGATTAATTCTAACACCTCAGAACGAGTTTATGAATATATAAAACGGAACGTATTTCGCTTAAACTGATAGTCGCTTCGACCTGAAATATATTTTAGATGAGTTACGTTTTCCATTGGGTTATTAGGTGATTTAATTTAATTTCGTCTCTGATTAAATAATGAGTGATCAATATATTATGAGACGAAAGCACGCATTAATGTACGTTGCCAATTAATGAAATTATATAGGATGTTTAAGAGGCAACTCGAAAATAATACAATGAGTGAAAAGTAGATTCTTACATGATGCTTATTTTATCCTATAGTGTTAAATATCATTTGACGCTATAAATAAGCTGCCATTCAAATAATCGAATTTATTAAGACAATGCCTTATAATTATACGTTTTATAGTAAACTTCTGGGAAAGTTAGCAGTGGTTTAGTTGGACCGGAACGGGCCGGAACGCCGTTCCGGAAAATGTTTTCCCGCTTTAGAATGACGTAACATTTTTACATTCAGTAAGAAAATCTTATAATCTATACATAGCGTTGAAACGTCATGGGTGTACTCTAGCGGACTAATATAACCTTACGGTTTTATGTTCATAAGATACGGTCGCTTTTACACTCCTGTGCGGTTTTCTGGTTCTCTAAAGTTGGTTACACTGCTATTGGATTCGGAGAGCGGGAAGTGAGCACAACAACCTTCTTCCACTCGTTATGTTTGTGTGAATCCAAGTTTTATTTTATGTTTTGCTCAATGTGTTGCTGTGAAGCAGATATTATGAAATATCTCTGTAGTTAATGAACATCAGTAGCCCCGTAGTACCTTCCAAGTTTTCGAGCGGCTGTGAAAGTGAGTTGTGAGTGTGACCATGAGTTCACTGAAGTGGCTGGGTTCCACAAAACGTACTGGGGACGAAGATGAAGAATCAAATAATACTAAAAATGTGCCTGATGGCTCAAGTAAAAACGAAACTGAATGGAGTTCTGAGAACATTAGTTTCATTAAAGACGTGAGTATAAAGACAGAGCCTGGGTTAAATGTTGCTGAAACGTGTGATGCAGATTCAAGGGAGAATCTAGATTATGGTTCTACACCTTCTACCATCGACTGTGAAATTCAAGAACGCAGCTACCTAAAACAAGATTTTCCAGACTGTTAGAACGAGTCTCAGTACCGTTATTTTTTGTCAGAGAGCACGTGGTTATTTGCAGAAAATAAAAATTTAGGCTGCAATATATGTAAAGAGGACAGTAAATTAGGATTAGGAGTTTCTAAAGGGGCAGGACTTCAGCTAATGAAAGTATGGGTAGAATGCCAGATTCATCCCAACGGAAATAATATTAATCAACAACAAACAAGCCTTCGGAAAAATATTTGTGCACAAAAATTCGGAATCTCACAACAAATCTATGTTAGAAGAATCAGAATCTAATAAAAAGATTTTTTTTGGTAGTTGTTTTACGTCGCACCGACACAGATAGGTCTTATGGCGACGATGGGACAGGGAAGGGCTAGGAGTGGGAAGGAAGCTGCCGTGGACTTAATTAAGGTACAGCCCCAGCATTTGCCTGGTGTGAAAATGGGAAACCACGGATAACCATTCTCAGGGCTGCCGACAGTGGGGTTCGAACCTACTATCTCCCGAATACTGGACACTGGCCCCACTTAAGCGACTGTAGCTATCGAGCTCGGTAAAAATATATTTGAAAGTTGCTTAGACACTATGAATGTCAAACACATAGCAACCACCGTTCGTGTATTTTGAACAGCACACTCAATTGCGAAAAGAAAATATACCTTTTGTAGACCTACAGGCTTATGCTGAACTTCAACAATTAAATGGTTTAGATATGGGAACGAGTTCTTCATACAAATTTTAGTTGTGCTAATATTATTGAACACATTTAACAGGATGTGAGAAATAAAGTAGCAAAATCTATAACAGAAAATCAGAGGAGAATCAGTATTATGATTGACGAATCAACAACAGTTAGTATAAAATCTGTTTTAGTATTATGTTTGAGACGTGCTCCTTCAGATAATTCTGAAGTTGTTTCTTTTTTTCTGGGACTTGGTAGAACTTGAATCAACTACAGCAGATGTTATTAATCGAGAGATTTTGAAGAATCTTTCTTCATATGGCAGAACATTAAGTTGGTCAAGCATGTGATGGGGCCTCTGTAATGTTAGGAAGAAAAAATGGAGTTGAAGCACAGTTTTTAAAGTTATTTCCAGATATATCAATCTGGCACTGTTTAAACCATCGCTTGGAATTGGCCGTTTCTGATACAAGAAATGAAGTTACAGGTGTTAACCACTTCTATTCTTTCTGTGACAAATTGCATTATTTATACAGCATGTCTCCCAAAAATCAAAGGGAACTCAACATTTGTGCTGCTTCACTGGAACAAAGAGTTAAGAATTTTGGGAAAATATTTACAATAAGATGGGTAGCATCAAGCCAGAGAACTGTAAAAGCTGTCTTGGAAAACTATAGTGCACTAGTAAAACATTTTAGTGAGGTCAAAAATGACCACCAGAGAGACTCCAAAGAAAGGGAAAACTTCCAAAGTCTAGAAAATATGTTAATATGTGTAGAATTTCTAGAAAATATTGCAATTATTGTATGATGCCTCTGACAGAGGCTGAAAATGCAATCAAGCGCACTATAAAATTGTTTGAATTTACGTGTAACTCAGCTTGTAGAGAATACTATAGAACAGTTCTTAAAGCAGCAGAAAACAAAAAGTTTAGATAGGATTACATGATTCTAAAAAAGTTGTAAAAATTGACAGAAAGCCGTTTTTCAGAAGTCTTGTGAACAATTTAAATAACAGGCTTATGGAAAATGTTTCCACATCATCTCATCTTTGTTCCAGCTCTAGTCAGCAGAGACATGAGAGAATGACAAAAGTTATCAGTGATTCAAAGGTACTATACAAAAATAATTGGCCATTCACTTCTACCTTGGATATCTGCTATGGTGATGAGAGTGTTGGCAACCTTTGTAACTTTTTGCACATGTCAGACAAGAGGAAGTACATTAATGCTTTTAGAAATTATGTCGAGACCAAGGAAATTCCAGTGGAGCTGATGCCTTTAATCAAGACTGTACAGACCATTCCTATCTCTTCAGCGGAAGCTGAAAGAGCTTTCAGTACCGTGAATGTGATCCACACCGAAAAGAGAAATAGGCTGCTGGTTGCAAGATCAAGCGGACTTATTTTCATAAGCAGCGTTGGACTTCCTGTGCATATATTTAACCCACAACCATATGTCAAGTCATGGCTACGAAAGGGGAGACGTTCAGTTGATGAAAGAACTGGTTGGAAGCATGAGGCCGCTGATTTTGACACCCAATACGAGTCCATTTGGAAATTGGTGAATTTATAAGGTGAGTTCCTGTAAATATTTTGTTCCAATTAAATCACTGAAAGTTAGAGTGTGGTTAGTGAGATATTGCAATAACTGGGCTTCCGGACTTGCAAGCCGAGAACTTGGTTTACTTTTACCTTGCTAATGAAAGTGCTAGGAGCCACAAGTGTAGCAATATTGAACAATCTTTCTTTTCCAATATTTTACATGACAGTCGGCTATAGCAAAGGAAAAATCTTTAGACACTAGAGATAAAATTATCACTAAAATGTCCAGCGTGTTCATTAGGATGAACATTACCAAGCAAGTGGCTCTGCGATTTTGGTCACGTGACTGTCAGCTTGCATTCTGGAGATAAAGTGTTTGAAATCAATAGTCGGCAGCCCTGTTGATGGGTTACCGTGGTTTTCGCCGATTTCCCATTTTCACGCCAGGCAAATCTTGCAGCTGTACCTTAATGTTTAAGGCCACGGTCGCTTCCTTCCCACTCCTAGTCCTTTCCTATCCCATCAACGCCATAAGACGTACCCGTGTCGGGGCTTCATAAAGCAAATTGTAGAAAAAATGTTATTATTATCTGAAGTTTTAATGTCGCTCTAACGCAGATAGGAACTTATATTTAATTCAAACTATAATAGTGTTACACAGGAGGATATAAATTTGCTTTGCATTCAGGAACCGAATACCAGGAATAACAAGATTATGGGTTTCGGACATGGCAGCTATATATATCACTTTGTAGATAGCAATCAAGAAGAGAGAGTTCGAGCTGCCTTCATCACAAGATATCAAAACAGCATTCAGTTAATGCAGTACTGTACCCCTGACAGAGTTCTTTGCATCAATTTCGACAGCAAGGAGGTGTATGTATGTAATGTTTATCTTGATTCTGCAACAGAAGATGGAAAAGATCTACATGTGCAACTTTACGAGAAATATATGATCAAAGATATTATGAACTTAAAAGTGGTGTAAGAATTTGATAATGCGGGCAAAAACAAATGCCTGGAAAAAGTTCTGTTCTTTACAGAATGCCACTAATCCATGGAACATTGTGTATAAAATGTGTCGGAAGCCCAGAGACTTCAGTAGGATACTGACCTCGATAAAAACAGAAAACGGTTTCATCAACTCTACACTGGAAACAGCAAATGTTTTGACGGACCATCTTTTCTCGGTAGCAATGACAACGAATTTCAAAAGATTTTATCCAATTTTGCTGCCAATTCACCAGATACTGAAGATGACCTTGTGTTCATGAATAAGGAGGTTGACTGAATTATCTCTAACATGAACGACCAAAAAGCTCCTGGACTAGATGGTATTTCAGCCAATATTGTTAAACATATTAATTACTGTCTGCCGTCTATTTTTATAATTCTTTTAAATAAGTGCCTCAAGTTATGTTTCTTTCCCACCCGCTGGAAGAAATCTGTAGTCAAAGTGATTCCTAAGCAAAACGCTAAAAATGCATTTGCCGTCAATGCATTCCGACCATCATGTCTGTTGGCTTTGCTTGGAAAAGTTTTAGAAAAGCTGTTAATTGATCGTATTATGCATTTTCTTCGTGCAAACAATTATTTGAGTGATAGACAGTTTGGATTTTCTCCACAAGGATCTACAGAAGACTCAGTAACATATGTTGTTGATTGGGCTAAGGAAATCTTCTTACATCAACAAGTTGGTGTAATGGTATATCTGGACATTTCTGGTGCATTTGATAATGCATGGTGGTCCAAAATTCTTTATCAACTAAAAGTTAAAGCCTGTCTAAAGAATTTATATAAATTAACACAGAGTTATTTTAGTAATCGAAGTGTACAGTTAACAATAGGTACTTTATTTTTTTGCTAGATGTTTTACGTCGCACCGACACAGATAGGTCTTACGGCGACGATGGGACAGGAAAGGGCTAGGAGTGGGAAGGAAGCGGCCGTGGCCTTAATTAAGGTACAGCCCCAGCATTTGCCTAGTGTGAAAATGGGAAACCACGGAAAACCATTTTCAGGGCTGCCGACAGTGGGGTTCGAACCTACTATCTCCCGAATACTGGATACTGGCCCCACTTAAGCGACTGCAGCTATCGAGCTCGGTACAATAGGTACCAGAACAATAACTAGTACCCTTGTTAAGGGATGTCCTCAAGGTTCAGTATGCAGTCCAGGTTTCCGGACTATACTTTACTGCAACAAACTCTTCCACAAAATTGTAATATTATAGCATTTGCTGATGATGCTCTTCTCTTGGTTAAGGCTAATACTTTGAAGGAATTGAATATTGCAACAAGTTCTGCTTTAGAAATCATATATAAGTGGGGATGTGATAACAAATTACAATTTAATCCTAACAAAACTACTGCAGTGTTAATAACAAGAAAAAGAAAAGTGAAGAAACTGAAGATCAGATTGAACTCAAAACATTAACATTTGCAGACAGAATACCTTACTTGGGAGTCATAATGGATAGCAAATTAACATTTCGAGCTCATTTCCAGTGCTTAGCTGAAAAGGCTGGTAAATTCTTGCAAGGATTATCTATTGCTTGTAAACCATCTTGGGGTCTGAATTCAGATTTCTTACACATAATATATCATGGATCGTTTGAGCCAATGATATTATATTGTGCTTCAGCATATCAAAATGTCCTGGAGAAGAAATGGGCTCAATGTAAATTTGCACAAATTCAGGGAGGATTTATACTCAGAATAATACGAGTTTATAGAACAATATCCACAGATGCTGCTCTTGTTATAGCTGGTATAGAACCTTTGCATCTGAAAGCCATAGCCAAAACTGAATTGACTAACGTTAAGAAAGGAAGACAATGCATTAAGGTAATACAAGAATATGATATTGAGCAAAAAGTAAATATCCTTGAATGTGGTCATCCAGCATATCATTTTGATTATATTATCACTTATTATTTTCTCTCACGAGATGGAACAAGTTTACACTGATGGCTCAAGAACACAAGAACACCCAAAGAGGATTGCACTAATCTAGTAGGAAGCGCCTTTGTTGTGTATAAAGATGAAGCAGAAATATATTTTAAGACTGTGAAACTTTCCTGCCAGTGTTCCATTTTTCAAGCAGAAATTCTTGGTATAAAATATGCAGTTCAGTGGATAAAAGAAAGAAAGTTTAGTGCACGAATACATAGTGACTCGCAAGCAGCTCTGAAATCTATAAATAACAAATATAATTTACATTTTTTGGCATGTAGCATTAGAACAGATCTGTCACAGTACAGAAGACATCTGTTTTAATTGGCTTAAACGGCATGAAGGTCTATTAGGTAATGAAACAGCAGATGAGCTTGCTGAACTTGCAGCATTTAGTGACAATGAAACAGTATACAAAAGAGCCCCTATATCAAAAGTGAAACGTGAATTAAATAAATTCACAATTAGTGACTGGTCAAAGCTGTGTAACTCAAGTAATAAGGGTGAAGTTACAAGAACAATCATTTTTCCCACGGTACAGCACCGTTTGAACTGCATTTTATTGAAACCAAACTTCACCAGCACTCAGTTTCTTTCGGGTCACTGAAAATTTTAATTTTATCTATATAAATTCAAAATTACTTGTAATAACATTTGTGTTTGTGGAGATGAAGAAACTGCAACTCACCTTATTTTTGATTGTCCATTCCTCAGCAAAGCTCGATACCTTTTGGAACAACACTTTAATTATTGTACAGTAATATTAGTCAAACCTATTTTTAGGATATTTCACAAGATCTGTTGTTTGAATGAATGTTTTTAAGTTTCTGAAGTTTATTTTAGATAAAATTTAAGAATATGTTCTTCCTTTTCTCCCGGTTTAATAAATGTGTGTGTGTGTAATCACTCACTTAAATTTTTTTAATTACATGTTTGTACGATTTAGGGTAACTAGTTATAACCTACAACCCAAATATGTTAGACAAAGTAGGGCTTTTTCATGGATAATAAATAAATAAATAACGCAGATAGGTTAACGACTACGATAACAAAGGGAAGGGCCAGGGCTTCGGAGGAAGTGATCTTGGTCTTAATTAAAGTAGTATGTAGGCCCTCCATTTGGCTAGTGTATAAATGGGAAACCACGGGAAATCATATTTCGGGCTGCCGATGCTGGGTTTTGAACCCACCATTCCTCGAAAACTAGTAGCTACGTGGCTTGTACCACGCAACCAGCTAGCTCAGTATTATTATTATTATTATTATTATTATTATTATTATTATTATTATTATTATTATTATTATTATTATTATTATTATTATTATTATTGTTCCGAGGTATCTGTGGAACGGCAGAGGTGAAAGAAGGTGCGGGGGTGAACAGGTCCCAAAATACGAAATTAAAGTTAAGATAAAATTTAACAAGGTTATATTTTCTTTTCAAGAATAAGAAATAACAAATTGAACAGGTACTCAGTAGCCGAAACACAATTCGAAAATGCACAAATACAGTGATTACAGGATTTGGGCTCCGAGAGCCAGACACACAATTCTTGAGCTATAAGCCCAACCTAACGATATACAGAATTCAACAAAGGGGCAGAAGACCCCAATCATGCCTAGGAGCACTTGCTCCTCTTTACACGGTAAAGCCTCCTCGAGGCATACAACAACTCAATTTTCAAGAAAGAGCCACTCGCTCTCAAAATTTAAGCCTATCAAAGGCCACACCAAACTCCACATTCAAGTCGTCCTCCAAGGACATGAAAACAGGGGTAAAATTACCCAACCTACTGAGGCCTATTAAGTAAAGAAACAGGTTAATTACCTGGCCTCTAAAATACCAACTTGAGAGGAGGCGAAGCTGCACTCCTAATACATTTTGTTTAAAACCTACTTGGCACTAGGCCGTTAATGCAAGGGCTAATCCCATACTAAAGAGGTGACTTATATGAGAAGACAATTTACATCACGCTAGAATGGAAGAAACGGTTGAAAAAATAAGTTCACCTCAAAGCAATATGAGTGGGAGCACGAGAGGGTTAAGCACTCTCTATTCCAATTTATAGTTTAAACAGATAGAATTGATACCGAGTGTCTTTACATTTTAAGGGAAAGTTACATGGTAAAAGGCTTCGGACCTGCCCCGAGAGTTAAACTGCTGAGCTAGCAAGAAAAGAAGTTATTAAACGGCCATTACCTTGTGGCTGAACTGCTGCCCGAAGAATGAGGCGCTTCCCGCCCCCTTATACGTACTTTACACACTGAAAGATGTTACTGAAGTGGCGCGGAGACCCGAAAATCAGCAGTTTATATACTCTCGCGGAAAGTTCGAGGCGTTTCAGGAATGAGAACACCCTCCCACAAGAATTTTATTGGCTAGGGTTAAGCAACATATCCAAGTTGAAGAAGATACACCTGATTGGTCATACATTAATTAAAGAAATTCGGGATTGGCTAAATTCAAAACAAGGGGAAAGAAAGGGTTAAAATTGCCAACTTAAACAATGACTGAAAGAAATTTAACAAAGAACAAACTTATGAATTCAAAATTTCTCCAAAAAACAGTTCTTTCACTTCGCACTAGGGTGCACCATAGTAATTCTTCAGTAGTGTCCTCTAGAAGAGAATGTCCACACTTCTTACTACAGGCAAAACAAAAATACATCGAAAACGACCCAGTTCAGAAACTTCAAAATTTCCAAGTAGTGACATCTTCTGAAAAACTAGAAAATTAACACAGTAGATAAAGGTCAGACTTCCTCTAGAAGAGGAGTTTCAACTGGCGCAAAGTCTGAATTAGCGGCGCGGAGGTGTACCGCCCGGTACAATTATTATTATTATTATTATTATTATTATTACTTGCAACTTGCTTCACGTCACACCGACACAGATAAGTAGTATGGTAACGATGGAATAGGAAAGGGCTAGGATTGGGAAGGAAATGGCCGTTGCCTTCATTAAGGCAGAGCCCCAGCATTTGCCTGGTGTGAAAATGAACAACCACTGAAAACCACCTTTAGGGCTGCGGACTGTGTGGATCCAACCCACTGTCTGCGGAATGCAAGCTCAGAACTGCGCAACTCTAAACCGCATGAGCAACTCACTCGGTCTGGGAAGACGTCCTTCCCACGCTATATAGTGAGTTTAAAGGATTTGAAAAGTTGCTGATTACACATTGATACTAATCCAATATATAATTGGCGCGACATTCTGTTCATAATATATGTAACATTCTTTGCTAGCATCACATTTCAAAACAATGAATGTTTCTTCAGGCCTGTAACACGAAGAGTCCACATCTCAGCTCAATATAGGGAAGTGTAAATATTGGATCTGTGGAGGGTGGCTGTAGTGTACAACCAAGTTATCCCTTGCCTGTTCTGAGAGGTGATAAACAGGTGGAACAGGGGGTTCTCAACTTGGGAGAGTCGCTTGGTAACCAATATTAAGTCTGGCATTGCTTCCACTTACTTGTGTCAGGCATCTCACTATAATCTTTTCTAACTGACCTCAGCTGGTCATTTCTTGTTGTCTTCCAAACCCCAGGATATGAGGTTTCTGAGGCCCACTGAATCTTTTAATTTCACACCCTTTGAGGCTCTTTGCCTTCATTTGCCGATAACGTCATTCTTCGAAGTGGCAGACCTCTTTTATTTTCCTTCTGATTTTAGGATGATTGTCCAGTTAAACGTCCTCTTCAAACAATAATCATCACCATCACCACTTAACCACATACACTTAGGCGGTGCATTTTGTACTAAGGCCTACGGGAGTTGGAGTCTGACGTTTTTAGCACCACTGGCGAGAAAACGTTGACTAATGCTGCGCGAAAGTGGTCTGTTGCAATGGCAACTATAACAGCGATGCCACATTTAAAGAAGCTATCGCCACGTGGGTTGGCTAGCTCTCAATCACTTTTGTAATATTGTACTGTGTTAGTTGTTGCTGTTTTGTGTATTTACGAGTTTGTTTTCTGAATATTATTTTCGTTGTTCGTTTATTATTTTGTAAGTTAACCAGCGGCCAGTTGTACAGTTCTATTCTGTATTGAACATGCGCATTTGTTGAGCTTGTTGTCAGAAAGATGATTTTGTTGGTGGTTTTGAAATCTCATATTTATCGGCGATGACGTGTTCTGTCTAACATGCTGGAATTATTAGCACGAGCTTAGGAGCGGGTCAAAGTTTATTCAGTTGCACTAGGCCTACATGTTTTATTAAAAACTCAGCCGGTATGAAAGGGTGATATGCCGCAGATGGAGGTAACTATAACAACTCAGCGTACTTCGTACTTACTGCTTTCGCCGCTCAAATATCAGACCCCAGCTCTCGAGGGTCCAACTATAGGGATTAAACCAGACCCCGGGCTGATTCACGAGATGAACTAGCGCATCAGGAGTAAACACTCCTTGAAACCACGGGAATTAACATACATACATACATACCTGCATACATACATACATACATACATACATACATACATACATACATACATACATACATACATACATACATACATACATACATACATACATACATACATACATACATTATCATTATAGACTGTTATGCCTTTCAGCGTTCAGTCTGCAAGCTTCTGTGAATTTACTATACGTCGCCACAATCCCCGATTTGCAACTAGTGTTGTGGCCTCATTTAGTTCTATACCTCTTAAATCGTTAGAAATGGAGTCTAACCATCGTCGTCTTGGTCTACCTCTACTTCTCTTACCCTCCATAACAGAGTCCATTATTCTGCTAGGTAACCTATCCTCCCCCATTCGCCTCACATGACCCCACCGGTTTATGCGTACAGCTTCATCCATCAAGTTTATTCCTAAATTAGCCTTTATATCCTCATTCCGAGTACACTCCTGCCATTGTTCCCACCGGTTTTTATCGGCAATCATTCTTGCTACATTCATGTCTGTTACTTCTAACTTATGAATAAGATATCCTGAGTTCACCCAGCTTTCGCTCCCGTAAAGCAAAGTTGGTCTGAAAACAGACCAATGTAAAAAATATTTTCGTATGGGAGCTGACTTCCTTCTTACAGAATACTGTTGATCGCTACTGCGAGCTCACTGCATTAGCTTTACGGCACGTCGATTCGATCTCATTTACTATATTACCAACCTGGGAGAACACACAACCTAAATACTTGAAATTATCGACCTGTTCTAGCTTTACATCACCAATCTGACATTCAGTTCTGTTGAATTTCTTATCTACTGATATCAATTTAGTTTTTTAGAAGCTAATTTTCATACCATACTAATTGCACCTATTTTCAAGTTCCAAGATATTAGACTGCAGGCTTTCGGCACAATCTGCCATTAAGACCAAGTCGTCAGCATAGGCCAGACTGCTTACTACATTTCCACCTAACTGAATCCCTCCCTGCCATTTTATACCTTTCAGCAGATGATCCATGTAAACTATGAACAGCAAAGGTGAAAGATTGCAGCCTTGTCTAACCCCTGTAAGTATCCTGAACCAAGAACTCATTCTACCATCAATTCTCACTGAAGCCTAATTGTCAACATAAATGCCTTGATTGATTTTAATAATCTACCTTTAATTCCATAATCCCCCAGTATAGCAAACATCTTTTCCCTCGGTACCTTGTCATATGCTTTCTCTAGATCTACGAAACATAAACACAACTGCCTATTCCTCTCGTAGCATTTTTCAATTACCTGGCGCATACTGAAAATCTGATCCTGACAGCCCTCTGTGGCCTGAAACCACACTGGTTTTCATCCAACTTCCTCTCAACGACTGATCGCACCCTCCCTTCCAAGATGGCAGTGAATACTTTGCCTGGTATACTAATCAATGAGATACCTCGATAGTTGTTGCAATCTTTCCAGTTCCCTTGCTTATAGATAGGTGCAATTACTGCTTTTGTTCAATCTGAAGGTACCTTACCAACACTCAATGCTAATCTTACTACTCTATGAAGCCATTCATCCCTGCCTTCCCCACATACCTCACCATTTCAGGTCTCATTTCATCTATTCCTGCTGCTTTATGACTGGAGTTTATTTACCATCCTTTCCACTTCCTCAAACGTAATTTCACCAACATCATTTTCCTCCTCCCCATGAGCTTGGCTGTTCGCAACACCAACAGGATGATTTCCTTTTACATTGAGATGTTCAAAATATTCCCCCCACCTCTCCAGAGATTCTCTGGGATCTATTGAGTTCACCTGAATTACTCAAAAACTGTTCATTTCCTTTTTCCCTCCCTTCCCAAGATTCGTTATTACTGTCCAGAAAGGTTTCCCTGCTGCTTGACCTAGCCTTTCCAGGTTATTAATCTTCCCAGACTTCTTTTTGGATTCAACAACTATTTGTTTCGCTCTGTTTCTTTCATCTACGTACAATTACCTGTCTGCCTCGGCCCTTGTTTGGAGCCATTTCTGATAAGCTTACTTTTTACGTTTACAAGCTGCTCTCACTTCATCATTCCACCAAGATGTTAGCCTTTTCCCATCTTTACACACAGTTGCTCCTATGCATTCTCTTGCTGTTTCTACTACAGCATCCCTGTATGCCACCCATTCACCTTCTATATCCTGAACCTGCTTGCTGTCTACTGTTCGAAACTTTTCACTAATCATATCCATGTACTTCTGTCAAATTTCCTCGTCCTGGAGATTTTCTACCCTTGTTCATTTGCAGACAGATTTCACTTTCACTACCCTAGGCCTATAGATACTTAGTTCACTGGAGATCAGATACGTGTGGAGAAAAATGCTGAAGATAACAGGACCCTAAAAATGGACTGAAGGTGATTGTGTATGATAAATAACCATAGATAAACAAGACCATTAAAGCGCATCAAGATGTGAAATAGTTCTGAGTGTAATTACGTGTTCCTGGCGATTTTGGGTATATACATATCTCATGTGTCCCACTGTTGAAGTGATTTTCCATTGTTTTCCAGTTACAAGGCGGGACGTTTTATGAAATAGTTACTGATTTCCTCCTGATTTTTCTTCGTTACAAATCATACACCAATACAGACACAACAAAAATATAGGTTATTGGGCAGATTTCGTTCACACATCAAACTCTGACATGCGATTATACTGAACAGAAAATTATTAAATATAATTTACTAGCAAATGTACCCGTGCTTCGCTACGGTATTCTACAATGTATACGGATATCGAAGTAAATTGCCGTACATGAAGTGAATAATTTTTTTTAAATTGCAGGTCTCTTGGCGTTATCCGAGGAAAAGCATAGGGAGGTCCTCAGACGTTGTTTCCAATGTGAAGTTGTAGAGTTGTGATAACAACAGGTCCACTTGTCTGCCGTAATTCACTATGCGTAACGTCAGACACATTTTGATGGGTAAATTTGTTTATAATCGGGGGCACCAATACATAGTGATAAAGAGAATCAGGTAAAAAAAGTTTTAAAAATGCACGCTTCCTTGCCTTCTGCTAGTGAAATCAAGAAGGGAATTATGCATTACAATGGTACACAGGCGTTGGAGAACTACCCCATTCTTATTGCTAGTTAAAGTCGATCTGGGGAGTACTGATTACAACAGCAGACGCCCTCCTGCTGAGAGTCACTATTGATTGATTTGTAAAGTATTAATTACAGTGTAAGACACACCCCTTTCTAGATCGCTACAAATCGACTTAAATTAATAAATGTAGATCGACATAAGGAAGTATATGCATGTTCACCTTCATTTACAGAATAACTGCTTGTAAACGGTGCATTCATATTGAAAATCGGATTGTATAAAAAGACGACTCTGGCCTCATTTAGCTATCTAAATATCTGGCCCTATGATATTTCCTCGTATCTCATCTATTTAAACGCAAGATTATTTTAGAAACGTTGAATAGGGTGAAATTTGTGTAAGGTTTTCACACAGTGAATTACTTTTCAGATACTCATGCAACAGTTTCAATCATAGAATTTGGCTGGGTGGGCCAATATTCGTGTAGAATTTGATGATCCCATCTTTCCTATAAGTGAATCAAACCATCAATTATACGTGTACAAAGTGCAACATTTAGGTAAATCCAGAAATAGAGCCAAATTTAACATAAGGGGTAGAGATACGACAAAACGTCATAGGACCAAAGTTGTACATCACTCCAAATTGAAACATAGTGCCATCCGTTTTGTGATACGACTTACCGTTTAGCCACCAAATACCTCGAAAGGAAGGTCTGCACCGTCATTAAAATTGCCTACATATTTCGAAACTTTTGGGGGTAAAAAAATATTTTTTTAAACATCTCGTAAATGTCCCATCGGTTACAGGCAAAAAGCTATAATTTTGCCAAATTTATATTTTCTACCTCGTCTGGGAGATTGTGCTGCCATCTTGATATGGGGAGGGGGTTAAAAATTAGGACTTTCAGGAAACTTTTAAGCCCATCAAACCTATAGGTTATCGTTCAGGATAAATATCACCGACTGTATTCTTATGCAGATTTGAAACTCCCAACGTGTCCCTCTCAGATAATTTTGAGAATTTTAGTATTTTCTAGGGATCCTGAAGTCATCAGGTTGTCTGGTATCAAGTTTTAAGTTTCTAGGATGCCTAGAATGGTCTCATTAATTCACGTCTGTTTTCAATTTTATGCCTTAATTTATATACGTATAGTACAGTAAATATAGATCGCGCCAAACTGACTTCTGTTTATTAATATGAATTATATATTTCACCCGCTCCGAAGTGGTTCTAGGGGCGTCTTACTCCCACAGTATGTTTTCCAGGTAGTAAGTCATACGTGAAAGTCATACTGGAACATACACACGTCTATTACCTTGGGCATTCTTGACAAAAAAATTTTCACCCTTTCTCACCCTCCATGCCAAAGGGGGCTGAAGCTGGACTTTAAAAATACGGAATATTACTATTCATCTCAGCGATCCGAAAAACTATGGATTAGGCAGTATATTCGATTATTATTATATCTCACTCCCCCTCCCCCCTAAAGAGGATTAAACTTTGAGCTTTAAAATATCGGGAGTGTCACTATTCACCTCAGCGACCCCAAGAACTATGGATTCAACACAATTTTCGATTATTTTTTACCTGACCCCCTTCATCCCCCATCCCTATGGGGCTAGAGGTAGTTTACCCCCACAGTGCTCGTCTCCAGATAGCAAAGAATAAGTTTCAAAATTTGATTGAAATTGCTCCAGTGGTTTAGGAGGAGATGTGTCATTTACACATATACATCCATCATCAGTCCCCCCTCGCCCCCACCCAAATGCGAGCAGAAATTTGACTGTAAAAATCGGGAGTGCCACTATTCACCTCAGCGACCCCTAAAACTATGGCTTCGACACTATTTTCGATTATTTTAAAATCTGAATCCCCTCGCCCCCCACAAGAAAGGGGAATGAACTTGGACTTGTAAAATATCCGGGATCTCACCAATCATCACAGCGACGCCGCCAACTATGGATTCAACATTATTTTCGTTTATTTTTATGTATCACTCTCCAATTGCCACCCACCACGAAGGGGCTGAAATTTAAAAAATTCCGGAGTGCAATTATTCACCTCAGCGACCCCGTAAAGTATGGATTCGACACATTTTTATATCTCAGCCCCCTCGTCCCCCCTCGCCACCCCTCGCCCCTAAGGGTTCCTGGGGTGTACTACCCCCATGTGGTTTGTCTCCTGATACTAAAATTTCGAAGTGTACAATTCACCTCGGCGAAATCGAAAACAATGTATTCGACACTATTTTCGATTACTTTTATATATAATTCTCCCATCTCCCCCACTACGATGGGGTCTAAGATTCGACTTAAAAAAATTCCGGAGTATCCCTATTCATCTCAGCGACCCCCCAAAATATGGATTCGACACTACATTCGATGATTTGTATATCTCAGCACCTCGCCCCCCGCCCCTAATGTTTCCTGGGGTGTATTACCCCCACGTGGTTTCTCTCCTGATACTAAAATTCCGGAGTGTCACTATTCATCTCAGTGACCCCGAAGACTACGTATTCGACCGTATTTTCTATTATTTCTATATATCACTCCCCCATCCGCCCCCCCCTCCCAACGAAGAGGGCTGAACTTGGACATAAAAAAATTCCGGAGTGTTGCTATTAATTTCAGCGAGCCCGAAAAGTATTGATTCGTCACTACTTTCGATGATACATATGTCTCAACCCCTCGCCCCCCCACCGCCCCTAAACGTTCCTGGGGTGTCCTACCCTAACGTGGTTTGTCTCCTGATACTAAAAATCCGAAGCGTACAATTCACCTCGGCGATCCCTAAAACTATGTATTCGACACTATTTTCGATTAACTTTTTATATCACTCCCCCCTCGCCCCCCACCCCAAAGGGGGATGAACTCATAAAATATCCGGAGTCTCACTATTCATCTCAGCGACCCCGACAACTATTGATTCGGCACTCTTTTCGATTATTTTCATATATCACTCTCCCATCGCCCCCTACTACGAAGGGGGCTGAACTTGGACTTGAAAAAATTCCGGAGTGTGACTATTCATCTCAGCGACCACGAAAAGTATGGATTCAACACTATTGATGATTTTTGTATCTGAGCCCTCTTGCCTCCCTGCCCTTAGGTTTCTTGGGGTGTATTACCCCCACGTGGATTGTCTCCTGATACAAAAAATCCGGAGTGTTACTATTCATCCCAGCGACCACGAAAAGGATGGATTCGAAACTATTTTCGTTTATTTTTATATATCATTCCCCCCCTCACCCCCCAAAGGGGGCTGAACTTGGACTTTAAAAACCCCGGAGTGTCACTATTCATCTCAGCGACCCCGAAAAGTATGGATTCGACACCATTTTCGTTAATTTGTATATCTGACCATTTTGCCCCCTCCCGCACTCGCCCATAAGGTTCCCTGGTCTGTCTTATCCCTACGTGGTTTGTCTCCTGATACTAAAAATCCGGAATGTACAATTCACCTCGACGACCCCGAAAACTATGTATTCGACACTGTTTTCGTTTAACTTTATATATCAGTCCCCCCTCGCTCCCCACCCAAATGGAAGCAGAAATATGACTTTTAAAAAATCGGGAGTGTCACTATTCACCTCAGCGACCCCAAAAACTATGGCTTCAACACAATTTTCGATTATTTTTTACCTGACCCCCTTAATCCCCCATCCCTAAGGGGCTAGAGGTAGCTTACCCCCACAGTGCTCGTCTCCAGATAGCAAAGAATAAGTTTCAAAATTTGATTGAAATTGCTCCAGTGGTTTAGGAGGAGATGTGTCATTTACACATATACATCCATCATCAGTCCCCCCTCGCCCCCCACCGAAATGCAAGCAGAAATTTGACTGTAAAAAATCGGGAGTGCCACTATTCACCTCAGCGACCCCGAAAACTATGGCTTCGACACTATTTTCGTTTATTTTTAAATCTGAATCCCCCTCACCCCCCACCAGACTGGGGGATGAACTTGGACTTGTAAAATATCCGGGGTCTCACCAATCATCTCAGCGACCCCGACAACTATGGATTCAACATTATTTTCGTTTATTTTTATATATCACTCTCCAATTGCCACCCACCACGAAGGGGCTGAACTTTAAAAAATTCCGGAGTGCAATAATTCATCTCAACGACCCCGTAAAGTATGGTTTCGACACATTTTTATATCTCAGCCCCCTCGTCCCCCCTCGCCCCTAAGGGTTCCTGGGGTGTACTACCCCCATGTGGTTTGTCTCCTGATACTAAAATTTCGAAGTGTACAATTCACCTCGGCGAAATCGTAAACAATGTATTCGACACTATTTTCGATTATTTTTATATATGATTCTCCCATCTCCCCCACTACGATGGGAGCTAAAATTCCGGAGTATCACTATTCATCTCAGCGACCCCATAAAATATGGATTCGACACTACATTCGATGATTTGTATATCTCAGCACCCCGCCCCCCGCCCCTAATGTTTCCTGGGGTGTATTACCCCCACGTGGTTTCTCTCCTGATACTAAAATTCCGGAGTGTCACTATTCATCTCAGCGACCCCGAAGACTACCTATTCGACCGTATTTTCTATTATTTCTATATATCACTCCCCCATCCGCACCCCCCCCCCCCCCAACGAAGAGGGCTGAACTTGGACATTAAAAAATTCCGGAGTGTTGCTATTAATTTCAGCGAGCCCGAAAAGTATTGATTCGTCACTACTTTCGATGATATATATATCTCCCCCCCTCGCCCCACCCTCGTCCCTAAATGTTCCTGGGGTGTCCTACCCTAACGTGGTTTGTCTCTTGATACTAAAAATCCGAAGCGTACAATTCACCTCGGCGACCCCGAAAACAATGTTTCGACACTATTTTCGACTAATTTTATATATCACTCCCCCCTCGCCCCCCACCCTAAAAGAGGATGAACTCATAAAATATCCGGAGTCTCAGTATTCAACTCAGCGACCACGAAAAGTATGGATTCAACACTATTGATAATTTTTGTATCTGAGCCCCCTTGCCCCCCTGCCCTTAAGTTTCTTGAGGTGTATTACCCCCACGTGGATTGTCTCCTGATACTAAAAATCCAGAGTGTTACTATTCATCCCAGCGACCCCTAAAAGTATGGATTCGACACTATTTTCGTTTATTTTTATATATCATTCTCCCCTCACCACCCCAAAGGGGGCTGAACTTGGACTTTAAAAAACCCGGAGTGTCACTATTCATCTGAGCGACCCCAAAAACTATGGATTCGACACAATTTTCGATTATTTTTACCTGACCCCCCTAATCCCCCATCCCTAAGGGGCTAGAGGTGGCTTACCCCCACAGTGTTCGTCTCCAGATAGCAAAGAATAAGTTTCAAAATTTGATTGAAATTGCTCCAGTGGTTTAGGAAGAGATGTGTCATTTACATATATACATCCATCATCAGTCCCCCCTCGCCCCCCATCCAAATGGGAGCAGAAATTTCACTTTAAAAAATCGGGAGTGCCACTATTCACCTCAGCGACCCCAAAAACTATTTTCGATTATATTTTTAACTGACCCCCCTAAACCCCCACTGCTAAGGAGGCTAGAGGTGGCTTACCTCCGCAGTGCTCGTCTCCGGATAGCAAACAATAGGTGTTCAAAATTTGATTGAAATTGCTCCAGTGGTTTTGGAGGAGATGTGTCATTTACGTACATACATCCATTTTTATATATAGTAAGATAAGAATGGATTATAAGAGAAGCCCTATGTACCAAACCTTTGCCCTGAAAATGGTTTTCTTTAATGTGCCAGTGAATATATAGATATAGACCTCTTGTATTTCATAGCACTCTCAAATATCAACGGACTCTGTAGTGTTGTGCATTTGCAACATTAGACACTTCTCCATTAATAACAATGTCTTTCTTTGCACTAGCTATATGTACGGTTTTTAGAGACGTTGAGGTGCCGAATTTTGTCCCACGCGAGTTCCTTTATATGCCTGAAAATTTACGACATAATGCTGGTGCATTACAGCACTTTCAAATACCATCGAACTTCCCCTCAGGAGGCCCGGACTTTTAACGTGCAGCCACTCAACCTGGAAGTTTTCATTTACTCAATTATTTAATATTCACTTAAGTTCTCTATCGATGAAATTTGAGTAACATCCTTACAAAGGCTTGTGTTTACTTTCTGACACAAGGGAAGGCTATTCGGTAATAACCATAATAATACCTCATTAGATACAATTCTGATAAGAATACATGAGAGATAAAGACCTGATAATAAGAATCGAGCGAAACAGTTCGTGAATTCGCGAAAATTAATTTCGATCCAAACATATCTTATTATCATCTTGTGAACCTCCCAGTGTGCTTGTAAATTGTACATTGTAGGGGGAGATAAGCAATCTTCATCACAAAAAGCTATCGAAAAGTTCACCTCATTTTATCGATCGCCTGGAACAGACAACAAAGCTACTGCTACCTCCAGTGAATACTTCAGTGATTTTCATATGGAATAGCGTGAGGTACTGGTAATATCTCGATTTCGTGGTGTGTGTTATGCAGAAAATAGATGTCATAGGTCACTAAATGTAGTCTATCAGTGATCTTCTCGTAGAGGGCCTATACTGCTCTTGCAGAGAGACATTATTAATATTTGTACACTCCTTGATACACCGAACCCAATAGCTGCAGTTACTTAAGTGCGGCCAGTATCCAGTATTCGGGAGATAGTGGGTTCGAACTCCACTGTCGGCAGCCCTGAAGATGGTTTTCCGTGGTTTCCCATTTTCACACCAGGCAAATGCTAGGGCTGTACCGTAATTAAGGCCACGGCCGCTTCCTTCCCACTCATAGCCCCTCTCTGCCCCATCGTCGCCATAAGGCCTATCTGTGTCGGTGCGACGTAAAGCAGATAGCAAAAAAAAAAAAAAAAAAAAAAAAAAAAAAAAAAGAATACCCTCCTTGACACAGAAGGTGATAGGCTGAAAACAAGCACGACCGAAAGCAAGCAGAACAATAATAAAGAGATGTCGCGTCTAGTTAATACACGCAGGTTCATTCACCTTTTTCCAAGGAAACGGTGCACTTGACATTGCTGCTTGTCATTTTCCTGACATAACAGAACGCATGTTTATTGGACACAGTCATCTTCTCAGGCATCCACTCATTGTTGAGTGTCTTCCAAGTTGATAACTGTCGCCGATTATGGGTTCCTAGACGGCTTAATAGACCAATTCTAGAACCAATTATAGGGCGCTTCTGCAATTGTCCAGTGTCCAGGATGATGTTCGTAGTACGGTTTTTAATGTGGGTCCGTCCATTATTATTATTATTATTATTATTATTATTGATTCGTTATGCCCAATTAAGGAGCGCGTTCGAACTTATTAGCATTTTTGTTCTTCTCCTCTTTCCAATATCTCATCATCCTCTCGATGTGTTCTTTTCTACGTTGTTCAGTCCATCCTGTATTTCGTCGGCTGGGCTTTACAGAAAATTTGTGTTTATGAATTAAAGTTCTGAATTTCATTCTTTCGTGAGGGGTTTCCTCATTAATGCTAATTTCATTTAGATCTTCACTGATATTTCCTTTAGCCAATTATTAAGTTCAATTAAGTATAAAATTTTCTTTGTGCGCATGATATTATCCATTTTACATATAAGTGGCCATAACATTTTAATCTCCATTTCCTGATTGAATCTGATTTTTTGATAGATTTCATGCGATTTCTTTTTTACCCAAATTCCATTTTCGCATTTTGGTCCTAAGATTTTCCTGAGGATTTTTCTTTCTTATTTTTCTATCATCTTTGTTTGAGATTTTCCACCAATTATGATAGTTTCAGATGCCTAAAGTTCTTCTGTTTTAAATACTATATTATAATGGCGTATACCGGTAGTTCTTTTATTCTATCTGTTTCAAGTAATTTTGTATGCTCTTTAAAGTTTTACAATTCTTTCTTAGCTTTCTGATTTAACCCTGCTGGTTCAATAATTTCTCCTGTATACTTTGTCGTATCCTAAGGACAGGGCAAGCTGGGGGACTTGGGAACGTATAATCAGATTGGCAAAGATCAATTTCACTTATATTCTAAGACCCTTGAATATACACAAATATATACATACAATAATACACTTTGACACCATTTAACTTTCAAATCTCTCTTCCACTTTCAGATCTTTCTGTAAGTGTTTCAAGTCTTTATAATATACACGAATATTATATATGTTCACTGGATGAATTCTTAACTACGGGATTAAGTCGATCTTCGTATGGCGAATCTTCTTTCTTCAGCGTTGGCGTCCCTGGAACCCGTTACTTCGGCGGCGAGGCGAAACTTCCCCAATTAAGAATAGTTGCTGGTTTATATTGATTAGATTCCAACACCTAATTGACTACTGGTGTGGAAAATCCTGTGATCGTTCGCTAACGAATCACAATCAGTTTGACATCCAATATTACTATTCTGACTTGTTAATACTTTAGCTATTACACTTGCTGCTCTGTCAAGCTCTACCAGCACCCTTTAACAGGCCTCCCTGGCCATCTAAATATCAGTTCGCGGACCGACAGTGCTTCGGCCAACACAGTCAAAAAGCCCAGAGTCAAAAGCCTTACCGTTTACGAGATATCAGTTTATTTCTTCTATTCCTTCGAGAACACACCACTGAACAACGCATCACCACCATTAGTCACTCGTACACGTCACAGTATCACTGTTCTTTAATTGGTTGGGACCTCCCTGTCACGTTGCAATTACACACGACGTTCTCGAATATTTTGGAAGCATTCCGTATGTCCCTTGCACGTGACATCCAAAAGAAATACGCAGTTCGCTTGCACAAGTATCTTTCGTAATACTGAGTCACCACCCTGCCTTACAAGTTTCAACGCAACATGGAATGATCTGATTCTTTCTTTGAAATATTCTTTTTATCATTCCCATTATTATTATTATTATTATTATTATTATTATTATTATTATTATTATTAATTACTAATTATGAATTATACAGACACTCCTGTAATTTCCCTTCATATTTATGTGTGTTAATATACCTGTTATACCTCATATCACAGGCTTTATACCCTGGAGGTCGCGGATTCGAATCTCGTTCGAGTCCGTTCGCTCACTCCTTGATACGCGAGAGGCGCGTCGCGAACCCCGTTCACAGCTTAAATTTGTCTACTTGAGCGATATTTCAATATTTGATGATTAACGGTTGACTGTTGAAGCCCGATGAAGTACATTTCATATCCTTTGTCTTTGATAAGAAATTTGGAGTCCTATCTGGCTGCTATTTCATGTAGTTTTTCTACAGACTGGATTGCTTCCGGTCTGCAGTTGGATAAGATCGCAATGTCATCAGTAAATGCTAAGCTATTACGGTGAATTTTATTTTGGATACATCTACCAATATTTATACCTTTAGTTTCATTTTGCCATATCCTAATAACTTTCTCCAGAACTACATTAAACAGCAAGGGAGATAATCCATCTCTTTGTCTTATTCCTGTTTTGATTTAAAACGGTTCAGAAATTTCTTCTAAAAATTTTACTTTCGATGGTGTTTTGGTGAATGTTTGCTCGATCATTTCTCTTGTTTTCTTGTCAACATGGAGTTCCTCGAGCACGTTAAACACTGTCTGTCGATCTACGAGTCGTATTATTATTATTTAACCTTAACATTCAATTACATAAGCAGGCATTATATTTTTTCAGTTTCCATTATTTGTTTTCTCTCAACTAGTGGAGCCCCATAGATACTATCCCTTCAGTACAGAAAAGCTCTTCGTACCCTGTCCTGTTTGAAAAGTTGTCTATGTTTGCTTTTATGCCTGCGTTAAAGGACAACTTGGTAAATACTCAAATGTCTGAAATGTATTTTCTACTGGGCAGAATCTAATTAGAGGAAGGTGAATGGCATTTGTCGTCGAAAGTAAATAGAATAAGGAGTAGTGCCAATTTGTACATCCCTTGTTCAGTGTTTTGTCAAGTTGCCCGTAGACATTTTTGTATGTATTCAGACAGGAAGGATTCATACTGTCGATCATGTTCTTGTAGAGTGAGACAATGGACTAAGGTGCGGCCATTAATTGAGCACATGCTCGTGACTGACGAAACAATCCGTGTTGTCATAGGGGAGGGGTATTCTTTGTCCACAAGGGAATCAATAGCTGACCTCAGGCACACAAAGGGAAGGGTATCTCTGACATGGGGCATTATGCTGACAGCTGGTGTGAAAACAGATAATACAGGTAGAATTCATCTTTGTTAACTCACTTGCGATGATTCACAACACCGATATTATTATTAACCCGTAACTTCTGCTGTTGACGACAAGGGTTTTACATTAAGAAATACCGAACAAACACTAGCATTCCAGTGTCATATGCTTCACCATAGACAACTTATGAGGCTACATTTTCTAACTATCACATGATGTATGTCCGGATCCGTGGCTAAATGGTTAGCATGCCGTCCTTTGGTCTAGGGGGTTCCGTGTTCGATTTCCGGTAGGGTTGGGTAATTTAATCTCAATCGGTTAATTCCGATGGCTCTGGAGCTAAGTGTGCGTGTTGCCTTAAGCTTTAGAAATCGTTCTAGGTAGGGCCCCATCCTCACAGACGGGCCAGTCGCTTATACAGCGTCAAATCGAAAGGCCTGCACCGGGCCTCTCCGGAGGTCACACCCCATTATGGTTTATCTGATGTATTGTGCCGAAATATAGAAAAAGAAATTCTAATGGTGTGATATAGCCAGCCGGGCCCTGTCCACTCACAAAATGTTCAGCAGACCTCCTGATCGACCGTCCTATGACTGTTCCCGTCATTTGAGGACATTCCAGACACTTTCAGGAGGTGAAAAATAATGTGCCTTTGCAGCCAAGGCAGTTGCGGTACATTGCTTTATTACAGGAAGACACGTTTTGGCACTGCGATGTACAGTATGGTGGGGATGAATTACTGATATGGAAGAACGACCAGCTCCAAGATGGTGTTAGCATAAGTAGCGCCCGTGATGGTGACACTGTAGCACCCGATGACACTCAAGACGAAAACACTGAGTGCTGTTGCAATTTCATTAAAACGAGCATACATTTCCAGGCGTTTCTCCTCCTATTGTCTATGCACACTATCAACACCTTTCCCTAAACAAAAGTTCGATTCGTCCGAAAAGACAAGGAAAGGAAAGACTCAAATAATTTGTTCGGCACTGTACAGTAACGTCATAGCCATGCATAGGGTGCCGAAAGGAGGTTGCGGAGGAGCTTAACAGCACACAACCCAGACTGTAATAGTGTAACAACTGACTGTGGGAGAAAGTGTACCAGTATTCTACTGTTATAGTTACTCCGTTGATGGTGCTGCATTCTCCTGAGATAACGATCTAGCTGGGAAAATCCTCCTTTTGACTACCAGATAAATCTCTTCCTGCATTATGCCGTCCATGGTACCTATCCCTACATATGATTACGACAGACATGCTGCGTCTTGTACGTAGGGGATATAGTGTGTGTTGCAATCTCTAATGCTTGTAATATGACCATTCTCCAAGTTTCTGGTTTTTTTTACGGCTGTCTCAGTGGACACGTGACATTCTTACTGGCTGTTGACCATTAAATGACCATCCATTTTTGCAGGAATAAATAAATAAATAAATAAATAAATAAATAAATAAATAAATAAATAAATAAATAAATAAATAAATAAATAACATAACGTTGCACTCACGTAGACAAACTGCAAGGCGATCGTCTTATGTTTTTCCCAGTCAGCTGCGAGCAATGTATCGAATGTGACCGACATTTCTGAGCTAAAGCCGATTGTATCTTCTCTAGTTTTACTCCAAGACTATATTAATTAATTGTATAGGTATATCCCTGGTATATTACGGACGATTTTCAGCGTTTAAGCCTTAAACAGCTGCAAAATGAGCTACGGACCAGAAACGCTAAAACTAGCGAGAGGAAGGAAGAATTAGTACCGGTACAGCGGTAATTAGAAAATTCTAACACGCTTTATTATCCAAATAATGAATAGGAGTGAGAATGCCTTTTCCTTAAGATAACAATTACTTGAGTATTGTACATTGATAAATATATAAATGTACCTCCACAAGACTTAAATCATAAATAGATATTTAAAGAATTCACTTGCTCCTTTTGCTTATAGACTTCGATTCATGTATTTTTAAGGTTGATGGCTTACATGAAACTGCAGATACAGCCTCTGTCCACCACTAAAGGCATGTGAATATTCTTGAGTTTCCCAGTGCCGGTTCCTTTGAATATATGACCATCAGCAATAAGGTGAAGATCACTATAACAAATTTGCATCTGATGGATTATTTCGTATTTAGAAAATCGGAAATAGATGGAACACCTGTTTCCAACTACAAATCATTGTGTTATGTTGAATACAGACTTTTCAGTGGAAAGTTTGTTTTGTTTATAAAAGGTTGAAATTCTAAAATGCAGTGCTGTGAAATCCGAGTACACAAAACATAAGACCTATGATGTGAAGTTCATTTTAGGATTACCTAGTGATATTATAGGAGGGAAATGTGAACGCTTTGCTGGAGCAGCCCCCAAGGCATGTTGTAAGCATATTGCTGCTGTAACCTACGCATTAGAGCACTTGCCCAAGACTGGTATTTTTCAGTGTTCAGAAACATGCAGCCAAAATTTATAAACTATTCAGCATCCCCTTACCAAACGGTTGAGGCCAGTTAGCCCTATGAAAGTGAAATGTTTGCCCTTGGAACTAGTTTTGCTATGTATAATCTCAGTTGCACCAGTTATAACTCTAGTCGAGGGGAATTTCTGTCTAAAATCAAGGGGGCTGTTTTCAAGGATATTTTCTCTATCAGGCCAAATGTTCAACTCTTTAAATTGGCAGTACATGAAATTAATCCAAACATTAAATTTCTCCTAAGAGTAGTTTTATGGATTCCGAATTTAAGGCCTAGTTCTTTGTCAGATTTGTTGTCCTTAGCTTCATAACAGTCAAGAAGAAATACAGTCTGGGTTAAGGAGGGAATATCTGTAAATTATATCTGTTGTCTCCCAGAACAGCAAACACCAAATTACGATGTTGGACGTCTACAAACCCTGTATAAAGCAATATGGCATCACGATTACGCATTTCTTGCTGAGCAACCAAATTACCTGTAGAATTTTTTGAGTGCTGGTGTCTTTGAAAATGGGAGTCACAAAATGTAACATTCACATCTTCGGGGATATTCACGATTTCTTCCCGTACTTCAAGAGAGGTTATTTCTGCATATTCCGATATTGTAGGCTTATAGTGGTAATCAGGCAAATTTCTGGTGAATGGCCCCTTCACTGTTTTCGTTCTGTTCGTGGTCGACGGAAAAAGCGATGGAACAGCGACCGGTTTTAATCTTGCTCTCTCACCTTTAAATTCAAACGCATAAATTCGGCAGTTGTTATCAAAATGCCTAATCAGTTTATCGGTAGAAAATAGGAATTATTTCCCTTCCTAAATCGCACTTGCCCAACAAAATTTTCGTGAAGTCACCGGGTTGAAAATAATGGGAACACCCTTTAATACTTTCGGTCAGATTTTTCTCACCGAAATTTTTCTTTCTAATAGCATGTAACCATTTCTTCCTCATTTCTTTATTTTTGTGGAAACTGGTGAAATGAAAATGGGCTTCCCTGATATTTTCAAAGAGGAATACTGCAACAGCTCGACATTGTCACGAAAATAACAATTTAAGCAACTTAAATTCGTGGATATTTAGCGGCATGAGTACACAGGATACAAATGAAGAGCACATGGTTGCTTAAGACAGCAGGACGGTGGCCATGGAAGTCGGAATCCGCTAAGGAGTGTGTAACAACTCACCTGCCGAAGCAACTAGCCCTGAAAATGGATGGCGCTGAAGCATCTTGCCTATACTCTGCCGTCAGCTCGGCAATGAGGGGTGCGCGGTTTCGCTTCGGCGGCCCGCCCCGTGAAGCCCTGACGAGTAGGAGGGTCGCGGCGGTGAGCGCAGAAGGGTCTAGGCGTGAGCCTGCCTGGAGCCGCCGTCGGTGCAGATCTTGGTGGTAGTAGCAAATACTCCAGCGAGGCCCTGGAGGACTGACGTGGAGAAGGGTTTCGTGTGAACAGCCGTTGCACACGAGTCAGCGCTTACCCAGTAAAACAGCTGTACGCTCTATCGGTGCTAGTTCTATACATCCCTATTATGTTTCCATTATTGTCCAATGTACACGTTCTAAAAATAAACGTCATAGCACAATTTTTGTTGATGTCGCAATTTAAAAAAATAGTGTTTAGTAATAATCTAGCCCGGCTCCTTGGTTGAATTATCAGCGTAGTTGCCTTCAGTTCATACTACTACCACTACTACTGCTACCACTACTACTACCATTACTACTACTACTAACTACTACTACTACTACTACTACTACTACTAATGTACTGTAGTCCATTAAACTCAGAATACCTGTAAGCTTCGCTATAACGACTGGGTTGGTATATTGAGAAATGCTGAATAAATATTAGCATTTAGGCGCCCTACGGTTCAAAAGCTTCATTAAAGACAGTAAGTGGTGTGGCTTCCTTTGCCAACTTTCACCTGAAGTGCGTGCCGAGGCATGGAATAAAATAACGTCCTATTCCCTGATGTACCGGGGATTTTAACCACGTTTGATTAATTTCTCTACCTGGGAGAAGGGGTGTTTGTTATCGTCTCAATACACATATTGACCTACTCACAACGCATAACTAAACTAACTACCATAGAAAGGCGCGAGGACGAATACATCCCTCTACATAGGGTTGGCGTCAGGAAGAATATATTCTGCTCTCATTGCCCTGATAATTAGCAACACAGTTGAGGAAGATAGATATTACGTGTTCAAAATAGGATTTCACTCAGCCATGACAGGAAATAATGCTTGTTTACGTCTGGTGCTAACTATGTCATCCGACTCTGTCGCCACGCACAGTACCGCGTTGAATCTGTGACTGTCCTGTAATTGTAGTCAGTCGCCCAATCTTTGGAATTACAGTGGTTCCTTTTGCTGTAACAGCGCTAGCCCATGAACGATCAACACACACTCCATTCTGAATGCATCCTATTATTCTTGCATTTTTGCACTTTCAGTTCATTCTCCAAAATTCATTTTGTCCTGTCGGTAATACGAGACTCGTACGATGACTGTACGCGGTCTACTGACATCTACCGAAGACGGTAATAAACAAGCACTAACACTGATTCGCTCAAGTAGAATCGTTGGCTTTCTTTTAAAACATCGTATGCCCCAATGCTCTTCTTACCCGTTATATTCCTTAAGACTGGTCACGCCTCCCAGCCACATATTCAGATACAGTCCATTAGAATAATTTTCGTTGTGCTCATTTTTCTATACTACTATCTAAATGAAAACGCACCATATCCTACAGTATTGTAGGGATGTTGTTTGCATGGCGAATCTTCGCACTCCTACAGTATACTGTATTTAAGTTTCACTTTCCTTTAAACATTAGCATAGGAAAATTAACACAACGAAAATTAGTCTGACGGACTGCATATAAATATTGTGGCTATTCCAACCACTACTCTTATACCTTCATATCTTCCACACAATATAAATAACATTTGTTTGAGCGCCAGTTGCTTTTTTAAGAAAAACAACAAAATTCGGTAGAGCATACCTCTTATATCAATTATCTCAAGGCGTGAGGTGATAAACTCACATATCTGGCAATATACAGGGATATGGATCAGGACAATATTAAAATACTGTTGCATTTCCACAATTGAGGATTGTACATGGACTGGAATCACTTATTATAATTATAATTAAAATAAAACTGAGTTTATGACAATAATTTACATCACAATGAACAATCATTGACGTCTTTTAATTTAACAAAAGAAATATATATATAGTGAGATTTGCGGTACTAATAAAAGGAAAATTTAATCTAAACAAAAAAAAAAGCTATTGGCATGAACTTGAAGTAAGATGTGATATCGCCGCTGATTACATTCTTCTTCATGTTATGAATGCATAACATGTCTGATGCTTTAATTACCTGATGTCTGCATACACCGCTATTGAACTTGAAATTCTTGGGAAAACCTATGAGCTGAAGTCGGGAGCCGTCTGCTGTTATCTTCTAATATAACAAGGAGTTGGCCTACATACCATGTACGCGTGTAGGGAGCTCCAATGTAATTACATCCGCTCAATATATTATAAGAAATTGGAAAATATTATTGAAACATCTTGTGAAGTCCATCCTCACAAGAAGATGATGTTTCTTTATCAGCATAGTACGCGTCTCTGCTCGGATACAACCACCACTTGTAGACTTCCTCGATTATTACTTCTTCAAACACAACTCTTAGCTCTGACCATCACTCGAAGACCATTTCTTCCATTTGATACATCTGACTGATACATATTATCTGATAGATATGATCTGAATACCTCTCACTACCGTTGCATCGACTTTTATAACCTCGCGATGACGACTCATCTCCCTACTCTCTGTTCATCCCTTCCACTTCAACATACAGTAGCTGGCGAATACTGACACTTGGTCGCAATCACGTGCCCACGCACTGATGTCATCAGTCATGTGTTATCTAAGCGTGCCCAAGCGGATTGCAGATGACTAAGTTTCATGCGTCACCGGGAAATCTACATGCACATAACATTCTCAGTTCAACATAGCCTCGATTGCAAAATACTATGCCAGCTCATCTAGCCAGAGTTACAAGCCACAGCATGACTATATGAAACCAACAAATCTCACTTACAGCAATACAGAATAATTACAAACAAATTTCACTTAACCTATGATTAAATACAATAATATGCGTGATGCCTAATTATTGCAGTCTAAATGATGAGAAATAATATAAAATCTAATGAATCGGGTTAATAATGATAATAAAAATAATAATAATCATAAATACTGAATGGAATCTGTAACCCTGTTGTACGGTTACAATATGTGGCTGGGAGGCATGACAAGTCTTAAGGAATATAATGGATAGGAAGAGCTCCGCGACATACGAGGATTTAAAACAAAGCCATCGATATGTAAAACAGTATTTTCTTCTTCTTTTTCTTGGTGATTTAACGTTGCACTAAGACACTGAAGGTTTACGTCGACGCAAGGATGTCAAAAGGCTTTAAGATTGCGAAGGAAGCGGCCGTGGCCTTAGTCAAGGTACAGCCCGAGGATTTGCCTGGTGTGAAAGTGGGAAACCACGGAAAACCATCTTCAGGGTTACCGATAGTGGTATTCGAACCCACTATCTCCCGTATGATAGCTCACCACTACGCGTCTCTGACCGCACGTCCAAACTTTCTCGGTCACAACGGTATCACTGGTGAAAGTGTGCTTGCGGCGTGACCTAGTCGGACGCTACTTGTCGATGCGAACTGCCAGAGGAGTCATCATCATACAGCCTGGACATTTGAATTATTAACCACCAGCTCCATTATTGTCCAATGTACATGTTCTAAGAAATAAACGTCATAGCACAACATTCGTTGATGTCACAATTTAAAAAAATATATGTTTAGTAGTAATTTAGTCCGGCTCCTTGGTTGAATTATCAGCGTAGTTGCCTTCAGTTCATACTACTACTACTACTACTAATGTACTGTAGTCCAGTAAGTAAAAACCACAGGACGCTGAAATTCTAATATTTATTCAGTATTTCTCAATATACAAACCCTGTCGTTATAGCGAATTGCATTGTAAATGCTACGCAAACAACCTGTTTACACCAAACAGCTGCTGCACAGCGGCAGCTTATTTTTTTTTTTTTTTTTTTTTTTTTTGCTAGGGGCTTTACGTCAGCTTATTTTAGGTACCAGTATATTGTTTGACCTTTCGAATACATCCACTGGTGTCTGGCATTGTTACTATGTTATTTTCAGAACTGTTGTTCTGTATGTCACTGGTAACTTATTCCTAAGGCCTCCACATTTATTTCACAAAGGCACACGTAAAACCCGGACAATTACAGGAGATGCTGACAGAGACATTACATCCGTTCTACCTGCAAGATATATCTGATTGGTTGAAATACCTGTTTAAGGACACCCAGTTTCATTCTTGTCGTTAAAAGTAGTGATTGTGTCTGCTTTGCTTTCACGTCAGAGGCTAATGCTATAAACGACGTGACTTTACATGGACTCAAATATGTTACTTACCAATAGTTGTCAAGTTTCGATCAGTGCAGAATGTGTTTTAGTGGCTTCGTTCGTCTGATGTCTACATTTATCCACCTATATTAATGGTGAAATCAAACGTGCCTTTAAATGCACCACTAGACTGTTTGATTATATACGTAACTTTTGATGATTATTTCAATCACCTTGGAAACCTCCGTGGCTCAGGCGGCAGCGCGCCGGCCTCTCACCGCTGGATGCCGCGGTAAAAATTCCGGTCACTCCATGTGAGATTTGTGCTGGACAAAGCGGAGGCGGACAGGTTTTTCTCCGGGTACTCCGGTTTTCCCTGTCATCTTTCATTCCAGCAACTCTCTCCATTAACATTTCATTTCATCTGTCAGTCATTTACCATTGCCCCAAAGGAGTGCGACAGGCTTCGGCAGCCGGCACAATTCCTATCCTCGCCGCTAAATGGGTCTTCATACATTCTATTCCTGACCCGGTCGAAAGACTGGAAACAGGCTGTGGATTTTCATTTTTCATTTCAGTCACCTTCCTTAATATCACTATAGATCCTCCGCACCTGTCAACGGATGGATTGTAAGCCCCTAGCGTAAGCAATTAAAGGCATCTCTATGGCTGATCACTAGCTCGGTAATTGCCTCGCTTACCCTCCGCAGTTTCTTGGATCCCTCGACAATAAATTAGGGAATATTTACTAGCGTGTACCCTGCTGCATCCTAATCGAGTTATTTCGCCTTGGGGGAAGGGAATGTCTTAATTTCCAAACCATGACAACATTTCTGAAGTGTGGATTTTATGGATGTCTCTCATACCAAATCGGTCGAAAATGTCACCGTGTGCTTAGTAATGAACAAAGATATCCAAGTCTCCCTTCAGAACCCTGTGATATTATCAATGTTGAAGGTAATTTATATAGTATGCTGTCTGGCTTGAGAGGGAGTGTAAATATGATCAGGAGGGAGAAAGGTACTCCATCACCACATCGCCAAGGTACACCGCGCTTTTCAAACATCACTGAAATCATGAAGTATTTACCAAATCTTATTTTAATTGATCTCTGTTCGTAACTGGAATTGGTCAGCGTTACAAAGTAACTTTATGACTGTGTAGACATAATAAGCAATTATCTTCAATACTGGTCCGTGTAAATGTGACTATTTATATACATCATATATAAACGAATATAATCAAGGACTCAAATATGTTACTTACCAATAGTGATGAAGTTTCGATCGGTGCAGAATTTATTTTAGTAGTATCGCTCCTCTGATGTCTACATTTATCCACCTATATTAATGGTGAAATCCAACGTGCCTATAAATGCACCACTAGACTGTTTGATTATACACTTAATTTTTGATGATTATTTCAATCACCTTCCTTACTATCACTACAGATCCTCCGCACCTGTCAACGGATGGATTGCAAGCCCCTGGCGTAAGCAATTAAAGACATCTTTATGGCTGATCACCAGCTCGGTGCAGTCTATCAGAATAATTTTCGTTGTGTTTATTTTCCTATGCTACTATCTAAATGAAAATGGACCATGCCGTACCGAATTGTAAGGGATGTTGTTTGCATGGTGTCAGTGGAGAGATGGCGTGGAATGACATTAGTAGACGAATAATTTTGAGTGGTGTTTATAAGTGTTCAGAAGATCACAGTATGAAGGTACAGTTGGAATTCATGAAGGCAGGATGGGGAAATTATTCCTTATCTTTTACGAAGAGGAGTTACGAATTCACTAGACAAAATACTTCTTATAGTGAACAAATGCATTAGTTATTTTATCTGAGATATGGTTATGTGGGTATTTAGTTGTTGTAGTTAATATATAAAAGAGAGGGGGTATACGTCCCTGGACCACAATTGGAGTATGGTTCCAACGAATGGGAACCTCATCAGGATTACTTTATTCGAGAACCGATAAAATAAAATAAAAAAGCCACACGGTTTTTTCTGGGGGATTTCCGACAAGAGAGTGGTGTTACGAAAATGCGGTAAATTTCGGTCTGGGAAGACTGGGGAGAAAGGTGTTCGATTAAGCATTATGTTCCGAGCTGTCAGTGGAGTGATGGCGTGGAATGACATTAGTAGACGAATAATTTTGAGTGGTCTTTTTAACTGTACAGAAGATGACAGTATGAAGATACAGTTGGAATTCATGAAAGCATGATGGGGTAATTATTCCTTATCATTTAGTAAGAGGAGTTACGGATTAGAATAATTTACCAATAGAGGTGTTCAATAAAATTTTAGCTTCGTTGAAATTATTTCAGATACGACTATGTAAACAACATTATCTTTGCTAATGGTTTAACGTCGCATTAACATATCGAACGTTTTCTGTGAAGCAAGGATGGGAAACGGCTAGGATTTGGAAGGTAGCGGCCGTGGCCTTAATTAGGGTAGAGCCTCATCCGGTAAATGAGAGGTGCCACCTGGGCGACTTCCCTAAATGCAGATCGATAGTGACTGATGATGTTGAATGAAACTATCGCAAGACATTTTAACTTCATGAAAATGCTGCGTTTTACGAGATTTATTGTCACAATCGCCTCCTTAATAATCATTGTTATACAGCAGTCTAACAGATTTTATGAGATATATTCGATACTAAGAGCAATGGGCTTTGACTTTTTAGTTCTTAAAAGGATTATATTCAATTGTATTGCGGTATAATGCGTCTTGTCTTTCAGGATGCAGTTGGAAATTTGAATTGTTTTATGATTGCCCCCTTCCTTCCTAGAATGAGATTCGTAAGTGATGTGTGCCTATTATTCACTTCTGAGACTTATCACCTGACCGATAATATTCGTGTGTATTTCCCGGTTAATTTGCGCGCCTTCTATAAGGCTATCTAATGATTACAAATTTCTGTGCCAGATTTTCGGACTTCTAAGTCCCTGTAATTTTTAAGGCTGACGGCTCATTAATATTGTTGTTGTTCATTCAGACTTTCTATTTCTCAATTTTAAATTAAAAAGAAAAGAAAAACAAATACAATTTAAAAAATTGTTAATTTCTGCTATAGATTCCTTGTCCAGCCATTCAACCCACACGCTTCTTATCCCTCTGTGAGCCACGGATACGCCATGATAATAATAATTATTGTTTTTATTATTTAAATGAACTGTAGTTAGATGAAGGGAAATATGTGCATGTGATTTATAGTTACTGTGGGAATTGTCATTTCTTCTGATATCTTTGGTTCGAGAATTAGAACTCGTTACTGTAAGTCGCAATGGATAAAGGACGTACTTTAAGAAAATGACATCCAGGTACTAAAGTGACTTTTACTATAACCCACTTCACGTACATTAATATTAATATAACGAAATAATATAACTACTGCTGAGAATACTGCAGAGTAAATATACTACGTTCTTCCTCTTCTCGGTCATTTCATAACTACTTGGAGCTGGTACTAGTTGTAGATTAAGGTCATGTTTACGGCCGGATTATTTCCTCACGCCAACCCTGTGTGGAGGATTTTATTCACTTTCGCGTTTTTCTGTGGTGGTCGATACTGTTATGTGTGTACGTATGTAAATGAAGAGATACATCAAGACGAACGCAAATACCCAGCCCCAGTGTTGGAGGAATTAAACAGACGCTGCGAAAATCGACAGCCTGACCAGGAGTCGAACCCGTAACCCATTGAACTGAAGGCCACTACTCTACTAATTCTACAAGGAGCCATACATTTTCTGTACTTTGAAATTTAGTTCAGAGCTTCTAATCCTTAACTAGTACATCTAATACATAAAAACGAAATTATACTTAACGCCATTGCTTAATGAAATTCGTCAGAAAATAACTAATTATGAAGATCATTATTCATGCTAGAATCACTGTGTAATGTGTACTTGAAACTAAAGTGCCTCGATATATTTTCCCATAGCCTGAATCACCTACTGTACCTGTGGAACGAATGGTGTTAATTTTCTTGGAGGAAATCCATTAATTTTCTAGTATCTTTCAGTGAATCCATTCTACTTAGAATATTTTGTTCTATTTTTCAGTTTAAGTGAGTGGAAATTTATTTATAAAAACAGAATTTCTCTTTGGCATCAGTAAGAGCATATAACATCCATGCAATCTGCATTGAACTTCAAATTTTAAACCAAGATCATATTTAGATTATCTAAAATGAATACATAGGGGCTGCCTGGCCGGAGCGGTAAAGGCGTGCTCGGTTCGCCCGGAAGGACGTGGGTTCTAATCACCATCAGGAAGTCGTAAAATTTAAGAAAAGAGTTTTCCACTTCCGGAGGTGCATTTGGTCCTGAGGTTCACTCAGCCTACACCAAAAATGAGTACCAGGTTAATTCCTGGGGGCAAAGGCGGCCGGGCGTAGAGCTAACCACTCTACCCCATCACGTGCCGAGGTTAACAATGGAGGAAACCTTTACCTTCCACTCCTCCAAGGGCTTTCATGGCCTGTATGGAGGTGACTTTAAGAAAATGAATACATGATTTGATGTACAGCAAGGTAGGAGGAATATTTTATAACGAATATATCATTTGTATATCGTCGCTGCACGAGCAGTACCGCGTATCTGACAATACACTTCCTATCCATTACTTCCCTTAGGAATGGTGACGTCTCCCAGCCAGTAGTCAATTCAATTTTTGATGTCATCCTGTGCTGATGTGTAAAAGAAAATGAACCTTAACCTTAAACCCATTATACTGTAGGAGTGCGTAAATACGTCATGCAAAAAATCACCGGGCGAGTTGGCCGTGTGGTTAGGAGCGCGCAGCTGTGAGCTCGCATCCGGGAGACAGTGGGTTCGAAGCCCACCGTTGGCAGCCCTGAAGATGGTTTTTGGTTTCTCATTTTCACACCAGGCAAAGCTGGGGCTGTACCTTAACGGCCGCTTCCTTCCCGTTCCTAGGCCTTTCCTGTCCCTTCGTCGTCATAAGACCTATCTGTGTCGGTGCGACCTAAAGCAACTAGCAAAAATAAAAAATAAAATAAAAAGCAAACATAAATCCCTACAGTACCCTACGGTAAGGTTCACTTTCCTTTGCATGTAATCATAGGAAAATGAACACAACTAAAAGTGTTCTAAAAGACTGCATTATCCGTATGTGGATGGGATGCGTAACAATCCTTAAGAAAAAAAAATGGAATACAAGATCAGTGTCAGATGGGCGGTATTGCTCATGCTGCGACGATATGTAGGTTAATTATGGGGAAGTTTTATTGGTCAAAGGATTTTTTACGACGGTGACGGCTGTGTAGGTGTTGGGTTGGAACACATACATGTCGGGAATGACGCCGATATTTTACACTACAGTGAAATATCAAAATATCCACCGACACACATCTAGCAGTTCAGAAGCCATCAGATATTTGGAATCCTGCCAGTACCAAACCGACGATTCTGTTAGTTGAGAACTATGTGATATGTATTAGCGAGGGATCGTTTAACCTGTGAGAAAATAAATAATATATTGTCTGTTAGAATCATTAGTTCCGTGCACTTCACCCGACCATGAGACTCTGCGTGGATGGGTGAAGATGCATTGTAGCTAAGGGACATAAAATAAAGTAGCAGTGCCTTACTGCAGTGGTTTCCAAACGTTGGACCGTGGACCAGTCTTGGTCCTCAAAACTATTTCGCTGGCGAGGGCAAATTTTGTAGAAACATTCATGACGTTTATATAAATATTGAAGAAGCTGTAAAACAAAGTGAATTCAGTAATTCAGTTCGCATACGAAGACACAATGCATGAAAAGTTGTCTCATTCTGCCATTAAACATCTCTAGGTCCAAACAGATTGTCATCTCATAGTAGAAGAGATGAACCACAAGACGTTCTTGAGAGAAAGTGGTAGCACCCACAGGGTATCAAGTTACATCTGAAATTACGAGTGAGTGAGCTGCACATTTCAGGACTTGTAGCCGTTAGCTTACGTTCAAGAGTTGGTGGGTTCGAACCCCACTATCGGTAGCTCTGAAGATGAGATGGTATTTTCTTATTTCCATACCAGGTAAATGATGGGGTTGTACCTTCATGAAGGCCACAGCCACCTGGTTAACATTACTCACCATGCCTTATTTGATCGTCATCATAAGACTTGTCTAAGTTGGCGTGATGAAAATCGAATAGAAAAATCAGTCTAAAATGTATTCCAATTTTGAAATTTACTTCATTTTAATATAGGCAACTAAGCCAAGGATATGATTGATGCAATATAGATGAATTACAATGACTGCCATATGCACAGTGTAATTACAAAATAAAATTGAGTATACAGTGTAATATTATGTAATAGATACTAGGCTATAGGATAAAGCTTCATGAATATAATTACCATAATACTTTAAGTACTTGGATACATTACTCTTGAAAATAGATACATTTGGTGAAATTTTTACATTTTTTGGAAGTGAATTATACGTACTTATAGCAAAATGCCATAGAGAATTTGGAGCAAAACTAGTAGAATGAAACTGATTGTAGTGAATGTTATAAAAAATATTCTTGCTTCATAATTATGAATATATGAATTGGTAATTATTGATGTGTTTGAGTGTGATCTCACTTCATCCACTCTTGTTCTCTTCCAACATCGACAATATTACATTTGCGAGATCTAGACAGACTTTAATGTTTCTACTTAATGGTATTTCTTTGCTTTGTGTTATTTCCATTGAAGTGTCAAAGCTCTACACTTCTTTTACAATTCGCTTTACGTCACACCGACACAGATAGGTTTTATGGCGATGATGGGGTAGGAAAGGACTAGGAGTGGGAAGGAAGCGGCCGTGGCCTTAATTAAGGTGTGAAAATGGGAAACCACGGAAAAACATCTTCAGGACTGCCGATAGTGCGGTTCGAACCCACTTTTTTCTGAATACTGGACACTGACTGCACTTAAGCGACTGCAGCTATCGAGCTCGGTTCTCTACCCTTCATGCCCATGAGCTAAGACGGGATAGTGGTTTCGTTGTACTTTCCCTTACAACAGTAAACTCATCGGCACCACCTGCTGCCATCACCAACCAGATTGAAAACGATTCTAGAAATGTGTGAATTAGGAATATGGAGAGTCCAGTAGAATATACTCCAGCTCCTTACTTGGCTGAGCGGCCAGTGCACAGTACTCAATTCAGAGTACTCCAATTCCAATTCTGGCCTGGACCATAAATTTTAGCCGTGTGTGATTTTTTTTCCCAAGGCTCAGAGATTTGTATGTTCATCTCAATACGCACTTCTTCATTTACATACAACGCGCCGCATTACCAACCGCCACAGAAACACGCTTTTGTGAATACGAACCTTCACCCTGGGCTGGCGTCAGAACTAACATCTAGCCATAAAAGTGAGCTTAATCCACATTAGTACCAACACCACACAATAAGAATAAAGATCTCGAAGGAAGGAAAAAAGAAGAATAAGAATACATTTGAAATTATAGGTGACATGTTCAACCATATACTTACTCGTGGTAACTTATTTTCGCCTTCAACATTGAAGTCACGAACTGAAACGATTCTGGTATACGAACAGCAGGGAATTCGGCATTAATGAAATGCCTGTGATTTTGAAATTTGCAGAGGATGAATTATTTCATTAATGAATTTCGAATTTAAATACCGGAAACATTAACAATGAAATGTTATAAATGATCATTATGACACAATTTGCAGCGAAAAATATCTTCAACTTCTATTACACTGCAACTATCTACAGTTCGAAGAACAAACCCTATTATGTAAGCTCCACATAACTCGTTTCCTGTAGAAGAAATATCATAGAGCATGTTTGGAGGTGTTCTACGGTTGGATTCAAAACAATGTCTCTCAAATATAAGTTTCGACATAGTAACGGCGTTTAAATATAGTGGTGCAGTATTTAGTGTAGGTGAGCAACAGATCCGAAGATAAGAGAGTACTAAAACGAAGCTGGTCCGGGAATTTACTTTCTTCTTCTTCTTCTTCTATCGCTTTTTACACACCTGTGGGGTCGTGACATACATGTGGATTTGGCCATTTCTAATGGCAGAATGCCCTTCCTGACGCCAACCCTATTTGGGAAGAAGTAATCACTATTGCGTGTTTTTGTGGTGGTTGGTAATGCGGTGTGTTGTCTGAATATGAAGAGGAGCGTGCTGGGACAAACAAATACACCCAGTCCGCGAGCCAGAAGAATTAATCAGACGTGATTAAAATCCCCGACTCGGTCGGGAATCGAACCCGGGAATCTCTGAACCGAAGGCATCAACGCTGACCATTAAGCCAAAGTGTCGAACTGGGAAGCTACTGGATATACACAGTTGTTATTCTGCAAGGATTCGTAGTATTTACCACTATAATACTAATACAAAATGTTGAAATAAGAGTAACCAAAGCAATATCTACGTTCGGTATAAGTACATCATTGCAATAATCCTGTGAACATTTTGAAAAAAAATAATAGTATAGTTCTTTTGCATTTGCTTTCGAAGGCTGGGTGCGGGGATATTCATTATCGAGCCAGAAACCTGATGCCTACTGACAAATATCCTCATATTTCCAGACTTGAAGAACACTTCTATCATTGTACCATTGTGACTGAAGATCTCAACTGTAATTATTGCAAACAAAACATCTCGAGAGACGAGGAGTCCCAATAAACCATGGCTATAAAACCTCAAAAATATTCACTCCACAGTACATGCATAATTATCTGTTCGAGACTGGATAAACTAAACTTCATAACAGATCTCCACTACAGATTCAATTTGTCTATAGGATTCGGAAAGTATACTCCTACTACCACCACTACTTTCCTTTGGCTAGGGGTTTAACGTCGTACTGTCTTATCAAAGATTTTCAGCGACGCAAGAAAAGAAAGGGAGAGGATTAGGGAAAATATAATTCGTGGCCTTAATTAAGGAATAGTCTGAGCATTTGCCTATTGTAAAAATGAGGAAGCCACTGAAAACCATTTTCATAAGTCATCTTGTGATAAGCATTTACATAACGTGTGCAGGACTCCATTTAAACAGATGCCAATGGAAGATCTCCAATCGGAAACAGATGTGTTTATTTATCTGCACAAAAGTATTACTCACCTCACCTCGCTCTGACTGTGGAGCTGTATTTGGTATGTGGTCAGTAATTGTCCTCGATGAGATTTCCATGACTCCTTACTGGGCATCCTTTATCAAACAAATGAAGCTGTAGACCTAGAGTAGATAGCGGTACTTGGCCTCCCTACATGAACGCTAGTGTTTTCAGCTTCAGTCACTTTCCTTTCACATCATAGGCTATATAAATAGCTACTAAACAACCATTGACTATGAGGACACGCATTCCAATCAATTCGACCATTTTTGATGTTCATCCTTTTCGCTTTCTCATTTTGTCAGTAACTCCTTTCATTGAAACACTATGCAGTACTTTGTAGCGCAGCTCTCCACATTTTCATGCTTCTGTCCATTTGGGAAATTAAGGTATTTAGAAGGACATAATAATAATAATAATAATAATAATAATAATAATAATAATAATAATAATAATAATAATAATAATAATAATAATGGACCTCAGAAACGCAAACATAATATGTTCAACAGACATTCTAGAAAGGGACAACTTTAGACACATGATAAACAATTGGGAAGCTACATCAGAGCAACCACTACAAAAAAAGTACAGACCAGAGTGGTCGGCAGAATGTAATAAGTCTTCTCGGAAAGAATTAAACCCTATTGGAACAAGAAGAAGAACCCACATAAGAATTGATTGAGTTATTTGCTTAACGTATTCCAATATTGGGAGAATTCGCTACTACTACTACTACTACCAATACTACTGCTAATAATAATAACATATTATTAATATTAATAATAATAATAATAATAATAGTTTACATTTTTCGATAAATACGCCAAGATGTTAGAGTTTTGTCCTACAGGTGTAATTCATGCAGAATATGTTTCATTCAAAGCAAGGTCATCTCCGTATCGGCCGTAAAGGCCCTTGGAGGGGTGGTCAGCTATATTCCCCGGCCGCCTTTGTCCCCAGGAATTAACCTGTTACTCATTTTTGATGTAGGCTGAGTGAACTTGAGGGCCATATGCATCTCTGAAAGTGGAAATCTCGTTTCTTTAATTTTTTGATTTTCTGACGGTGAATCGAACGCACGTCCTTCCTGGTGAACCGAACTCGCCTTTACCAACTCGGCAAGGCAGCCCTTTCTTTCACTGAAGACACATTTAATTATTATCATAGTGATGATCGAGTGCAACGTTTGGTGTTGAACGAAGGATGCTCCAAAGCTGCCCCCAGGGCTACACAATTTGTCACATGTGCTTGATAGTCACGTGATTCCATGTGAGTGTAGCATTCGGTACGTTTAATAGATTTCAGACTTATTTTTATCCTTCCTGTCTCATATGTGTTAGTCAATTGTTCAAATCCAGAGATACCTGAAACAAACTGTCACTTTACTTTGGCTCGATGTCCACGTAAACTGGAGGTCCTGTGGCCGTGGTCATGATATCAGCAGTCACATAAAACTGCAAGATTTCTCTTGATCAAATTCGGCTTCTTCGAATATCGAATATTTATGACGCTTAGAAATCTTTGACCTTTTCATCTTAGATGACCTTTCTTTTCCTTTTATTAATACTTTTATTCTTCCTCTGGGACCTCTTCCTTTTGTACCTTCATTTAATGTTATTAGCGGCTATATTACCATTGTAGATGAAGGACGTAATATAAGAATAATAAATTAACATTATCAGGTAAATGGATGAATTTTGCTACATAGGACGTAAAATAATTAATGATGGAAGAAGTAATCCGGCAGTAAAATAATTAAGTTTAACATTGGAAAAGGAAGCCTTTATGACTAAGACATACACAGACATGCATGTCAAAATCTCGTTTTAAAAGTTTTTGAATGAAACGCGGCATTACAATATACAAGAGTGAAACGTAAAAAAATAATTGCTGCAAGAAAGAAAGGAAGGAATGATGGAAGGAAAGAAGAAAGGAAAGAGGTAAGTGGTATTGCGGAAGAATGAGGTGTAGAAGCGAGTAGGAATTAAGACAACGATTTGGCAATATTTGACTCGAAGGAGAGATGAATTGGTTGATCACATTCTGAGACATGCAGAACTTTTTCATTAAGTTTTGAAGAGAAGCGTGTAAGATAAAATTGAGCGAGGCAGACAAATGCATCAGACAAACAGATTAGGATGGATAAGGATGTGCTAGTTATGTAGTGACGAAAGGTTTGGTCCACGATTGGATATTGTGAAGAACTGCATCAGTCCAAGCCAATTGTGTAATACCTTAACTGTATCAGAGCAGTGCAAGGATTGATACAGGTAATAAATTATATGATTAATAATACCGTTATTTTCGTAATTAGCAATTGTCACTTTCAATTTTCTCCTTGCTCTTCGGGCTGAAGAATTTAAGCAGTTATAGATAAGTAGTTAAGAAGTTATAGATCGATGCTTTCAAAAGCAAGAATAATAGTCAATATTATTTTCCAAACTGTGTGGAAACTTAACGTTTCGCGAAGATTTTGCTCAGCTTCTTCAGGAGTGAAACATGACATAAACACTGGATTCAATCGACCGTGGTTCTATTGATGACAATGTACTACTGTTGGTCCATGGCTCATAAGGTATACTCGAAGAAATAGTTCATGTAACCATATTTACACATAACTTCTTCTCGATAGTAGGAAAGAAATAGAAAATGTAACGGATAATATTGTCTCAGTTTACTGGACTCCTTGAAACTAACGTTACTACACAGACAGGTAGAGTGTTCTTCTATCCGAAAAATTTACAAAACTACGTAAAGTTATTTAACAGTTCACACGTGTTTGAGTTTTTCACTCGACACGGCATTTGTATTCACACACATTCGAACACACGGCCTTCTGGACCGTTGAACTCTTGCTCTCCTACAGTCCTATCGCAGTGCAGCCTCATTTTAGATCAGTTCATTTCATAACTCTGCATGCCCCGTAATCAAGGCTGTCTTTATTCACTGCAGTACTCCTGACGCACAATTAGCGTACGTATCGTCGTAACCCACTCGTGCTTGATTTCAAGACTAACTCACTCAAGTCTGCTCTGCGCTCCTACAACTGCGTCTTTATGTAGGCTCATGGAAGTTTCTCGTATTTTTCACTTCCAGAACATTTTGGTGCCTGCTCCATTGTTTCTAGCTTCTTCTAGGAATTCCCTTGCAGTGAGTCCGAAAAATTCGTGGGCATTATTGTTTTATCGCTGCTGCGCCATCATTGTCACCTCCCGCTAACAATGCAGTATTGTTTGTCCCCATGCGCTCTTGATCTTCATTGTCACAATTTTTAATCAAAAATAAAAGTCCATAAGACTGGAAATCAGGTTAAGAAAGACAAAGAAGAAAACATAATAAAGTTCCACTCATAATATTTAAGGTTTTCGAAGACGCCGAGAAGCCAGAATTTTGTCCCGCAGGAGTTCTTTTACGTGCCAGTAAATCTACCGACAAGAGTCTGACGCATCTGAGCACCTTCAAATACCACCGGACTGAGCCAGGGTGGAACCTGCCAGGCTGGGATCAGAAGGCCAGCGCCTCAATCGTCTGAGCGTCTCAGCCCGGCCCGCCTACTTGATCTCAGAAGGCCATTGTTCTACTGCCTGAGCTACTCAGCCCTGCAAAGAAGAACTAAATGATGTGAGGCTAGGGAAGAACAATGAAAATAAAGAATGGAATGATAAACGCCTCGCATAGAGTAATATAGTGAGCTGTGTGTTGACGGGTGAGGGTAGTTTCCCTTTGTTTTCCTACCTGAGGTTGTTGCTATTACGTTACAGTCCACCAGCTCAACGCAAAGCGCACATATTCACAGCAGGGACTGGCTGCATTAGGAATGACATTTCTTGCATGCTCATACTTCTGTCTCCTCCACGTTATCAAAGCTAAGGATGAAATTGAGACACAAAGATTAAAGGAACAAACTTGTTCTAGCTAGTACCAGAAAGAAAATCTAGGCTCTCCTAAGGGTCTCATGTTTAATGCCGAGAATACGAATGTTCTCTTAATGTTGAGAACATCCTATTGAAAATGTCATAATATATTGCTTTTATCTGGCAAGTCAACCCTTCCTACAGCGACGGTTGATATAAGAGGCTACATACCCAGACTATATCACTACCCAGAAGATTATTTATTCTCAACTGTGCTATCTGTTCTTTGAGTGTTCCCTTGTGATATGCAGTGTCCGAAGGGCCAGATCAGTCAGAGCATTTATCTGGAAACATTTTTAAAGAAGCGTACGGGAATGGTTAAGGAATCAAAGAGTGATAGTGAGCAGGATTATGGAGGGTGGGGTTTTGTCGCGCTGAGCCTAATTAAAGTCACTCCCTGGAGACACCCCACCACACTCCATCTTCCGCCCCTGGCCCTCAGCCGTATTCAAATGGTGGTTTAAATCTTTCATACCGGTCGGGAGGTGGCAATTCCCTTGTGCACGTTCTAGGCTTGTGCTGTGGCCAAGAACAAGAGTTACTATTGTGATCTATTGTTCCTCCATCTGTCCAATTAGCTTACAAACGTTTTCGACAATAATGAAGCCAATTTAGTCCATATTTTTGCAGTCGTCACCCTGTAACGACACAGAACTCGGTACCTTCCTTCCGGGAGGAAAAACGGAGAGAAAGCAGTAGGCCTACACTAGGGCATCTTCCACACTAAGAACTTTGGGCAGACGAATGGCTCGACCTTCTAGCTGTTAAAGATCATTTTCATGTGTAACGTGTAAAATCGTATTATTATTATTATTATTATTATTATTATTATTATTATTATTATTATTATTATTGGTACTGTGTTGGGAGATGGGAAAGACATTCCTAATTCAATTATACCTAAGCACGAATTCTTCTAGTGATCTGCGCACTGAATTCAAACAGTTGTTAGACATCTTGGTGGAATTCACTGCTTCTGTATACGAGATGAATCAGCTGCCCCTTCCAATATTTTGTTCTGCAACCCAAAGAGCGTGTGAGATAGCGAGTTCGATACTTCTTTACCGGGCGAGTTGGCCGTGCGGTGCGGTTAGGGGCGCACAGCTGTGAGCTTCCATCCGGGAGATAGTAGGTTCGAACCCCACTGTCGGCAGCCCTGAAGATGGTTTTCAGTGGTTTCCCATTCTCACACCAAGAAAATGTTGGGGCTGTATCATAATTAAGGCCACCGCCGCTTCTTTCCCACTCTTACGCCTTTCCTATCCCATCGTCACCATAAGATCTATCTGGGTCGGTGCGACGTAAAGCTAATTGTTAAAAAAATACTTCTCTGTTAACATCCGGAATGGTACTAATGCATTATTAGCACATCCTGAAAATGACTCTGAACACCATATCACTATAGATATTTCAGTCATTTACCATACGTAACTTCTTTACATTTGGCTTTACGCCGCACCCCTCAGGTAGGTCTTATAACGGCGATGGGACAGGAGAGGGCTAGGAGTGGGAAGGAAGCAGTCGTGACCTTAATTAATATACTCTCCAGCATTTGCCTGGTGTGATAATGCGAAATCACGGAAAACCATTTTCAGGGCTACTGACTGTGGCGTTCGGACTCATTGTCTCCCGAATGCAAGCTCACAGCTGCTCGCCCCTAACCGCATGACCAACTCGCTCGGTTATACGTCATTCCACCACGTAACTACTTAATATGTCGTGCCAAATGACCGGATGTAACAAAATGCAAAATTAACGCTTATAATTACGTGACAGTGACGTAGAGAGCATACGTAACAATGAATTGGAGGAGTAACTTACCCCAACGCATTTTCAATGCGGCTTACTTGCAGGTGTGGCGTGGCGCATATTAGCAAAACACTAGCCTACCAATGAACGGGACCTAGTATTGGTAGTTCGAATCCTACGTGATGTAAATATTGTTATCTCTATTTGAAGATTCAGTGCTTAAACGAAGGCCAGTGCGCTCAACGCGCAAGAAGTTAAAAGCTACTACTATTGTTTTTGTCCACTGCGTGGCTGTTTGTGGATGATGTTATTCTGTACAGAGTAATAAATAAGTTACAAGATTGTGAACAACTGCAAAATGACATCAATAATGTTGTGAGATGGACAGTAGGCAATGGTATGATGATAAACGAGGTTAAAAGTCAGGTTCTGAGTTTCACAAATAGGAAAAGTTCTCTCAGTTTTAATTACTGCGTTGATGGGGTAGAAGTTCCTTTTGGGGATCATTGTAAATACCTAGGTATTAATATAAGAAAAGATCTTCATTGGGGTAATCACATAAATATGATTGTAAATAAAGGGTACAGATCTCTGCACATGGTTATGAGGGTATTTAGGGATTGTAGTAAGGATGTGAAGGAGAAGGCATATAAGTCTCTGATAAGACCCCAACTAGAGTATTGTTCCAGTGTATTAGACCCTCACCAGGATTACTTGATTCAAGAACTGGAAAAAAAAATCCAAAAACAGCTCGATTTGTTCTGAGCGATTTCCGACAAAAGAGTAGCTTTACAAAAAAGTTGCAAAGTTTGGGCTGGGAAGACTTGGGAGAAAGGAGACGAGCTGCTCGACTATGTGGTATGTTCCGATCTGTCAGTGGAGAGATGGAGTGGAATGACATCACTACGCGAATAAGTGTGAGTGGTGTCTTTAAAAGTAGGAAAGATCACAATATGAAGATAAATTTGGAATTCCAGAAGACAAATTGGGGCAAATATTCGTTTATAAGAAGGGGAGTTATTGACTGGAATAACGTACCAAGGGAGATGTTCAATAAATTTAGAATTTTCTTGCAATCATTTAAGAAAAGGCTACGAAAACAACAGATAGGGAATATGCCACCTGGGCGAGTGTCCTAAATGCAGATCAGTAGTGATTGATTGATTGATTTATAGTGATTAAGTATTTCAGGACCTTCAAAACCAGCAGACTGAGTCGGGATCCAACCCACCTAATTGAGCTAAGAAGGCCAGTGCTCGACCACCTGATCTACTCGGCCCGTCAGGAAAAAAGCTAAATGAGGTTTGGATAAGGGGATAGTAAAGGAAATAAAGAATGGGGTTTTAAAAGACTCGATCGGAAGGTGACGATTCTCATGTACGCTTCCTAGGCTGGAGCTGTAGCCGTGGTGTCTAAGTGTACACACTACACGCCTCATGGCCAACCTCCACAGAGATATGTAATGGTGAATACATACCTCTACGTGGGATTGGCGTTTTGTGTGGTATCCGGACAGGCGATGTCCGAATGCAAAAAAGTTTGCGCAATGTTGATGGAAGGGGTATTTCAGACAATACCACCTGCCCGAGAAAAGGCTGTAACGTCTGGTGAGAATGAGGAGAATGTTCTAGATACAGCTGGCAATAATCCTCGCACAACAGGTGAACATCAGCCATGCTTCTGTACTACAAATACTGCATGCTTATAAATATCATCCTCACCATCTACAGATAAACCAAAAGCTCTACTGGCGAATCTCGAATTTCTGCCAGTGGCTGTAAGGAAATATGGAAACAGAGGCAGCATTCCTGTCGAATATCCTGTTCTCGAAGGAATCGTGACCCCACAAAATGGTATCGTCAACCGTCACAACGTACACTGTTGGAGTGCTGAGAATCCCCACTGGGTGCGACAGGGAGCCTATCAAAGGCAATGAGGAATGGATATGTGGTGTGGATTCTTGGGTGATCGCCTTATTATACCTTATTTACTTGAGGACCATTTAAGAAACGTACGCAACTGGTAATTTCTACGCCATGAACTCTCACTTTTAATGGAGGATGTGCCGCTTGGAGAACGTGTAACGACGTGGTTTCAACAGGATGGAGCCCCAGCATGTTGGATGTTAGTCATCCGTAACAATCTGAATGAGACGCATCCAGAAAACGGTAGGAAGGGAGAACCTGTCTCTTGGCATCCCAGGTCACTGGATGTTACTCCATTAGACTTATTCCTGTGGGAACATTTGAAACATACAGTTTACACCCACGAGCCAGAAAATATCGAGCACCTTCGACAAATCATCGCCGAAATAACCAGATCAATAACACCGGTTATGCTACAGTTTGTTAGAAGAACCATCCAAAAGACGTGCCCAGATGTGCGTAAACAAAAACCAAGCAGACCTCACTTCGAGTAATTGCCAACGTAACTAACCACTGTTAGTACAGTTTAATAACCCCACTACATACCCCGCTTCCTTTTGACCCTGATGTTAGATCGGACCTTCATTTCATTCACTGAACACGTGGATAAAAGGGGATACTTCAAGTACATTAAAGGATAGTAAAAATTAACAAGTTAAAAATAAAGGTGTGTTTTACCCCGGACTCGAAGCTATCACATGCAAGACTGGCCCACCGTACCATTCGGTTTGTTCTTACAATCTACAATGGTGGAGGGCAAGCAGATTATAGGTCATATGATAGCTGTAATTGCAATTGGCTTTACGTCATACCGACACAGGTAGGTTTTATGGCGACGGTGGGATAGGAAAAGGCTTGGAGTGGGAAGGAAGCATACATGGCCTTAAATATGGTACAGCACTAATATTTGCCTGGTGTGAAAATTGGAAACTACGGAGAACTATCTTCAGGTCTGCCGACAGAGGGGCTCGAACCCCACTATCTCCCGAATGCAAGCTTACAGCTTATCGCATGGCCAAGTCGCTCGGTTGTATGATAGTTTTAACACGGTCGCAATGCCCATTTCGTTTTACAGAGACGTTTTATTTACATTTCATATAATTTGGAGAGCTCACTCGTGGGGTCTATGATATGATAATTTTATAGCATAAATGATTCCTGTTTGTGTGGGCCACAAATACAAAGATATCTGTACTTTATGTGCGCTTGTTCAGGGCGTATATGACTGCGGATTGCATAAAGCAATATTGGTAGAGACAGCTGTTTTACCTGGTACAGTATAACAATTCTGCACGTACATACCCTACTTCAGAACTAATTAGGATAGCCTTCATTCACAGTCTTCAGTTCCATGAGTTCGGACCATTAAGTAGTATTAAAACAACTATCACAAGCCCATTTAAAACACAGGTTTCAGTTCCACACAACAGTATGTCTACAAAATTATTAGCCCGATGGTTGACTGTATCCTCAGTTAACAGTGTCAGATGATATGTGGTTATTGGGAAAATGTAAGAGCCGAGATCAGTGCCAAAACAAGGCTTAGCAGGCAAGATGAGGACTGAGATAGTCATTGCTTTCCACACGAGGCTAGAAAGTGCTATTCCAGGACAACTGACACTATGAATACCACCTTTCATAACCCTCAGACACACAAGTTGTCCTCTGAATATTCAGCACCATCCAAACCTCAGCACCTTCCATACTGCCACACCGGGCGAGTTAGCCGTGCGCGTAGAGGCGCGCGGCTGTGAGCTTGCATCCGGGAGATAGTAGGTTCGAATCCCGCTATCGGCAGCCCTGAAGATGGTTTTCCGTGGTTTCCCATTTTCACACCAGGCAAATGCTGGGGCTGTACCTTAATTAAGGCCACGGCCGCTTCCTTCCAACTCCTAGGCCTTTCCCATCCCATCGTCGCCATAAGACCTATCTGTGTCGGTGCGACGTAAAGCCCCTAGCAAAAAAAAAAAAACATACTGCCACAGCCATTAATGCAGCTGAGACTTCGGTGGAAGCTACATGTACTCTGCCCTATACAAAGAGGCAGATGCAAAAATTCTGCTCAGGAAAACGTAAATAGCAACAGGCGACCACGCAACGGTATCGATACTAAAATAAAGAGATGTTTTCACAGCAATCATTAAAAGGTGGATTTTGGAGCCACGAGAATTCAAATTATAGTTGGTAAAGTTGAAATAATTTACCATTGTTTACAATTTCTAAGTCAAATATAGTGGCTCGATGTTCCGGTTCCAGGCTGTTCTTCCTCCAGTTAATTAAAATAGAATCTCTAATGATCGTGTACTGAGAAGGGATTAACTTTATTCAGATTTATTTTCATTCTTTTTCAAGACCATCGGTTTCAAAGAGTAAACTTGCAGATAGTAAAGACACTGACTGTTGTAATTGAGAGAATGTATTTGATTATTTTCGATACCAAGAGTTAAATGAACTTACTTCGACTTGCGTCATAACGCATTTAACAAATTGTTTATCCAATTTGTTTAATGAATAGTGACATTTCTTGTAAATGTGTTACTGAACATATCAAAAGTTTTAAGGCATAATTACCGTGCATGTTCAGAATAAATTGAGAAATATCGAAACAGGAGTGTGACAGGAGAGGACAATTATTATTCTTAGGACGCCGTCTCCTAGGAAGGTTGGTGATTCAATTTGTTATGATAACTCTCGAAACAGCTGCTTGAAATATTTCGATGGAAGTTTGTCTACAACAATGGCGCAGATTTTTTAGCCCACACATCGTTTTTCTTCGATTCCCTCCTCGATAATGAGTTGGAGAAGTTAACTTCTCATGATGAAACAGAGCTTTCGTTCCTTGTTAGAAGCTCCGTTTTATATTATTTAACATGTTGAGGACTTCCACATTGGTTTTCCTTTGTACAAGTAAATTTCGAAAGCTTCAGTCCGCCTCTCCAGCAAAAGACTGAGCGTCCAGCCTTTGAAGCCTTACAGAAGGGCAGGAAGAACTTAGCATCGCAACATGCGAACTTGGAGTTGAAGTTTGAGACGTCTACTGGTGAATAGAGCCCTCACACGTTTGAACACATTTTTGGCTTGAACAATTATTAAAAGAATTTAAGTTAGCTTTATGCTGAATTACTATTTACGGCGTTTATCAACGATCCACTGAACGAAATTAGAAGTGAATGCAGCTCGTTTGTGGACTGCATAATATACAGAAAAATAGAATGCTGGCGATCTAAATATACTCCATAAGTGGTCACTCGATAACGAAATGAAATATAAATTCTCGAAAATGCTGTCTCTTAAGAACAGGAAAGAAAGATGGGCAAGGGTTCTTTCAATAATGTCTTAAATCGGACGCTCTTGCAGAGTGTGACTCACGCAAGTACCTAGGAATACACATAAAGAGAGATCTAAAATGGGATACCCACACAAGAAGTATAATTTCTAAAGCGTATAAGTATTTACACTTCGTGATGAGGGTGCTAAAGTGCAGCAGATCCCACTGGCCAGTCTTGGAATATAGAGCAGCCGTATGGGGCCCATGCCAAACAGGACTCATTAAGGAACTTTATACGGTACAGCGAAAGGCTGCAAGATTCGTGCTTAATGATTTAAACCCTAGAAGTAGTGTAACAAGTATGATAGAAAAACTTGGACCGGGCGAGTTGGCCGTGCGGTTAGGTGCGCGCAGCTGTGAGCTCGCATCCGGGAGATGGTGGGTTCGAATCCTACTGTCGGCAGCCCTGAAGATGGTATTCCATGGTTTCGTATTTTCACACTAGGCAAATGCTGAGGCTGTACTTTACTTAAGACCACGGCCGCTTCCATTCCGCCCCACTGTCGGCAGCCCTGAAGATGGTTTTCCGTGGTTTCCTATTTTTACAGCAGGCAAATGCCGGGGCTGTACCTTAATTAAGGCCACGGCCGCTTCCTTCCAATTCCTAGGCCTTTCCTATTCCATCGTCGCCATAAGACCTCTCTGTGTCGGTGCTATGTAAAGCAAAAATAGCAAAAAAATAGAAAAAATTAGGCGGGAGACACTGGGGACTTGAGGGAAACGAACACGGTTATGTGCCATGTATAATGCCTACACGAGTAAGCCAGCTTGGAGAGAGTTAAGCAGTCGACCAGAAAAGCCCTGTTACATAAGTAGGATGCTGCTTGATGATGCTCGTTGTTTTAAGGGGCCTAACATCGAAGGTCATCGGCCCCACATAAGTAGAACAGATCATCCGCATGAAGTAAAAATCAGACCGCAGAAAACTTTCATCATCTTTCATCATCTGTTTACCCTCCAGGGTCGGTTTTTCCCTCGGACTCAGCGAGGGATCCCACCTCTACCGCCTCAAGGGCGGTGTCCTGGAGCTTCATACTCTTGGTCGGGGGATACAACTGGGGAGAATGACCAGTGCCTCGCCCAGGCGGCCTCACCTGCTATGCTGAACAGGGGCCTTGTGGGGATGGGAAGATTGGAAGGGATAGACAAGGAAGCGGGAAGGAAGCGGCCGTGGCCTTAAGTTAGGTACCATCCCGGCATTTGCCTGGAGGAGAAGTGGGAAACCACGGAAAACCACTTCGAGGATGGCTGAGGTGGGAATTGAACCCACCTCTACTCAGTTGACCTCCCGAGGCTGAGTGGACCCCGTTCCAGCCCTCGTACCACTTTTTCAAAGTTCGTGACAGAGCCGGGAATCGAACCCGGACCTCGGGGGATGGCAGATAATCACGCTAACCACTACACCACAGAGGCGGACCCGCAGAAAACTAAGTATTGTAAATATTCGTTTGTAGATCGGGAAATTGATGATTGGAATGCATTACCTGCAGCTGTCTTAGAGCCTTTTCCCAAAAATGTAAGGTGCTTGAAGAATAGACTCCGGTCTTCTGTAAATTGTGTGTAAATACCTATGTGATGGTGTCATGTTTTAATGCAACCCTCAGCCCACTGTAAATTGCAGTATTAAGGCATACTTATTATTTACGGTATGTGTGAATTTTGATATGAGCGTGCTGTACTCACATTGCTAAGATAATAGTAATTCGACCCCTCAATCATCTGTAAGTCACGGCGTAAATTTTTGAAGTACTTCAGGTAGGCGTGAATTTGTATAAGCTAATAGTAAGCTCATCACTTAGTATTGTAAGCCGTTCCATGGCTAAATGGTTAGCGTGCTGGCCTTTGGTCACAGGGGTTCTGGGTTCGATTCCCGGCAGGGTCGGGAATTTTAACCATAATTGGTTAATTCCGCTGGCACTGGGGCTGGGTGTATGTGTCGTCTTCAGCATAATTTCATCTTCATCACGACGCGCAGGTCGCCTACGGGGGGCAAATCAAAAGACCTGCATTTGGCGAGCCGAACTTGTCCTTGGGCACTCCCGGCACTAAAAGACATACACCATTTCCATTTCCATTGTAAGCCGTAGTGTCAATCACTAGAAATACTTAAATTGTACGTGAATTTGTATATGATAATGCTGGATTTAGAAAGTTAAACTAGTAGTATTTCTTGTAATATTTCCTTTCCATGGAATTCCTTGCTGTGCTCTTGTTGTAGTAGTTGCTGTTTTTGTCAGGTAATTATGTCTTAACTTTATTATCATCCTACTGTAAGTGATAATTGCTACTGGCATATTTTCCAATTGTGATTATTACTCCAACCCCTTGGCTGAATGGTCAGCGTTGAGGCGTTCAATTCAGAGGGGTCCCAGTTTTGATTCCCTGCCGGATCGGGGATTTTAATCACATATGATTAATTCTTCTGGTTGTTTGTGTTTGTCCAACACGCTCTTCTTCATATTCCTACAACACATCACACAACAAATCATCACAGGAACACGTAAGAGTGATTATATCCCTTTACATATGGTTGACGTCGGGAAGGGCATTCGGCAATAAAACGGGGCCAAATCCACATGTACGACACATTTCGCTCCAGCGACCCGACAAGGTGTCGGAAAAAGTGTAGAAGAATATGAATACTACAGTGTTATTATCATTTCTGGACATTTCCGTAATTTGGGCTTCAGAGTTCATCAAATTGGATCCCTCGCATCTAGATAGAGCACGATCTAATCGACTGATAGTGTATATTTGTCAATGGACACTGGACAGCATCCAACAGCCCCCTTATATGGTAAATTATACTCTCTCCTAGTGCTTGCACAAGAGGCTGTGTACTGGCACGGAACTGCTCGACTCACCTTAGAAAGAAGATGTCGTTGGTGATTCTTCACTTCATTCACCCACTTCATCTTCATCGTCATCTTAATCTTGCTGAGGTTCAGTCAAGTCATTATTAAAAGTTATTTCTCTTTCTGCTGGTTCTGACGCGTAAATTTTTAACAGATCGTACACTTCATCAGCAATTGCCCTTTCTGTTTCTGAAAGACTGGAAGTTTCATAGCCTTTCTTTTCCAACCTGGTAACAAGCGTTTTGCAATATTTAATATGTTCATAATGTCCGACACTGTGATCGACAGCACACAGTTTAACAAAGAGCACAATGAACAAGATACAACGTTCCGTCAGTCTGCACGTTGTTTACCTTGTGCCTGCATGTCGAACGCAGCACGTGCTTCCCGTTGTGTAGCTATCCACAACACAAGAGGAGGTTTCTCCTTTCAGATTGTATTTTTTATTTTATCGCGAATATTCCTGTTGTAAAAATATGCACACAGGCATAGATTGTAAAGGTGAATACGATAGTATGAAAATAGTTAATATCTCTTTCTGACTCAAGATAAGGTTTGCTTCTTTATCTGCTTCTTCATATTGCATTATACCCCACCTTTTGGCACAATCTTCATCTAAAAGCTCTGAGAATGTAGTGGTCAGAAAATCTTTATAAAATTCTCGGACTGTTTTTCTAATATGTCCTCATCACCGTGCCTATATACCATTAGAATACCTAATAATCTTGTTAAGTTTTCAGTTCCACAAAATGCCATCTTTTTCTGCAGCCTTCCTTTTAACTTACGAGAATGATCCACGCAACATTAATAGTACGGTTTTTCTACCCAATTGTTAAAATCACTCCATGCAGCTTGTTGCTATGGAGTTTCAGACATTTCTATAAACGATTGTTGTACATATTCTAGGACTAGCTGATGTACCCGTGCTTCGCTACGGAATTCTACATTGTACAGAATTGTAGGAGAAGTAGTGTGCATGTTGTGAGTAAGATTGTACTAAATGGCACAGCTCTTAACGTCACCACAGAAACGCGACGGGGAAGTTACCATACGTTTTTCTTATGTGAAAACTAGGTTAGGGAAATTTCAGTGAAATGGCAGGCCCTCTTACCTACTCTGAGTCACAATCCAGTTGGAGAGTTTTCATCATGATGGTAGGCACACTTGTCTACTGTGAGACAAAATCGAGTTGGGCAGTTTTCATTCTAATGGCAGACACTCACTCCCCATCTGCCTTTTTCATCCTAAGAAAGACTGTCTTTGTGCTTTCCCAAGTGAAGTCAACATAGGTCATTACAATGTCGCGAGTAAAAGCAATGCTATCGTATGAAATACTTGATCAAATAAAAAATCACACATTTTCAAATTTTTGACGAACAGTACAACGCTAACAGTCCCAAGTTCGAGAGCTGAAATGACCAGGCCGCAGACAGCCGTGAACACTCCTCTGACATTATTCCGTTAAGCGTGTACACTGCTCATTCCAATTAGTGCCTCAGAGTAGGGATCGAATAGCTGGAATATTATGATGTACCAGTGCGTTACGTTCTAGTAGTATCAGGAAATTTATGAACCAGAGGAATGGCATGCTAAAGAAGACGGTTATCTAACTGCCCAGTTAGTTCCCGCCAATACGCAGGCAGGCTCTTATACTTCGTACGCAGCAGTAATCCCAACTATCGGAGATGAGTGTCAGCAAGGGACACAAAGCACATCAAGCAAACAATGGTCAATGTCATGTTATTGTTGATCAATTTTATGAGCTTTTTATATCGTAGGCCTTCACATTGAGTTTTCTTCCGACTCTGTGATATTAGGGCATCTAATGTAAAGTGAGTCCTTTCATTATTAATATTAGTATTATTATTATCAGTAGTAGTAGTATTGTTATTGTAATAATAATAATTACTTTTAACAAATACATCGCAAACGGGAAATATCCCGGTGGCAATGGTCATTGCAGTAGTGTAATAATAAAGTAAAGTTAACATAATTACCCAACAACAACAGCAACAAACAACAAGAGTACAACAAGCAATTCTATGGAAATAAAATATTATAGGAACTACTACTAGTTTAAATTTCTATATCGAGTAACATCATATACAAATTCACTCACAACTTAAGTATTTCCAGTGCTTAACACTACGGCTTACAATACTATAGGTTGAGCTTACTACTAGCTTAACATTACAAGTAATAAAAAAGTGAAGTTAAAATATAATTACCCTACGACAACAACAACAACAAAACAAAAACAAAAACAAAGACGAGTACAACAAGGAATACCGTGTAGAGAAAATATTACAAAAAATACATTAACATTCTAAATCCAGCAGAAAATCACAAATTCAGTGTCCGTCGTTTACAGCTTTTACTTTTCACTTTACACTAGCACTAATCATCATCTTAAATGATTTGATACCGGAGGGTAATCTATCAAAGACCGCTCCAAATAATTTATTCCAATCCCTTATGGTCCTGTTTACGAAGGAAAACTTGCCCACATCAGTATGCTGGTTTCAGACTCTAATTTTATGATTGTGATCGTTTCTCGATAAGTACGAGGGAGATTCCAACCTATTACTAATACTACTCCAGGAAGCCCCTCCCGTGTAGTTCTTATAAAGACCACATAGACATGCACTAGTTCTTCTAGATTCGAGACTTTCCCAAATAACGGTATTTCTCCAACTCCCGTTTACGAAACGCATCGCTCTTCCTTGAATTTTTTCTAGGAAATTTATTAAACCTACCCTGTACGGATCCCGGCAAGCAGACCCATATTCAATATCGGTCTTACAAAACATTTATAAGCTTTACTTTTGGCACCAGAATTAGCTTTCTTGAGATTCCGCATAATAAAATGTAACGACCTCCATGAATTCTTAACTACATTTTCCACTTGCTCTGACCAGTTTAAGTCTTTTCTAATACAGTAGTAACAGCTAAGTAAATACAACTATCAACTTAACACTCCTCCCCCCCTACTCCGAAGTTCGTAATCCCTCTTTCCTGTCATTTTTCTTTTAGTGAAACACAATGTCTTGCTTTCTCCACTGAGGATTTTCATCCGATTTTCAAGCGCCCATTTTTCAATCATTTCTAAATCCTGCTGAAGCAATAGTTCGTCACCCTCTGTTTTTATATCCGGGTATATGACGCAATCATCAACAAAGGGGAGCACTTCCGATTTGATGGAATCAGGCATATCATTCATGAAAAGTGTGAAACGTATTGGCCCAATAACACTACCCTGAGCTACACCAGACGTAATGTTTACTGAAGGAGATAACGTTTCTTTCACACGCACCCTCTGAGATCTTTCATTGTTCTCATATCACCATAGTACCATTCTGATGTCAATGTCCGTACGCGTTAATGTGTTAAGGAGGATGTCCTGTGGCTTAAGATTGAGTGCCTTGGCAAAATCAATTACTACTGCATCGATCCTTGACCCATTGTCGAGCTTATCCGATATACCTTGATATACGGAACAGAGCTGGCTTTCGCAGCAGAAGCCTTTCCTGAAACCATGCTGCCCCTTAAATATCATTCCAGAAGAGTCCCATTTTAATCTCAAATAATCTACTATTAATTGTTCCATTTGTTTGCATACGATTGACGTCAAACTTACCAGTCTGTAGTTATTCAAGTCGCTCTTATCACCCCTTGTGAATAGTAACTACAATGGCCGATTCCCAATCGTCTGTATCCTTCGTATTGCTCAGTGATATATTAAAGATTCTCATTAAGTAAGGTAGGATAGCTTCATCCCCATGTTTAAGTGCATCTCCGGAAATAAAATCTGGCCAACAAGATTTTTTTTTTTGAGTTTGGAAAGACCTTTACGCAATAATGAAGCTTTAATTTGGAAATCATTATTGGTTTATGGGTAATTGTCCCTGAATAACTGTGCCGCCGGATTAAAAACTTTTTCCGTAGTGCTTATTTAATGCAACCGCTTTATCTATATCTCTTGTCACCAGCAAACTCCTTTATAATAAGAATGAATTGACTTGTTCTCTGCCTTCAATCTTGGTTATATATTAAAAAGAAAAGTGTTCTAGGAATTTCGATATTCATTTAGGGTAATGTCAAGATATTTCTCTTCGGCCACTTTCTTTTCTGCTGGCAAATGCTTCATCATTCTTCTATACTCTGCGTTACACGCATCATTACTGTTTCTTTTGTTCAACGCTCTCCTAGTCTTACGTTTAAGGTTCCTAATAGTCGCGGTGTAGTACGGAGGATCTAAGTTTTCCCTAATTATCCTTTAGAGAACGAATTTATTCAGTCCCTATTTAAAATGGTTTTGAAATTCTCCCAAATGTCGTCCATACCCTTGACCTCCTTTAACCATTTAGCGTAGCACAACCTCAAATAGTTTTGAAAACCTACGGAGTCTCCCCTTGTATGTCACCAAATAGTATTAGAAATTCCACATGCCTCATATTACGAGTTCTCCAAGAGAGATCGAGTACCACTGCACTTTGGTCACTCCCTCTTGTCTTATTATTCAGGCGATCATTTCTTTACGATTTTTTCTCATCTTTATAATCATCTTCACAATTTTCCTTGTCGATATGGACCGATGACCATGCGAGTTTACACCGTTAGACAATTAAAACTAAATCCATCGCCAATTAACAGGATGGAGTATTATTTCCAAGCCAGAAATGCTCGGTGTTGATATGGACTAAGCAACAAAAGCCTAAATTCATCCAAATTCATGAATTCTCTTATAATAGTAGTTCCCTTGTGGGTGGGGCGGAAGAAGAATATCCACGGTACCCCCTGCCTGTCGTAAGAGGCGACTAAATAAAATAAATGGCCCCAGGGGCTCTTAACGTGGGAGGGTGGGTGTGTTGACGACCACGGGGCACTTAGTCGAGTTCTGGCATTGCTTCCACTTACTTGTGCCAGGCTCCTCACTTTTATCTATTCTATCCGACCTCCCTTCGTCAGCACTTGTCCTTTTCTGATTCCGACTGTATTACGTACAGAGGCCTAGGGAGCATTTTCACGCCCTTCGTGGCCATTTTTAGGTAGATACCTTAATTCTTCGAAGTGCCGGACCCCTTCCATTTTTTCTCCCTGATTAGTTTTATAGAGGATGGTTGAATAGTTGTACTTCTTCTTAAAACAATATCACCACCACCACCACTACCGCTCTTATCATAGTCGGTACGGTAAAACTGAATAACACACAAATTATCGAAAATTGTATTCTCTATAACTTTTGTTATGTAGTACTTTTCGATAAGACCAGTAACATAGGTAATTAAAAATAAAATTTTTGGCCTCTTCCCCTAAACTACAATTTCAACCAGGTTGAATAAATATATTTATAGAATATACATTAGTTCCTCGTTCCCCGACTTTACATACCGATTTTCATTAAATCCAGTTTACCCATTTTCTCGTGGCTCGGCTTTGATATAGGACCTAGCAACAAAAATCCAAATTCATTAATATCTGTTATTATAGTCGGTAGAGTAAAAATGTATAAGACATAAAATATAGGAAATTTAATTCTATACAACCTTAGTTATGTAGTATTTATCGATAGGACCACGAATAACATAAATATTTGAGATTATTTTTTTGCTATTTGCTTTACGTTGCACCGATACAGATATGTCTTATGGCGTCGATGCGATATAGAAAGGCGTAGGTATGGGAAGGAAACGGCCGTGGCCTTAATTAAGGTGCCTTGTGTGAAAATGGAAAACCATTTTCAGGACTGCCGACAGTGGGATTCGAACCCACTATCTCCCGGATGCAAGCTCACAGCTAGAATTTAATTTTAGATTATCTCCTAAACTACCATTTCACTCAGCGTGAAGACAAATATTTATGGCCTAGAATGTAGAGCCCCATTCCCCGACTTCACATACCGATTTCCACTAAATTCTCTTCAGTCGTTTTCTCGTGATGCGTGTACATGCATACATACATACATACATACATACATACATACATACATACATACATACATACATACATACATACATACATACATACATACATACATACATACATGTATACGTGTAGACAGACAGACAGACAGACAGACAGACAGACAGACAGACAGACAGACAGACAGACAGACAGACAGACAGACAGACAGACAGACAGACAGACAGACAGACAGACAGACAGACAGACAGACAGACAGACAGACAGACAGACAGACAGACAGACAGACAGACAGACAGACAGACAGACAGACAGACAGACATTACGGAAAATTAACAAGTGCATTTCCTTGTTACTGTGGACACTACCGATACTGAAATAACATTTCTAAAATTCTGAGCAATGTATAGACAACATTCTTATTTTGTGTATAATAGATTATTCAAAATTCTTGCATTCTTCGTCAGTAGCAAACTCGATTTCTGTACTACGTCCTGTTCAATATCTGTCCCTTCAGAGTGGATGGTGGTGGAGATGGAGTAGGATGGAGGGAATAAACTGTGGGCATGTCGTGTCGCCCGCCCGGGCTATGTGACCGTAGGTGATTCCGCAATGGATAAAGGATGTGAGGGGTCACCTTCATCTTAGTACGAGAGTAGTCCTCATCGGATTGGAGAAATTGTGTTTTCAGTTTTCACCGGGTGTCGGACACTTGTCTCACATACTTCCTTACTAGAAGTGAGATTCTTGTTAATGCTTTTTCTACTGATTATTGCAAAATCTGACCTTGAAACATCACAAGAATTCGTGTTAAATTTATAAACATTTGATATCTAATCCCTAGAAAGGAATCTAAGAAAACAGGAGCTAGTGTTCAATGTTAATGGATAATGTCTGATAATTTATTTGACTGTATTGTTTGTTCTGGAGCGTGAAATTAAGCGGGGATAGTGAGTGAAATAAGTAGACTTGATATTTTTGTAATGTATTACCCTGCCATCCATAGATTACGGAATGACAGAGGATAAAATTCGAACCCCCGTCTCTCCTCAGTTATATCGTGAGGATGAGTGAACTTTATACCAAATCTCAGGCAAAACCAGAATATCTTACTACAGAGCCAGGAATCGATCCGGGCGAATCGAACGAGAAGCTAAAATTCAAAACATCCGGACCTAGAGAAGTCAGAAACGAAATAATTGATAGTGACTGTTGTACATGATGGAGCGGGCCTACATGAAATTGAGTGAATGGCATTTTAAAAGCTGGATTGTGCCACCAAAGAGACTCGAAGACAAAAATCTGGTAATAAATAAAGCTATATTAACTTTCCTTTTTGTGTTTCAGTCTACTAAGTTAAATGTTCCATATGTCGCTCCACAAAGTGAAGAGGGAGTAGATGTGGAGGAAACATCTGCGCTTCCCCCTGAAGGATCTGTATCGACGTGTGTGTCCGACACGTTGGTTAATGAAGAGCTCCAATATGGCGCTGGGAGATGAATGGGAGCCCGGCAGTACGAGAATATCCAAGGATTGGCGTGGCGCTATAAAATGTTTTGTGAGAGCGGCAGGTGGCACTGTCATCGATAATTCGCTAGTTCAGGGCTGCACAGCTTGGCACAATGGGCCACCACTTCCTTTCAACACACAAAAGCATGTCTACTTTATTTACGTTAGAGTAATCAAATCAAATACCAACTTAATCTATTAATGACACCTTAATAACAATAGTAATAAAAATAGACTAAAATTACCAAGCCGCGAAAGCCGATGACGGCATCAGAGCATGAAGTAACGGAATGTTACAGATACTGAAGCCAGCTGGCATAACACCAATGACAACTCATTGCACCATATCGCACTCCAAGATGGACTAGCGAGGAGAGAGGAAGCATGTAACATACCAACAATCATTAGAAGGATTTTAACAGAATTACCACATAAATATTTTTACAGTTCTTAATACTGTAATACCTATCAATAAATTAATTAAATAAGTAAATAAATAAATAAATAAATAAATAAATAAATAAATAAATAAATAAATAAATAAATAAATAATTCAAAGTGTACTTGATAGAATATGATGATGTTATTTCAAGAATGTAACATTTCATTCAGTTTTAAATTCATGGTAAATTTTTCAGGTATAATCTGTTATTATATGCTTTATTGTTTGGGTTTCTTAATGTAGTTTTTCCTGAATTAGTTTCGATAGAGTGAAGGATCTCACAGTTATAGATTTACTAAGTCGAAACTGGAAAGAAATTACTTGCACTGTAGCGGAATATCAACCGTAGTAATAAGAAGGGCAGGAGCCATGTCGAAGCCACGACCGCAGGTCTCTTGGGACTTAGAATTCGTTGCGTGGGTGTTGAGTGGGTGTTACAATTAAGTGGTTGCAACGAGTTAAGCTTCAGAGAGATAGGGTTTCGGCATCTGTAGCGAATTTTGTGAAACCACACTATTTCCAATGTCAAGCGTCTCAATTGCGTCTTCGTGTGTGCCTTTGGGCTTATCTATCTCTTAGGTTAGACAAGAGTAGTAAGTTGATTCTGGTTCGTCACGCTCAACCGCTTCGGAATTTTTATACCGTAGGCTACATACTTAAATTCTTTTACACTCAACATTGAACTATTTTCGCTGACGAATTATTTCTATTTCTTTTCGTTTGCCATAGAATTGAATCTGCTATAAATAGATATGCAGATGAATTAGATTTTTTAAACCTGTCACATATTTCACAATTTTCACACCTACGGGAATTTGGAAAGGATTTATACGATGTTACATTCACATGTTTACTGCGGCATGAAATATTTATCCGAAAACACGTGGCAGTAACGTAAAGTACGATAAAGCTGAAGAAAGTTGAGTCAGAATGAGGACGATTTGACAATTTATGGTACGGTACAGTTCTTGGTCCGAAGTTGTGTGAAATTCTTCCTGATCGTCAGTTACATATAATTGTGTATATGACCACCGCGTTGTGCTGTCACTGATGATATCTCCCTTATTATCTGCTCCATGATAAAGAGTAAATAACTCATTATTTCTTCCCGTTAACCCATCTTCGTATGAAACTCCTTTATGATCCATCGCACAATAAACACGTATATGGCATGAACGAACGGAAATAACATAATATTAGGCCTAAACGTTTGTTATATAGTATTTTGATAGACCTAATATTAACGAAGATATTTTAGAATAATCTTTCTATAAACCGTAACTGCATGTGATAACCTTGAAGTCATATACACCTGATGAAACCATCCCGAATGAGTAGTTTACAAATAGCCTACGTAGTTTTGGTCTGAAATATATCCAGCGGTTTTCCAGTTTTAGGAACACGAACAGGTAGATTAAGCAGACAAACTGACTGGTACAAGATGGAAAAATCCTTTAGTTGATCACTATCACGTACCGCATGAAGAGAATAAAAATTTGCTCACATAATGAATTAACAAACACGTGAGCCTTTTGATTACGTGTATGTAGATGATATTATTATTATTATTATTATTATTATTATTATTATTATTATTATTATTATCCAGGCATTATCATGTTTCATCGGTGTTTAGTTACGTTAGGCGGCATTAATATTCGAATCCGAGTGAAATAATATGAATTTTCTGATTTTCTGCCGTAATCATGAAATGGCGTATGGCTTTTAGTGCCGGGAGTGTCCCAGAACAAGTTCGGCTCTCCAGATGCAGGTTCTTTTTTATTTGAGTCCCGTAGGCGACCTGCGCGTAGCGATGATGATGAAGACGACACATACACCCAGTCCCTGTGCCAGCGAAATTAACCAATTGTGGTTAAAATTCCCGACCCTGCCGGGAATCGAACCCGGGACACCTGTGACCAAAGGCCAGCACGCTTACCATTTAGCCATGGAGCCGGACTCCCGTAACCATGATGCCTGGTCTAGGAATAATCTGTTACACGATTTTTTGGATAAAGTTTCGCAAAACATATATTTTCAGCTCAATATTTTGAAATATGACGTAGTTGAGTCATGTGACAGATTCCTCTGAAAAAGTTCGTGAAATATTTCATGACATTCTGCCAGGCGCTTTAGCCATTATGCCATTTCGGAAGATAGACAGAGAGGCATCACTTTTATACTAAGAGATTAAAAGCTACTGAACTATAATTAAGCGAAATGTATATTTTAGTAACATTTATAATTATTTCTATATTTTCAGAGACGTTTAAGAAGAAAATGCTATAAAGAAGTGTTTGGTTTAATATATTATTTTTAATGAGATAGTAACTCATATGTGTACCAAGTTCGGTTAAGCGGTTTACTGAAACATACACACACTAATCCATAATCTCGGTCAATTTGCACATTCTTCTTTTTTCGCCCCTTCTCAACCTCCATTCCGATTTGGGCTGAAGTATAAAATAAACGGCATTCAGACTGTAGCAGTTCCCCTCATCGAGCCCGAAAACTATGGATTCGACACTGATATCGGTCATTTCCAAAATTTCATTTACATTTCACTCGAGGGGTGCTAGGTTGTCTTGCCCCCATAGTCGATTGTTCCATAGGGGTGCTACGTGTGTCTTATCCTCACGGTATTTTTTCCAGATAGTAAGTCATGTGCGAACCAAGTTTAGTGGACAGCTATGCTGGAACATACACACATGCATCCATATTCTCAGCATTTCGAACTTTTTTCACCCCTTCATGGACTTAAACGACATACAGTGTCACTTTTCATCTCAGCGACCCCGAAAACTGTGGATTCGACACTATTTTCGGTTATTTTTATATGCCAACCCTCCTCACCTTCACCCCTACGGGTGGTTTACCTCCACAGTGCGTTTTTCCAGACAGTAAGTTACGTGTGTAGCCGAATCTCTCCTTGGTCTAGTCTACATTGGCACACGTGCCTACTTCGAACACCAGGCCTGTATTCTATTGTAGAATCCTAGAACTGACGTTGACACGGTAACGGCTGGTCATTTCTTCATCCGATTCCTAGAGCGGCTGTAGTTTGGTACCAACATTTCCATAACCGTTGGTTTTAGGGCCTGAAAACCTGGTTTTCGTTCTTATCCGAAAAATTCGATATTTTGCCTGTATTGACATATTTTGATGCACCAAAGGGCCTAAATCTAGGGAATGGAGAGGGCTGTTAATATTTCTTGTAGAAGGGGTTGCCTGAAAGATCATAAAACTTAAGTTTGCATCCGAGAGATAGTGGGTTCGAATCCCACTGTCGGCAGCCCTGAAGATGGTTTTCCATGGTTTCCCATTTTCACACCAGGCAGATGCTGGGGCTGTATCTTAATTAAGCCCACGGCAGCTTCCTTCCAACTCCTAGGTCTTTCCTACCCCATCGTCACCATAAGACCTATCTGTGTCGGTGTGACGTAAAGCCAGTAGCAAAAATGTTAAGTATACAGAATTTAGTTCAGATTGGTGGAACGGTGCGGATTTATATAAGGAACAGACAGACGGACAGACATACAGGCATTTTGCTTAATATATATATGCCATAAACTGAGATCGGAGTAATTCAGTGTGTACGTTCACTCAACCAAACTCTGAATTATATTCCAAATATTGATGTTCAAGTCATTCTTGTTATAACAATGCTAACAATTGGAAAAAATGTTTACCGTACGAATGAGTTTAAAGCAATCGTCTTGTGTAAGAAAGTTTTAGAATTGCAGATATTGCATTGTTGTGTTGGGTATTCAGCCCGAAAGCTGGTTTGAACCCCACAGTTCTGCCATCAGCTGTCATAGATAGCCTAGGTGTCACTGAAAGGACATACTAGGGAAATGAGGAGTGAGGGAGTTTCCCGTTGCTTTCCTCACTGAGCCAGACGTTGCTATTATATATCAGTCTGCCAAGCCCACTAAAATGCATGCACCAACCGACCCTATGAGTGCTATTTTCACACCATTCATAACAGGGACTGGTTGCATAAGGAATGGTACTACTATCATCGCTCATACCTCGGTCACCTTCATATTACAAAGCCAAGGATGAGACTGAGACAGGTCAATGAAAGTAACAAATTTATTCTAGCCCACACCAGAAGACATAGCGCACTTTACACACTACATCTCGCCAGCAAAGGCGTGATATTGGTTTTTAAGCATGTAGGACTTGGTGGACAAATTTGAACTCAGTATTTGTAAAAATGGACTCACAGTTCTAGAAGGAGTTTTTGAGCAAGAAAAAAACCCCTTATCGAGAAAATTTCAAATTATTTTGTGAGACGGAAATATAAATGTACTAGTATTTTCGAATTTTAGCGTTATAAATCCCCTTAAAGAGAAAAATAAATTAAATGAACATACTCGAGGCAACAATAAGCCTTCCAATATAGTTCTGGTTCCTGTACGGTCTGCTAACGGAAAGCGTAATGTCAAAAGTTACAGGCTGGCTATAGAAAGTCATAAGAGAAGGTTTGCGCACGTTAATTGAGGTCATGTATTTTTTATTATTAATTCTTTCATGTCATAAAATTCCATTTTTATATTTTGGTACACACTGAAATTTTTACTACCACTGATAAGAAGCATTGATTTGACTTTGTCCTAATATTGTGCTTACGCACCCATGAATAATCCGTAAATAATCATGTCTGTTTATCACAAGGCATGGAAATCTTTCTGGATGTTGATTTGGTTTTTCACTATCTGATATCTGAAACGAGACTGCGTTTAGAGAAGGCTATCGTACCACGCTTCAGAGAGCAAATATGTCGCTCTTTCACAGATATGAGAGAATATCACATAAAGGGATTTCTGATGCCTAAATCAAACTGACCAATTGAAGCTCACTGTCACAGCACACCGAAATGGTATAGTAAAGTAATAGTCCAATTCTGGAGAGCATTTCTATATTTTGTCTGAACATAAGGAAACAATGGACCGAATTGTGAAAATGAATTATGAATACATCTTCCTATTTTCCAGTGAGAATATTACCCGGTGTAACTCACTTATCTTCTGAAATTGTTAGCATAAACTGGTACGTAGAGGAGGGAACTGGAAACGTGGCTGAAAACAGTCATAAAGAAATTTTGTGTATTTGCATTTACTCATTTAATTACTATCACCGCCATATCCTAATCGAGGGGAAATTTCACAAAACTTGACATCTACAAAAATGTAAATTTTCAGGAGAGGTGTTTTTTAACTCACAAATGAAACACAGTACTTTTGCAGTTAATATCAGTTTAAAGAAAATAGGCAGCAGATATTTTATATACTTTTATAACTAAATACTGTATTTAAATTAACCGTGAAAATATCTAATCTCTACAAAAGTAAACATCTACGTACTTCTATCGTCAGTTACTAAAGTTCTTAATGAAGATTTTGAAGAAAACCTACTCTCCTTAGATATTTAAGGCATATTGTGCAATGAAAGGGAGAATAATGTATCTCAGGCATTTACAAGCCTTTGTTCAGATGTATTATTGAGTAAATGTCCAAAAATATTGTCATTAATAAAGCCCTAGAAACAACAGGGCATTTCACTGATAAACACCGTATCATCAAGTGATATGAAGTTTCTTCATCCAAATACACAGATGCTGCTGTATCCTCTCCATTCTTCTGACACTCCCGGCACATGTTATCGTAAAATGTTAACGCTTCTTGTGAATACACATCGAACTACTTCAGTAACTTCTTTATGTAAGCACTCCTTGTTTCACTAACGTGATTTATGAATGGAAATTTCACAGCTGTACCAATGGTCCTTGCATTACTTATTCTCGGCTTAAGAATTTCAATATCAGTACTTGAACCTGCGTATGTTGTTTTCAAGGATACCTCTCCCTTCTTATATCGCAACACACGGACGTCTGTAATTTTGGATGGAAGCTGCTTCTTCAAAATTTCCTGAGGTTTAGATCTACGCCACATCACATTTCATAAAAATCGGTCCAGTGGGGGATTGCTGGCGACTTACATGAAAAATCTCCTTGAGTTTTAAATATAGAGATATCTTTCACTTTTGTATAAAACTCGTTGTCAGTAGATGTAAAATTTTGTGAAAATTCCGTAAATTCATCCACCTTACGTCACCAGATGTTAAGTTTAGCTAAATAAATTCAGCTTGTGCTAAAACATAAGGGTACACCAATATCTCAAAACAGATTTTAAGTTTTGTGATACCTCCCTACAATTATACTACTCAGTTTAAGTGTGTAAATAATAATGCTATTGGTTTTACGTCCCAACAATTACTTTCGCAGTTTTAGGAGACATCGAGATGCTGGGATTTCGTACCGCAGTAGTTCTTCAACGCGTCGGCAAATATACAGACAGGCTGGCGTATATAATGTATGTTCAAATAACACCAGGCTGAACCAGGATCGAAGCTGGGAACTTCAGCCCAGTAAATCAGCGTTCTAACCGTCTGAGACATTCCGCCTGGCATATATATATACAACAAACTAAAGTAATAAATAGTTCACTGCAACAGAAAAGCAATTATTTCAAGTAAGTTATCCACATTTTTTCACATTTTGATTAATACAATAAGTAAGATTCTAGACTTTTGATTTCGCTGTTTAACGTCGCACTAACGAACGCAGGTGTCCAACGACGATGGGAAAGGAACTGGTTAAACTAGGAAGTAACGACTATGGTGTTTAAGTACAGCCTGAGACTTTCGTTGGCGTTTGAATGAGAATCCACCTGGAATCTTCAAGATTACCGACGGTAGTATTCCAATCCACCATCTCTTGAATGCATTCTCGTAGCCAAATCTCTCGCTATTCGTAATTTGGCTGTTGACCACAACCTCCTTGTGATTAATTGTGGATATTTTACCAAAACCGAAAAATTATTATGTGCAAAAATATGCATTAATAAAGGATATTTTTCAACACCAGTAAGGTTGTCGAGTGACTGGTTACTTGAATCCTTAGACCAAATACGATGAAGGCAATCACGGATATATTCGATCTATTTGAAGACTGATGATTTATTTTTCGTCAGGATCTTACGAATACAATCGGAATTTGTGATTATATTTCAGTTCTGTGTTATGTTATAAAGTTGTAGCATTTCCTGATTTATTTTCAGTGCAGAAGTATTTTTTTAAATAATTATAAAATGTTGTCAAAATATTTGTGGTACTCCTATAGCAATGACATAGACACGAGGGCTTTTCCACATGTAACTTCTGTTCCGTCCTTAGTTATAGTAAGCCCACTGAAAATGACTCTGGTATGTCTGGCGCTCCACTTCGGATGCGAGGGGATCATCAAGAACTTTCGGGATGTACATTCCTTCAGAGAATAATTTGAGGAATCCTCGCTCATAACTTCTTATTAGTCTCTATGTCAACGTGCAGATTTGAGGACAATCGTTTGTCTCTCAAGACAGTCATTGATATATTAGTGTTTTGTAGCAACTTGCATAATGAAAATATATCGCCAATATAAACGACTATATGAGATTCCGGAATAATAGGATTTTAGTCCATTGTTTTAAGTAGAAAATAATAAGGACGCAGTAAGAGGATACATACTTGAGTGTTTAGTATATGAACTCATATGTCAAGAGAGTAAAAGCATATCATTTGTATGTTCAGAGAAGCGTTGTACTGAATTCTAACGTTACGAATCCCAAACTTATTTGCAGTTGTACAATTATTTTTGTACATTAAACACAATTTAAAATAAAGTTCTCTCTTTTAACCGCTGGCGCTAACCCTAATGGAGCGGACTATTCAATATTCACCATTGGAAACCTCTGTATTGACTGGTAGTGCGATGTGTTGTGTGTGTACATGAAAAAGTGTACTTTTCATTCTTTTGCTTTACGTTGCACCGACACAGATAGGTCTTATGGCGACAATGGAATAGGAAAGGGATAGGAGTGGGAAGTAAGGGGCCGGGGCCTTGATTAAGGGACATCCCCAGCAATTGCATGGTGTGAAAATGGGAATCTAGGGAAAACCATATTCAGGGCTGCCGACAATGGGGATCGAACCCAGTATCTCCCAGAAGCTAGCTCATAACTGAGTGCCCGTAACTGCGTGGCCAAATTGCCCGGTAGTCTCCAAGTCAGAGGAACTAATCAAACGCGGCTAAAATACCCATCCATACCTGGAATCAAATCCGGGAGTCTATGAACCGAAGACCACTACATTAACCATTCAGATAAGGAGCATAATACTAATAATAATAATAATAATAATAATAATAATAATAATAATAATAATAATAATAATAATAATAATAATAATAATAATAATTGTACCGCGAGGTACACCTCTACGCCGCACATTTAAATCTTGCGCCAATTAAGGAAACACTGAACTTGAAACTAGACCTATTTAAACGTTTCCTCTCAAGATGTCACTACCGTTATTTTGTGATGGTGAAGTTTCCAGTACTGTGTGTATTTCAATTTGTTTTTGTTTTCCGTTCATCAAGAAGTTTGCACTTTCTGCAACAGATGTCACTAAAGAGCTATGACCATGCACCATGGTGCAATGTGAAAGAACTTTTTGAAAAATTTTGTATTCATACATTTTCTCTTTACCAAATTATGTTCATTCATTTTTGGGTTGGCAATATTGACCTTTTCTTTTCGCCTCTTTTGAATTCAGCCAATTCCTAATTTCTGTAATTAATTTTCAGCCTATCACAGGCTTCTGCTTCGATTTTGTGTGTAACGTTTTCATCTACCAATAAAATTGAGAGGGTGTGGATTAATTACTCATGAAAGGTCTCGAACTTTCCTCGAGGGTTTATAAACTGCGGATTTTCTCGGTTCTTGGCCATTTGATCAACATCTAACTGAGTGTATGTATGTGAAGCAGGAGGTGGGTGGTGCCTCTTTCATCAGGCAGCAGTTCTTCAGCAAGGTAATGGACGTCTAACATCTTTATTTCTTGCTAGGTCAGCAGTTTAACCCGCGTGAAAGGTCCGAAATTTTTACCATGTAACCTACTTTTCAAAAAATGTAATTTTCTGCCGGCTTTTGTAAAAACTTCATAAAATCTGCAACTGTAATTCGGAGATAGAGAGTGATTTTCCCTCTCGAGCTCCCCTTCATATTGGTTTGAGGTGACTACGTTTTGTAACTGGTTTTCTTTCTTTCTGTAATGTCTTAAGCTATTCTTATACGAGTCACCTCCATAGTTTGGGAATAGCCCCTGTTTCATCGGCCTAGTGCCTTTTAGGTTTTATGTATGCATATTTAGGAGTGCAAGTACACGCCTACATTTAACTTGGTGTTACGGGCCATTTACTTAACCTGTTCTTTTTCTGCTAAGGCCCAGTAGGTTGGGTACGAGATACCCCCGTTTCAATTGTGTAAGTTGTGCCTTGATGGCAAGTAATTGTAAGGTCTGATATTGCCTTGAATAGGCTTGAAAAACTGAGAGCGTGTCAGCTCTTTTCTAGTGTTGTAAGAATGCTTCTGGGAGGCTTGACATTGTAAAGTGGGAGCAAGTGCTCCATGTTATTAGGGGATTTCTGTCCTTGAACAAATTTGTGAGTCGAGCTAGGAGTTCGAAATTGTAAAAGTAGGGGCTTGTAGCCCAAGACAGTTAAAATCCTTGGATCCTTCTAGTTTTGTTTTTAGATTGCTATGTCCTTGTAATTTCCCTAAAGTGGAAAGCTATCCAAATTTCTATTGTTTTCTGGAAAATATAACCTTTGTTAAAATTTTAAATTATCTTTGACTCTGTAGTTAGACCCATTCATCCCGGCACGTTCTTTCACCTCTGCTGTTCCACAGATATTCCGGAATAATAATAATAATAATAATAATAATAATAATAATAATAATAATAATAATAATAATAATAATAATAATAACACGACCGGGTTTGTTGGCCGCGTGGTTAGTGTTACGTAGCTGTTAGTTTTAATTCGGGAGATGATTGTTCGAATTGCACCTTCGGCAGCCCTGAAGATGGTTTTACGTAGTTTTCCAATTTCACACCAGCCAAACGCTGGAGTTGTAACTTAATGAAGTCCACGGCCACCTCCTTTCCAACCTAACCCTTCTTGGCGATATACTTTGATGTATTAGTGCGCCTTTAAACTACTAGGAAAAAAATCTTCTGGTTTCAGAAAGCGAGTTGTGTAGAATTTTTGCAGTGGTACCGTTACATAAGTCTGCTTACCAATTTTGACATTTGTGATTGTGCTCCTGTATAGTAACAGAAGTGGCATTGTACTGGACCGTTCCTATGGCTGAGTTAATTTAATGTTGCTGGGTGACATTCTGTGCACTCTTGCTTGTAGGTAACAATAACATGTAGTCCCATGGTTTTTATCGCCCTTCAAAAATTAGCTTCCTGGACCGGAATCGAGTCCACGAATTAAGCATCATGATACAGACACACTACCACCGATCCACCAAGGTTGCTATCGTCTGTGATGATCGTAGAGAAAAAAGTGGGATTACTACCATCCTTCCCAATTAAATAGCCCGTCATCCTCATTCGTTGCTCCTTTCGTTGTGTATGGGTGAAATCATTCTCATAATGGAGCAGAGGCGTGATAGGATATGTTACCATTACTTTAATTTACTTGACTATGATTTACAGGTGCGCTGACTTCCTCTTATTTAAGAAAATCACAGCTTTCATTCTTTTTGCAATTTTACTATTTTACTGAGGTCTATTGGTATTGTACCTACGGTAGATCTATGTACTTGAACACGTGTATCTGAAACTAAACAAATATCTATGTCTTGTCACGGTATTCGTATTTGAATAAATTTGCCCACATCCGCACCTGGCGAGATACAGTGTTCAGAGTGTTTTCTCTCTCTTGGTATGGGTTATAGTTTGTGTGTTATTTTGTTTTATTTATCTCAGTCTCCCATCCTTGGCTTAGACATTATGAAACTATAAACATGCTAGTATCACTATTCCTTCTGTCTTCTGACCCCAACTTGACAGGTACGATCCTCAGCCTCGTGTCGATAGATTTACTGGCACGTAAAGGAACTCCTGTGGTACTAAGTTCCGACACCTCGGCTTCTCCGAAAACCGTAAAAGTAGTTAGAGGAACGTAAAGCTAATAACATTATTATTATTATAATTACTATTATTATTATTGGGAAAGGGATAAATGGACATGGACTTAATTAAGGTACAGCCCAATATTTGCCTGGTGTGAAAATGTAAAACCACAAAAATTCATCTTCAGGGCTGCCAACAGTAGGGTTTGAACCCACTCTCTCCTGAATGCAAGCTCACAACTGCGTGCCTCTAACCGCACGGCCAACTCGCTCGGTTGTTGAAAAAGAAATGGGAGTCATCATCATAAAAGGGAGTGACATGGTATATTCCTCTTAACGAACACCGTTAGAACCCCAATCACACACACACACACACACACACACACACACACACACACACACACACACACACACACACACAGTATTTCTGTCACTGTCTCTTGCCACGGACTATTTTATCTAGGGGGTCCGCTGTCTGTAATTTCGTTTGTTTTGCTAGTTTTTCTGATATTTATCCGTTTTAGTCAACTCAAGGCCGTAACAGTGGTTTTTATTTTTCGTGTCTGTTTGTCAGTTTCTTACCATCACGGCGAAACGGCCTGATAGATCTCGACCACTCTTAATATTTAGAGTATACTCATCCTGGGAAAGGTTTTGATATGCATATGATTTAAAATCTCTGAATAGACGGGGGATTTATAGAGAAACCAACAAATTTTTCTTCCATTTTCTCTTGTACTATTGATTTTCTGTAAAAACCGTGGACTGTATGTGAAACGTCCCTTCATTATAAAACCTTCTGTAATGTTCATAATTTCTCATACATTTTTTTTCACAGTGTGTTCATGAGCACAGTAGAGAGAATATCTATATGTCCGAAGAAGGTGCAGCAACTCTGTACATCAACAGATATTATCTGCGCACTTTTTAGCGATAGATTTATACCCTAGTGCTGAATCGGTCGACTTCGGTTATCTTCGAGATTCGTATTGGCAACCTTTGAAACACAAACTAAGAATCGCTTATGATCGCTGTGCGACATCTGGCGTACACTTTAAGTACTCGTACCGTTATTGTTTACACAGCAAAGCCAAACTATAGAATTCATGCTAGGAACAAGTTTCGCATCGAGACATGTTATATAGTATTATATATTGTGTGTGTGACACAGTTGTTGGCGTAAGAAAATAAAGGTTTAGAAAATTCTAATCGATCGATCATATTATCGATTCAATTCAGATTTCATTTCCATTCACTTGGCAGTATTACTGGAACCGGCAGTGCTCCCTCTTTACTCCTCAACCGAGTACAAAAATCTATCACTAAGAAGTGCGCGTATAATAGCACATGTTTCATGCGTAGCGCGAATCGAACAGGGCTGTCCCGAACTGGCAAATGAAAGACATTTGAATGTATTACATTTTCTCAACAGGTACTGGTCCTATTTTCGAGCTAATCACGGTATTGAATTTGTAGTGTTGTTTAAAGCTATGTGTAAAAAATTGCGCAGTTCCATGTAAAAACAAAGTTTGTGCCCTTATCTCAGATGATATTGACGCCATGGAAAAGTACTGTTAAGTCCGATTATGAGCTACTTCGTACTACTACTGAAAGTAAAAACAGAATGTCGATAACTTCAACGGTTCACGAGTTATGTGATGTGGACAACATAGCTGAATAATCCTGTATATATTCTTTCTGCAGTCAGTCCCTGTGATCAATGTACTTATTGTGTGCAATCAAGGCCGAGTGCTCGATGGCCGGCATTAATCCCAGCGACACATGATAATTTCGCCGAGTTGCGACAATGTAGACGGGGCTAGCAATGAGCTGAACAACAGGACCGGCGAAATGTTGATGCTTGCGATGAGGAAGTTACGACAAGAAGCTGGAAGATGATTAAAACTGGACTAGGCGCCCAGCATAATCTGATATTGGGAACATACGGGATCTTCTACGAGCCTATAAAGAGCTCAATCAACACAAGTCCGTCAGTCTGGAGTCAGTCTCAAGTGGACCAGTCTCGAGTGCGAGTACTGGAAAGAGAGAGTAAGCCATGCGGGACGGTCGCATGTCCGTGACGGGTCATTTACCGGAAGTGAGTCTGTTGGACGGATACGTGGAGTTCAACGAGACTGCTGTACACTGTATAATATTGGTTTAATACATTTAGTGGATAATGAAACATGCGTCATCTCTGTGTAATAATTTTAGTTTTAAATGACTATAACCCACTATAACTTGTGTCAGAAGTGATATTTAATCAGTAGCGGGTTTAGTTTAGGAAAATTGAGTCTTGTTTCAAGGCCCTTCTACCAGGCGAGTTGGCTATGCGGTTAGGGGCGCGCAGCTGTGAGTTCGCATCCGGTAGATAGTGGATTCGAACCCCACTGTCGGCAGCCCTGAAGATGGTTTTCTGTGGTTTACCATAACAGGAAAATGCTGGGGCTGTACCTTAATTAAGGCCGCGGCCGCTTCCTTCCCATTCCTAGGTCTTTCCTGTCCCATCGTCACCATAAGACCTATCTGTGTTGGTGCGACGTAAAGCAATTAGCAAGCTAGCAAGGCCCTTCTAGATAAGCTCTCATCTTAAGATTTTGAAGGTGGTCAATATGAACTTAAAGCTAGTCAGGATGAAGTCACACAATTTCCATCCAGTCAGGATTAACTTGTCACAACTTCAATTCAGTGAGGATGGATTTAATTCATAGTTCAAATCTCGTCAGGATTAACTTAAAGATGAGTTGATCGAACTTAAGGGTGAACAGTACAAGTTAGATTAGAAGGTGTATGCTGCTGAAATTAAAAAGTGGCATTATGCAGGACATACGTGAAGTGCTGGAGAAATTCAAGGCAATGGGTGGTGTGAATAAAAATGAGCACGCACTCTTTACTCGCAAACTTAGAGCAGGCACTCGCAATGAGGTGAATAAAAACCGCCGGTCGCTAGCAGTGACTCACAGCAGACCTGTGACCTTGAGCACACCAGTCGCTCGAGTAGCAGTGTGGGCGCTCCAGATTTCTGGTGAATTAAGACAAAGCAGGCACTCTTTCCGGTAAGCGCCTGCTCATGTTTCCTTGAGCTAACTTAGTAGGTGACTCCAAATGATAGTGTCAAGTTCAATAGCATGGCAGAGGTAATGGTGGTGGTTAATCGGGAAAAAATATATATATAAACTTCGCAGAGAATCATCTCAACTTGATTACAGAGTGTTATAAAGGTCCAGTAAGGAGCATGCTGAAGAGCCTCCGTGGCTCAGACGGCAGCGCCCCGGCCTTTTACCATTGGATTCCGTGGTTCAAATCTCGGCCAATCCTTGTGGGATTTGTGCTAGACAAAGCGGAGGCGGGACAGGTTTTTCTCCGGGTACTCCAGTTTTTCCTGTCATCTTTCATTCCAGCATCACTCTCCAATATCATTACATTTCATCTGTCAGTCATTAATCATTGCCCCAGAGGAGTGCGACAGGCTTTGGCAGCCGGCACGATTCCTATCCTCACCGCTTCATTCATTCCATTCCTGACCCGGTCAGATGACTGGAAACAGGCTGTGGATTTTCAAGGAGGATGCTGAAAGCTTAGCGGAGCATTTCCTTGGGCACTCCAAAGAAACAAGAGGCGGTGCACAAACAAATGAAGAAACAATATAAATTTTCTTGCCTTATGTTGGTGACACTGGGTTTCAGAGTGGAGTTGGTGAAGACATTTCGGAGAACTGTGTCAAAAACATTTTCGCAGGTTTTGACATGAACAGAAATGAAAGCAGATTATTAGATAAAATTCCAACAAATGTTGCCTAGATGCAGGAAGCACGGGCTAAGTGGCAAGAACGTATGAGCTTCCCTTACGCTGTTGGAACTGTAGACTGTACTCATGTACAAATTCAGAAGCCTGACTCATGACTCCTGAATTTGTAGGAACTCCGATGTTTGCAGAGTTATGACGCCTCTGTAGGAAGTCGAAGGGATGGCAACTTCTGTAAATCTTAGGACTTGCTTACGTCACGCAGACACAGATAGGTCTTATGGCGACGATGGGATAGGAATGGCGTAGGAGTAGGAAGGGAAGGGCTGTGGCATTTATTAAGGTGCAACCCCAGCATTTGCCTAGTGTAAAAATGGGAAACCACGGAAAACCATCTTCAAGGCTGCTGACAGTGGGGATCGAACCCACTATCTGCCGGGTGCAAGCTCACAGCTTTGCGCCCTTAACCGCACGGCCAACTCATCCGGTCCTGCAGATCTGGCTTCTTAAAAATTTAATTCGATTGTCAATATATTATTTTCATCATAATTAATGTTTGTTATTTACGTTATAGGCCTATCATTTTTCTCAATTTATTAATGTCGTAATATTCAGGCTATGATTTCTTGCCTTTCAGACGGCCGATGGTAGGATTATTCTCCCCCTGCATCAGATTCATCAGCCGCTTCTCCCATTATTTTAATGACATGCATTTGTTTCCCGTACGCTTTGATTCTACTTTATATTTCAGTCTTGTTTTCATGTTTTGTAATTTTTTACCAACAGTTGTTGGACGGAAATTCTTCTTCCCCTTCTACCGCTTTACCCACCTCTGTGGGGTCCTGGGTGCGAATTGTGTCGCACATGTGGATTTGGTCCTGTTTTACGGCCGGATGCTCTTCCTGACGCCAACCCTAGATGGAGCTGTGTAATCTCTATTGCGTGTTTCTGTGATGATTGGTAGCGTAGTGTTTTGTGCGAATATGAAGAGGAAAGTGTTGGGACAAACACAAACACCCAGTTTCCGGGTCAAAGATCAGAAAATCAGAGGCGATTAAAATCTCCGACCCAGCCAGGACCCTCTGAACCGAAGGCCTTAATGCTGACCATTCAGCCAAACAGACAGTTGTTGGACGGAAATGTTTAAGTTAAATTTACCGAGTAGTTCACACTGAACTGCATTTATTGCACTTGTTTTCTTGTGCTTCTTATCAGGTAACTGTGACTTTGAAAACATAATTGTCTGTTCATTTAAAATGGAGTTAAAATCGGACTCGAATTCCACACTGTCGCCTGACATGTTAAGCATTGTACTACCCGGAAGTCATCGAAGTGTTATCACAGTCTAAGGTGTTATATACATGGCACGTGCACGACCTTGATCAGTGACACTGAGTGGTTGCTCCAGACACTCGAGTGTACGCTGTGCTTCCGCTCTATATTTGTATTCACCGCAAATGCGGAGTGGAAGCTCATCGGCAGGGAGACACTCAGGCACTCAGCGAGCACACGCTCACTCGCTTAGACTAAATTTTATTCACACCACCCAATATCTGAGGTTGTGGAGTCCAATGTTCGAGACTTGTGACAAGAGGTGAATGAAATGATCTATAAACAGTTCAAGGTATTGGAAAATTGTGGTGGTCATTACTTTAAAAGGACGTGACAGTTTCCTACATGGTCTATTCCCCTCAATTTATACCGTTAAGGACTCATATAGTCAGTCAATACATACATAAAGACACACACAGCATTTTCTTTACTATCCCTTGCCTCGCACTAGGGAAACCTGTTGCCTTCACTGATGTCACAGTTATAGTTTCGATTTTCTGACAGCTGTAAGGGTATAAACGGTGCTGCTATAGCACGTTACCGCTGAATGAGAAAATCGATGACAATATATCCCACTCCTTATCTTTTCTAATACGCCTCAGTGTAGTGCTGCTCTTGTTTTTTTTTTTTATTTTTTTTTCTAAAAGAACATACTCTTCCAGTGTTCATTATTAAGGATCAAATCAGTCTTCGAACTGGTGACACAAGAAACAATGCATTGCTCACTTTTTCTGGATGTTGTGGTCAAACTGCGGCATACTGTTGTATCCATTGTACGTGTTTATTGGTTTGTGTTGAAAGGGACTAGTAACAACAGTGATGAATTCACAGCATGTGATAAATAAAGGGATTCTCTTAATTATACAGTCATCAGTATGCATAACGTAATATTATTGGCATTACTCTAACATGAACATGAGTTTGGATTATGACCTCACAACATTGTGATTCCACCAGCTTTATGTGACACCAGTGTAGAATATCTCCCAATCCACGTTGAAAACCAAACTTTCGTTGTCACCTACATGGTTTTTATGATAAATAATATGAAATATGCATCTACATGAAGAAACGTCTTATCGTTGCTTTCTTGATAAAAATAAGGATATTTTCATGTTGTAGGACGTTTTATGACAGTTCGGAAAATATCTGAATTGTCGTCTCCCTATCCGCCGTTATACTTGTTTGTTTGCTTGTTTGTAAGTTAGTTACCAGTTTAGAGAAATGCGATTAATATGATTTACATGCATTTTGCATTTCACCTCCTGCCTGCTAATTTGATGGAGTTTGCATCTATCACGAGGCTAAAAAGTGTCTGGATAGTCAACTTGGCATTTACATCGGAACTATACAACAGTTTTAAAAAGGGCGGGCAGCACTGGAATGAAGTGGCGGTCGGATAGCAGACGGTTTCGATTACACTCCAGAACAAGAAGAAAGATCGATTTTGAGGGCAGAAAGAAGACTGTTTTCTTCTTCATCTGTTTACCCTCCTGGGTCGGTTTCTCCCTTGGACTCAGCGAGGGATCAAAGCTCTACCGCCTCAAGGGCAGTGTCCTGGAGCTCAGACTCTAGATCGGGAGATACAACTGGGGAGGATGATAGTACCTCACCCAGGCGGTCTCACCTGCTATGCAGAACAGGGTCCTTGCGGGGGATGGGAAGATTGAAAGCGATAGACAATGAAGAGGGAAGGAAGTGGCCGTGGCCTTAAGTTAGGTACCATCCCGGCATTTGCCTGGAGGAGAAGTGGGAAACCACGGAAAACCACTTCCAGGATGGCTGAGGTGGAAATCCAACCCGCCTCTACTCAGTTAACCTCCCTAGGCTGAGTGGGCCCGGTTCCAGCCTTCGTACCACTTTTCAAATTTCGTGGCAGGGCCGAGAATCGAACCCGGATCTCCGGGGGTGGCAGCTAATCACACTAACCACTACACCACAGAGGCAGATATAAGTCTTACGGATGCATTACATTACTGTAAACCATTCTGTTGATTACAAGTAAGGGATGAATCACCTGAAATATTAGTGAGCGTGAGAATTGCATTCATAACGATGACCTGTTTTCGTATCTGTGAAATAATGACCACCCGGAGTATTTTGGAAAGTAATAATAATAGCGTGTAGCCTTCGGAGAGGTCTGGTACAGGTCTTTCGAGTTGACACCGTATTGGCGACCTGCGCGTCTGTGAGGATGGGGCCGGACGTATGATGAATTCTACTGCTGAAGACGGCACACATACCCAGCGCCCGAGTCATTGGAATTAACCAATTAAGGTTAAATCCCCGATCTGGTTGGGAATCGAACCCGGGATCCTCTGGACCAAAGGCCAGCACGCTAAACATTTAGCTGTGGTGCCGGACATTCTGCGAAGTGGGTAACACACGTGGCGATATATTTTCTACTAACACGACCAAGTGTCGTAATTGACTTGGGGATTGGATAGCAAAACTTACCTATAAAGCTACCAATGAACTGAAACAGTGGTCGAAGAATATTCAGACTGCGATGGATGGACCTGCTTAATAAAAGTATTAAGCAACAAGTCCGCCTCTGTGGTGTAGTGGTTAGTGTGATTAGCTGCCACCCCCGGAGGTCCGGGTTCGATTCCCGGCTCTGCCACGAAATTTGAAACGGGGTCCACTCAGCCTCGAGAGGTCAACTGAGTAGAGATGGGTTCGATTCCCACCTCAGCCATCCTGGAAGTGATTTTCCGTGGTTTCGCACTTCTCCTCCAGGCAAATGCCGGGATGGTACCTAACTTAAGGCCACGGCCGCTTCCTTCCCTTTTCATTGTCTATCGCTTCCAATGTTCCCGTCCCCCATCTATGCCCCTGTTCAGCATAGCAGGTGAGGTCGCCTGGGCCAGGTACTGGTCATTCTCCCCAGCTGAATCCCGTGACTCAGTGTCACACGCTCCAGGACACTGCCCTTGAGGCAGTAGGGGTGGGATCCCTCGCTGAGTCCGAGGGAAAAACCAACGCTGGAGGGTAAACAGATTAAGAAAGAAAGAAAGAAAGACAGAAAGAAAGAAAGAAAGATAAAACAACAGTATTTGTACTTAAACATGGCGAATGAGGAGAATGAGTAGAAAAATCGAGATGAACCACATTTACCTTGACCCTGTTGTGTCTACATAATGAATATAATGATGATTATGAAAATGGAACCGCACTTTCGAACATGACTTCTCCGCGTTTATGAGGAGGAGGTGGAGGACACAGGCACAGTTTTGGAATTGACAGGATGTTGGGGGACCATATTGCCATTTTTCCATCATATGCCAGCTAAACCGAATTAGAACAGGTCATCGAGTTTTCAGTATCTCGAAGCAACTTCAATTTTCTGGCTGTTATCCCTATTCTTCACCTACATTTATGACTCTATTATCCAAAATTCCATTACGCGAATTTTTTGATTTCTCGCAGCAAATGTTTCCTGCCTAGAAGAAGAAATTATTCTATAATTCGAATTTTGTTCGACATTAACTGTGCAATACAGCATTTATTGTAGAGTACATTTTCCCGGCCGACCTTGGTATGCTTGCACCCTGGTGTGTTGACCACAGGGGTGTGGAGCTGCTTGAGGCCTATCCTGTACCGTCAGCAGATCAGGGGTTACCGCTCTTCGATTGTAAATGAAAATGTTTTCACAGCAATAACTGCTGTTGAAAATTTTATGAAAGAAAGCAAGATTAAGAGTGAAAAATATAAGGTGTTTCCGACGGGTTGCTATAGTAAGTGTTGTACTGTAATAAAAAATATTAAATCTTCGAGTTTGTTGTACGTGGTTAAATAACAATGGAAACATGATTCGATTATGTGCTATACTTGCTCAAAAAAGCAGTATTCTCAATATCTAGAAATGTCGATAACTCGAAATAAAATTTCTCCCCCTAAGTGATTCGAGATATCAACGTTCGACTGTGTTTACTTTATATAAGTACTTGTCCAGTTATACGATAATAATAATAATAATAATAATAATAATAATAATAATAATAATAATAATAATAATAATAATAATAATAATAATAATAATAATAATAATAATAATCGTTTTCTAATAGTCTTGAATATCCCACTGTCCGGCTCCGTGGCTAAATGGTTAGCATGCTGGCCTTTGGTCACAGGGGTCCCGCGTTCGATTCCCGGCAGGGTCGGGAATTTTAAGCATAATTGGTTAATTCCCCTGGCACGGGAACTGGGTGAATGTGTCGTCTTCATCATCATTTCATCCTCATCACGTTGCGCAGGTCGCCTACGGGTGTCAAATCAAAAGACCTGCATCTGGCGAGCCGAAATCCTCGCACACATCCCGGCACTAAATGCCATACGCCATTTTTTTTAATATTCCACTAAAGGCTGTTGGGATTTTAAATTGAGGCACTCAAGTTGAGAGCCTAGTGACCTGTGTCTTCTAATGGTAGCTACAAGCAGATCAGATATTATCGTAAGAATTCAGTAGTTTTAAATCATTGGTGCCTCGTGTGAAGATTAGCTATCTGTCGCTACCCAAGTTTCTCCCGTGGTGGAAAAGAGAATATAATCCCTCACGTCACGCATGTTTCGTTACGCCGAAAAGCTTTGTGAATGTACAGAAGTCGATAGATATTTTATTGTATGACGAATGTCTTGTATTTAAAATTCTTTAATGCATAGGCATGTATACTAATGTAATCAACATACAGTTAAAGGATACAACAGGTAGAAAATATACATTTCACTGTTCCAAAACGTAGGGACTGCATGAAAAAGGAATATACGCTGAATTACCAACGTAAGGGTCCATTTCCGTAAATGAGTGGCACTGTTTCAGATTCAAGCGTAATGATTATGACTTCTACAACATAAAGTCGCCCGCTATTCTGTTTTTGAAAACCTACATGCGACTTGTAAATTCGATACCGGTTATCCTACATTTAAAATCTCTCGAACTTACGAATTTGTATGAACATTAATTCATTCACGTTTTATGTAACTGCCATTTACATCTCTTTGCTGAAAATTTTACACGGTTGAGGTTTGTGGACAATGGGACCACCCTACTTAGCGGTACATATTAGGAAGAACATACAACGTAGGAAATTGTCACTTCCCTTCAAAATAATCATCTCTATCACTTTTCATTTCTATGCATGCACAGCTGGCACATCATGCACCCACAGTATTTTTGCTTTGACCGTTTGCTGAACTCTAACAATGAGCACTCTCTAAACTGTAACTCCTCTCTGTTATAAACCCACCCTACTCTTCAGATGCACATGCTTTTCGTACCACTTAATGGGATACATACCTCTATCTACATACTGTGGAGAATTATTTTCAGTCAACGGGGAAACGAGAGAGTGAGTGCGATTACAAAATAGTAATCACTCTCATAACCATCACTGACATATCAAAAGTCCACCAATCGTTCATCAGCATCGTAGACAAAAAGCCAACAACAACTCATATACACATCAATCATTCATCGTCTATCCACATATCCTCACATCGAACATCCATTTGTCATTCTTCATAAACACCTCTAAAAGAATCTCCACTCACATTCTTGCATTTCATCATCCCAGCATTCATTCAGGCTTCTTCATTCCGTCGTACTAAATCATACACTGCCCTCTCTCAAGTTCTTCATTGTGAAACCATACTCATTCACAACCATCCCACTTTATGGTACGCGAGACGAATAAGTCTCAGCTAGCCATTAAATGTAACTACACTCTCCGTATTAGCCAAGATACCAAAAAGTCTCTCCCCAAAACTCTTCACTCCCTTTTAACCATTTCACGTCCCCTTTACACCCCCTTCAAAACTCGTCGCCGCGTAACCTTTTAGGTGGCCCTCCCCCCGCCCTCAGGGCCGGAAATGAAAACATTTCTAGATACACCATACCACCTAAAGTTAATGTCTCCATCGTTCACCTGTGGACGAAGTTTTGTATTCTTGTACATGTGAACTAGGTGATGTGAGGTGTTTTTCCGACCTCGAATACGCAATTCCATCTGTCACTATGAATTTCTCTGTTTTGACGTGACAATGCCTATAAAATCAGGCTTCATTCAATAGAAACTCAGTGTAACGAAACAATGTGCTCATATTCGTGCTAGTAACTGCGGAACTAAGAAGCTTATTCAAATGATAGAGGTGCCACTTGACTGGAAATGAGGGACATAGGCTAATAGGTAGAGGCATGATCTTTTCGCTTTAACGACAAGCGCGACAGAAACATTTTGAAGCGATTTTGAGATATCGTAAAGAATCATATGATTCTGGTTACGAAATCAGTGACTTGTTTTCCGAGAATTACTGCGAATTAAATTGACAATGCCAGTTTAAAGGGAAATGCACTTATTTTGCGATAAGTGCGAAAATGCAGTGAAATTCATTGAAAATAACGATCTTGAAATTGTATGCCAATACCTCGTGTATGAAGAGAAACAGATGACACAATAACGACTTCTCATTTCGACAGAAGTATCTCATCGTAATAATTAACATTGTAAAATCCCTTAGTGGTATGGCATTACACAGTAGAGTGACAGCTGCGGCCATATATAGTGTTAGGGCAATTTGTTATTAATCTTGATTAGTCCTATATTATAGTTATAATCAAGATTACATAAGGCATAATGAATATCAGTTTTGTTTCTCTTTATTTATTTATCTATCTTCCACATAAATAATTCACAAATCTTACGAATTAAACATTTTATGAATAATTTTACGAAATGATTAAAGCGAAATTAAAGCGATGAGGTCAGCCCTATTTCGCGAAATAACGAGAAAAATTGTTTTCTTTTCGCGAAATCGAACAAATGCGAAAACATCATGCCTCTACTAATAGGTATGCCACTGGGTGCTTGTCAGTTAAATACGCAAGAAGGATAGTTCTAATTTTAAGAAAGTATGTATTGAGGTATTTGTTTTAGTTTGGGATCAATAACTCCTAAACCAAAATCTATAAGAAGGTAGTTGATATATCGAAAGATAGAGCATTTTACGTCTTACATTTACATAAAATACATGGGTCTAATCTCAAACAATTAACGCGGGAAGAAAAGGTCCAATATTTAACTTCGATTTTTAAAATATAGGCCATTTTACCATTTAAATATCAATTGCCTCATGCAAGGTAGCGCTAGAAATCTCTCTGTTAGCGCGATATGATGGTACCACAACTGCTGCTCTACAACACTTAGGGTTGGAAAGCGTGAGAATTCCTTCATTTGCGACATCGAATTTTGAATGTGAATTCAGAGCCGTGATATGTGTAACAATGATTACAAAATCTTACGCCCGACGTAACGGTATCATTACAGAAGACCTAGGACAACTTGGGCGGAATTTAAATGGTGTGCGAAATTTCGAAAGTTAATTTGAAACATTAGCGTCTTTGCTACCATTCTAAAGATAAATTACTGTGTGAGTGAACTGTGTCTTCGTAACGATTCTCACACTTCACAAATTATAATCGCACAGAATCAAATGACTTACATCAGCGCACGCAGTGATATTCGTTCTTCTTCAGGGGATATAATTAATAATTCGTATCACTAGGCGACAACCCGGATACGTTAGTACACATTAAATCACGTCTATAACTTGACTGACAAATAGAAGGAAATACAATGATGTAACAGCCCTGGTGAGTCCTGGTCTGCCAAGCGACCACTGTTCACACCGAAGGCCTGCAGATTGTGAGGTGACGAGTGGCCAGCGCGTTTTATTCTCTCGGCCGTCTCTTCGCCTTCTAGGTAGCTCCTCAGTTTGCAATCACGTAGACAGACTGGACCTCTCAACAGCCCTAGGAGCCAAGTTAAAATACATGAACTGCCCAGGAATCGAACTCGGAGCTTTAGGGTAAGAGGCAAGCACTCTACACCTACACTGTGGGGGTAGAAACATAAAAGGCGTAGGGATAAATTCAGTTTTTCATCGCGTGGCGTTCTCACGAAAAGCCAGTGGTACAGCCTCTCATTTGCCTGCACCCGTGTATTTCCTTGGGTAAGTAGACAGACAGACAGACAGGGTTGTCTCACAAACTGCTTTCGATGATTTTGTGTAAGTAGGCTAAACAAAATTCAATCCGCCGGTATATCTTTCCAACATGTAGCATCTGTTTCACAAACAAATGTTCTCTAGCACCGCTGGGCTTGAAACACATGATGCCTTACACTGCTGGGTATCGATTAGCTCTTCCTAACATAGTATTGTAGCGTAAGCTAAAGCCTGAGGAGCTTTAGCGCGTTACATTTATTTTCGCTCCCTCATTGGTTAATGCATGCTCCAAGACGTAACAGGAAAAACCTCTCTAGCTCACACAATGCTTGGATTCAAAATAACAGAGTGAGTCGGATAGTGATTAAGGCCTGTGTAGTTACTGTATTTCAGTGTAACTCAATCTATACTTGTGTTTTGCTCTCATGTAGCCTCAGGCGGTAATTAAAGGTTTCGGGATAATGAGTAGCTGGAACCTTCGTGTCACTTAGATGATGGCTTTAACAAAGGAACACCCAGTTCTGGTTTCACGTAGCAAAGGGATTACACACAATGAAGGTATACCAAAACAAATGACATCGTTAGTTCCTTACACGGAAGAGGTACTCGTCGCGTACCGTCAACATGAAGAGCAACTGAATATTCTAGGTATGTAATGAAGCTTCCATCAGTAAACAACTATATTAACTCATGTTTTCATTTACTTCAGTATTGGTAGAAGGGGAGATATCTCTTATCTCTCTCAGTTCTTTGACTTTCCCTTACTAAGTTTTATCAGCCAATATGGCAATTGATATGCTATTCCTTTAGGAGAAAAGCGGATTGTTTAAGAATATATAACAATCCTGCTGGTGTTGATAATCTTCTTTTTTTTCTCCTTTTCCCGCAATTTCATTATACGAAAAACTTTAAGGTGACAATGAAATAATTATTATCATTTTCTAAAAGTGAAAGGAATGGGTAATGAGGGAACAGAAACAAACATATCTTATTGACAGAAAACATATAGATGGAAGGATTATATTTACTTTATATGGCAAAACTGGGACAACAAGTTCTCCCTTTCATCTGACTAGTGTAATAAATACAATATTCCTAGCTAAAAGAATACGAATTAATAATAATGTTTATCATTTTCTCTCATGAAGATATTCCTTTGCCGAAACCGGAAACGCTCAGACGACTTAACTTCTTTGGACGACAGGTGCTATCGCTTGCTTCATTTTAGTGAAGAACTACCTTGCCTCAAACAGCTTATCTCTGATAACTATTGTATTAAAAGTTCATGGGGATAACAACATCAGTTCGTATGTTGTCGAGACACTTGAAAATTATATCACACCAATATCATTTAGATCTCACACACGTTTTGAATAAGTGGTAAGTGTGAGGAAGGATCGTAGAAAGTGTTCTCACGGAATCCCACTTTATCGAAGAATATTTCAGTAAACGGTATTAAAGTTTTAATGTATACGAGCAACATTACAGGAATATAAACACGGAAATAACTTTATTAATATAGAGCATCACAGTTCCATTGAATACATTCCCACTTGGATCATTTCGAAACTGTTCATATGGTACGATAAAACTACAATACGGTGCAACCTGGAAATATAACCTAACAGCAATTTAACAGACCGTGGAAGCATAACATCCAAGAAGTAATCGGTAAATTGAGTGACATTTCATACATTTTATATTTCGTCCCCACTTATTTTAGCTTCTCCGTTCTGATGTATGATGTTTAAAGAAGAACCCTTATTTCAAGATGTGAAGCCACAGCATGGCTCAATAGAGTGTAGGTAGAGGCCATCTCAGATTGTCGTGCACACAGTGCAGACCGCCAAGTTGACGTCTTGATACTTATTGCCTTTGTCAATACTGTCAAGCCGCATACATCCTGCCAGTCGACGAAACGTTTCTATGACAAATGAAGTTAGAATGATAAATGTGCAGTGGAATCTGTGTGCGACGGGAATGTCGTTTTGCTCATTCAGAGGATGAAGAGAAAGTTAAACCACTGTGACTTTGTTGTTTGTTCATCAGCAAGGATGGCGCAGCTAATTTTATCTTAGAAGTATTGTTTCAATTGGCAACGGGTTGCTTAATCAAGTACGTTGTAAACTCTGGAGTTTAAAGTTGCATCAGAGTGAGGGGTAATAAGCAACAATAAGATTGAAATCATCTTACACATTTTAGTATTTATATGGGAAGACCGAAAATATACTGTTAGGAAGTATTCTTACAAAACTCTTCTTTACAATTTAATGATGAACAGAGCTAAAATAAATTATGTAATACACATCTCAGAATTAATTACCGAGAAACGTAAGTCTGACTTAATACTTACCTTATATTATATGTAGGAGAGTGATTTGCCCTTTTCGAAGGCCGGAGATCCACCAACACAGAAATGTATCGTCGTTGCGCCCGCGAAAACCGATATGTGAAATTTATTGGAGAAATACTGACCCGAAACACATATATTATTATTATTATTGTTATTATGATTATTATTATTATTATTATTATTATTATTATTATTATTATTATTATTATTATTATTATTATTTTATTTTTGCTCTTTGCTTTACGTCGCACCGACACAGATAGGTCTTATGGCGACGATGAGACAGGAAAGGCCTAGGAATGGGAAGGAATAGGCGGTGGTCTTAATTAAGGCACAGCCCCAGCATTTGCCTGGTGTGAAAATGGGAAACCACGGAAAACCATCTTCAAGACTGCCGACAGTGGGATTCGAACCCACTATCTCCCGGATGCGAGCTCAGAGCTGCGCTCCTCTAAACGCAGGTCAACTCGCCCGGTACACATATATTATGAATAGCGAGAATTTCTTGACGATTGTCACACAATACGATAGAACATTACCGGCCAAAGTTCTAACCTAAAGTATTTCAAATAATTAGTGATTTTTGCAGGCGCAATGACGATATTTAATTTTTTACGTGAATATCGTACATCATGCGACATTTTCAGTAGAAAACGCCTCAACAGTCACTACAATTGGCTGAAAGTCGTAGAATATAGCGCCACTAGCAGAATTCAGTATAGACAGGTGTGATTGTCAAATGTAACAAATGAATTAACCAAGGCAGTCAATCACCGGAATGGATCTTTATTATGCACCCCTGCCGGTATAGACCAATGCAGTGTCACTGGGAAATATCTCGTCAACAGCTGTGTCGCGAATGATAATAGTTTAAGCAAATAGCTAAGCCGCTAGCACAAAAAAAATAATATATATTTAGTTGCTGCTATCTTGCCTCAAGTGTGTATTGCATCGTTTTACCAAGTGTATGAAATGGAGTCCAATCACTTGAAATGGTTCGTTTGCTTGCTATTCTATTTGCCTATAATATATATTCTTCTACTTTTCTGCGGATCACGATTAAATGCCAAACAAAGAGCAGTTTCGTACAACACGAATATTAGTTAATACTAGCAGTTTCCCGCTGGCTCCGCCCGCAATGTACAAAGTATCGTGTTGCTCGTTACTATCCTCACGGAAGTTAATGAAATAAAGCACATGATATGCTGTTTTAATAGAGTGTAATATTTTGTCGACAAAACACTTGAAAATACATCAAACAAAGAAATTGAATTAAACGTTCCTTGGAACAATACTACGCGCCGAACTGTTAAAAAGTCCTTCAAAGTTCTTCGTCATGGAGACAAATGTACTCATAACTTTTCTCAGAATTTACCAATTTAAGTAGTTATTACCTCCAAAGAAAGCGATTGATCCACTGAGTGTTTTTAGACCAAAACGAACTGCGTAACTCAAGTAGAACGAAAGATACGATTGCTTCAATGAGAAACAAAATGTTGAAGAAATGAGACGTCAAATTGAATGTGCGCTCGTAACTTTCTTCAGAATCAACCAATTTGAATAGTTAAGAGCTGAAATGAAAGAGCTTGATCCGCTGAGCGTTCTTAGGCCAAAATGTCCTCCGTATCCTAATTAGAACCACGGATATGGTTGGTTCAAAGAGACAAAAACTGAAAAAATCAAATAATTTGAGGAAGACGGAAGTTAAGTGATTTATAGTACGTGATGACAAATCTGTGCATGAATACCTTTCAGTTAAAAAAGAATGAAGGAATTCAACCGGATAGAATGGCCGGACTGACTGACTTTATTTTTCATATTTTTAAATATATAGATTGAAATAAATATTTCAAACATATTAATTGAATGGAAGAAATCAATTTATTAATATAAATTAGTGGTCACATAAATTACGGTTTGAACTATACATAAATAAGAATCAAGGAAGAGGAACGATTGAAAAATATTTTTCTCAGAAAAATGCCAGAATCCTGTAGTATATATTATTTGCTTTTTTTTTCGAAACAAGCGGGTGAAATGAGGTTTTGAATTATATTTATCTTCATTCACCGTGCGTGTTGGTCACGTGGCAAACGCCACTCCCAGCAGCCTTGAAGTTTCTTTCCTATGGTTTCCCATTTTGACACACACACACACACACACACACACACACACACACACACACACACACACACACACACACACACACACACACACACACACACACACGCACACACACACACACACACACACACACACACACCGTATAAGGTCATAGCTACTATCCTCACATTTCTAGCCTTTTCCTGTCCAAACTTCAGGGACGTTCGTGAGCCAGCTTAAACAACATTTTATCTCATGAATGGTCCTGTATTTTAATTTATTCGTTATTATCAAATTAATGGCATATATATCTAAATAATACAACTGACCATGTACAGTAGAAGGCAACGTAATAATCGGAAAATTAAAACAAAATCGTTCCTCCTTGAAGACGGATACTTTAATTACACATTAAACAAAGAGGTTTCACGACAATACGGTCCAATTATATTTAAAAAGTAGTTCGAGAAATACTTCTCGAATTTCGTATCTGAGTGTAAACTTAAAGAAAGAATCTTCATGGGATGGCATTAAGGGTACATTTTACTCTTTAGGACTGTACCAACTACTCAACTGACTTTAATTTTAAATAATGTGTATGAACATATAATATATGAAGAGTGAAACAAGACGTAACTAATAACAATAACAATAATAATAAGAAGAAGGATATGTCTGGAGCAGAGCTATCAGGTTGACGACTATGGCCAACCAGCGCATGTGAGGAGGGTGTTTTACCTAAGTTGAACATGTAATGTTAAGAACGGCACACACACTCAGTCCCCGATTCAGGGGAGTTAACTAATGAACTGCAATCGTACTCGTGACCAGTTGGAACAAAGGCCAGCATGATCCAGACATTTCGGGGAGAAAGAATGAAAGGAGCACTAGGGAGAATATCGAGGGTCTAGTTCTAATACCACATATGTGGCATTGGTCTTTCTGTCCATTATTTTCCTAAACACTGATCACATGGATATGCAGTCCATCAGAACAGTTAACGTTGGGTTCAGTTTGCTATGCTCATGTGTGTGCAGCAAAATGAGCCTTAACGTACCGTACTGAAGAAATGCATGTTTGCATGACTTATTTACGCTCTCCTATAGTACAATGTTGCTGACAGTGGGGTCTGAACCCAGTCTTCCGAATGCAAGCTGATAGCTTCGTGTCTCAAGTCGTCCAGCCAATTGCTCGGTTTTTGTTTTCTTTTGGATCGGTGAATGGGTATGAGTGCTCGCCTTAACACACATCTCTGCATATCATCGTTGAAGCAACAATACCTTTCCGTTAAAACTGGTCACGTCTGCCAGCCGCACATGGATATGAAGTCCATCTGAACAAGTTCCGTTGTGTTTATTATCCTATGCGAAGGTGTAAAAGAAAGTGAACCTTAAATACAGCACACTGTAGGGGTGCGTAAATACGTCACGCAAACACACATTCCTACACCACGGCTCTTAAAAGAAAATGAAGGTACTATTTTAACACTCTCACAGTTGGACCATCCACGCAGAATCTACTTAATTGTTAAACTTCAAGGATCAACATTCGAGATGCAGCAAGCATAAAGTTCCAGAACAATGCTCCTATTGAAACAAAAAGATATCCAAGTTACTTTAAAGCAGTAGTGTTGCCATGTCGAACGACATCGTGCCATCACCTCGTGAAGTGCCATTGTTTGTCAAACAACATTTGCAATAAAGTTCCCAATACAAATACTATGACTGAGCGAGTTGGCCATGAGTTCAGAGTCGCGTAGCTGTGAGTTAGCATTCGGGTGATATTGGGCTTGAATTCCACCATCTGTTAGATGTTCGAGGCTGAACGTAAAGGAGTTTGTGTACAACGTATGAAAGCCGAGGTATGAAGGCAATCGTCTGCAAGCATAGATGAGTTCTACTTGCCCTGATACCTTATTTCCGTTGCTGAAATGTCTTGATGGAAGCGCTCCCCGTGCTCGACAGTCACAGCGCCACAATTGTTAGGAAAGAAGCCGAGATGTGAGTCCAAAAATCGTATTTTGAGCGACATATTGCAACCTAGCTCTTGCTATGTTCTCAGAAGTTCATTAACAGCTAATTTATAATTTTCAGTTCTTCGATATCCAAGAAATTGTGAACAACATTTTTGAAGGCTTCGCACGCTGCTTTTTCTCTCTCTTCCATGGCCCTATTAAATGTTCCATACGTCACCAGCTCTCGAATTTTTGGTCCAACAAAGATTCCCTCTTTGATCTTTGCTTCACTGAAATGTGGGAATTTTTTCACTAAATTCTTCATAAGCCCGAGCTTTATATGTAAAGGTGGCAATATGATTTTATCACGGGAAACGAAGGGAGTGTACTCTATATTACTTTTCCCCAGGTTCCATCATTTTCCTTTCAGGACAGTTTCTTTGTACACAGTGTAATTTCCTGTCGCGACTATCGCACTCGTAAAGGAAGAAACAATATTTTGTATATCCTAACTGAATCCTTCAGATCGCCACCTATCTGTCATTGATAGACTTCATAATTTATTTTCTGAAGAACCAATTTTACATTTTCATAGCCCTCCTTCACATGTACAGCCTGACCTATAGGAACAGATGTAGTGCGTTTCCGTTGTGTTGCAAAACAGCTTTCAAGTTTAAATTAGAAGAGTCAGTGAAAAGTCTCCTGTGTTCGAGATTATGCTCCAACCTCAAGGATGCCATCAGAACATTTACGTCATTACAGGGAACAGTGTTGTTTCCCATTTCAAAGAAAGGCGTTAAGTCTCTTCCATGGTGTCTATATACCCACAACTTCACATTTTTTCTCAATGAGATTCCACTGCTGAAGCCTGGAGGCAAGAAATCGCCTTGCTTTTTGGTAACTCCAGATCACGAATTAAATAATTAAGTTCTTCTGGATTAATTTTATGTGGCGTATTGGGCAGATTGATTCTGGTGCATAATCTGGGTCTTGCTGTAAAGACTCAGGCTGTTGTTCGTATTCTCCCTCCTTGTCTTCATCAGGATCTGGGACATTATTTTCCGCAGGGATAAGAACAGACAGACTTCTCCGTGTGGTACCGGTCGTATAGCCGATGTCGAAGTTGGATGTGTGATGGTCCGTTTTTTCTTTCTTGACATTCCGTGCTTAAAAGGAAGCACGGTGCAGAAATAACAATCATTGATATGATTTGTAGGCTCTCGCCATATCATGGGGACTGGGAATGGCATTAACTTCACTGTTCCCTTTAACCAACAACGTAGGTTTTCTGCACATGCAATACAGCAAATATGTGGTGCCCAAGGTTTATCCTCATCTGTTTTACAGTCAAAAGTAATAGTAATATGCTGCCTTTATTAATGGATTCAATGCACGTTTCTGAGAAGCAAAAGTCACTTCACCGCACACATAGCAAAAGTTATTCCCAGTGTTAACACACTTACGTGGCGTCTTGAAGTAGAATTAACCCGAAATATAATTTTTAAAAAAATGGTTAAGAAAATTTAGATTATGAATACGTGTTTTTCACCCAAGATAAATTAAATGTTCGCACTTGATTTCTTATTTACCTGTGAAATTAAACTTCGAACGCAGAGAATTACTGAGAATTAAGAGCACATAGGTTATATGAGCGCAGCAATGGACATTTATATAAACAAAATAGCTTGTCCAGAAACAAAACAACATAAGGCATACCCAGTGTTGACAACCTTCATTTGTAAAAAGACTTTACCAACATTGCAAAATGTCCCTCTGTCATAAAATTAATTCCTGTTTATCAAGAAAATGAGAGCTAAGTACACATTTTGAACATCATATTCGTTTATGTCATTTCGAAATGAATACGAATTACCTATTTTTAGCTCGGGTAGATTTTGAGTGTAGACCAATGTTATTAATTGTACTCATTCGTTTCTTCCTAACACCCAGTCTACATCCATACGACGTATTCTACGCTCAAGCGATTTGCTGCCCTGGCTTCGAAAGAACCCTCAAGTTCTTTTTCACTTGTATCACTTTTTTAATTTCCACTCATTTCTTCCCTTTGGCCTTGTATCTTTATTCATTTGTTTTTGACATTTAACTTCCCATATTCCACTTTTTCTTCATTTCTTCCTTCTTACATCCTTAATCTTCTTGCCCTGTTCTTGCCCTTATCTTGTACAAAGTCCTACTGAAACTGCCGTAGATTACTCCGGGCGATCCACAGTTGTAGTCGTAAGGAAGCATACCATCCCAGAAACGTCTCAATCCTTGGCTGAATGATCAACGTAGTGCCCTTCGGTTCAGAAGGCCCAGGATTCAATTTCCGACCTTAAATAGTTAATTCAGTTGGCCCGGGACTGGCTGTTCGTACTATCCTCAACATCCTGCAATTCACACAGCACATACAACACTATCATCCAGTGCAATAACACGCAGTTTCCTTCATACGGCAGATGCCGTCCACCCTTTTCGGGGGGTCCGCCTTACAAGAGCTGCCACATGATCTTTTTAAATCCCAGAAACTTATAACTTCAATAACGAACTAATCGCATGATATCGCCATGGAAACATTGTTGAGATAGTGGGAAGGATAATATTACTGGCAATATTTTGATGTAGGGAGAGGAGAGTTAGTAGTAAATGCCCTTCATATCAGGATCTAATATATTCTCAGGGGACATAAACGTCTTTAATTACGCTTTAGGTCACTGTATATGATGTGCTCTAGTTCCTAGATCAGCCAGGGTCCATTGAGGAAGAAGACGTTACTTGGGCAATTTACTCAGTATTGTGCGATGAATCAGAGAGCGTGTAGCCATACATTGAGGGCGATGACTTGACAGTACGCCGTAGATATTGATTCTACACTTACACACTCGTCCCTTCCAGTCTGTGAAGCTCTTTGGAAATGCCCTTCCTCCCTCACCCCTTCCACCCACTGTCGTTGACTGCCTTCATCAAACCTCGCGTCGCCTTCTCAAACATGACTCGGCTAAAGTGTCAGCGCTCTAATAACAATGTCGACAACTGAGGCGTTCATCTCCGCTCATAATAACGCTGCAGTCCTTCCTCATAAAGTGTTCTATTGATGTTTGTCCTCTTCGGCGAACTCTTAACGGCTGCAATACAATGGGTCACCAGCACACATCATAGAGACTTAAAACGAGGAGCTGGGGCACATAAAACAATAACATGGAAGATAATATCCGAGCCATTACTTCCCCAAGGACTCGAATTTCACGTTTCCTTCACCCCGAGTGAATTAATCAGAACGTTAGTACTTAAAAAGGAACGCTAGATTCTGCGTTCATTAAAACTAGATGGTGGCAATAGAGTTATGATTTACATCTTCATTATAGTATATTATCAGGTGGGCAGAGCTTAACAACACATGCAAATTAATTCGACAGAATGACGTTATTTGAACAACTCGTTAAGAGAGTATCTGAAAGTGAACCAAAATATTAGCCCGTGTTGAATAACACTGTATTTGAAGATAACATCAGTATGGAAGGTAAAATAAAAAGTGAGGTAGGGCAAGCTTCAGGGTTATTGTCACATCAACATTTTCATGTTAATCATATATACTTCAACGATGAATTAGGTACTTGTCTTGATGATATTACGACAGTTTGGAAGAAAGGGACACTAATATTCAGGGATAATTATGTTTTCCTAAATTAACGGCAGACGAAATTCTAAAATTACCTTTGAAAACTTATATTTCCTAAAAATTTCATCCCACAAAATTATTTAAAATTTGATGATATAGTAGTTGTATTATTTGCTAAGAAAGTCGTAGAAAAATTTTCTGACATTAAGCAATTTATATATAAATTAATTCAATTTTCTCGTGGTTCTACATAAATTACTGCAATTCCTAAATCAACAAATACCGAAGACCTGGCTTTCGTCGAAGTTCTAAGGAGTTCTTTATGTTGGTAGCACTTTCATAACAATTATAACAGCACAAAATGCTGTAGGTGGTTATAAATTAAGTGCTTCAAGTATTGATAACGAATTACTTTGATCATAGGTTCTCATATCTTATTGCACGAATTACTAGAGCGTCCCCCGCATTAAGTGACGCGCATCATCTTCACTCAAATGGTACGAGAAATTGGTGAGGGGTACCCAGTCAGTGGCGTTGTGGAGTAAAGAAGCGATTCCAGTAAATTCGATTGGCCACCATCAACATTGGTATTCTTACGATCCACAGTCGTGAACTAGCTGATATCTTGAAGTACCGTCACATAAAAATTGCCTGCAACCAAGAAACCAAGTGGACTGGCTAAAGGCAAAAAAAAATCAGAGAAGGATATAAGTTGTTCTACCATAAACCGTAAAAGTAGTTAATGGGGAGTATATTCAAACATTATTATTATTATTATTATTATTATTATTATTATTATTATTATTATTATTATTATTATTATTATTATTATTATTATTATTATTATTATTATTAGACTATTATTATTATTACTTTTATTATTATCTATTTGAGTCTGGCGACTAGTGGTGAATGGTTGGGTGCACTGTGAGTGCGGGTACATCACATATTCAGGTATTTTGTACCTGTAGTATGAGGTGCCTAAAACGCAAAGGGACTCTGTACTCGCTTCAACTTACCTGTGCAAATTTTCAAGGTTTTTGTCCAACCTACCTTAGTCACTACGCTTTCTCTTCCAAACTTAATGGCATTAGATTTGTGAAGTCGTTTGGCGATTTCTGATCTTCCTGTTTACGATACCTTAATTTCTCGAAGAGTTGTACCCCTTCCTTTTTCCATCTTCGTTGGATTTAAAAAGGGTAAAGTTTTCCAGTTTCAGTTCCCTTTGAAAAGTGAATGTTAATTATGGCGAGGGAGGGGGCGTGTTAGCCGAGCGGCGTCATCGCTGGCAGTCGCGGCTTTCCATCTCAGCCCAGGATTGCGAGAGTTTTGAAATGAAACCCCAAGTCCCTACGATTCAGATTCCTCGTAAGACTTGAAGTTCCGTGGCCATCTTCACGACTTCAAAATTCAAGTAAAACTACAAGCTTGTTTTCTTTTGAAATAATAACCACCACTACCGAGTTAAATGGTTGCAAGAGAATCCATCGGTTAGCTTTCTCACGGTCTAATAATTGCATATCACTGAAGGAAACTTACAGGTACATGTTTCATCGTCTTCTACGACGATAATTCCTAAAGTATTTACTATCATGTTGTGAGGCGATCGAGTCACAAATTGTGCTCGAATTACGTTCAATTAATCTCTTGAATGTAGTCACTCAGGGGCTACATATCCTGAACTCAGTTAATACCTTAACATTGCTAACTTCAGTGGTCTTCTCTGGACATCATTGTGAATGCAATCCAACTGTTAAATAAAATGGTTATATGCGCAGAAAAAATCCTCTTCAAATTAGTAAGGGCATTTGAAAGTGGGATCTACTTTCTTTCTAGCAGTCGTAGCTCCAAGCTGGCAATGACAGGCATTCAGGAAATGCTCGAATATTGTAAATCAAGTAAAAGTATCATCTACTGTAGAATTGGTGGGGGCAGCAAGTGAATGACACTCACCTTCCAGTTAAATGGTGAACTGGGTTTGAACATTTGATGAAAGGTGCGTTTATCGTATGAACCAACTCATTTCTCTCTTCTCTATACTTCGGTCCTCTAAGAATCAGCACATTATCGGCACGGTCTTCCACAGATTCAATACTAACGTTCGATGCGTATGGGTCGGCATATTAGAAAATGATCCGGGGAAAACTCATTCAAATTATTACTCTTACGAGTTTCGGAGATATGTACATGAAGCATTTTTGAGGTCCATCAAGACTCTCTCTACTTTAACCAATATGAATAAAACATATTCGATAATTTTGTAACAAGCTATGCGCATAAACCGCCATCGGCGGTGGGATCATGTGAGATGAATAGAGACTACCTAGGAGAAAAATGGATTTAAATATAGAAGGTAAGAGTAGTAGAGAGAGACCTTGTTGAAGATGATTAGATTCAGTTTCTACGAGTAATGGTGCAAAAATAAGAGGTATGGAACTACAGAACGAGGTGATAGAGCTAGTATCAGATAGTGAGCTACGGAGGCGTTTGGTAAATTCACAGAGGCTTGCACAATGAACTCTGAAAGGCATAAGTTTACAATGAAGATGTATGTATGTGTGTTGATACAACATTTTATGAGCCCTTTCCTTCCACAGAATTATGGAAGTACTCCTTATGAATTTTGAAATATTTTATAGCTTTGTTATAAATCACTCCAGTCGTTTCGATGGGATAGTTTCACAAATAAATAAAAATAGATCCGGGGTTGTAACTGATAACTATCACTCGAAATTAATACAATACATGAATTGTATAGTCGGAGAGGGGAACGTATTAATACATATAAATCTCAGTTATCTCCCAGCTACCTTGTCCACCTCTTAATGGAAAACTGAGTAGCCAAGCATCAAACCGCACTTATCCAAAATTATCGAAAATGATGTTATTGTATGTTTCAATGCGGAATTTTCTGAATAAAGTAATAATCTGATTCGTTGGTGTCAAACTGCACTGCCTCCATTTTAAAATAGGTAAGGAAATCACCGTTTGGAGACCAACAGCACTTTCTCCTGCAGATAAAGTGCAGAATGACTTCAAGTCAGCGTCAGCCAATAACAGCCTCCCATTCGTCGCCATATTGGTTGTGTTTTGATATCAGTTGTTTGTTTTGAATTGAAGTGTTGTGAAAATATTGTGATAAGTTGCAATTATTAAGTGATTTTGTGATAGTATAGGAATATATTTATATAACAGAATGGAAGTTAATATTACTCTAGAGGATAAGAAATGTCGGAAAGTAATTCCACGGCCTGAAGAATGGAAGAATGTTTTAAAATCTTAAAGGTTAGCATTGACTGCTTTTATACTATTACTAAATTTTAAATGTGGCGTTATACAAATTTGATTATAATTCATGAAGAGGCAGATAATGGTTTAAATTTACAATTAGGTCCAGCTAAATGTTAGTTAATAAACATGTAATTGTATATAAAGATTATGCAGGTTAGGTGGACATTATGAGTGTTACAAAATGTTGTTAGTAGTTTTTCGTTTTTTGTTATAGGTGCAAACCAAAATGTATGCCCAATTATACTCATTGTAAACATGAAGACCATAAGCTCTATAAATGCAAAACACTGAAAATGCATGATATTAAACATTTCCACACCATCTTCTACCAAATCCACAAAAAAGATGTTCAAGACCATTTTATTGTAAAACATACTAGTATGAATAAAGTCAAACGAAGAAGAGCAGAAAAAGGAATTTATTCTGTAAAGGATGCAGCAGCCAATTACTTTATTCGAACCAAAGCACAAAGTGTGATTCGAGTGTGCAGAGGGGCTTTTCTAACTGTTTTCGGTATATATTCCAGGAGAGTTAATGCCGTGCTAACGAAATATTACCACAATGGAAATGTGAATGAAAATAGGGGTGGTTTTCAAAGAAAATATGAATTTGAGAACAAGAAAATATGTGTCAGTTCATCAACCCTCTCAAGTGTGTAGAGTTACACTACTGCAGAGGGAAGAGAAACCGAAAATATTTATCTTGGGAACTGAACATCACAAAACTGTGGAAGATGTATTCAGGGATTGAAGAAAATGTGCCTGTAAAAGAAAGTTATTTCCGAACGATATTCAATACAAGTTATAATTTGGGTTTTGTATCTCCCAGATCAGATATGTGCTCCGTGTGTCTTCAACTTCGAGAAATAATCTCTTCAGCCAAAGATGTGACAGAAGAGGCAGCCTTAACCACAGTACTCCTGAACTTCTACAAGATGAAGATCCTTCAAAATTAATAGTTTCCTTTGACTGCGAAAAAACGTGCCTTTGCCAAAACTGCCAGATCAATGTGCGTATTATTCAAGACAGTTCTCTATGTTTAACTTCACAATTGTTAGAGAGAACAGTAAAACTATTCTTGCACCTGAAAATGTGACATCTTGTATGTGGACTGAAAATGATTTCCAGAAAGATTCTAACACCATAGCTTCACGTGTCTTTGATTATTTGAATTCAACTGACATGACAGAACACACCCCACTTCGTCTGGTACGTCTGGTATCAGACGGACGTGGTGGACAAAAAAAAAATCAGTTATGGTGTATATACTTATGAAATGGTTTTGGTACGTATGTCCCACAGTGCATTGAAAGCGTGGAGCTTGTTTTTCCCGTAAAAGGTCACAGTCACATTCCACCTGAAAAAGTGTTTCGATTCATAGAGGAAGAAATCAGGAAACATGAAATCATACAAACATGTGAAGAACTGAAAGATTTGGTATCAAGGTACACAACTGTCAAGGAGGTTAGTTCTGACACTAAAATTTATGACTTTAAGGAGTCCATGAAAGGTGTCATGAAAAAATGTACTTCTTGGCACTTTCACACTTCAAAAATGAAGAGAGTTTTCTTCAAGCGATCCAAAACAAACAAAGTTTTGGTATGTGGAGAACCTCATTTCAAAACCAACGTAGGTACTTGCAAGAACCTTTTCAAGACTTCATGCAATTACAATGACCTTCACCTCATTACTATTCACAACACAAATAAGGTGACACAAGAAAAGAAGAATGACGTAGAGAACTTGCTGAAGAAACATTATGGAAAATAGTGGAGGAATATTGAGTTGTTGAAACGGAAGCGAGGAAGCAGAAGAGTCGAATGATACCCACTGCTGTCAGCCACAAGAGGAAGAATAAAATGCCTTCGTATGAAATTTTTCTGTACGAGTTCACTGTTTTTTAGGAATCACTACTGTATTACAATTGTTTACAAATACACTTATTCACCTTATTTTTTGTAACGGCCAGAATGTTTCAGTGAAATAGATATGTATTACCTCTAAAATACCGTATTTCATATTGCAAGTGTGATGTATTCTTAAAATTACATTTTATATTGAAACCTGATCACTATTACCCACTGTCAGTTGGAGTCAAAGTGCACTTTATCCATGATCTAGGGACAAAGTGAATTTTCTCCAACATTTATTCCCCTGAATTTTTTTTTTTTTTTTTGCTATTTGCTTTACGTCGCACCGACACAGATATGTCTTACGGCGACGATGGGACAGGGAAAGGCTAGGATTTGGAAGGAAGCGGCCGTGGCCTTAATTAAGGTACAGCCCCGGCATTTGCCTGGTGTGAAAATGGGAAACCACGGAAAACCATCTTCAGGGCTGCCGACAGTGGGGCTCGAACCCACGATCTCCCGATTACTGGATACTGGGCGCACTTAAGCGATTGCAGCTATCGAGCTCGGTCAATTCCCCTGAAATTTTCAGGTAGGTCAATGAAATCTAGTTTTATATATTGGGTATATGATCTGTAAGAAAAATCTTTAATATGCACTCATCAGTTCCACTTATTAACTTTGAATTCAGCTGTAATAAGTTTTTGGCTCTACTGAATATTCATGTTTATGGAGAAAGTGAACTATGATTCTAGGCTACTCAATTATCATATGTCTGAGTTCTCCAGTCTACGGCTCATCTCAGACATTACACCAAACGTGGATACCAAACGGTAACGCGGAGATTGCTTCACTCTCACAAAACATCTCCCAGCCAATTCAGTGAAGTACGCTCGTTTTACGTCCAGATAATAATTAAATTTCAAACTCAGAGCACCGTGGTGAACTAAAAAGTACAGTAAAGTTGAAATAAAAATTTGATGTAGATTAGTAGAATTAGTGAAAAACTCAGGACATTTCATAGGAGAACGATGCATTAGAATGAAGGATGCTTAGGGTGTTGTAATTGCGTTAGACGCTTAGGCGTGATCAAAAGAGACAAAAATATAATGTGTTAACCTTTTTATTTCTGCACGTAGACTACATCCTACGATTACTCTAATGGATTAACTCTTAATAATACCAAAATTACTCCTAGAGCTTAATAATTAACCATGGTATTGAAAATTAAGGTAGATGATGCATTTTACCCCAAAACAGAAAACAGTTAAAGGCTAATAGAAATTTCAGTATCCTTGAAAGATATCGGAAGTGTTTAAACACATCCTGGGTTGGGATTCAGTGGTAGCAATAGCATTCCTATATTTACGTTGTTATTGATCTCGGTTTGTTTGTGAATGCATGAGTATCAGTTATTTACAAAAGGAATTGAGCCATGAGGTGAAAGGACGACAATACTCTATTAACTTAAGATCCACATCACTAAACTAATATTAAAATATATTTCACGTTTTTATACAAGATGTGTTGCCTATCAGAATTTACAATTGGTAGGTTTATTAATAAAGTGCAGTATTGGTGATCGTTTTGTTACCATTCATTTTCTCAGGTATATAAGATAAAGAAACCAGTAAAACATAACAGCTCTGAAGCTGTACTTTGAGCGTACTTAATTTCCATGTTTCGAAAGGAGCAGCTGGTCTTGGAGGGAATTTATTGTAAACGCCCGGGTGCAAGGCAACATCTTCTACTCTTGAGAGAGGCGGGTTGACTATAGAAGATTCAGCAGGCGTTCGGCTTGGCTTACGACGCAATAACGTAGGTTACGCACTCAAGTATGTGAAATCCCACCGTAGCTCCCAATAGAATACAATTGAGAGATTTTGTGTGCAAGAGAGATGGAGGATTGTAATACCGCGCTGAATAATAGAAATAATGAGAATTATCTGAGGGATGAAATAGGAAACGACTGTTCTGCTGTTTTGTTGAGAGGGAGAGAAATGAGCTCTTGGAATTCAATGGAACATAAAACTCGGAGCAGAATAAAGCCTAGCTGAGTGGATGATAATGAGAAAACTAACATGTAATTCTTTTGTAAGCTCAGTGATTTCCTTTATATATCTAGAAAATTGAACGGGAACTGGTGAGACTGCAGACATATTTATCTGAATAAATAAATTTGTTACGAGTTCAAGACACGGGATAGACTTCAAAGAAAATTGGATATTTTGGTTGACACTAAATGTTTATTACGGTTAACATGTAGGATGAATTTAAAAGTTTGCTAGCGAGGTGGGTAATTTAGTTGATTTAAACAACGATTATCAACGCTGTGGTTGACCCTTTGAATAGCAAAATATTTCAGTGCACTGAACGAAGAACTTGTTCGAAATGTACAAGGTAATGTTGAAGAAAATAACGCACAAAGTTTCGAAAGAAGCTCCTCCTTGTTAATTGATTTAGATTCCCTGATCGAGGTAGGAATTTAATAACTACAGGACGTCTTCATTTCACCACTACATTACTCAAATGTTGAAAATGGTATCTAAAATTTGCCGGAAAGTTTTTATTTGAAATAAGTATTGTATAGCCCTTGTTCCTGGCCTTTACACTCGCCCGCCCAAGTACCTGAAGTTGGAATTATCTTTGGCCTTTCCTCTAGCCAACCCTAAGTAGAGGGAGGTAATCACTATTGCGTATTTGTGCAGTGGTTTGTAGCGAAATGTGTTGTATGTAAATGTATTTGAGCATTAAGACGAACATAAGCAACCAGCCATCGAGATTGAGGAATTAACCAGAGAAATGTAGAATTCCCGACCCAGTCAGAAATCTAACCTGAGGTTCCCTGGCCAAAGGCCACTGCACTTACCATTCAGCCAAAGAAACCAACGAAAGCAAGTAATTATAATGTTGAAATATTTATTAATTTTACAGGTGGTGGATAACAAGCAAACCTAGATTTTCACACTCCAAACAGGGATTTGTAGGCTATTTCTTCCATTCGAGCAATATATATTGACATATCAAGACTCCACATAAACTGAAGGTGTTGGTTGGTTTCGCCCCCAAAGTCGTTCAGGCAGAAACGGGACAAGTCGAAAACTAGTCCAGTCTTGTTTAAAATATAGCATGACGGTTGCATTCTTGTCGTTTTTGTGTTTTTTATTATATTGATGTAATCATCCTTTAGTATAATGATTTTAAACAAGAATATGTTCCAAAATTATCAAAGAGGGGAAAGAGAAGGAGGAAGATAAAATAAGAGATACAATGTTAAAATATAAAGAAACGAAATAAGGGTAATGCATTAATGTATATTTCAGATACTGTTTATCCCATGAACTAGTAAAATTTCGACCTAAAAAACTAATATGATGCCATCATCAAAGTTCGAACGCGTCCCACTCCATATTCTCTATATATTATGAAAATGATGATATCAAGGACATGAAAACGGCCACTGAATGTTTCTTCCACAAAAAATAAAGACCTAAAATTTAAGGACATATATAAAAACGAATTATGTCGTTTTGTTCTATTAGTCTATTTCGAATAAATGATGCTCTATGAAGCATGTGACAATTACCACCACTGTAGATATTATAAAATACATAAATCTCTTAAAAATTGTTTTATAGTACGTAAAGGCATAAGAAATTACCAAATAATTATTTGTAATGAATGTTCATAAATGTTATCGTTGTTCCTCCTCGAAAAGTGATTTTAGAAGATGAGAGTTCCCTTTTGATTTTTTTGTTACAAACGACATTTGAAGAAAATTTGATCAACAAACGTCGTTGCGAACATGTGATTTCGACTTTCCACCATTCATCCTCTGCTTTTTCTCAAAATTGAACATGTTTCAAAGCGTTCCATGCTGGAATATACTACCAATGTCGTCAGTAATAAACGAATGTTACAAATGATTCCATCAAGAGTGCTTAAGCTGTATAATAACAATGATTCACTAAAATGCCCTAATACTGAAAGTTCTTCGTTAAATATGATATAATGGGCATATATTAAGTAGAACAAGTAATGCGATTATGTTACTTGTGAAGTATTACCAGTGAATGCAACATGTGTGCTTCCATAACATACATTAGGATAGCATTGAATAAACAAGCTTTCAAACCGACAATGGTACTTTGGATAGTGGGGACATGGGCAATAAGATAAGGAAGGCTGTTGCGAAATCCTTCCTTTTGGCTGTGTTATTGTATGTGAGTGAAAGATGAACACTTGGGAAAAGGGAGAGCTCGGTTGGAAGTAACGAGGATGTGGGTATTGACGTCACGAGAATGAGCTGAGTGAAACGAAATCAAACCTTCAAAGTTCAGAAGAGGTGAATGAAAAACTGACATTCATTAAGAAGGTGATGGATAAGAAAGTACAAGTAGGAGGCAACCAGCTGAGATGCGATAAATTCTTTATAAATAGTTTTGAAGGAAAGTTTCTGTTAACGGGAAGCAGAGAAAGACTAAGAGACTTGAAGAACATAATAAAGTACAAGGACTACAAGGAAATGAAAAAGTGGCAGAAGGGAGAGTATAGTGGTTGATGGAATAAGTATTTTCTTTCAGTGCATTATGACGGTGATGATAGTGATGATGACGACGATGATATAGTACGTATGACAGAATGTGGAAGACTGCCTTCGTTGAAGGGGCAAAATGAGCAAAATATCCGTGAAATAACTTTCTAGAGCTAGTGACCCGGCAGCTCTTCATGTATTATTCCGTCTCTGGCTTGCAGGCAGTTAATTGTGTTCTATGAGAACCTGCTACCGTTTGTAATTAATACACCGCTTCATTTCCTCAGTTTCCTGTCAAAGGAACTAAACCGTTTGCCGTGATGTTATACATGGTACTGAAGACATGGATCATACACGTAGCTATGTAAGGAATATTGTAATACCACTTACCGTAATGTCTGCGAATATTGGCTAATATTTTCGTATATATTTATGTGATGGACGACTAGGTGTTTCATAGGTTACAGTGTCTGTGCAAGCAAACAAGTTCCTCCAGTGTGTAGTGACCGGAGAACTGAGAATGAAAGGGACTCTTCTTCAAAATCAGGTGAAAATTTACCATTACGATCACAACAATGGTTATCCTAATGGTTATCAGATAGATTTTAATCATTTTAGTAGACGTCTATGGTGATGAATGATATTCATGTCTCAAAGAAACAAGTCAATAAGCACAATAATATTAATTTTGATAGGTTATTGCTAAACATCGATTTTATATTCGACTTCCATGACTTTCATTGATTGATCAGTTGATTGATTAATTAATTAATTAATTAATTAATTAATTAATTCATTCATTGAGTTGACTGAGAAAGTGATTTATATATGACTGAATCTGAAGCTCAGGAGAAGATACGGAAGAATAATTAATATAGACCTAATGAAACAGCTGTGTTAAATGGGTTGCTGCGTTGAACAATTAGACGGGGCTGGTGGACTACCCGGTACATTGTACATAATGGGCATACAGTATATCTCCACACTTCTTCTTCTTCTTCTTGTACGTCCCGTTTTACCGCTGGTGCTGCATCCTATCTTTGGATTGACAAACGCCATTTTAAATGAACAGTCGCAGCGTTCGATGTCAGCTGAACAATCTTCATGTCTGCAGCTAGGATGGCTTGTCATTGTTGTCTTGACGGTAAAGTTGTGTGCATCACGAACGGTTGTACCATTTGCCGGTCTCAGGATATGGCCGTACCATCTCAGACGGCCTTCTCGCACTTTATGTTGAATGGGAACTACTCATATCCTCTGCCGGATGGTGCTGTTGGCTATGTGATCAAGGAGTGAAACTCCGAAAGGCCAACATGACATGTGCATCTACATTCTCGGCACTTTTGGTGATTAGCGAGCTCCTCGCCATATACAACGCCGGTGGACGAATTACCGTGCAATACACCTTTGATTTGAGGTGCACCGGCACACACCTATCGCACAGCGCTACTGAGACTCCCCTCCATCCAAACTATACTGCATTCACTCTAGCCTGATCAATGCCACCATCTAGGTCTTGACTAGATGCCCGCGTGACCGAGCTGATCCCTGATGTACTACTTTTCACGCAGGGAAGCTCCCAGAGAGGCCAGCACCTCACATTACTCTAGTACAAGCATTCTCATAAAGCAGACGGATCCAGTCGATAAGCCCTACTCACATACCGCGTACCCGATGAGCTTATACGGTACACGACAAAACGCTTTCTTTAGGTCGAGGAATATCAAGTGTAATGCCTTTCTCGATGCTTCTCCAGAAGCATGCTTGCGCGAAGATTCCGTCAGGAGTACTGACTCTGTTTATAAAACAACACTTGTTGACGCCTGTAGCGACGATGTCTCTCAAGCGTCAGACAAGAATCGCCTCAAAGATTTTAATCACTTGACGCAAGAGGTAGACCGGTGGATAGTTGAACAGTTCAATAGCTCACCTTTCTTCTTAAGTATAGGCACTGTTTGCCTGTTGCCTAGTCAGCAGGATCATGGGCCTCATCAATCATGCCATTGAAGAGGCTAGTCAGAAATTTAGAAGCATCCTTAAGGAGTTCATTCATCTTCCATGTATCTGCTGGTAAATCATCTGGGCCTGGTTCTTTACATTTCTTCATACACACTTTAACATGGGAGTAAGGCAGGCCCTTTGGAGTTGGTGAACGTGGAAATTTCACATTTGTTCAAATTACTGATGACACATTTCTACGATTTGGTTTCTGTCCTGTAGTTGGTGTCCATCCTTGTCTTTGATGCATATGAAGTGTTCAATGTCTCTTTTTGCCTTATTTCTTGCTTTTTCCAGCCGATAGATACACTTCTCACTCCCCTTAGTGTCTAGCTCCACACACATATCTTCGAAATGCTCAACGTATGCTTCAGCAACAGCCTACCAAGCTCCTCGTCTCGCTGCAAAATATTCTTCCCTGCTCTCTTTGGTTTTGTCAACGTTAATCGCTTCAGTTTCTCCTGGACATGTCCAGTCCATAGCCATGCCTACCAGTTATTGAGATCTGCGTTATACAGCCTCTGACTTACTTCTTGGCTGTCACTAAGTCATTCAGTGTCCAATTAGAATGTCCTTTGGGCTTTGAGCCGTCTTTTGTTTCTTGACAGGATCCTTAATTTTATCCTCGAGAGGAGGTCATTCGAATCCAGGTTCCTTAAAATTTGGTATTTCCCTTCGGGACTTGCTAGATAGACTTGCTAGGTGGAGATTAATTATATCAATGGAACACGCCCAGGTTAGTATTGAGACATAAAATGATCTTCTGTTTCCTAGGTAGGTGTCTGAAGGCTGTGGAATTCATGATCTAGTTGAAAGTCCTACCCATTTCTATCAATCATCGCCCATTGGGCTTAGTTCGCTTGTGCACCGGATAGATGCGCACCATATTTCCCTATTCCCTCTCCCTCTTTCAAACTCGATGTTGAAGGACTAGGTCTATGGTAATATATCTCTTTGGGATTTTAGAGAGAATTTCCTCCCTACCCTATCAGAAATTGTCCGTTTTCTTCGGGTTTTGCCTGTTGTCCTGTTTGATTGTTGCATGAACATTGACAAATATGTAACCCCTTGTTAGCGTATATGAGAGAGAGAGAGACGGTGGATACTCCACTACTTTTGGAGGTAAAGTCGATGACTTAATCGAGTGTCTTGTGGCTGACTGTAAATCCTACCTAAATGGAGTACGTTCTGTAGTTTCTGACGGCATTTTTTTTCTTTAAGGATTCTGCAACTCGAAGGAGTGATCTCAGGTGAACCTGGTTACTTGTAACGCCGACAGTAAAATATCCTGTCGTGTTAGTGTGTCGATCAGATAATTAAGCTTACCCACTTCGAGCAATGAGTTAACGTTAAATGTTGCGAAGGAACTTATCTGTTTTGGGTTAGTTTACGATGGGCGTTTTCAGGATGCTCCGACTCAACCTTATATACTGGAGCAGATTCCCCAGAATCCAGCGGTCCACATACGTCTCCATATGCAACGGTCGATTGACTACTACATTGGGTCGTGTTGAAGGTAATTCTTTAGGGGACAGAAGTGTATCACTGTCCAGTGTACAAACTTGGTAGCAAGCTTGTGAGGATTTGTTATTCGGAGTTGACTCCCCTGGAATGATTGGTTTCTCTACTCGATACATAACAGTTTCCGCCCTTGGTTTTCTGTAGAGTTTCTCTCTCCTTAAATTATACCCTACATAGTTACTTATAAATCGAAACATATAGACTATTTATTATGAAAAAATACCGAGTGTACAATAGGACGACTCTCAGATGAAACTTGGAAAAATATTACGTGAAATAGAACAATTGTTGAGCACTAGTAACTTATGTAAGACTGTCTCCGACAGCCAAAATCACCACGTGAAGAAAAAATTTAGAATTTGAAATGAACATGATAATGTATTGCACCCGTAACTAGGTCTGTCGGTGAACAAGAGACACCTCAGGGGTGCTCAGTTCGACAGGATTACTGACTGAATAAATATAAGTGGCAGGACTTGGCATAAGGTTCGGAAAAAAATATTTGATGTACAGAGAATCTTATAACATATTTTATTCAAATAAAATAAAACTTTTGCCATCCTGATATCTATGATTATGGGAATGATCGCTACGTTAAATTACTGCTGAATCTTGATGTGACATAAAAATAATTCTAACAAATGGGGTGATACACGTGACTCTTTTGCCCCATAATTCTAACAGAAGTGTTATCAGTCTTTTTTTACATATTTCGTTAGTTAATACTAATTTAATAATTTGATATTTATTTCATCTTGAAAAATGAGATTGTTGTATAAAATTCCTCGAACAATCTGGAAAACGCATTAAATTTTAATGAAGTGTATAAAATAAAATATTCAAAATTAACAAGTTTACTTCTTTATCAAAATATTAGTGAAATTATGTTCATCACATTTTTATTAACATTTAACTGTATCTTGAATCTGCTTTATTTTTTAAAGTTAATTCGAGACGTCGAGTGTATCTGTTCAAAGTCTTTCCCAATTATCTCCTCGTGAGAACTAACATCTAACGTTACTATCGCGTTGTCATCATAAGAAACTTAAATTATCATTATTACTTCTCAAAAAATCATACATACATACATACATACATTACATACATTATCATTATAGACTGTTATGCCTTTCAGCGTTCAGTCTGCAAGCCTCTGAGAATTTACTAAACGTCGCCACAATCCTCGATTTGCAACTAGTGTTGTGGCCTCATTTAGTTCTATACCTCTTATCTTTAAATCGTTAGAAACAGAGTCTAACCATCGTCGTCTTGGTCTCCCTCTACTTCTCTTACCCTCCATAACAGAGTCCATTATTCTCCTAGGTAACCTATCCTCCTTCATTCGCCTCACATGACCCCACCACCGAAGCCGGTTTATGCGTACAGCTTCATCCATCGAGTTCATTCCTAAATTAGCCTTTATCTCCTCATTCCGAGTACCCTCCTGCCATTGTTCCCACCTGTTTGTACCAGCAATCATTCTTGCTACTTTCATGTCTGTTACTTCTAACTTGTGAATAAGATATCCTGAGTCCACCCAGCTTTCGCTCCCGTAAAGCAAAGTTGGTCTGAAAACAGACCGATGTAAAGATAGTTTTGTCTGGGAGCTGACTTCCTTCTTACAGAATACTGCTGGTCGCAACTGCGAGCTCACTGCATTAGCTTTACTACACCTTGATTCAATCTCACTTACTATATTACCATCCTGGGAGAACACACAACCTAAATACTTGAAATTATCGACCTGTTCTAGCTTTGTATCACCAATCTGACATTCAATTCTCTTGGATTTCTTACCTACTGACATCAATTTAGTCTTCGAGAGGCTAATTTTCATACCATACTCATTGCACCTATTTTCAAGTTCCAAGATGTTAGACTGCAGGTTTTCGGCACAGCCTGCCATTAAGACCAAGTCGTCAGCATAGGCCAGGCTGCTTACTACATTTCCACCTAACTGAATCCCTCCCTGCCATTTTATACCTTTCAGCATATGATCCATGTAAACTACAAACAGCAAAGGTGAAAGATTACAGCCTTGTCTAACTCCTGTAAGTACCCTGAACCAAGAACTCATTCTACCATCAATTCACACTGAAGCCCAATTGTCAACATAAATGCCTTTGATTGATTTTAATAATCTACCTTTAATTCCATAGTCCCCCAGTAAGATTTACACATACATTAGAAACTTTGAATTACTGACTTTGATGAGTTATATCAGGATACGCTTATTCCAAAATATTAAGGCTGAATTATGGAGTACCATCATGATCACCATCATGTATAAAAATATCGTCGCACTAACTCTTGACAATTCAATATCAAAATACTCATATCTCATGTACTAATTCCACATAAATTCAACGTCCAATAACAACATTATAATGACGACTAATATTCAACACAACCACATATCACACAATGTGTAGTCAGAAAATTATGTAAGAACCTGTTATCGTCCAGAAACAAGTCTTATTCCCATTAAATTCGTCTCGATGACTAAATAAACCATTCATAATTATATATCACTGTGCATGTACTCCTAATGAATCCATCATGTCAATCCGGAATTAATATTGTGATGACATACTACAATCACCACGTGGCACGAATATAAGTCCAAATATCATGAAAATATTAAAAATATTAGGAAAATATTACCACGATAAATTCCTCTGACACAGATTAAGTCACTAATATTATGAAATTCGTAAAATAAGAAAGGATGGTTCCGATAACACATGGATAACGTCAACTTATCTATCATTTCAGAACGCAATAACACGTGGTCAAGAATCTGAACAAGTACACGAATTTTCCAAGTCCTATCTCACATATTAGGAAATAATCAATGAAATATCGTTAAAAAGAAATCAACTACAGACCATTCCAAAGAAAGAATAAGAGTAGAAATAAAGAGCTACAAAGAACAGATATAAATAAGACGATGTCGACTTAACTTATACTGAAGTCTTCATGTTGAGCTCCTGGAGTCCTCAGTCGAACCATCTAGGGCTGAAATCCTTGCATTTCTCTGCTGTTAGCGCTGCTCCGTCGACTTAGAAACTCATGATAGGATATGTGTAGTATCTGGCACGAAATTCCATCTTCCTGCGATGAATAATGTAGAGCTCCTTTTCCACGTTACACTCCCCGATTATTTTCCTGAAACTTGTACAGAATAAATTAGGAAAAATTCTGAACACAATCATGCAAGTTGTTATAGAAAGACACATACTCTTATTTGTTATCTGATATTTTTGACGTCTGTTGGTTGAACACTAATTATAGTCGTAGTCTGGCACAATTGTAAGTAAGAGCTGAATGCTGGGAATGCGTCCACTATCCCTCTCGATGACAGTATCTCCACTGACGTTCTGCGACGAAATAAGCTAAAGTGAGCAGCAGTTAGACGTGAAGCGAAGTGAGGCGAAGTGAGCGAAGTGATAGAAGTGAGAATGTGCATGCGTATGACTCGCTTTAAGTACCGTAGTACTCCACGTGAGTACGAAGTAGAGTCAGTTCAAGTATTGAATTCTTATCGGTTTCACTAATTAAATTCAAATTATTTTCTACCAGTACACCATTCAAATTACATATAAATTCAGTTACTAATTATTACAATTCACGCGTGATATCATTAACACTGTCCAGTCAAATATCATTATTGTACACCTTCATAGTTACACACATCACGCCGTCGAAGATATTAAAAATATTTCCTTTGCTTTTAATTCAATACGTCTGCACGCGAACATATTATAGCTATTCTCTTCTCTATTCCACATTTATTTTTAATTTCCGAGCCAGCTAGATCTCCCCCTTCAGGTTGAAAACAGCTCGCCGACTTGCTCAAGGAAAAGAGTGTGCCATGCCGACAAAGCCTAGAGTCGTGACACACTGCTCCATATTCGACCAGCTGAGACCAGCATACGGTCACAGTATCTATATATATAATAAGAGTTTTGTCTGTACATTGCTCAGAATTTGAAAATAATGGTATTTCTGTATCGGTCATGTCCATAGTAACAAGAAAATACACTTTTTACTTTTCCGTAATTTCTGTCTGTCTGTCTGTCTGTCTGTCTGTCTGTCTGTCTGTATGTATGTACAAGCATCACGAGAAAACGGTTGAAGAGAATTTAATGAAAATCGGTATGTGAAGTCGGGGGATGAGCCTCTACAATCTAGGCTATAAATTATTTTACTCACGCTGAGTGAAATGGTAGTTTAGGGAAAGGCCTAAAATTGAATTCTCAACTATTTATATTATTAGTGGTCTAATGAAAATCGGTATGTGAAGTCGGGGGATGAGCCGCTACAATCTAGGCTATAAATCATTTTACTCACGCTGAGTGAAATGGTAGTTTAGGGGAAGGCCTAAAATTGAATTCTCAACTATTTATGTTATTAGTGGTCGTATTTTAAAGAAAATGGGTATGCAAAGTTGGGGAATAAACTGCTACAATCTAGGCTATCAATAATTATATTCACGCTGAGAAAAATGGTAGTTTAGGGGAAGGCCTAAAATTTAACTTCCCAAATATTGTTGTTATTAGTAGTCCTATCTTGATGAAAATCGGTATGCAAAGTCAGGAAATAAGTCGCTATAGTTTAGGCTGTAAATTATTTTATTCACGCTGAGTGAAATGGTAGTTTAGGGGAAGGTCTAAAATGTAATTCTCAAATATTTCTTATTAGAAGTGTAGTCGATGAATGCTAGATAACTAAGGTTATATAGTATTAAATTTCCTATTATTCATGTCTTATACATTGTTACCGTACTGGCTATGATCACCAAGATATTCATGAATTTGGATTTTTGTTACCAAGTCCATATCAGCGCCGAGTAACGAGAAAATCGGTAAACAGTATTTAATGAAAATCGGTATGTAAAGTCGGAGAATAAGAAACTACAGTTTACGGTATAAAATATTTTACAAATCACAGAGTCGAAAGAAAACTAAATGTGTAGGCCTACAATATAGAAAGCTCATAACATTGATCAACAATAACATTACATTGACCATTGTTTGTCGTGATGTGCTTTGTGCCTTCTGTTGCCCCTCATCTCCGGTAGATAGAATTACTGCTGCGTACAGAGTATTTATTATTTTATCTCCGTCGCACCGACATAGACAGGTTTTTGGCGACGATGGGATAGGAAAGGGCTAGGAGTGCCTTAGGCCTTAATTAAGGTACAGGCCCAGCATTTGACTGGTGTGAAAGTGGGAAACCACGGAATACCATCTTCAGCGCTGCCGACAATAGAGTTCGAATCCACTATCTCTCGGATGCAAGCTCACAGCTGCGCACCACTAACCACACGGTCAACTCGCCCAGTCGGACAGAGTGTAACAGCCTGCCTGAATAATGATGGGAAGTAGCTGGGGAGTTAGATAACTTTCTTCTTTAGCATGCCATTCCCCTGGTTTATAAATTTTCTGATACTACTGGTACGTAACACACTGGATCATCATAGCATTGGGGCTATTCAGTCCCTACTCTGAGGCTCTGATTCGAATGAACAGTGTGCATATTTAGCGGAATAATGACAGATGAGTGTTCATGGCAATCTGCGGCCTGGTGATCCCAGCTCTGGAACTTTGGATTATTAGATTGTCACCGCAATCTAACCACAGCACTGTTCATTAAAAGTGATAAGACGTGCGGCTTTCCATTTTATCGAGTATTTTATATGATAGCATTGCTTTCAATCGCTATATTCATACTTACGTTTTTGTAATGACCTATGTTGATTTCAGTTAGGAAAACCACAAAGTCAGTCTTTCTGAGAATCCCGTAGCGAAGCACGGGTACATCAGCTAGTCTTATAAATAAAAACGTACAGAGAATTGAAAGTCATAATTACTACACTAGATGATTTTAATTTTGCTACTTGAATCAAAATGATAATCTCACCTCGTCTTATTTTATTGATAATGAACTAAGCATGAGGTATTACACTTTGCCAGAATAATATCTCTACCATGGAAGTGTCTACAAACAATCAAAATATTTCTGATGTAACTCCGCAAGAGCCTCCGTGGTTCAGGCGGCATTGCGCCGGCCTCTCGCCGCTGGGTTCCGTGGCTCAAAGCCCGGACACTCCATGTGAGATTTGTACTAAACGAAGTGGGTACTCTGGTTTTCCCAGTCATCATTAATTCCAGCGATACTCTACAATATCATATAATTTCATCTGTCGGTAATTATTCATTAATCATTGTCCCAGAGGAGTGTGACAATTAGTCGAGGATTTCTGCGAGAAAGCGTGAGTGACCTACGGACGTGAGGTTAGAAAGACTGGCACAAGTAAGAGAAAACAATTTCGGACGCTGATAACAACTCCGCAGTCGTTAACCTTAGCTCCAAACTTCAGAGTTCCTTGGGTTTGATGAGTGGCATATGGAACACTAAGAAACTAGAGCTTCTTAAACACATAAAACTAGTTTCATTTCCATCTATTGAAATGCCCATAACTTCCCAGATAACCCAATATTGTAACATGTATACAAGTGCAACATATATATAGGTGGATGGTCCGCCTAGTAAATACTAATTATTAATGTTTATTTACATAAGTCTAGTACATGTTTCGGGAATCTATATACATTCCCTTCATCACCTAGTCAAATTGATCCTGGCCAGCCAATCATGAGTCAAGACCACGCCGTGAACCTCTTCTTGGTGCCAAGAAATAGAAAACTCTGGGGCGTTTCACATGAGTCATATAACGTTCCAAGTACAACATCAATAATCTCATGTGATTCTGGGCTCTTCACATAATTCATAGAACTTCCCGACGACAACAACAAATACATCTCATCAAACACTGGGGTAGACACATGATTCATCCAAATTACGAGAGTTATCGAAGCAATGTTTTCCCAGCCGTATGGTCAAAACGAACTACTCATACTATATATATGGAGACCACCAGCTTACAAATAATAATGACAAAATATACATTTGAAATGCAAATAATAATAATAATAATATTAATAATAATAATAATAATAAATCGAATACTGACAATAATACTCTCACTTCTACATATAGTGCGAGGGTATGATATATGTACTATCACAATATTAAACAGCTTCTTACATGTAGAAATGATACAGGCCTTTGGGTCTATGCCGTGTCAAGAAATCAAGGTGAGTGTCTTTACGTTTTGCAGAATTTTTGCCCAGCGTCTTCAGAATAGAATTTCGACTGTTCACGAGGAAGACTTCTGCAATAATGAGGCTTTGAAAAGAATGCCTTACCGTTGGAGCTGTAGTGGTACACTCATTCGTCACCAGGTGGCTCGCTGTATGCTGACACAGCGCTCCAAGCAAAGAGCTGACGACGACATTAAGCTCCAATTAAGATGTTCTATCACACCGTGTGTGCTTGAGGAGTATCATAGAGGACATCAGACGAATCAGAAACGGATGTGGTAGAAGAAATGCATTTTATTACACACAAATACATTTATTAATTATACATAATTACATATTTTTCTTACATTTATACTGATTTTAATTTCACTACCTGAAGTAGTAACCTACACATAAATAAATCCAACGATTAGCGCATATACGACTTGTACGATCGTAACATTCATGAGGCGGCCGCCAGTACATGATCAGCAGGAAAAGGGAGTCGCAAGTGTTCGAAGCTTGGGAACCGCTGTTCTAGGATTTAAGGGCGTTGTCTAATGTTGAACACATAAACCAAGCGTTATTCTGCTGGTCAGATCATCTGTCAATCTTTCTTTAAACGGAACAAGTGATTGGTTCTGGGCAATTCCTTTTGTTTGCTTCTTCCAGGCAGGGCAGTTTGGTTTTCAACGTCACCTTAACTTTGTTCTGTATTATGCATTCTCTGTGTGGATTCCACCGTTGTACTGAGATCATTCACCGTTATCTCGCTTTCAAACTTGGCTTTATTAATCTGTATATATATATATATAAAACGCTAACGTGTATATATTACAAAACTCAAAAGCTCTTAAACCACAAGTAGTTAAAAGATGCGGTTTGCACCAAAATATTTCAATTAGTCTCAAAAGTACAGAAAAAACTAGCAATTCTTAGAATGTCGACGGAAATATTTTTATTATGGAATTCATTTAATCATAAATAACCTATAACATAATACGCTAATGTGTATGTTTCACAAAATTCAAGCTCTTAAACTAGGAGTGAAAAGGTGCGGTTTGTACAAAATCTTCCAAATCGTCTCAATAGCACAGAAAAATTCTTACATTTCTTGAAAAACCAACGGAAATATATATTAATTTATGTAATTAATCTAGACTAATATAATAATGAGAGTGTGCGAAATTTTGTGAGTTTGTGTATATCTGGAGGGTAATGTCAGGAACTACTGGACCGATTCTAAAAATTATTTAACTAATTTAAATATACATTATCACTGAGGAACATGGGCTGTATTTTCAAAACAATTCGAGGGTGGCGACCGGGGGGGGGGGGTATATAAATACTAGGCTAATATAGGCGAAATATCGATGTTGTCGTACAAGGACGAGACAAAGCTCATTTTAAGCCCCTTGACGCGAAAGACAAATCTCTGTAAGCCCTACGGGCCCTAAAACCATGCTTTATGGCCCTAAAACCAACCATTATGTTGATGTCGCCACCACGCTACCCCTGCTCTAGGAATCCGATAAAGAATTGAATTGCCATAACCATGGCAACGTCAGCTCCAGGATTCTACAGCAGCGAGATTATGCTTGCGCGTTTGGACTATCTTCCAACCAAAAGTGGTATATATATATATATATATATATATATATATATATATATATATATGACTTACTATCTGGAAGAAATACACTGTTGTGCAAGACACTTCTTTGACTCGTTTGGGCGGGGATGGATGTGGGGTGAAGTATCAAAATGATAGAAAACGAACCATATTAATGTAGAACCCATAGCTTTTGGGGTCGCTGACGTGAATAGTCACACTCCAGATGTAATTTAAGTCCAAGATCATCCCAATAGGCAAGGCGGTGAGAAGGGGTGGAAAAGAACATGTCCAAAATGATAGAGATTACGGATGAAAGTATGTATGTTCCAGCATAGCTCTCAACTATACTTGGTACACATACGACTGACTATCTGAAAAAGAAACCGACTGTGGGGGAATGACACCCCTAGCACCCACATATTAAAGTCGAATACATAGTTTTCATGGTCCTCGAGGGGAACTGTGACAATCTGGATGCCGTTTAAGCCATAGTTCAGCCCCAGTCGGACTGTCCAATATGACCAAGACCATGGATGTATGCGTGTATGCTCAAGCATATGCTTTTCGTCAAGTCGTAGCATTGTACGGCCGAGCTTGGCATGGTCTGTCGTGTTGTGTTGAGTGTAATCATCAGTACGGTAACGTGGCGAGTGTTTCAAAACTTAGCCAGATCGGTTAAGAGGGTAGGACTTGGAGAGGTGGATATGAAAATACGTGGTTTGCCTTATTTTCCGACCTGTTATCGAGTGTCCGGGAATATTTGACCGATGCTTGGTTTGATGTGGTTTGGTGTTTTTATAGAAATAATGACTCATGTTTGTTTAAAAGCATAAGGCATGCATAATACACCGGTGTGGTTATGGTTAAATGGTATTTCATACCAATGATACTACATCAAACATTGTATGCAAAGAAGCTTAATCAATCAGAAATGAATTCACCCCTCATACGGATGTGGGGAGAAAGTGGGGGTGGGATTGGGTCGGGTGATTTCCACATGCGAGAATTCTCGCACGGGTACGCTAGTATTATTAGTTTTGCGTCCCTCAAACTACTTTTACGATTTTCGAAGGCGTCAAGGGACCGGAGTGTTAGCACACAAAATTCTTTCTACATGTCAATAAATGTACCTTTTAATACCACTGGACTGAGCCGGGATCGAACCAGTCAACTTGGGCTGAGACGGTCCAAGTCCGTCAGCCTGGATATAACATTTGCGAACTGTACATGAAATATTTTCCGGAGAAGCGGAGACTGTTAAGATGCTTATTGTGATTTCAAACTCCCCGGTTACTTTCATCTCAGTAGGTCTAGCGTCTTCATCCCGAAAGCTGGTTGGGTCCCTAAAATTTCTACCATCAGATGTTATAGAAAGCCGGGATTTCCCTGACAAGAAAGAAAATGAGGAAAAAAGGGAGCTGTTTCGGCGGTTCTGGTCATATTGCAGTAAGCTTGCGTTCGGGAGATGATGAATTCTAATCCCAATATCACCAGCCCTGAATATGGTTTTTCATGATTTTCACACCGGACAAATGCTTGGGCGGCGCGCTGATTAAGGCCATGGTCGCTTCCTACCAGTTCCAAGCCCTGTCCTATGCAATCGTTGCCATAAAAGCTGTCGGTAAGATGTGAAGCCAACAGAATATAAATGGAAATGAGGATCGTGATAGTTTCCACATTGACTCAGAAGATACTATGTCATATCAGTGTGCCAAGTCCACTGAAACATAGGTCTATACACCAGATGAGCCTGTAGGTCATTAGCTTACACCATTCATCAAACAAACTTGTGCCTAATAATTTGTTTCTTAAACATATAAAACTAAGTTCACCGGACAAAATGTTAGTCACCTTAGTGCTCACGCTGAGATGGATCATTAAGCCTGTACAGATGGCGCAGCGAACGAGTCCTGTGCTCAACCGCACGCGCATTGCCTCTACGAGAGCAGAAGGCAGTAGCGGTCAGTGTACGTCAACATAGGTAGGTGTAAGAATGTGACAGGTAGCAAAATGGGGCAGACGTGTTTGGCCGTGCTCATGGCCATACGGTGCGTGAAGTTGCTGAATATGTCGGTGTTCGCAGCGGATTGTTCAACGTGCCTACAAGCAGTGGTGTACTACATGTGACCACGACACACGATGTCGGAATTGTGGTCGAAAAGAGATCTTGACTGAGAGGGACCGGAGACGCGCTTCACGGCTTGTGAATCAAAATCAAAACAGCAATTGCTGCAGTCAGTGAATAAAGGCCCATCCCAACCAACACCGAGAGAAAATTCCAAGGCAACTGCACGCAATGGACGTTTGGAGTCAGTCACTTCGCAAGAGCCTATTGCTCACACAGGCACATTCAGCTGCGCTAGAAATCATCGAACGTGTACAGTAGCTGACTGGCGGAGCGAAATGTGCTCTGACACATCAGACCAATGACGCACGTCATCGAGTGCACCGAAGGACAAATGAAACATTTCATCCTGGATGTGCGCAAGATCAAGTTCAAGCCGGAGGTGGGTATAGTGCGCATTGGTATGACCCAAATATCACTATAAAATTCGTCAAAAATGGAACATAATAATTGCTTTTACACATATCAAGTGAAAGATCTGCGGCAAATTAAGAAATATATGATTTTTGGAGAATATTATGTATACGTACTTTACCACTTTACAAGTACATTTGGTGTTGCGCTCACAGTGACACACGTATGTCTTTTGTCTTACACTTTCAACAATTTCGTGTGTGATATCTGTGTTCACTGAAGTTCTTTGCTTTCGTTTCATTGCTTCACTTGTCAATGACATTATTTCATGAATTGTATCGCGATATGCAATATTTAATAGGCGACAAAATGGTATGGCCAATGTACATAAGAAAAATTCAGTGGACTAGTGATTTATTGGTCCAGGGATCGAGCTACTTTAATTCGAACAGAAATAAAAATATTTATTGGTCCAGGGATCATGCTATTTTTCTGTTGACCTCCATTTTGCTGTTTGAACTGCCCGCTCTAGTCATATGGACAAAGATAATGAGAATCCACAGACATAGCACTCCCATTCCACGGTGCTAGCCCTGGACCTGAAGAAAGTAACAAAAGACGGCACCAGCAGCGGAGTACGACATAAACCAGTCCTGTCTACAAGGCTAAGTATGTGTTCATATTTCTCAAATAACGATGGTATTTCTTAATTTGCCGCAGATTTTTCACTTGATATGTGTAAAAGCAATTATTAGGTTCGATTTGTGACAAAATTTATAGTGATATTTGGGTGATACCAATGCGCCGTATACCCGCCGGAGGTGGGTCTACGATGTTTGGAGATGTTTTTCGTAAAATGGATAGGGCCCGACAGCGGGTAAAACGTGGACATCAACATACGCACATTTTGGTAGATGCGACGTACCTGAACAACCTTGTTGACTCACTTCCTAACCGAATCCAGGTGGTTATCAAGTCCAGAAGCGGAGTTAGACAATATTGAATGATGCTTGTAATGATTTCTCCAGGAGTGACTGTTTCTTTGTCCGGTGAGCTTAATTTTATTTCCTTCTACTGAAATTCCCAGAACTTTCCGGACAACTCGGTCTTGTGGCATGTAAACAAATGAGCAAATTTGCTGGAGAGTAATTACGTCTACATCAGCCTATCTTCATCTTATGAAAGTTATATTCACGCAACTTACAAAACGCGTAATGGGAAAACACAAAGGACACTATCAGTTAAATCGATGTTACTGATATTTATCTAGTAGGAAACCTGTAGACTGTTTGAAATTTTTTTGTTGTATTTAATATTATTGTTCAATCTTCAGCGTGTTTTTTGCTAGTTCCTTTACGTCGCACCGACACAGATTTATCTTATGGTGACCATGGATTAAGGAAGGATTAGGACTGGGAAGGAAGCTCTCGAGGACTTAATTGAGGTACAGCCCCTGCATTTGCCTGTTTTGTGAAAATGGGAAACTACGGAAAACCATCATCAGGGCTGCCGACAGTGGGGTTCAAACCTACTATCTCCCGGATGCAAGCTCACAGCGGCGCGCCGGTAACCGCATGGCCAACTCGCTCGGTAGTCTTCAGTGTGAATGCTGTTTGGATCCCCAAGAGTTCGAACATGAATAGTCAAATAGAGTTTGGACGTTACCGGACGCAAGCTAGAGAAAAGAGTGAAGACGTTTCCCGTTTCTTTCTTCACAGATTCGAAAGATGCCATTACATAGTCTGCCAAGCGCATTGAAGCACATGCACCAACTGATCCTATATGTCATACTTTTAAAAAATTCGCCACAGGGACTGGTGCATTAAATATAGAGTTATTAGCATCGTTCGCATCACAATCTCTTTCATACTGTCAAATTCAAAGTAATGACTGAGACAGATCGATGAAAGTAACTAATTTATATTATTACATATCAATAGACACAATGGTTTTTAGACATTATATCTCACCAGAGATGATGTGGACGTTTCTCAGTTATGCTCCTGTATTATTACAGGAAAATTTCAATTGACCTCCTCGGACAGCATGTTAGGGTCAGAATAGTCATTTCGACACTTTGTTGGAAGCATCATTGTACATATTACTTTCATACAGCACGCGGCGCTAATACCAAATAATAATAATAATAATGATAATAATAATAATAATAATAATAATAATAATAATAATAATAATAATAATAATAATAATAATGAGACGAGTCGGAGCGTCTCGGTGTACCCCGAAGAGTCAAAAACTCAGGCCAAAATCTAAAACCTTTCTAGCAACTTTCAACATAAATTCACTTACACAAACTGGCATGCTTAAAACCCTCACCAAAGCTCTTCACGAAAATCAGATATCCATAATGGCCCTACAGGAAACAAGGTACCCAGATGGAGAGATTTTTGAATCCGAAGGCTACCGATTTTTCAAGAGCAAAGCGCAAAGAGGAATCCTCAATGGAGCTGTGATGCTTGGAACCGCGTTTGCTGTTAGAACCAAAATCCTTAAATCGGTTGCAAATTTCGAACCTGTGAATGACAGATTATCTATACTCACAATTAAATGCGCGAACAAAACCTACGCCCTAGTTAACGCACATGCTCCTACAAACGATAAGAACAAGTCTGATCCAGACGTTGATAATTTCTGGGACCTACTGGATGAAAAATTAAACAAAATCCCCAAACACCATGTCAAGCTTCTTTTGGGTGACTTCAATGCCCAACTAGGTCGTGAACAGAAGCACAAGAAAGTTATAGTAAATTACCCGGCTCACAAAAGAACCAATCCCAACGGCAAAAGACTGGTGTCCATTTGCGAAAATCACAACCTGTAGGTCATGTCTACCCACTTTCTCCATCTACCCAGAAAGCAAATATCTTGGCGTTCTCCCGTCCAAGTTCTCGGAGAGTTCCAAATTGATCATGTTGCAATCTCCAGGAGAAACAGCCCTGAGATTATGAATGTCAAGGTAAAGAAAGGAATCAATGTGGCCTCAGATCATTATATGTCTCTTATCAAATTCAAACCAATTCCCGCAAACACAAGGAAGACAACTAAACAGATCACACGCTTCGACAATGATAAACTTCGGCAAAGGGTCGAGGATTTCCAGGAGAAGGCTAGACCAAATGACTGTGACTTTAACAACGCCAAGTCTCCTTTTTGAGGCCGCCAAAGACGTTGCTGAAATCAAGAGAAGCAAAAAGCATGCCTGGAGGAATGGTACCTGCGAATCAGTCCTACAAGAAAGACTCAATGCGTGGAAACAGTACTACTCTACGAAATCAGAAAATGATTGGGAAACCTACAAAACCCAACGTGCCCAAGCAGCTAGGGTGTTCAGAACTGAGAAACGTAAATACGAAAAATCTCTCATTGAAAAGATAGAACAAAACTTTAGGAAGAATGAAAGCAGAGAGTACTACAGAGCCTTCAAACGCAAACTCACTGGCTATAAACCACCATCTCTATGCTTTGAGCGAAAGGACTCAGTAGTTGCAGAACTATGGAAATATGCCCCAGAGGAATCACTTGATATCTTGCAAAAGCAAACAGAAGAAAAAATGGAACAAGGATACCCTACCCGAAGATTGGAAAATAGCTTTGATCCATCCACTACACAAAAGAGGCAGCATGAAGAACATCAACAACTACAGAGGAATATATTTGCTACCCGTGACTTACAAAATTCTATCACTTGCCATCCTGGAGCTTTGGAAGCACAAGTCAAACATCAAATAGGTGAATACCAAGGAGGGTTCAGAAAAGGTCGCTCAACAGCTGAACAGATCCAAAATCTCAAAACGATCATCAGATATTGTACACTAAGGTCCAAGCAGTATGTGTCTGTCTTTGTGGACTTTAAGAAAGCGTACGAATCCTTTGACCGGGAAGTCCTGCTAAACATCTTAAATGAATTTGGAGTTGATTTGAAACTGCTGGCATTAATTAGAGCCACCCTGACCGACAAAATCCAAGGTGAAGTTCCACGGATGTCTCTCGCATTCCTTTGACATCAAAACAGGAGTCCGACAAGGTGATGGGCTATCCCCGATACTTTCAACTGTGTTTTTGAAAAGATCATCAGAACCTGGCGGGTGAGATTACAGGAAACCAACTACAGTCCATTGACAATAGGAACCAAATCCAAGGGGATCGCAACAGACTGCTTAGCATTTACCGATGATATTGCTGTTCTCTCAAACGACATAGAAACCGCTAGAGCTCAAGCTGAAATTTTAAAGGAAATTGCCGAACAAACTGGTTTGCAGATATCGTTTGAGGAAACAGAAGTAATGACTAACATCAAAGAGGCTCCACCAAAAATCCATACAAAATACGGGGACATCACCCGAGTAGACAGATTCAAATACCTGGGTGAGATCATCATGAAAAATGGACTGGACAAAGAAGCACTTCAGGAGCGAGTACGCAAACTGGAAATAGCCTACCAAACATCCCGCACAATCTAAAACAAAAAATACCTTTCCCAAAACACCAAGATACGTCACTATGAAACAATTCTGAAGCCAGTAGTTCTATATGCAGCCGAAACCCTGTCTCTAAATGCCAACAAAGGACTCCTTGAAGAACTGGAGAAAAGAGAACGCAAAATTGTGAGAGGAATCTTGGGATCAAAGTACAGAAATGGAATCCATCAAAAGAGATCCAACAAGGAAGTCTACAGAAAAATAGAGAAAATTACCGACACAATCAGAAAAAGACGGGCACGATTTTACGGTCATCTGAAAAGAATGGACGGAAGAAAGTTAACTATAGAAATCTTTCACTTTTATGATTCAAACCCCAAAACCACAATTCCCTGGTTTAGAAATACCAAAGAAGATCTGCAAATACTACATATCTCAACTGAAGACGCCCTTAACGGAGATCTCTTCCGCAAGAAAGTATTGACGAACGGGCTAAACCGAGACGAGCAACCGAGGAGAAGACACGGTGCCCCTTGGACAGAGGAGCGTAAGCAGGCCCACTCACAAAGTATGAGGGAAATTTGGCCTCTAAAGAAGGCCAAGTTCAGTGTCAAATACAACAAACCTTAACGTGGTCCTTGACGGCCCCAGCGAATTATATAATACTACTACTACTACTACTACTACTACTACTACTACTACTACTACTAATAATAATAATAATAATAATAATAATAATAATAATAATAATAATAATCAGAGTTCTTATCTAGGGAAAAAGGTAAACTATAGTTAATAATTACATTCCGCGAAGGTTTTTTCACCGCAACCTCAGAAGAGAAATTGGATTGAACCTGTCTGTGACTATTCTAACACTCTCGAAAGATTTGAGAGTAGAAATTAATAGGACATTTCTTGATGGGTGAAATGATGCTCTCTTTTATAACCATTTAACTCACTATGCGGTTTTTTATTCCAAGAAGAATTCATGTCACCATTTTATTCCATGTCTGAAGTTTTATCCTCTGTGCGTAAGGAAGTAGACCATAACAAGGTCGTTAGACTGGAAAGGACCGGGGAGGGGAATATAATTTAGAAATAAAATGAGGATTAATTGAATTAATTGAATTAAAATAGAAGTGAGTAGAACCAAGAGGCGATGAAGAAATAAGCGATAAAACGAAACAGGGTCGGGAGAGGAAAGGCAGAATATATATATCGATGGCCTAGAATGAAAACCTCGATTCTCACAAAGTTCTTCCTATCCATTATTTCCCTTAAGGCTGGTCACGCCTCCCAGCCACACATGAATATGCAGTCCATCAGAACAATGTTCGTTGTGTTCTTTATTCTGTACCGTACTATACGAAAGTATGTCTGCGTGACGTATTTATTAACTCGTAGAGATAATTTTTATAAGGTTCACTTTCCTTTACGCGTCAGCATAGGAAAATAAACCCAACGAACATTGTTGTGATAGACTGCATATCCAAATGTTGCTGGGAGGCGTGACCACTCTTAAGAGAAATAATGGATAGGAAGAACTTTTTGAGATACGAGGTATTCAATCTAGGCCATCGATATAAATAAATAAATAAATAAATAAATAAATAAATAAATAAATAAATAAATAAATAAATAAATAAATAAATAAATAAATAAATAAATAAATAAATACATACATACATAAATAAATAAATAAATAAATAAACTAATAAATAAATACGTACATACATTATCATCATAGACTGTTATGCCTTTCAGCGTTCAGTCTGCAAGCCTCTGTGATGTACCAAACGTCGCCACAATCCTCTATTTGCAACTGGTGCTGTGGCCTCATTTAGTTATATACCTCTTATCTTTTAATCGTTACAAAGTGAGTCCAACCATCGTCGTCTTGGTCTTCCTCTACTTCTCTTACCCTCCATTACAGAGTCCATTATTTTCTTAGGTAAACTATCCTCCTCCATTCGCCTCACACGACCCCACCACCGAAGCCGGTTTATGCATACAGCTTCATCCATCGAGTTCATTCCTATTAAACTTCATCTCCTCATTCCGTATACCCTCCTGTCATTGTTCCCACCTGTTTGTAAAAGCAATCATCCTCGCTACTTTCAAATCTGTTACTTCTAACTTATGAATAAGATATCCCGAGTCCACCCAGCTTTCGCTCCCGTTAAGCAAAGTTGGTGTGAAAACAAACCGATGTAAAGATAGTTTCATCTGGGAGCTGACTTCCTTCTTACAGAATACTGTTGATCGCAACTGCGAGCTCACTGCATTAACTTTACTACACCTTGATTCAGTCTCACTTACTAAATTACCATCCTGGAAGAACGCACAACCTAAATACTTGAAATTATCAACCTGTTCTAGCTTTGTATCACCAATCTGACATTCAATTCTGTTGAATTTCTTACCCACTGACATCAATTTAGTCAGCGAAATGCTAATTTCATACCATACTCATTGCACCTATTTTCAAGATCCAAGATATTAGACTGCAGGTTTTCGGCACAATCTGCCATTAAGACCAAGTCGTCAGCATAGGCCAAACTACTTACTACATTTCCACCTAACTGAATCCCTCCCTGCTATTTTATACCTTTCAGCAGATGATCCTTGTAAACTACGAACAGTAAAGGTGAAAGATCACAGCCTTGCCTAACCCCTGTAAGTACCATGAACGAATAACTCATTCTGCTATCAATTCTCACTGAAGCCCAATTGTCAACATAAATGCCTTTGATTGATTTTAATAATCTACCTTTAATTCCATTGTCCGCCAGTATGGCGAACATCTTTTCCCTCGGTACCCTGTCATATGCCTTCTCTAGGTCAACGAAACATAAACACAACTGCCTATTCCTCTCGTAGCGTTTTTCAATTACCTGGCGCATACTGAAAATCTGATCCTGACAGCCCCTCTGTGGTCTGAAACCACACTGATTTTCTTCCAGCTTCCTCTCAACGACTGATCGCACCTTCCCTTCCAAGATGACAGTGAATACTTTGCCTGGTACACTAATCAATAATGAAATGTTGTATGGCTTTTAGTGGCGGGATATCCCAGGAGGGGTTCGGCTCGCCAGATGCAGGTCTTTCTATTTGACACCCGTAGGCGACCTGCACTTCGTGATTAGGATGAAATGATGATGAAGACAACACATACACCCAGCCGCCGTGGCATGGGAATTAACCAATTAAGGTTAAAATCAACGACCAGGCCGGGAATCGAACCCGGAGCCCTCTGAACCGAAGGTCAGTACGCTGAACCTTCAGCCAACGAGTCGGACACTAATCAATGAAATACCTCGATAGTTGTTGCAATCCTTCCTGTTCCCTTGCTTATAGATAGGTGCAATTACTGCTTTTGTCCAATCTGAAGGTACCTTACCAACACTCCATGCTAATCTTACTAATCTATGAAGCCATTTCATCCCTGCCTTCCCACTATACTTCACCATTTCAGGTCTAATTTCATTTATTTCTGCTGCTTTATGACAATGGAGTTTATTTACCATCCTTTCCACTTCTTCAAGCGTAATTTCATCGACATCATTTTCCTCCTCCTCATGAGCTTGGCTGCTCGTAAGACTACCAGGAAGATTTCCTTTTACGTTGAGAAGATGTTCAAAATATTCCCTCCACCTCTCCAGTGACTCCCTGGGATTTGTTATGAGTTCACCTGAATTACTCAAAACACTGTTCATTTCCTTTTTTCCCTCCCTTCCTAAGATTCTTTATTATCGTCCAGAAAGATTTCCCTGCTCCTTGACCAAGCCTTTCCAATTTATCACCAAAGTCTTCCCACGACTTCTTTTGGGATTCAACAGCTATTTGTTTCGCTCTATTTCTTTCATCTACATACAATTCCCTGTCTGCCTCGGCCCTTGTTTGGAGCCATTTCTGATAAGTCTCCTTTTTACGTTTACAAGCTTCTCTCACTTCATTATTCCACGAAGATGTTCGCCTTTTCCCATCTTTACACACAATTATTCCTAGGCATTCTCCTCTAACGGGTTATGGACCACCGGTGGATCGTATAGTCCTAGCCGCCTGAACACAAGGAGGGCCATGACTCAGAATATGTCCGAGATGCCCACTCCCATTCCAGAGCAACTGGTATTCCGACTCTCAGGACCACTTACTAGGCCACTCAGCCGTTCCCATGGTTCACGAACTAGGACGTGACTACAGTAACCCACACCGTGAACCATAATAAATAAATAAATAAATAAATAAATAAATAAATAAATAAATAAATAAATAAATAAATAAATAAATAAATAAATAAATAAATAAATAACGGGTGAACATAGATTATGAGTATACATCACCTTTAGCGAACCATCTATTAACGAGCAAACTACACATTTTAGTGTTTCACATTTTCGTTAATAATATCTGATCCTAAAATAAGACATGCATTTATTTATTGCCATATTTGTTCAGGCGTAGTTAAGACTATAAAGCCTTCTCTTGGACTTAACCAAGGTTAACAAATATATAAATCTGATACAGTTAAAGTAACTAAGAAAGAAATTCAAGAATTGACCCGTAACGTAGGCCGAAAGCTAATTTTATTAGAAATTTGATGATGTTAATAATAATAATAATAATAATACTAATAATAATAATAATAATAATAATAATAATAATAATAATACAACCAATAAAGTATGATGGTCATAGTCAAAACTTAACAGTACCGAGCTCGATAGCTGCAGTCGCTTAAGTGCGGCCAGTATCCAGTAATCGGTAGACAGTGGGTTCGAACCCCACTGTCGGCAGCCCAGAAGATGGTTTTCCGTGGTTTCCCATTTTCACACCAGGCAAATGCTGGGGCTGTACGTTAATTAATGTCACGGCCGATTACTTCCCATTCCTAGGCCTTCCCTATTCCATTTTCGCCACAAGACATATCTGTGTGGTGCGACGTAAAGGAAATTGCATAAAAAGAAAACAAATTAAAAACTTAACAGTACTTATAGTCACAATTAAATGGAAAATAAATATTTCTATTACGGGTTTGTGAATGACGAGCCCGACTTCAGGCTCCGTAAATCGTCTGGTATAGAGGCCAGATTCACGCAGCACTTACAATGAATGAGTGGGAATACCGTTTTTGTGGTGTGTGAGGGGGTGGTTATGGGAGCGGTAGTTAAGTTGGAGGGTCTTTGTGAGCTTGGTAAACCAGCATGCTAGGTACTGACGAGTAGAGGTACTCAGAATGTTGTACAGTTGGCACTGGACATGAGTTATTTGCCTTCTCATTTGAGGTTTAGCATTGGCAGTTTGCTAAGATTTGGAGAGATTCGTTGACGCGGTTTCGCACTGAAGATGAATCGAATGCAGGAATTTGGAGCTTTCTGTAGTCCACTGACTCTGAGCTAAGGCCACTATACAATACCACAGACATCAAGTTTATTTTAATGCCACCACATTTTGCATGCCCCATTATATTTGTGGTATGTTTCAAGTTATTATAAGAGCAGTTACAAATGATTAAAAGGTCTTATGAGGTGTGCTCGGAGCATTATTCTTGCCGATATATTTGTACAAGTAGCAGAACTTTACCTTGTGTTTGGGATGATGAACGATTTGTCACGGTAAATTGAGAGTAACAAATAAGAAGAAAGCAATACGATCTGCACCCGCACCCCGTCCCCTACCTCGTCCCTCCTGTTATCATCACTCTCATTCAAACGATGATAGGTCGTTAAATTATACAGTATACCCCCGCTGAAGTCTACGTTTACCCGCTAAATGAACCCGGGTAAACATGAGGGAACCGCTCAGTAAACAGCGTTGCGGTGCGGGAAGTCGACTGCACTAATCCGCTAACCTATTAGAGCCGTAGGCTGTATGGAGCAATGCCAGACTCTTCGAACATCAAGATTCATCTAAAAATGTATACCAAGGAAACACCTACCCTCTTGATACACTGGTAAAATCGATCTATGTTCCCACTTTTGAGTGTACTTTTCGTTGCATTTAGGATCAATCTAATTCAGCTATAATAAAACTTCATGAGTTCATGTTTTCATCACAGGGGATATATTGGTGAACAGTGGCGTCCAGATCCCACCGACGGTTATTTTGATCGAAACAAATGTTTGCATAGTCCTTGTATTGTCCACCATACTACTAATAACAAAACGAAAACATTATAAGTTACAGATGATATTGCATAATTATGACAGAATGACATGGGAATGATGACCACAGTTTCACTAGTTTAAACGTATATTGAAAACCATACAAACAAAATATATGATAGCCAGATGATTTTAAAGAAATTCGATTTTCTTCATATACACATAAGACTTCGAAAATTTTCATACACTCCGTCTCCGAAGTAAATTTGCAGATGAAACAGGTGAGTTTGAGTGAACCTATTTGATTCCATTTTTCCCAAATTATTTTCGTCAGGAAGCAAAAAGGTAAGTTAAGGCTGTTCTATTGTTAGTCGCGCCTAGTGTTGAATTCCGTTTGAAAGTTCCATCTCCATTCTAGGTTTTATACAGTAAGGGCATCTTTTTTTTTGCTAGGGGCTTTACGTCGCACCGACACAGATAGGTCTTATGGCGACGATAGTAAGGGCATCAGTCATTATGTTGTTGTATCTTCATGCTACAGCCGAATATCTTCAGACTTCTTTCTTGTTTACGTTTGAAGTAAGTTATAATTTTTTTCAATATCAGTGACAAATACATGTTTTTGAATCTCTGGAGTTTACAATATACCAAAATAAATATTAAGAACACAATGGATGGGTAAAGGATTCATTTTTGTTATTCACAAATGGGTACAATGGGACCTTGCATATAGTGTATTTCCTATATGACACAATAACATTTCCACTTATAACCTAAATATTTATCGAATCTGAATATATTTATTAGGAAGATAAGTGAAAATTTCAAACGCGTTATCAATGCTCATTTTCTCTGGGTTAATAATCAGTAAAACTTCTATGACTTTTTCGTACATATAACAGTTTAGATATAACATCCGTTTCACTTCACGTTTTTTATATAAGTTAATTTCTCTCTTATTTTAGATGTCTTTCAAGAAACTACTCAAATTTGAAGAGATTTTAGAAGAATTAGGAAGTGATAATCTATAGGGTGAAGTAGATATTGTTATAATGTTCCCTGAAGGAGGAGATGGGAACTTGACAGATGATGAAGCTGGTGACGATGACGTAACATGCACCGATGAGCAAGATCTGCAAGCAGGTGTGTGGAGAGGTGGAACTACACCATGCTACTGAAAATTATGCTGATGATGGCGGTGAATCGCATTCTAAGAAGACTAGGTTTAAATGATCCATGCATTTCCAGCAACACGGCAAGTAGTAAAGGCAAGAGAGAAAGAATTAACTTGCACCGCAATGGAAGAAGTCGGAAGAATATACAACCAATCTTCAAGAAACTCCTATTGACAGTTTGGAACAAAGTCACCCTCACCTTGTAGGACTGGAGCCGTTTTCCCTATTCCGTTATTTTTTCAATAATCGTATTTTGGACATGTTTGTAAAGGAAATGGAAAGATACGAAGATAAAAGAAATGACTCTCGTTTTTACTGTGATGAAACAGATGTGCTAAATTTTTTTGGAATAATATGTATGTCAGGGTATCATTCCTTATCACGAGTAAAACTGTATTGGTCAAAAGCAGAAGATGTTTTGTTCCACTTGTTTCAAGGCAAATGAGTCGTGACAAATTTCAGGCGATGAAAAGAAACATTCATGTTGCCAACAATGAAGAGCAGACACCTGGAGACAAAATGGCAAAAGTGAGACCTCTCATTGAAGCAGTGAATGAATTTTTACAACAGTTTGGGATTTTTGAAAGAGAATTGAGCGTGGATGAACAAATGGTAATTTACTATGGACGCCATCGTTGCAAAATGTTCCTGCGTGGTAAACCGATCAGATTCGGATTCAAATTTTGGATGTTATGTTCTGCTCGTGGATGTTCATTCAACATTGATCCAGAGTGGAGTAGAGACATCAATAATCAGAAATCTGGCATTCCTTTGGGCACTCAAGTGGTGAAAAATATGTTGAGCTATGTACTCAACCCGTCATGTCATATTGTGTTCATGTATAACTTTTTCAGGTCATATGATCTCCTGGCTGAATTACGTCTTCTTGGAATCAGGGCTACGGGAACATTGCGCGAGGTGAGACCCAAGATCTGCCCTCTCGAGAATATTACCTCAACAGACAATTCCATTCGAGGAACATACGACTTTAGAACTAATGGAAGTGTCCTCGCAGCAAAGTGGAAAAATCAATAAAGTTGTTTGTGTTGCAACACATTTTGACAAAGTGCATCCTACCCAGCAGGTGAAACGGTATAGCCAAAGTGAAAAAAAGCATATACAAGTTGCCCAGTCTCTTTTGATAAAACCTTACAAGTATATAGGCCGGTAATAACGTCAAAAATATGGCACTAGCCTATAAATATGAACTGCATCAGTATTCTGAGAAGTGGTGCTTGGCGGGTCCACACACTACGCTCTTCAGGGTCAAAGCTGGACCATCTTGCTTTCACCAGAGTGCTAGTTAGTAGTATGTTTACACCCACTCCACCATCTCCCAGAAGTGGACTTTCAGGATCACTTCCTTTTGTACAGAGAACCGGTGGAGCACACCATTTCGTACCAGCAAAAAAACAAGGAAGATGCCAATTCTGCAAAAAGAGCGCCAGTCGAATGTGTTCAACTTGCAGTGCACAGATTCCAGTCCTGTCGCACCTTCACTGCTCACCATTGTTCCACAGTGCAAGATAAGAAGACTGGACTGAATAGTGAAATAACTGAATATAGCTATTGTGTGGGACCATTGTTCCCAAATGGGAACGTCCATTTTTGAAGATATTCGTATATGTAATTTACTTTTAAATGTGTTTTGCAGTCCAAAATGATGTCAATAAAAAATTAAGAACAAATTTTTAATGGGGTTGTGTCCAAGTGGGTTAATGGTATTTCTTCTTACTGAATTATAGATTTACAGTAGCTACAGTGATTTCTTTTTTTTTACACTAGTGTATTTGTGAACGATAAAGCAAGGAGACTAAATAACCCTTGCTGACATTAACCGATAACTCCGGACAAAGTACGGAAAGTATTTCATTTAAATTTCATTCCAGGCCCCAGGTAAAGCGTTAACTACCCGTATGTACTGAGGTGTTAATTTATTTACTTCTAACAATTCTGCGCATGTGCAGTTTTTAAAAGCAACTCATTTCAGATTCCTGGTTATCTTTCCCGAACAAGTGAACGAGACTATTGCTCATTTTCAGCAAACGATGCATGAACAGTACCTTAATTGCTATTTCTCTTGTTTCTAAACATGCTGCAGCAGCCCGTATCTTCATATTTCACTTTAATTTGCTTATGATCCCAATACGTGACGGAACGTTCATGTTTAGGGAAGAAATATAATTTATTAAGTGATTTAGTAAAAAAAAAAATTAAGTCCTGACTGTTATACTTGGACTCATTTACAATGTACAATCATGTTCTAAAAATCATATCGTCGCTTCACCGGTAAAAGGTTGTAATCCACAAAGCTCTTCCTATCGATTATTCTCCTTAAGACTGGTCACGCCTCCCAGCCACATATGGATATGCAGCCCATCAGAACAATGTCCGTTGTGTTCGTTTTCCTATGCCGACGAGTAACCGAAAATGAACCTAACATGCATTATACAATAGGAGTGCGTAAATACGTAATGCAAGCATACATTCGTATAGTACGGTACAGCAAGGTTAATTTTCCTTTACACTGTTACTTCAGTTAAGAGGAGTAGATGGCGAACCGAGAAGAACGGTTTCCCCAAAGGCAGCGTGCTAGCTCCAGCGCTGTACAACAGCTACACAAATCATTAATTAACCAATTCCAACAAGCAACAGCCTCTTCATCTATGCCGACGACACAGCAGTAGCTGCTCAGAGATCATCCTTTGAAGAAGTAGAAGGAAAGCTGTCTTCAGTGATGGATGGACTCTCCAAGTACCATGATGCCAACCATATGAAGCCGAACCTATTAAAACACAAATGTCTGAGTTTCTTCTACGAAGCAAGGATGCACGTCGACAGCTGAACATCACATGGTGAGGGGAATATCTGAAACGTTTCCCAAAACCAGTTTATATAGATGTCAAACTAGACCGCCCTCTAACGTACAGGCAGCAATGTCTGAACAAGAAACAGGCCAGTACTTGCAATGGCATTCTAAAGAAGCTGATCGGCAGCACCTGGGATGCCATCCCGCACATCCTGTTGACTCCTGCACTTGCCTGTTGTCTGTGTCAGCTGCTGAGAATGCCACTCCCGTGTGGAACTCTTCAGCATATGCTGTGCAGGCTGATTACCGCAGTTAACAATACTGCAAGGATAATCCCTAGAAGCCTAAAACCAACGCCCGTGCAGAAACTGTACCTGACCTTCGGAATTGTCCCACCCAACATCCGGAGGGCCACTGCTGCTGACGCCGAGATAACAAAGTAAAAGAATGACCATCAACATCCACTTCATGGTCGCCAAGGTGCAAAGACTCGCCTCGGATCCCGCAAGAGCTTCCTTGCTTGGACTCTGCCGCAGGAGTGAACGCCAGAGACAAGTCGTCTTAACAGATAGAGGATCTCATTGCCCACAGACATGTCACCAAAGAAAGAACTAGCTTCTGGCATCGACCTACCTTACCCTGTATGGAGGTCCCTCGACCGCTTAAGATGCAGGATCAACCCGAAGAAATGGGGGACCCTTCCAGCAAACGCAGACACCTCGTGTGAATGTCAAGACAAAGACAAAGTCAGCTCCGTACAGGCCATGAAGGCCCTTGGAGGAATGGAAGGTAAATGATTCCACCATTGTTAACGGCGGCACGTGATGGGGTAGAGTGGTTAGTTCTACGCCCGGCAGCCTTTTCGCCCAGGAATTAACCTGGTACTCATTGTTGGTGTAGGCTGAGTGAACCTCAGGGCCATATGCACCTCCGGAAGTGGAAATCTCGTTTCTTAAATTTTACTACTTCCTGAGGATCCCGGGGATTCGAACCCACGTCCTTCCGGGCGAACCGAGCACGCCTTTACCGCCTCGGCCAGGCAGCCCCTTCGTGTGAATGTGGTGCTGAAAAATACCCAAGCCACCTAATTATCTGTCCCCTCCTGGACAACCCATGCTCATCACAGTATGTTTTTAGAGGAAACAACAAGGCCATGAATGAATTAATGAATGAATGAAATCCATTTCGTATTATATCTCTATCGTTCACCAATCATCATCGTCTTTCATTCTAGATCTCACTGCCTTGTATTGTTTTTGCAGATCTAATCATCGTAGACACTCGTCAACCTATCTTTCTTTGAATTTATAATTTTCTTATTTGACTTGCATTCTCTCTTCATTTATCTACCCAACGTGTTGAGATCATCTGAGTATATTGTTCTTATTTCACTAATGTGTACTACATGTCTTCCTTCGCATAGGTCTTTATTTCTGTGTCTTGTAATATACAATATCGTTCAAATAATCATACCCACACTGAAAAAGTAAGTAGTGGGTACATTTTGTATGACTAATAATAATTAATGGCGTATGGCCTCCGGAGAGGCCTGGTGCAGCTCTTTCGAAATGACGCCTATAGGGGACCAGCTTGTCTGTGAGCATGAAGCCCTACCTATGATGAATTCTGATGCTGAAGATGGCACGCACACCCAAAGCCCCGAACCTTAAGAATTATCCAATAACGTTTAAAATCCCCCAAAAATGCCGGGAATCGAACTCTGGATCCTCTGGACCGAAGGCCAGCATACAAACCACTTAGCCATGCAGCCAAACAGGGGCGGAAATCAACCAACTCGGCAATTCATGTTGTTCAATATCGGCTCGAAAAATATCTCTGGTGGAACATTTTAGTGTATGCCTCGGAAAAATATAAAATAAGAATTTGAGCCAAAGACCACCCAGTAGAGATCCATTTCTCTTCCATCTGGTAGAAACTTACATTTTCGTGCTAGAATGCGAGAGGGAGTTAATCAACAAATTGTAAGAAAGATGAGTTATTCACATATATATTACTAATATATATTTATCATCTCAATATATATGAATAATTATTATTCACTTTTACTCCCCCAGGCTACAAAAGAAAGATTTTGGAATATCTCTGAATCGCAATCTTGCAGTGCACGAGGGAGCTAATTCAAGCGGTAACGTTACGTCAGCTAGTGGTAGCCAAAAGCACCACGCGCTTGCAAGCAACAACTTCAAATCTAGCTAAGAAACAGACATACACATCTGGACAGAAGGTGAAATTTCGCAGCTTTGTGTCATTTAAGATCGAAGACACGAAGCCTAGAATTATCCAATTTAAAGGGAACTATTCTCCGTTGGCTGTTCGGGAGGAAGTTGGGGTTTTGAACAAAAGTACTAGATGACCTAGGAAACGCAGAACATCAACAGATTTCAACACTATCACAGCTTATTCACACTTACAAAATGTGGAGTGCTTGTATGCTTTTGGCTGAAAGATAGCTGCTGTAAAACACAAGGACTCGTCCCTTCTCTCTTTACATCCGTGAAAACCATCATGCCGTGTACCGTGCTCTTCAAGGTGTAAACACTGCGAGGAGGTGGAGGATCCAGACGGCTGAAAGTTAGTATGGTTTCGATACAGACGGTTGCTTAGAGTCAGTGCGACTTGAACCACAGACGGTACTAGTGAACCTTAAATGTAACAAGAAATTCATCATGAGGTAAGTCTGAACCTAACTGTATTTTAAAGCAAAGAATTGTTTAAAATTGGACTGTTGCAAATAAACCCAATTTTCAATTATATCTTTTTTACAGTTGGTGATTTAGAGCTGACATTTTTCATATAAATAATGGATATAACAAGACGATGTTCATGTTACTATATTTTCTGCACTATAGACAGTTGTTTATGAACCAGGTGACCGGTAATGTGTGCAGAAAAAGACAAACGCAAAACTCAAAATATCTCAGTTCCATGTCTGTGTCGGTTAGCTCCCTCTCTCACTCTAGCACCCGTTTATACTATTTACTTGGGCGGCTATCCCTTGAGGATTATCTCTCTTTATACATGGCGAAAATATGCTTCTCTCGAATGTGTTTTATTTACATATCGTCGCTGCGCGAGCAATACCGCGTATCTGACGATACTTCTACCCAGCCACTTATGGACATGCAGTTCATTATAACAACTTTCGTTGTGTTCATTTCGCTTTGCTAATGTATAAAGGAAAATTGATCTTGAACTCCCTATACTGTAAGTAATGTAAACATACGTTCCTACAGTGCGGCACGTTAAGGTTCATTTTTACTTTACACATGAGCATACGACAATGAACACAACGAAAACTGTTCTGATGAACTGCATGCACAAATTGTCAGTGAATATATATTACCTCGTATGTCACAATGTTCTTCCTATCAAGTACTCTTCTTATTTGTTATTTTGCTTTACGTCGCACTGACACAGATAGGTCTTATGGCGACGATGGGACTAGAAAGGCCTAGGAAAGGGAAGGAAGCGGCAGTGGCCTTAATTAAGGTATAGCCAAAACATTTGCCTAGTGTGAAAATGGGAAACAACGGAAAACTATCTTCAGGGTTGCGGACAGTGGGTTCAAACCAACTTTCTGCCGGATGCGAGCTCACAGCTGCGCGCCTCTAACCGCACGGCCAACTTGCCCGATATTACTTTTCTTAAGACTTGTCACGCCCCACAGCCACATACGGATATGAAGTCCACCAGAACAACGTTCGTTGTGTTTACTTTCATTTGTGGTAGTGTAAAAATATGAAACATATACAGTACACTGTAAGAGTGCGTAAATGCGTCACTCAAATATTTGTTCGTACAGTGCGGTATGGTAACGTTCGTTTTTCATTACCCATCAGCATAGGAAAATAAACACAACGAAAACTATTCTAATGAACTGTATATCCATATGTGGCTGGGAGCCGTGACCAGCCTTAAGGAAAATAATGGCTCTGAAGAGCATTGTGACATACGAGGTTTTGTTTCTTCAATGACGGTATGTAACTCGGACGCGCGACCATTCTTGAGGAAAATAATGAATAGAGAGAGCATTGTCAGATACGGGGTACTGCCCGCGCAGCGACAATGTACCTACACAAGGAATAAGTAGCTATCCTACTACGAATAAGTAAGGAAATGTCCCACGGTATACATGAAAGTATAGTGCTATAGAGAAATATAAAATTATTTTGACCCTTCCTTAGTTCTAGAAGTTTTATGTAAAATGAAACTCTGCCTTTATACGATCTAGGGCTTCTTCGCAATGTTCTGCAAGGGCTTCAGTCTGGACAATGGCTTTGTTGTAAGAAATTTCAATTACGCTCTAAACGTCTCAATTGCAATATTACGCATGCATAATCATTTCAACGGACTCTAAACTACAAGGAATTTTAATAATTATTTTCCCAATTCTCTTATTTTTAACTACGAAATCATAGTGTCCAGTACGCTTTGTCTTATGACAATCCCTGGATGGAACATAGCCTATTGTTTGTTTGTTATCAAGCAATAGAAATCACGGAACTTCAAGTAAACTGAGAATTGAGCCAAAATTTTCATATTCTCTTTGTTATGTTTTTTGACTGAAAAGAATTTCCTTTGACTGTCCTCCGTCAAGTTTAATAACTTATCTTCATTATTGTGAAATTTCACTAAAATATTATACAGTATAATGTTTACACATGTTCTAACGAATGTTTGTAGTAAGTGATCAGAACTTAGTTAATGAAATCAACATTCTGGGATCATTAATATTACTGCTAAATCCCCGTAAATTAATAACAATATGAATTATCAGGCTTTTCTCCTGGACTGTGCATTATTATAAGGACACCATTTAACATACATACATACATTATCATTATAGACTGTTATGCCTTTCAGCGTTCAGTCTGCAAGCCTCTGTGAATTTACTAAACGTTGCCACAATCCTCGATTTGCAACTAGTGTTGTGGCCTCATTTAGTTCTATACCTCTTATCTTTAAATCGTTAGAAACCGAGTCTAACCATCGTCGTCTTGGTCTCCCTCTACTTCTCTTACCCTCCATAGCAGAGTACATTATTCTCCTATTCTCCTCCATTCGCCACACATGACCCCACCACCGAAGCCGGTTTATGCGTACAGCTTCAACCATCGAGTTCATTCCTAAATTAGCCTTTATCTCCTCATTCCGAATACCCTCCTACCATTGTTCCCACCTATTTGTACCAGCAATCATTCTTGCTACGTTCAAGTCTGTTACTTCTAACTTATGAATAAGATATCCTGAGTCCACCCAATTTTCGCTCCAGTAAAGCAAAGTTGGTCTGAAAACAGACCGATGTAAAGATAGTTTCGTCTGGGAGCTGACTTCCTTCTTACAGAATAGTGCTGATCGCAACTGCGAGCTCACTGCATTAGCTTTACTACACCTTGATTCAATCTCACTTACTATATTACCATCCTGGTAGAACACAAAACCTAAATACTTGAAATTATCAATCTGTTCTAGCTTTGTATCACCAATCTGACATTCAATTCTGTTGAATTTCTTACCTACTGACATCAATTTAGTCTTCGAGAGGCTAATTTTCATACCATACTCATTGCACCTCTTTTCAAGTTCCAAGATATTAGACTGCAGGCTTTCGGCACAATCTGCCATTAAGACCAAGTCGTCAGCATAGGCCAAACTGCTTACTACATTTCCACATAACTGATTAATTCCCTGCCATTTTATACCTTTCAGCAGATGATCCATGTAAACTAGGAACGGCAAAGGTGAAAGATTACAGCCTTGTCTAACACCTGTAAGTACCCTGAACCAAGAACTCATTCTACCATCAATTCTCACTGAAGCCCAAATGTCAACATAAATGCCTTTGATTGATTTTAATAATCTACCTTTAATTCCGTGGTCCCCCAGTATAGTGAACATCTTTTCCCTCGGTACCCTGTCATATGCTATCTCTAGCTCTACGTAACATGAATACAACTGCCTATTCCTCTCGTAGCATTTTTCAATTACCTGGCGCATACTGAAAATCTGATCCTGACAGCCTCTCTGTGGTCTGAAACCACACTGGTTTTCATCCAAATTCCTCTCAACGACTGATCGCACCCTCCCTTCCAAGATGCCAGTGAATACTTTGCCTGGTATACTAATCAATGAGATACCTCAATAGTTGTTGCAATCCTTCCTGTTCCCTTGCTTATACATAGGTGCAATTACTGCTTTTGCCCAATCTGAAGGTACCTTACCAACACTCCACGCTAATTTTACTACTCTATGTAGCCATTTCATCCCTGTCTTCCCACTATACTTCACCATTGCGGGTCTAATTTCATCTATTCCTGCTGCCTTATGACAATGGAGTTTATGTACCATCCTTTCCACTTCCTCAAGCATAATTTCACCAACATCATTTTCCTCCTCCCCATGAGCTTGACTGTTTGCAACACCAATAGGTTGATTTCCTTTTACATTGAGAAGATGTTCAAAATATTCCCTCCACCTCTCCAGTGATTCCCTGGGATCTATTATGAGTTCACCTGAATTACTCAAAACACTGTTCAATTCCCTTTTCCCTCCCTTCCTAAGATTCTTTATTACTATCCAGGAAGATTTCCCTGCTGCTTGACCTAGCCTTTCCAGGTTATTACCAAAATCTTCCCATGACTTCTTTTTGGATTCAACAACTATTTGTTTCGCTTTCCTTTCACTACGTACAAAATCCCTGTCTGCCTTGGCCCTTGTTTGGAGCCATTTCTGATAAGCTTCTTTTTACGTTTACAGGCTGCTCTCACTTCATCGTTCCACCAAGATGTTAGTCTTTTCCCATCTTTACACACGGTTATTCCTAGGCATACCCTTGCTGTTTCTACTACAGCATCCCTGTACGCCACCCATTCACTTTCTATATCCTGAACCTGCTTACTGTCTACTGTTCAAAACTTCTCACTAAACATATCCATGTACTTCTGTCTAATTTCCTCGTCCTGGAGATTTTCTACCCTTATTTGTTTGCAGACAGATTTCACTTTCTCTACCCTAGGCCTAGAGATAGTTCACTACAGATCAGATAGTGGTCTATATCATCGAAACATCCCCGGAAAACTCGTACATTCCTAACAGATTTTCTGAATTCAAAGTCAGTTAAGATATAGTCTATTATGGATCTGGTACCCCTAGCCTCCCATGTGTAGCGGTGAATAGCCTTATGCTTGAAGAATGTATTCGTAACAGCTAAACCCAGCACAGCACAGAAGTCCAGCAAACGCTTCCCATTTCCATTAGCTTCCATATCTTCCCCAAATTTACCAATCACCCTTTCGTATCCTTCAGTTCTATTCCCAACTCTCGCATTTAAATCGCACATTAGCACTATCTATCCTTGCTGTTGACCCTGACCACGATGTCACTCAATGCTTCATAAAACTTGTCAACTTCATCTTCTTCTGCACCCTCACATGGTGCATACAAGGACACAATTCTTGTCCTCATTCCTCCAACTGACAAATCTACCCATATCATTCACTCATTTACGTGCCTAACAGAAACTATGTTGCTTGCAATGGTATTCCTGATAATGTGCCCTACCCCAGACTTTGCCCTCCCCTTTCTAACACCCGTCAAGTACACTTTATAATCTCCTACCGCTTCCTCGTTATCTCTCCTTACCCGAATATCACTTACCCCTAGCACATCCAGATGCATCCTCTTTGCTGACTCAGCCAGTTCTACCTTCTTTCTTCCGTAAGCCCGATTAATATTGATAGCTCCCCATCGAATTCCATTTCGTTCGCCAAGTTGTTTCCAAGGAGTCCCTCGCCTGTCAAATGGGAGTGGGATTCCATTACTCCCATAGGTCCGAGGCTTGCTTAAAATGTTCTGAGCTCGGCAAATTTATGAAGCTGTATGCTATCCTACTTGCACATAGTCCAAGTGAGGATATTTCCTCTAACGGGTTATGGATCACCGGTGAATTTTATAGTCCTAGCCGCCTGAGCACAAGGAGGGCCATGACTCAGAATATGTCCGAGATGCCCACACCCATTCCATAGCAACTGTTATCCCGACTCTCAGGACCACTTACTATGCCACTCAGCCGTTGCCCATGGTTCACGAACTAGGACGTGACTACAGTTACCCACAAACATGAACCATACCATTTAACAGCAAGACTTTATTTTTCGATTACTCTGTCACTTGCAGCAGAATGGCACACCCCGCTCAGTGTAACGTGCGAATGTACAATGAAGGTTGAGCAATTAATACTGAGACATTTCGCTTTCAAACTGGTAGGTGCAAAGTATTAACACGCCTTATATTGTACTTAATTATTGTTTTAAATATGAGTTACTTTCAGTACATTATTACATCTTCATTATAGGCTGCTATGTGTTTCACATTTCAGTTTGCAAGGCCCATGATTTAAACAAGAGCCTACATAATCCTCTATTTGTAAACAGCTCTCCGATCTCCTTTACTTCCTCATTTCTGACATTCATTCTGAGGAGACTAAGACCAAAGAAGTAATAAAATTTACGTATGATAACAATGACATTTACAATAAGATACAGAAGTTGAAAACTAGAAAAGCGACTGGAATTGATCAGATTTCTGGGGATATACTAAAGACAATGGGTTGGGATATAGTACCATATCTGAAGTACTTATTTGATTATTGTTTGGTCGGAGGAGCTATACCAGATGAATGGAGAGTTGCTATAGTAGCCCCGGTGTATAAAGGAAAGGGTGATAGACATAAAGCTGAAAATTACAGGCCAGTAAGTTTGACATGCATTGTATGTAAGCTTTGGGAAGGCATTCTTTCTGATTATATTAGACATGTTCGTGAAATTAATAACTGGTTCGATAGAAGGCAATTCGGTTTTAGGAAAGGTTATTCCACTGAAGCTTAACTTGTAGGATTCCAGCAAGATATAGCAGATATCTTGGATTCTGGAGGTCAAATGGACTGTATCGCGATTGACCTGTCTAAAGCATTTGATAGGGTGGATCATGGGAGACTACTGGCAACAATGAGTGCAATTGGACTAGACAAAAGAGTGACTGAATGGGTTGCTATATTTCTAGAAAATAGATCTCAGAGAATTAGAGTAGGCAAAGCTTTATCTGACCCTGTAATAATTAAGAGGGGAATTCCTCAAGGCAGCATTATTGGACCTTTATGTTTTCTTATATATATAAATGATATGAGTAAAGGAGTGGAATCGGAGGTAAGGCTTTTTGCGGATGATGTTATTCTATATAGAGTGATAAATAAGTTACAAGATTGTGAGCAACTGCAACGTGACCTCGAAAATGTTGTGAGATGGACAGCAGGCAATGGTATGTTGATAAACGGGGTTAAAAGTCAGGTTGTGAGTTTCACAAATAGGAAAAGTCCTCTCAGTTTTAATTACTGCGTTGATGGGGTGAAAGATCCTTTTGGTGATCATTGTAAGTATCTAGGTGTTAATATAAGGAAAGATCTTCATTGGGGAATCACATAAATGAGATTGTAAATAAAGGGTACAGATCTCTGCACATGGTTATGAGGGTGTTTAGGGGTTGTAGCAAGGATGTAAAGGAGAGTGCATATAATTCTCTGGTAAGACCCCAACTACAGTATGGTTCCAGTGTATGTTACCCTCACCAGGATTACCTTATTCAAGAACTGGAAAAAATCCAAAGAAAAGCAGCTCGATTTGTTCTGGGTGATTTCCGACAAAAGAGTAGCGTTACAAAAATGTTGCAATGTTTGGGGGGAAGAATTGAGAGAAAGAAGAAGAGCTGTTCGACTAAGTGGTATGTTCCGAGCTGTCAGCGGAGAGATGGCGTGGAATGACGTTAGTAGACGAATAAGTTTGAATGGCGTATATAAAAGTAGGAAAAATCACGATATGAAGATAAAGTTGGAATTCAAGAGGACAAACTGGGGCAAATATTCATTTATAGGATGGGGAGTTAGGGATTGGAATAACTTACCAAGGGAGATGTTCAATAAATTTCCAATTTCTTTGAAATCATTTAGGAAAAGGCTAGGAAAACAACAGATAGGGAATCTGCCACCTGGGCGGCTGCCCTAAATGCAATCAGTATTGATTGATTTTGATTGATTCAAATTGTTAGTATCAGAGTCTAATGATCGTGTCTTTGTCTCCCTCTGTTTCGCTTACCCGACATGTCCGAGTTCATTGTTCTCCTAGTTAGCCTACTTTCCTCCGTTCACCTCACATAACTCCACCGAACAAGGTTTATCCGCACAGATTCATCCACTGAGTTTATTCCAATCTTAGCCTTTATTTCCTAATTTGCCAGGACCTCCTGTCATTGTTCCCATCCGTTTCACCAGTAATCTTTCTTGAATATCTGTTACTTCCAACTTATGATCAAGGTGTCCTAAGTACAATGAACCTTCACTGTTGTGAAAGCTAATTCCTTTCGAGAATAGAATGGAATACTCCTATTCCCTAGTTCCCGATCGCCCGAAACTGGGGCAAGAACATACATTTGTTTGATACATGCTATATATTATCTTTATTACAACTATTTATCTATTACTTCACTAAATATTATATTTTATCTACTAGTATTTATATCCATTCTCCACGTTATCATCCTCTATTTTTACTTTTGTCCTAGATGTAATACTCTAAGACAAACATGGACCTTACTCTTCATTATTTTCGTTAGTGCTAGATTTATTCTTTCTTATTTTCTTTTGCCACATTTTGTTCAAGATACAACAAAACTGCTCTTCTTCTCGGCGTAATCTATTGTTTATTTAATAATTTAACAATTGTATAGAATTCTTTCTCTCTTCCTAATTTTGTTTTATATTCCTACCTACATATTCTACTCTGCCATCCGTCTCCCTGCAAGCTCTCAACAGATGTGACTCTTCCATGATTACTCTCCAAAATAAACAACGGTTCTCGTAGTGTTTCTCTCTCTGACACTTATTCTTATATAACCACGTTACCCACCATGCTATGCATCTTACTCCTCTCTTTGGAGGAAATTCTTTCTTGATTAACATTTTAAAAGTAATTTCACAGAGTTCTGAAAATGTTCTTTTAGTCTTACTTTCCACCACAATCGTCTGCTTCTGAATATCATTCACTCTAATCGTTACTTTCTTGCACAATTTACCATCTTTGTTCTAAATCTTTATCCCAGTATTATCCAATTCCAATTCTGTAAATCATCCGCTTAACTTTCATTAGCCAGGAATCAACATTTAAATGTTTCGTCTGATGTTGATATGCTAGATGTAATATTTACTTTCCTTCTCCCATTCTCGTGTATTAAGAGCATTTAAAATATTTGTATATACCGGCATCTTAAAATCAGTATTTGGCATCTTCCCTTGCAGACATGTACTAGATAGAGCAGCCATCCCTTTTATATTATCTCATGTTATTTGTTGGTTCCACCTCCCATTTGATGTTTTAATTCCTAAATATTCTATTTTATTGACCACTTCAACTTCTCCGCCTTCTAAATTCCACCTTCGACTTTTCTCTAAATACTTTCCCATTTTTACAAGCCATTACTTTTATTTTGATGTTGATTTTTAAATTCCACTTCCTGCAATATTCACCAATTTTCTTGATACTGTTTTGCATACCCACTGATGGCAAAGATAGCAGAATGATGTCGTCTGCGAAGACCAGGCCAGGAATTTCTCTGTTATCCAGACATGGACTTATCCTATTCTCCTCACCTTCATTATCCAAAACATAGTTTAATATTAGTGATAACTTACATCCCTGATTAAGTCCAATACTTGAATGTCTCTCTCCTACAGATAAATCTTCCCCTACATTAGTCATGCAATCACGTCCGCATACAGATCTTCTACAGCCTCAATAATCTTATTCGACAGCCCTATTCTAACCAGCTTCGCAGCGACAGCCCATCTGCTGACCGAATCAAAAGCTTTTTCTAGGTCTATAGCTGTACTATATAATCTATATTTTCCATTTTTATGTATTTATCAATTATTATTTTAATTATAAATATATTGTCTGTGATTTTCCTTCATTTCCTGGATCCCTACTAACTTAGTATACGGAGGGTATAGAGAAATCCTCTGCCCATTTTATAATTATTTTTGATAATATTCATGTATATATCTCTGCATTAAAAAGAATATTATTTGCATTCGATCTATCTCCTTGTTGTATATTGTGCATATAATTCCTCCTTGCCAAAATGGGATTTTCCTAGCAAAACATTTGATTACAGGGTATTTCAGTTATTATTTCCAGCATCTATCTGTTATTGCGTAGTTCTTTCCAGAATTCCTAAATAATTAAAAAAAAGCACCTGATTTGCCCCTTTTCTTTTTTCATTGTTTATAATACTTAATCCGTAGTTATTGAATCATCTAGTATGGGCATAGTGTTCTCCAAACGTCTAAGTATACCAGTCTCAGTTTTATTGATTTTTTCATTCATCCTTACACCATATCAGACCCTTAAATTACCTAATCCACTGTAACTTGCTTATATTTGCTTGGTTGCTGCTTTTGATTTATTTAAAAATCATATTTATTCTGTTCCATACTTTCTTAGCTTCGTTTCCTTTGCAATGCACATTTTGTAATTATACCTCTTTTGCCTGTCAGGTCATCCAAATTTCACTTACTAAATCTTTGTATTCATTTATTAATCTATAGATTTCTATCCGTAGCTCTTGAGATCCCAAAATCTGTACGCGTATACTGCCCTTATCACTCCAGTTTCCTATTTCTTACACTCATCATTATTCCACAGGTTTTGTTTGTTTTTCGTTCTATTTCTTAAAACCATTTTCCTACCCGCTATAATTACTGAACATTCTTAATGCTACCTCCATGTTATTATTCTCTAACACATTTTTAAGGCCTACCTTCAGAATTTCGAAAGTTCTCCCCCCCCCCCCCACTAAAATTGTCCCTAAATTCATCTCAATGTTCCTCACTCCATCTATACCTTAGCAATTATTCCTTTATATTATTAATCTTTTATTCCTTATGCTTTTCCTAATTCGTAGCAACCGAATAACATAATAACAAGAAGCTTTTCCGTTATTTACATTTATGTCTTTAGTATAATTCAGTGCCTCTCTAGATGCCATAACTACATTTATGGTGCTCCCACCGGAATCAACTGTATACGTTTAATTCTTTAATTCCCTGTTTCATCACCCAACCACCAACCATTCAGTATTTATAATACTTCTACTACTCGCATTTCTAATAGTATCTCTCCATTCTTGCTGCATTCATTATCTTTACTTTTCCTTCCAACTATTACTATTATTTTCCATATCTTATAGTGGATTTTTGTCATTCACACTTGCGTTGAGAACTATTCTCGCTTCCTCATTAATTTAATCTGGTTACTACTCCAATGAAGTCATTGACCCTCTCGGATGGTTATAGCGGAGACGTATGAAAAGACAACTTCCCTTCCCTTCTTTAATTTAAACGAAATCAGATCATCCGGGCCTGAATCCATATGCTCCACTAGGTTACATATTTCATTGAATATTGAATTTTCACGACCGCATTGTAATCGAAACAGACTTTCAACGTATTAGGTCGTGTTACGTACATGTAGTACGTGTTGAAGAGATGTTAAGTACAGAACAAAAATTTCGCGAAATCGGGAGGTTGTGGGTTCGGATCCAACTGGTGTCCGGCTGGCCATTTTTGTTCTGTACTTAACATCTCTTCAACACGTACTACATGTACGTAACACGACCTAATACGTTGAAAGTCTGTTTCGATTACATATTTAATTCTTTATCAAGATCTATATACCTCCGGAATAGCGTCCATTCGTTACTCTCCTACTGTATATTACGATTTACTAAAAATTTTAAAATCCGATACTTGTAATCCACAACCTGCAGGTAGCCACGTTTCTATCATTCCCGAAATCTCAATACCCTGCATTTATTCACTGACCTCAGCATTTCCCAGTTTACTCAATATTCATTAGATTATTTGTTCCATCCTACTTACCTACTCGTGGGTATCTACAAAACTGACCGTTCTGCAACATTTAATGCGTGATTTCTCTAATTGTATAATATAGGCCTATCTCAATGATGAACTAATTATTTCCTCTCGCATACCCCTTTATTCCTCCGTACTCTTCATCTACCTGTTAAGCCACGTGTCCATTAAATTTAATGCTACGTTACTTTTTCTACGTTCCTTTCTGAGTTGTCCTCCCTCCTGGAATCTGTCCCTTCTTTAAGAAGAGCTTGCCAGAGGTGAAGGGTCTCGAGCTCTTCGGTGAGTCATCAGTGCCACTAGTTCCACCTTGCTCAGCAACCCCTACTGCTGTTGCTGTTGATTCAGTACTTTCTTGGTTGCCGCCTGCTGTGACACTGACTTTTGTCATTGCTGACTCCTCTGGTCGTTGTTCTTCTAGTCGTACACGTGCAGTTTGGGTAACGTAACTATGAGCTTGCATTCGGAAAATAGTGGGTTCGAACCCCAGTGTCGCCAGCCCTGAAGGTGATTTTTCCGTGGCCTCCCATTTTCAAATCAGGTAAATGCTGGGGCTGTACCTTAATTAAGGCCACGGTAGCTTCCTTCGCACTCCTAGCCCTTTCCTATCTCATCATCGCCGTAAGACCTGTACGTGTCGTTGCAATGTACAGCAAATTATAAACAAAAATCATCCAAGCTCTCCTTGATGTCACTTAATTCTGTTTTTAATAAATAAGCTTTCAACTCCGTGAATTCCTTATTTTGATAAATCAATAATTCCCTATTCCTACCCATTTAATATATACGTACTTCTTTCATAACCTCCCAAGATTGTCCAGGGTTTGGGTTTAACTAAACACCACCGGTCACTAATATCACGATCGCAACGAATGATGTTAACACCATTTGCCTAATGTTATATGGTATGTTGATAGGCATAAATTGCTCTTTCATCCTACAATTTCGCCTCCGTATAGCAAACCGGCAATACATTATTTTAAGTACCAAGACAGTGGTTGGTACAGGGTATGAGATATATCCCCTTGTGCTATCACTGCGGTTACGTTTAGCTGTAATTAGCCTTAGTATTAATGCTGCAGGATTATCAATTCATTGTCCGACTCGTTGGCTGAATGGTCAGCGTACTGGCCTTATGTTCAGAGGGTCCCGGGTTCGATTCCCGGCCGGGTCGGGGATTTTAACCTTCATTGGTTAATTAAAATGGGCCGGGTGTTGGCCTCCACCATAACAACACGCAGTTACCTACACATGGCAGATGTCACCCACGCTCATCGGAGGGTCTTGCTAACAAGGGCTGCATTCGGCTAGAAATAAATACACGAAACAGAAATATATACACGAAATTATTATCGATTCCTTTCAAATTCTCCCTTGGCACTGTATCAGTATTCATCGCTTGAGGACGAAAACTTTACATATAACTTATAAATTTGCACAATGTTATAAGTTAACGTCTTCCTGATCAGTAGCCTATTGCTGCACCCTCAGACTACGGTGAAACCTTTCTCTGAATAGGCCTACACTCAAAAATATAATTACCACTATTAATTTTAAGTAAGTTAATCCAGAATAATTAACCTCCCTTTCAACATTTGATTTAGATTTTAGAAAATTCAGATTTTATAATTGGAATAAATGAGAGCTACGGTTACTGGTTTCAATACACAATAATTGGAATATATTAAACGATTTTTAATGTATGGAATTGCTAGAGGGATTACCCATTCTTCCTTTGCGGCTCTCTGTTTCATAAGAACTAGGTTTCATTGTATAAGACAATATAAAAGAGAAAATCTTTCTGGGTTTCTGGTTTATCGCTCCGGAACATGGCATATTTCGTCAACTTACTTTTACTTCTTTGAGGATACACTTTTTAGAAAGATCCCTTAGCTGCTACTTATGAACTTATAATCTAAGAGGAATATTTATTCCAAATTGCACTTTCTTCAGTTTTCTGGTTCATAAGTTATCAGTAATGGCAGTGGATTAAAACATTCAGCAAGGAATTTTATGAAAGTAGTATTTAGCTTTTATATAACGCTTTGACTCTGAGTCACTTCAATCATGGATCTACCTAGAACTAATATAGCCCTACCTTAATAACATCACAGTGATCAACAGTGCAGACCAAATTAAGAAATCGACGCCAAGTACTGAAGGTGCTTAGCACTACAACAACAGGCCGTGTAACCCCCAAAGAGAGCCTCAAAGGTTTGTGTTCTCTCATGTAGACAATCGTACAGATACTGCATATCAGTCCTGTGTTGTAGTGTTTCAAACATCTTGCCCTGCTTTGACACAAATATACAAGCTTAGTAGCTGTCCATTTTGACTGAGCAAAGTGTCGTTCCATCATGTCGAAAATATTTTCAATGGGAGAGAAATTTGGGAATCGTGCTGGGTAGCGTAGTTATCCAACACCAAGGAGAGCACGTGGCATAGTACCGCAGTAGCAGCAGTATGTGGACGAGTATTATCCACCTGAGACTGTATATCACATTCCTGTTGCACAAATTGCAGTAGGACAGTTCGAACCGTGCCTTGGACGTAATGGACATTGTTTAACGTACGCCAAACGTAATTGAGTGAAAGAGAATTGTATCATGTTGTAATTCCTCTCCCTATAAATTATTTGCTTCCATTTGTCTTCTTAAATTGCAAATTAATCTTCATATTATGATATATTTTACCTTTAAGTACTCCATTCAGGCTTATTCTTCTACTAATGGAATTCTACACCGTCTCCCCACTGACAGCTCGGAACGCACCGCTTCGAAGGGGAACACGTCTCCTTACACGCATGTCTTCCCAACTCAAAATTTTCAACATTTTCGCACCAGTGATCTTTGTTTTGGAAACCACCCAGAACAAATCGTGCTGCTTTCATTTGGTTTCCAATTCTCGTATCAAATAATCCTCGTGTGTTTCACATACACTGCAATCATACTCTTACCAGTGACGTATACGCCCTCTCCTTTACATTGTTACAACAACCTCTAAGTGCCCTCATAACCATTTGAAGAGATCTGTAGATTTTATTGAGAAGCTCAAGCCTCCCCTACCGTGGCAAGCCACATGATTCACAGGAATACAAGAATAACAAGATCATGTGCGAGTAGCCTATATTATCCAGCAATTTTAACAGGTATTAAGCACAATGAGCTGTTGACCATTATCTCCCTAACTCCTTTGAACCAAACAGAGTCATAGAAATATTCACGAACCAATGCTCTATGGCTGTAGGTTTTACGGCTTCAGACAACAGTTTTAAGTAAAATATTTTGTAATTTTTAATTATTTTACTACTGCCCCTCAACCTCAATGATAAACATCATGGCTTTCGGTTCAGAGGACCCAGCGTTCGTTCCCTAGCTGTGTGGGGATTTTATCCACATCTGGTTAATTATTCTCTTTCGGAGACAAAGTCTTTGTGTTTGTCTCAATATTTACTTCTTCATATACTGCACACACAACGCACTGCTCTGCCAGCCACCATAGAAATTTGCAATAGTGAATATAACCCTCCATATGATTTCTATTGCTGGCCGCCTGACCCGAACTTGGCAGGTTCTATCATGGCTCATTCGGGTGGTTTTTGATGGTGCTCAAATACGTCAACTCCGTGTCGATTGATTTACTGGCATGTAAAAGCTCGGCGTCTCCGATAACCGTAAAAGTATTCAGTGGTAAATGACACTATTATTATTATTATTATTATTATTATTATTATTATTATTATTATTATTATTATTATTATTATTATTATTATTATTATTATTATTATTATTATCAAGAAGACACAGGTCTAAGTCCGTATATACGACACAGTTGACCAGGACTCCAAAGACTCATCATTTTAACATTGTAATAATAACGGTGAACTTCAGTAGCTGAATGGTATACTGTGTATATTCCTTCGTGGTGATACATGAGTTCTATGCTATTGGAATGAAAACCAATAAATTCGCAATGTATTTATGTTTCCTCACTTCAGGCAGAGATGTATGTGTACAATTTTGAAAGAATCATTACCATATTTGATAAACTACAGAAATATATGTGTATATTAATTAGCTGTACAACAAAATAACAATTGCTTTTTATTATATGCTTGCACGATTTATTACGTTGTTCAGTGAAATTCTCCCGTATGATTCACAAACATTGTCCAGAGTACTGAGTTTCGGGAGGTCTTGCGAAGTGAACGTAGCCTTAATGCCTCAGCATGGGATTCTTGTTCATATACCAGCATTTGTTTCTCCCCATTTTAAATTTAAACTCACATTAACTCATAGTCATTACATCATATTTCTGTTGTTTTTAGTATATGTGCGTGAATTTTCAACCACGTAGCTTCCAGTAGTGTAAACTTAGATCATGTTCATAGACAAAAAAAATTAACCAGCGTCTCTGAAGCCAAATGGCGCCTATGAGTCTGTGAAGCATAGCATTTCTGTTCTGTATTTTAACTGTATTTTTCCTGGCGTAAGGAGTGATGTGCTGGCAAGAAAATCGTAAAATAATGGTGGTAAGCTTTTAAATGGCGCCTGTAATGGAGATATTATGACTTGGTATTCAAAGCTGAGGAAGAGCACTGAAGTTGAACGTAAATAATTTGAGCTGATCCTTCACTAAGTAAAACAGTCACTTTAGAGTACTTTAAGTCGTGTTTTTATCCTCAACCCTCTTTCCTGGTTTCGGGAGGACGAAAAATAATTGGTGCCGGCGAACGATCAATCTCATTGCTCTCTCTGTGTTCGTTACAGTCTGGCCGGAGAGCAAAGCCTCGCGTAGAATCGCTTCGGGCCCGGAGTCTCCCGAGACCAATAGCGGTGCCAGTGAAGTGACTAATTAAACTTGCAGCCAATGTGTCTCGCGGGACACCGTTACAGAGGGCCTTGCTTCCTTGCTTGTACTTGTAGGGGGCTGCGACTGCTAACGCCTGATTTCTACCTCGTGCCAAATGACCTTATAATTTGCGGACTTACATTCATAATTACTCAATTAACCCCGTACCTTGTAATACACAACTGTGAACAAGCTTGGCAAATATAATTACACTTCATGGTTTAAAAACTCAAACTAGTCTTACAAATACCAACGATTATTCTTTTTCTAAAGCATCGAACTAGAACATCCGCACATTAATCGAGTTTGCTCAAAGGCTTATTTGAAAGGTATGACAGAATTTAGTTCAATATTTTAAGCACAATATTAACTTCTCTATCTATCACCAGTAAGCTTCGAATTCGAGCTCCGGCTCGTCCACGGATATTAGTCCTGGACTGAGGGATGAAACAGGATTCACGCACCCATGTCAGGTAGACGGAGTAGCTATCTGAAATGAGGAAATCCAGACACGATTGTCACGTTGATCAGAGGCACTCAAATATCTGAATCCCATGTGGTCTGAATCCAGTAGCTTTGGATAGTCAAGGCGCTTACGCGCCTCGGGAGTATTTGCTGATGAAATAAGTACTGTTTGTATTACCATGCTCCTAGCATCAAGGAAAGAAAAGAAGAAAGCCGAGTAATGAATGAGGAATAACGGTAATGAACAGTGCAATATTTCGTTACTATGCAGTGATAATTTATTTACAAAATCTGAGCTCACTAATGTAAGATATTTTCAATATTATCTGAAATACTTCTAGATACATTGAATCACATACTCGCCTTAATCTAAAACTTATTTCAGTAAAAAATGTAAAGAATCTATACAATGAAGAAAACAGATCTTCTGTTACGTTCTTCGATCTATTTGGACGGAGTATTTATTCTGTATGCTGTCCTCGTAGTGTAGGGGTAACGTGCGTGCCTCTCGCCCGGAGACCTCGGGTTCGATTCCCGGCCAGGTCAGGGGTTTTTCTCTCGACCTGAGGGCTGGTTGGAGATCCACTCAGCCTACGTGATTAGCCATCTGACGGTGAGATAGCGGCCCCGATCTAGAAAGGCAAGAATAACGACCCGGAGGATTCGTCGTGCTGACCACACGGCTCCTCGTAATCTGCAGGCCTTCGCGCTGAGCAGCGGTCGCTGGGCAGGCCAAAGACCTTTGTTATCAGATAAGTAAACTCGTGTCCCCTCTCGGATGTGGGGCAGCTCTTTCTCAGGCAAAACCCCACTGGAGGTGATCTGCATGTACCATTTTAAACACATACTAACCCTTCTGCCATTTTTAAATAGCTGGTAGTTCTAGGAATCGAACTCAGTCCCCGGAGGACGGTAGCTAACAGTTGTAAACATTCCATTTGAACAGTTTTCATTGGGTTCATTTTCCTATGTTAACGTGTAAAGAAAAATGAACCTTAAATGCATTATACTGCAGGAACGTATAAATACGTCAAGAAAACATGCCTACAGTGCGGTATGGTAAGATTCACTTTTCTCTGTACATAACCATAGGAAAATGAACACAACGAAAAATATTCTGATGTAATGCATATCTGTTTGTGTCTGGGAGGCGTGACCAGTCTTAAGAATAATAACCGATAGTAGAACATTGTCAGATACGCGGTACTGCTCGCGCAGCGGCGATATGCTGTTCGTGTTTCGGCAAAGTCGAAGACATTAATTTTTATTTGATGGTTTACAAGTGTGACATAATTTACGCAACGTTATATAACAGTTCGCGTCCGTCCAACTCGTTGGCTGAATGGTCAGCGTACTGGCTTTCGGTTCAGAGGGTCCCGGGTTCGATTCCGGGCCGGATCGGTGATTTTAATCTTAATTGGTTAATTCCAATGGCTCGGGGACTGGGTGTGTATGGCGTATTCAACATTAGAAATTATCCTAGGTAGGGCCCTCATCTTCATCTTCAAAGACATGCAGGTCGCCTTATAGGCCGTCTACTAGAGAAAGACCTGCACCAGGCCTCTCCGGAGGCTATACGCCATTATATTATTAGTTCGCGTCCGTAGTGTAACGGATAAACGATTGGATGTGTACAACTACTGGGCTGCAGTTGACAAGATGAAAGCCCCACTGTTGCTGCCGGCTCAAGGGTTGCTAAGAGTGAGATACCAGAAGCACAATGTCTATCTTTGTTTGAATGGAACCCAGGATTAGTTGCTATTCATATATGTAAAAGGATACTGATACATCTTCACAAAAGTGAATATTTTTTCCAACAGGAGTACAGTCCTAACACTCGTAATTGTGAGAGTACATTTTCTGTAAAACTGTGTAAAACTTTCTTCAGGAAAACCAGATACTATGTTATTTACTTGGTGTAACAACAATAAAATCGCAAAGTTACTGACAAATTTTTGTTAGTTTCGTACTAAGTTTGTAAGGGATATCTATATGTGGCTGGGAGTTGCGACTACAGTAGTATTAAGGAAGGTAATGGATACGAAGAGCATTGTCGGATACGCAGTAATGCTCGCGCAACGATGATATCCACCATCTCTTCTTTACAGAAACGTTTCTGCTCCATTCATTAACGAACAACATGGAGCCGGAACGTTTACTAATGCTCTTCTGTGAACAAAGTTATAACGTCAACAAATATCTCTCGCATGTACACAAGTATAGAGCTAATTTTTTTTTTGCTAGGGGCTTTACGTCGCACCGACACAGATAGGTCTTATGGCGACGATGGGATAGGAAAGGCCTAGGAGTTGGAAGGAAGCGGCCGTGGCCTTAATTAAGGTACATCCCCAGCATTTGCCTGGTGTGAAAATGGGAAACCACGGAAAACCATTTTCAGGGCTGCCGATAGTGGGATTCGAACCTACTATCTCCCGGATGCAAGCTTACAGCCGCGCGCCTCTACGCGCACGGCCAACTCGCCCGGTATAGAGCTTTCAACTCCATCTAATGAGTCATAGAGAGGCTCGCTTGCTTATAATGCGAGGAATGTAAGTGAAATAGTGACAACGTAGTGAAATAATGACAACGTAGTCCAGACACTCGCAGGAATTCGGGAATGCGCAAATAGGACGTGGGAGCAATCAGGTGGCACTGTTGTCTCGATGTGTAGTGTGAATCTGACGGGCATCAAGTTGAGAGTGTTGTTTCTGTGTGGCGTTGAAGTGAAGAGTGCCGTTTTAACAACTCTAATGCATGTTTTCAAAAGGTGGTCATCGTTCGTAGTTGTCCGTGGAAAAGATCAGAATGTTATTGAGGATTACGTAAAACCTGTTGTGAGAATGAGTTACCGTATTGGACGGTTGCACAATGAGTCAAGGCGTTTCGTGCGGGTCGGAATGATACTGCGAATTTGCACCACACAGGTCGGTCGTTTACTCCTCAAGACAAGATTTACATCGTGAGTGGTCTCGTTTCCGTAGGCCATCGATGGACTGCCCGGAAATCATCCGTAGAGTTTGGTCTCAGTCATCAAATGGTGTGGAATGTACTGATGAAATGTTTTAAGATGGGGAAAACTGGGTCCCGTTGGGTTCCATATCACCTCACCGACGTACGAAAATGGCACCTGTAAGCACCGGCTGGTATCCACCTGGACAGATACCGCAACGAAGGAGACGCATTTCTGCAGCGTATTGTCGCTATTGATGAGGTTCGGCTCATTGTCTGAATGGTCAGCCTACTGGCCTTCGGTTCCGAGGGTCCCGGGTTCGGTTCTCGGGCGGGTCGGGGATTTTAATCGCTTCTGATTAATTCTTATGGCTCGAGGACTGAGTGGTTGTGTCTGTCACAACACTCTTCTCTTCATATTCACACAACACAACACACTACACTACCTTGCTTGTTGTTTTAAGGGGCCTAACATCGAATGTCATCGGCCCCACTACACTACCAACCACCAGAGAAACACGAAATAGTCCTTACATCACTCCATACAGGGTTGGCGTCAGGAAGGGCATCCGGCCATAAAACAGGGACAAATCCACATGTGCGACGCAGTTCGTAAAAGGCGTGTGAAAAAGGTGGTAGGAAAAGAAGAAAGATTGTAGCTATTTTGAGACGTGGGTACAGCCTACGAACCTGAATTAAGGCGTAAATATCATACGTGGCGCCACCCAGGTTCGTGATATCCACAAAAATTTCGACAGGAACCCAGTCGGCTGAATTTATACTTAGTGTGGCACACGACTAGGGGGGTCATTCTTTCGCATGCTGTGCCTGAGGGACAAGCAGTCAGCAATGACTACTACTGCCGATTTCTGGAACGACATCTACGTCCGGCTGTGTGGCGCAAACGCCCACGTTTATTGGGAGACGATCACCCTATCGTGGTGCATGACAACACACGTTGTCATGTCTCAAACAATGTCAAGATATTATTGCAACGGTGTCTTTGGGAGGTCTTGGAGCACCCTTCGTACTCACCAGAGAAGAGTCCTTGTGGCTTCGACCTGTTTCTGGAGTTGAAGGAACACCTCGGAGGTCGCCGATGTCCTGCCGTGGCATCTTTACTGGGCGCAGTAGGGCGCTTCGTCGCTGTCATCAACAGAGAACGCCTTGCCAATGGTCCCCAACGGCTTCCCAACATCTAGCAAAAGCTAATGGACTTTGCGGGTGACTACATTACTACATTGAATGCAATTGTACTTGTAAGTTAATTGCATTCCATCAATATTGCCACTACCTTATGTACAACCCTGAACTGTTTGCCTTTAGCAACATGACACCATCTCGTTGCAAAAACAGAGAGGTTGCCGACCCATTGGAAGTTTCCACAGAAAGTTTTCCCCTCCGAAGCACCTCTACAAGAGGTCATCCAAATTACTCAGCTGTAGGTATCTGAAGCACGTGGTACAGTTTGCAGATGTCTCGAATACATTTCAGTATCTTTATCAAAGCGAGTGATGTACCCATACTCGATCCGAAAAGAACAACTCCTCCGGCAGCCAAAATCAAAAGTGTACTGGAAAAATCGGTAATCTATATGATTGTAATAGTAGTTTAAATGAACGTGGAGACTTTATGTCTAGCAAACCGAGTTTCCCGAGTTTCCCGACCTTCCTCCGTCACGTCTCACATGGTAACCGTAACTTTTCTCGTCACTTCTCCAGTTAAAGTATTGATTCACAACATCCGTACCTTTGTAATAGACAGATAGCAACTGTCATTATGGGAATGACGATCATGTCCATGATCATCATACCAAGACCGAGTCGGGTACATTTGCATGTAATATTTGTATCCGTTACACTATGGAATACCATTGCGGTCCTTCAGTATTTAGGAGTGATTATGTGTTTGGGGCACTGTGTGAGTATATAAATTAACGCAGGGAAAATTTAGTCACATTTCATGATACTTTTAGGTCACTCCTATTTCTCAAGACCGATAATTCCTCAAGGGATGTTAAACACGTCATATTAATTAGTGAGGTAGCATACTGTGAGGATGAAATTACTTTTACATGAAATGGACCAATTTCTTCTTTGAATAGTCTCTAATCAAAAGGAAATGATCTTTGAATACATTATACGGTAGGAGTGCTTTTAAGTGTCATGCAAACATACGTTCCTACAGTGCGGTATGGTAAGGTTCATTTTCTTTTACACATAAGCATAGGGAAATTAACACAGCGAAAATTGCTCTGATTGACTGCATATCCACATGTGATTGGGAGGCGTGACTAGTCTTAAGGTAAAGAAGGGATAGGAAAAGTATTGTCAGATACGCGGTGATGTGTAAAGGAAAATGAACCTTACCATACCGCACTGTAGGAATGTATGTTTGCATGACGTATTTATGTATTTATAAGTTCCTGTCCATTCAACGAAGAATTTAATAATTGAACTTCGTAAAGATTTGTCCCACTGACCACGCGTCACCTCCCAATATGCTGGTCATCGCCATGAAGAGCGGTCGCTTTGTAGGGGAAGGCCCATCAGGGTTGTAGCATCATGGGACTTGTTTCAGTCTTTACCTCGTCAAAGAAATAAGAGGCATGTTACATACTATACAGTGTTTGTCCGACCCTCGTCCCGTTTCTCTACAGGGTCGGGTATGATGTGAGTTGAATCTGCCGTGGCGCGTTTTTATGACCGGATGCCCTTCCTGACATCAACCTAATCAGAGGAGTTACTGAGATGAAATGAATGACATGATATATGATAGCATGAAGTGAGAGGGTGAAACCCGGTGCCGGCACATAGCCTACTCCTGTCAAATAGCGCCAAGGGGTCTGCTCAAGGCTTAACGTCCCCATCCGGCGGGCGAATCACCATCAGTAGCGTCATATGCCCTCACTCCATATGATCACTGCGGAGAGATTTGGAATTTAATTCAGGATTATGGCACGCAATCCAGTGATTAGAAATTGTATACCACCACCTCCCCCACCCTGCCGGCCGACATTCTGATGGTGAAATTTTTTTCGACCGATGGGACTCCAACCAGCTAACCTCAACGCCTTAACGATCATGGCCACCAAGCGGGCTAATGCAATCTATATGGTACTTGTCCAAAATGTATATTATCTATATATATAAAGTAGCTTGTCCTGACTGACTGACTGACTGACTGACTGACTGACTGACTGACTGACTGACTGACTGACTGACTGACTGATTCATCATCGCCGAGCCAAAATTACTGGACATAAAGAAATGAAATTTTGGAGATATATTCATATTAAGATGTAGGTGCTCGCTAAGAGAGGATTTTTGGATATTCCGTCGCTAAGGGGGTGATAAGGGGGGTTAAATTTTAAAATGAGTGTGTCTATGTCTCAAAACTTTAAAAGTTTACAGATGTGAAAATTGGTATTTAGAATCTTCTTTAAAAATGAGGAAACACGTATTTTTTTGGTTTGAGACAATCCCAATAGGAGGGGCACAAAAGGGTGAAAAAGGGGTTGAATGCCTTTAATCGGGATACCGGTACTTATATCTCAGAAACTGAAGATATTACAGACATGAAAATTGGTACTTTTGATCTCTTTTAAAAATAAAGAAACACGTATTTTTTTGTTTGGGGGAAATCCAATTAATGGGAGGGTGAAAAGGGGGTGAATTTTTAAAATGGGTGCATCTATATCTCAAAACTCTTAAAGTTTACAGATGTAAAAATTGGTACTTTGAATCTTCATTAAAAACAAAGAAACACGTATTTTTTTGTTTTCGGAAAATCCCAATAGGAGGGGTGAAAAGGGGTGAAAACGTGGTTGAATGACTTTCACGAGGATACTTATATCTCAGAAACTGAAGATATTACAGACCTGAAAATTGGTGTTTAGGATCTCCTTTAAAAATAAAGAAATACATATTTTTTGTTTTTGGAAAATCCAATTAATGGGGGGTGTGAAAAGGGTGTGAATTTTTAAAATGAGTCTATCTATATCTCAAAACTTTTAAAGTTTAAAGATGTAAAAATTGGCATTTAGAATCTCCTTTAAAAATAAAGAAACACGTATTTTTTTGTTTTCGGAAAATCCCAATTGGAAGGGTGGAAAAGGGTGAAAAAGCGGTTGAATGCCTTTAATGAGGCTACTTATATTTCAGAACCTGAAGATATTATAGACCTGAAAATTGGTATTTGGGATTTACTTTAAAAATAAAGAAACAGGTATTTTTTTTATTTTGGGAAATCCAAATAATGGAGGGTGAAAAGGGGGGTGAATTTTTAAAATGAGTGTGTCTACATCTTAAAACTTTAAAAGTTTACAGATGTAAAAAAATGGTATTTAGAATCTTCTTTAAAAATACAAGAACACGTATTTTTTGCTTTCTTTAAATCCCAATAGGAGGGGTGTAAATGGGTGAATAATGGGATGAATGCCTTTAATGAGGATACATATATCTCAGAAACTGAAAATATTACGGAACTGAAAATTTGTATATGGGAGCTCCTTTAAAAATAAGGAAACACATATTTTTTTGTTTTTGGAAAATCCAATTAATGGGGGTTAAACAGGAGTGACAAACTGGGGTGAATTTTTTGAAAGACTATATCTACAGAATATCTGAGAAACGTAAAATGTTACAGACGTACAAAGTGGGTATTTGGAATCTCCTGAAAATGTAAAGAAAGATAGGTGATTTGTTTTCGGAAACTCCACGTAAGGGGAAATAAAAAGGGGTGAAATTTTAAAAAGCGAATTTCTACAGTATATCTCAAAAACTTAACATGTTACAGAAGTGAAAAATGGTACTTTTATCTCTATTAAAAATAAAGAAACGTGTATTTTCAGCTTTCGGAAATACCCCTTGGGTGGAACGAGGGGTGGGGTAAAAGTGACTGAAAATGGTGTTGAATTCTTTTAATTAGGCTACTGATATCTCAAAAATGAAGATATTACAGACGTGAAATCTGCTTTGGAATCTGCTTTAAAAGTAAAGAAACACGTATTCTCGGAAAATCCAATGAAGGGGGGGGGGGTGAAAGAATTGAAAAATTAATTGAATTACTTGTATGAGAATACATACATCTAATAGAAACTAAAGTTGTTACGGACGTGGAAATTGGTATTTGAATCTCCTTAAACAAAGAAAAACGCGTTTGGGGGGCGGGAGTGAAAAGGAGTTGAATTCCTTTCATGAAGACACATAAATCAAAAACTGAAGAAGTTAGAGTCGTGATAATTGCTATTTAGAAGATCCTTTACTATTAAGGAAACAAGTATATTTTGCCGGAAAATTCACTTACGGGGTGGGGGGGGAGGGGTGTGTGAAAGGAAGTGAAAATAAAGTGAATTATTTTTATGGGGATACTTATATCTCAAAACTGAATGTAACAGATGTGAACATTGGTGTTTGGAATATCTTTTAAACATAAAGAAACACGTCTTCTATTTTTTTTGGGGGGGGGGGGTGTAAATAAACTTAACGGCGGTGGGGTGTAAAAGGAGGTGAGATCAATTGATTTTACTGTTCATAATGTACTTCAGGAGCCTCCGTTGCTCAGGCGGCAGCGCGCCAGCCTCTCGCAGCTGGGTTCCGTGTTTCAAATCCCGGTCACTCCATGTGACATTCGTGCTGGACAAAACGGAGGCGGGACAGGTTTTTCTCCGGATACTTCGATTTTCTCTCTCATCATTCATTCCAGCAACACTGTCCAATATTTCATTTCATTTGTCATTCAACGATCATTGCCCCAGAGGTGTGCTTCGGCAGCCGGCACAATTCCTATTGTCGCTGCTAGATGGGGCTTTATTCATTCCATTCCTGACCCTGTCGAATGACTGGAAACAGGCTATATAGTTTCGATGTACTTATTCTGATCATAAACCGATCATTTTTAATGTTTCCTGGGCTGGTTTTCAACAGTCATCTTTTCCTTCGGAGAACGTTCTTAGATTACAGTAGATCCTGCTGGCATGTAAATAAAAATTTAAACACATTTGAAATAAACGATAGGAATGAGATGGACCGTCAAATTGTTCACCTCTATAGTAAGGTCAACAATGCACGGAAGTATGTCATTGGTATCGCCAGAAATCCCGCACACTTGCCTACGCGCGACGATGGTGCTGGTCACATTGTAACAATGACACTGGCAGCAGATGTAATTTACCGCCAAGTAGCGATCTTGCAGCTTGCTGTGGGGTTCAGAACATCTTTTAATAATAATAATAATAATAATAATAATAATAATAATAATAATAATAATAATAATAATAATAATAATAATAATAATAATAATGTTCTGGACCGTTGTCAAATGTGCGGACCCCCCTGGAAAATGGTCCTGGACGGGTAATGACTAAGAATGCAGTCCGGCCGCGGGTTCAGTACCGCCAAGGCACCTAAGACGACACCACGCCGGATCTCCTGAAGGATTTGATCCATATTAAAAACGCTTATAGGAAAAGATGGCAAAGATTTAGGGACCCAACTGATGGGGTGGAATATCTGGACCTAGCCCGGGAAGTACGAAATCGATTGCTGGAAAGAAAGATTGAAAAATGTGAGGAAACATACCGTAGTATAATCTATTAGAAAACGAGTCAGATCGCGAATTTTGGCGGATTCTCGCAGAAAACGAGTCAGATCGCGAATTTCGGCGGATTATATATCTGAAACAATTAGCATTCAATTATAAATTTCAGTATAATACCGTAGCGAAGCACGGGTATCTTGCTAGTTGTAGATAAATCTGCCTCTTCTCCTTGTCGGCTTCCACTGGTTGAGTACATAGGATTTAGAAATGTATGGTGCCGAGAATAATTGGCGCTTCTCTTTTGGTCGATTCGGTGAGTACAGTTAATTATGAGGAAGTCAGTGGAATTCCTGGAGAAGCTCTAGTCCTCTAGTTCGAAGGGTACCCGCCAGCATCTCGTGCACTGTGTTATGCCTGTTCAATTTGAGCAATTATGTCGTAGGAAAACTCCCCAATACATGAGGAAGAGTTTTATGCTCGCTATGTCAGTGTCTGCGTTGTCTTGCGTGAGAAGAGATAATTCCTTCTCTTCTTAATCTTCTCTGCTTACCCTCCAGGGTCGGTTATTTCCTCGGACTCAGCGAGGGATCCCACCTCTACCGCTTCATGGGCAGTGTCCTGGAGCTTCAGACTCTGCGTCGGGTGATACAACTGGGGAGGATGCCCAGTGCCTCGCCCAGGCGGCCTCACTTGCTATGCTGAACAGGGGCCTTGCGGGGGATGGGAAGATTGGAAGGGATAGACAAGGAAGAGGGAAGGAAGCGGCCGTGGCCTTAAGTTACGTACCATCCCGACATTTGCCTGGAGGAGAAGTGGGAAACCACGGTAAACCACTTCCAGGATGGCTGAGGTGGGAACCGAACCCACCTCTACTCAGTTGACCTCCCGAGGCTGAGTGGACCCCGTTCAAGCCCTCGTATCACTTTTCAAATTTTGTGGCAGAGCCGGGAATCGAATCCGGGCCTCCGAGGGTGGCAGCTAATCACACTAACCACTACACCACAGACGCGGACAATTCCTTAACGTGTGACTAAATCCATGGGCAAGGGTTTTTCCACTTTTAAGTACTGGGCTGGTATGTCGGAGGCAAACATGTAATCAACAAAACTCTGGAGACGTTCCGTGTGAATATCGATTTCCAAGAAATGGTAAATATAGTGTGATGAGAGCTAAGCGTGAAGTATAACATGGCGGGAGAAGAAAGTTCAGTGAAAGTAAAATAAAGTAAAGGGTGGCGATAAGCTTCTTACGTTCACGGAGACAAGAAAGGAAAAAGTTTTAGTACTTAACCAGCTTAGATAAAATTCTTATTTCACTGGATGAAGTCAGTTAATGTATTTAAATTTACTGCGATTTAAGAATTCATACACTTTAGATATTCTTGAGAGCTTTTAAAATTTGTTTCGCATCTGAAAGTCTACGATTCTCTATTATTAGAGGTTTACGTGACTCAATCTTCCTTCAGGTTGTTCCAAATAATGTATTTATTGTTTATTATATTGAATTCCCCAGATGTCTTTTAAAACGTAATACTAAATGTCACTAAATTATAGCTAGAAGAAGGAAGACGTATCCAAAACTATTCCAAACGAGAAATGATGTAGGTACAGAACTGTGCGTACAAAAGGAAACATAGTGAAACACGTCATGGTAGAGTCCAAGAAAATGTATTCAGAAGATTTCGGTAATAACCTGGTAAGCAGCAGGGAAATATTCCTAGACTGCAATAGAAAATCCTAGACTGGAACGGAAAAGGGAAATGCGTAGTATATTGTACAACTCATTTTAAATCATTGTAGACCATAGAAACCACTGGACAGACGGAAATAATATATTGACAATATTTCCAACGTAAAAGGAAATAAATATATTGAGGACCCGAACAATGGAGTTCATGAGGAGGAGAAAAATTATGGAGGAAGTGGGAATAATGGCTAGTAAACTACATTGTCCTAAAACAGCAGGAATAATTCAAATTAGACATGATAGAGTGAAATATAATGGGGAGGCAGGGATGAAATGGCTTCTTACTGGAAGAGTATTCGCACAGAATCTGAGTAAGGTACCTGCTGAATGGATGGAAGCAATGATTGCGCCTATCTCTAAGCAATATAATAGAGGAGATTGCAACACCTATCAAGGTATTTTATTGATCAGTATAATACGCAAGGTGCTCACAGGCTTTGGAAAGGAATGTCAGTATGTTTATATTTCATACATCTAGAAAAGGCATATGTCAGAGTAACTAAGGAAAATACGTTAGACATACTGGATGATGATGCGACTTTGGGTAAGTAGTTACCAGAGGCATCGTGTAATTAAAATATTTGGGTGTGCACACATAGCACAGAGGAGATTACTTTAAACATGTGTATGTTGCTTCTCACTCGGTTAACACGTTAACGGCAGCCCAGTTATTCTATATTACGCTGTCGATAATATTATAGACTAAACAGACATGAGTGAAAATATGAAGTTACAACCCGAAATTTAAAAAAAATAATCTACATACCGGTAATATTGATGTAAAACAGGCCCTCTCCTCCTCTTCAGGGAATATGTACTCTCATCCCACTGACTCATTGGTAGCAGTTCTGTGTCTTACTCCACTGCCACGAAAACGCGATACAAGTCTTCATCTTTGGGATTTTAGACGGACTTTAGGAGAAAGCACTGGAAGTGGGCCAGCTGTTCGCGATCGCATAAATATTGTGCTCATATTCGCCATACTTACAGCATTACTCCTTCAAGCTCTAGCTATGCAATACGCCCAAATTTGTAGTTCACAACGGGGTTGTGATCAGCTGGCATAGCGCGCGATTCAAACGAAAACGCAAGTAAATCGGCATTTACAACTTCGTAAATACGTTCTCAACGTAAAATATCTTGTTCTAATCATATAATATCGCGTAAATTTCAAATGTTTTGGATTGCCAGGGTGTTTAAGTGCTCGTGTGATCCTTAAAACGAGACACAACTGGTAGTAACAGGAGTTACACAAGGCTGTCATTTTTCAACTTCATTGTTCATAATATACATGGGTCACATTCTGAATGGTAGAGAATAGCAGGGAGGATAATAATAATAATAATGTTATTTGTTTTACGTCCCACTAACTACTTTTTAAGGTCTTCGGAGACGCCGAGGTGCCGGAATTTTAGTCCCGCAGGAGTTCTTTTACGTGCCAGTAAATCTACCGACACGGGGCTGTCGTATTTGAGCACCTTCAAATACCACCGGACTGAGCCAGGATCGAACCTGCCAAGTTGGGGTTAGAAGGCCAGCGCCTTAACCGTCTGAGCCACTCAGCCCGGCACAGGGAGGATAAGAGTTGGATCAATATGTGCTGAACAGTTTGGCCTGCACCGATGACTTTGTCTTTATGGCAGACTGCGCTGAAAGATTGCAGTCCCAATATCTTGGCTTTTGAAATAAGGTGCAGCGAGGATGGGATTATAATTAGCTTTTCCAACACTAAAGTGATGTGAGTGGGGAAGATATCTACGATAATTGAATATTAGATTGGGAATACAAAAATGGAACAGGCAGATTATTTCGAGTATTTAGGATGTGTATTATTCCAGGATCATAGTATATTAAATGAAAATGAATCAAGTTGCAACTAAGTTCATGCAGTGAACTCGGACTTGCGAACAACAGTGTTCTGTAAGAAAGAAGTCTGCTCTCGGGAGAAACTATATTTTCAAAGGTCTAGTCTATTTAGAGACCAACTTTACTGTACGGGAGTGAAAGATGAATGAACTCAGGATATCTTATCCAAACAGACATGAAAAATGATTGCTGGTAAAAATATATGAGAACGGGAGGGTGGTCGAAATGAAGAAATGAAATCTAAGTTAGAAATTTAATCCATATAAAGAAAACTGTGCATAAGCCGACTTCGGTGGTGGGGGTGCACGTGAGACAAATGCAGGATAATTGGCTCTCTAGGATAATAATGGACTCGACAATGGAGGCTAAAAAGAACAGGGTAACTAAGATGACGATGGATAGTTTTTATTGATTAATGATAAGAGGTGTACGAATAAACGAGACCGTAGAGCTAGATACAAATTAAGGACCGTGGAGGCAATTAATTCTTACAGGCTGGACGCTGGGAGGCTTAACCATGAAGGTGTATGTATGCATGTGTGTATGTATGTGTGTATGCACGTATGTATGCTCATTTCTGTAGGCTGGCACACTGTATTGGTTGGCAATGATGGGCATTTTTGTGAGGATAAATTATCATAGTTAGAGCTGCAATATTTTCTAAGGAACGTCCGTCCTCATACAAGTGCAGTGTGCATAGTGCACGAAAACAGTAATAGCGGAGCTTTTGTGAGTGTATGTGGCACTTTATGTCCCGTGTTTAAGCACTGAAGATTCCTGTCAATGTAAGAAATGTAGGATTTGAACTGTCAATACTGCGTTCCGTTATTTGGTAAGCTAGCGTTTGACTATATGCACAATTCCACATATTTGAGTGAGACTTGTATTAAGAATTACTTTAGAGTACGTTAATCATCGAGTTCGCTGTTTCGTACGCTCACCACGTAACGGCATCGTAGTTTTAATACTATTAAGAAGCGTTATAACTTATACCAATCAAGTAAACTTCACGTGGATGTTATCTCATTTTTCCTTTCCTTCTTCTCCTTCTTCCTTTAAATTTTTCGGGTATTTTCTAAGTTGTATATAATCAAAAATAGTTTCAGCACACTGAAGAACCCAACAGTCATAGACCATACAAATAAATAAATAAATAAATAAATAAATAAATAAATAAATAAATAAATAAATAAATAAATAAATAAATTAGCATTAACTAATTACTAAGTAACCTCCGAACTGAGGAATGAGATAACTTTTTTACGTAAAGCATGATGTGTTCGATTCGATATGTAGATAGATATATCTTATTAACTTCCAATTGCGTACAGTATTTTAAGCTCAAAATATTAAGAATCTGTAAATAGAGACAGACTATCGAAAGTTTATCTTGTTGCTTTAGTTTCTTGTCACAAATTTCAAGATAGTAAATCCATATGCGTACAGGCTGTGAATGTTCTTGAAGGAGAGTGATTTGGAGGCATTCACAAACAATAATATTGGCACTAATTGGGATAGCTCCGTACCTGGCCACCTTTTTCCTCGGGAATTAACATGGTACTCACCCTTGTTGTAGTGTTAGTGAAACTCAGAGCTACGTGCCTCTCAGGAAGTGGGAACCACGTTCCTAAATTTATCGTCTTCCTAATGGGATGTGATCCCACATCCTTTCAAGTGAGCCCAGCAGTAGGTAAATAACAAATCCCTACCTTTATTTTGGCCTAAATATGTAGATCAGAATTTTCCTCTTGAATCACACCAGATATATCCGACGAAGTATTTTACTTTATCAATCATAATGATCCTCCTAATATTCCGATGAGAAATCTCCGTTAGATTTTAAACTACAGTACAGACTATGTCGAGAGATAGTGGGTTCAAACCCCACTGTCGGCAGCCCCGAATATGATTTTCCGTGTTTTAGTATTTTCACACCAGGCAAATACTGGAGCCGTACATTAATTAAGGCTACCAGCACTTCCTTCCGTCTATTAGGCCTTTCCTATCTTATCGTAGCCATAAGACCAATCTGTGTTGGTGCGACGTAAAGCAAATTCTAAAAAATAGAGGTATAACATTACTAAACGTATAAGCTTAAGTGGACTTAGTAAATAAGAAAGATCATAAATATTCAAGAAGATAAAGTTGAATTTGCGAAGACAGTTTGGGGTTTATTCCCCTTTATATTGAGAGGAATTAGGGGTTTACCATCGGAAATGTTTGATAAATATCCTTCTTCTTTGAAATCATTTAAGGAAAGCCTTGGCAAACAATTGGCAGGAAATCTGCCACCCAAGCAACATCGCTAAATGCAGATTGGTGGTGATTGATGTCTGGGGGGGCTTTTGACACCCCTGGGTGAGATCATGGCGTCATACGAATACGTATGTCCTTGCGTACGTGGGCAATGCTAATCTCACGGGCCAACCTGGAGTATTTTGACCACTAGGTGAGGTTAAGACGTCATGCCCTTACGTACGTGAGCAATACTAATCTGACGGGCCAACCTGGAGTATTTTTTACCACTAGGTGAGGTTAAGACGTCATGCCCTTACGTACGTGGGCAATGCTAATCTCACGGGCCAACCTGGAGTATTTTTGACCACTAGGTGAGGTTAAGACGTCATGCCCTTACGTACGTGAGCAATGCTAATCTGACGGGCCAACCTGGAGTATTTTTGACCACTAGGTGAGGTTAAGACGTCATGCCCTTACGTATGTGGGCAATGCTAATCTCACGGGCCAACCTGGAGTATTTTTGACCACTAGGTGAGGTTAAGACGTCATGCCCTTACATACGTGGGCAATGCTAATCTCACGGGCCAACCTGGAGTGTTTATGACCGCTAGGTGGGGTTAAGACGTCATGCCCTTACGAACGAGGGCAATGCTAACCTCACGGGCCACTTTGCAGAATCCGAATTGAACGAGACCCCATTCCAGGAGCCTATTCGGAAAGGTCACGGACCCCTTCGGAGGAGCCGCATCCATCGGGCGCCCATGGAGGAGCCACAAATCGGTTAGGTGACCTGCAGATAAGGTTAAGAAGTCATTATGATGTTTTAACCTAAGCTTGCGCACGAACGATAACCTAACCTCACACACAGGCTCCCCTTGGAAGCGGCCAATCGGTTAGCTGACTGGTAGTTGAGGTTATGACGTGTTAACCTAACCTCGCTACGAGGAACGCCAACCTAACCTCAGAAGGGTACCCCTTGCAGGAACCGAATTAGTGAAGTGACTTGTATGTGTAGTTAACACGTGTGTTAACCTAACTTTGGACACACACGCTCTTTGTCGTCTCCCCCTTTGAGTAGTGACGGAGCTGTGATGTAATAAGCGCGGGCGATTAAAAATTCATTCTTATCTTTACATGACCGAACGCACAGGCCTCCTCCCGACAGAGCTGTGATGTCACAGCGTCACAGATCGCGCTACAGATATATCAGTGCTCTCTCATGGCGACTTCGTAAGTTACAGTAATCAAAAGACTATCAGATCTCGCTAGAGACATAACAGTGCACACTAGCCGCGACTTCATAAGTTACTGTAAACAAATGACAATTAGATCCCACTAGAGACATAAACAGGGGGAATAGCTAGTGCGCTTGTGCGCATGCACATCAGCTTGAGGTACACTCTGACGGCGAGTTTGCAAGTTACTGTAAAACGGACTACTCACGCACTCACAGTCTATTTGACCGTCTCTCACTTGTTGTAGTGACAGAGCTGTGACGTAATAAGCGCTGGCAATGCTTATCTTTACATAACCGAACGCGCAGGCCTTCTCCCGACGTCACAGCGTGGGTGATTTGAAATGCGGACTGCTGGCTAAGGGTGTATGACGTTACGACCTGACGTGTGTCCATTCCTTTTCCCGTTTCTCTACGGTGTCAGATTTGTGGAGTGATGAATATTTTGAGATGGATTTCCTAATAACCTAGTGCCCTTCCTGACGTCAACCTTATCAGAAAGATCATAAGAAGAAATGAATGCCATCGTATATGATAGTAGGAAGGGAGAGGGTAAAAGCTGGTTTTGGCACATAGCCATTTCCTGTCGAATAGCATCGACAGGTCTGCTCAAGGATTAACGTCCCCATCCGACGGACAAATAACTCTGTGCTCTCACTCCATATGAGCACTGGGGAGAGTATTGGAATTTAATCAATGCTTCTTTGGGCACACAATCTAGTGATTAGAAATTGTATACCACCACCTACTTTACCCTGGCAGGCTTAATGGCTAAAACGGTTGAGACTGTAGCCTTCCGTCTCAAACTTTGCAGGCTCCATCTAATTTACATAATGTTGATTGAATACTTCAGCCATCTTTAAATTCTCAGAACTAGATGATCTTCAGTCTGCATTGTCATAAAAATAAAATGGTGACGGCTAGGAAAACATTTGATAGTTGTGAGGAGGTAAAGGGAATACAATAAGTAGAAAATTTAAATTTAATGAAATATTTATTGTGTAATCATTTACAAAATTAAACAAACTACTACCGGTTATACTACAGTTTTGGTTATCCTGCCGACAGGGTTGCTGCCTTCATTAAAATCTTACTATGAAGAGGTAGCGTGCTTCCAGAATTGTAATGCCCCCTGCAACATTCAAATTAAACAAAACCTTTGTTGCTTATGAAGTTAAGTTTTCAAAATATGTTATACTATGCATATTATGCTTCGTAAAGGAGTTGATGCACTTCTTACCTTAATGCCTTCCATGTGTTTAGTTCCTTTTTGAATCATTATCAGGTACTGTACAGAAGGGAAATATTTCATCCATACACTGTCTATAGTTTGCAATCTTCGGATTAGGTCCATCGCAATCGCATTCGATGTGATTTTCACTTCGATGCTCGTAATGACGTTGACAGGGTCTGCATAAAGCTGCATAGATTGACATCTTACTGTGAAGAAGCAAGATGTCCCAAAGAGCATCTAAGAAAGGAGCAGCGTACGTAGATAAAAATTCTGGTGGTAAACACTGAATGAATTAAATTGAAATGAAATGAAATCAATATAATGTTCTGTGTTTATAGAACATCTTAATAGCCTCACTTATTGAGTGAGATAAATAAGATGTAGCGCATTAGTTTCGCTGGCAGGCGAATATCATGCACATTCACAGTTTTGTTATCAAAACTGATTGTCTGTAACCGTGTGGCCTTTTTCTTCTTTCCGTTCTATAGTGTACGGTTTAGAAGCACATAGCAGTGATCATGATGAAGGGTTATCCTTATTTAGAGTATTGTAAAAATATTCGTTAGTGGATGGTATGTGACATCACTCATATGAATAAAAAGATAATAGGCTGTTGTGTTAGCAGGAATATTGTCAGATGTTCCAAATTCTGAACGAATAATGACAGGAGATTCTTTTATAGATTCTTCATGATAAGAGCAGTCTATAACTACAATCTGTGGCTTATTTTTAAATTCTTGAGGCGAAAATAGCGGACGATCTTCTTTCTCATAAAACGATGATTGGAATTTACAAAACATGTCAGAGAGCAACCGAAATTTAATTTTCTCAAAATTAATGTCCATTTTTTCGTAGGGATACCCAATTCCGTTGAAATATAGTCTAATGATTCTTAATTTACAGTGGTTAAACTGTGAGCTATATTTTTCATGGTTGAATTTACGATGGGTTTGAAACCCACAAATAATGTTCTAATGCTTCTCAGTAAACCGTGACGTTTTAACAGCCCAGCCATGCTCGTTTGTAGGTGGTAACACAGGATACTCATACAGCTCCTTACTTCGGGTAGGTACAGGTAATGGTGTATCATTTTCTACAATCTTGAGCAATCGAAGTTTTTCTCGATCAGATAATGTTACATGTGGAATGCTCCACAATATACGATGAAGAGTAATTTTCGAGTCTACTGACGATTCTGCTGCTTTAGGAGAACTGTAATCACTTCGATCACGGATCAGAATGAGCTCTTTTTTACGTTTATTATAATACGTCTTAAATCATCAGCGAAGCCGAGAATATGTTTTAAGCTTGACATACCAGAAAAAGTACCTTCGTGATTAATCATCCATTTGTTATAAGCTTTCGGAGACCATCCTGCAATCCGTAATATATTATTTTCTTCATCACTATAAGATGGGTTGTTTCATTGCACTTGTAATATCAACATTCTTCGATCTATTACTACATTATTTACATCACAACGTGCTTCGGAAAAGAGAAAAGCAAGACCATGGTTATTTAGTTGAGATGTGCTTTCTCCACTTCCACCTTCCTTATCTAAGCATCATTCAATTAAGAGGTAGCTTTCGTGTGGTAGGGGGTATTTATCTTGCTGATTAATGATTGTACCGGGCGGTACACCTCCACGCCGCTAATTCAAATATTGCGCCAGTTGAAACCTCTCTACAGGAGAAACTCTGAACTTTAAAATCTGTATTAAATCAAAGGTTTCACGGAAGATGTGTCTACGGAAAACTTTGAAGTGTTTTGAACTATGTCTATTTCGATGTGTATTTGTTTGCTCTGTAACAAGAATTGTGGACATTCTCTTCTAGATGGCACTACTTAAGAACTATAATTGTGCACCCTAGTGCGAAGTGAAGGAACTGTTTTTTTTAAGTTGAAGAAATTAGGTATTCATAAGTTTGTTCTTTGTTAAATTTCTTTCAGTCATTGTTTGGGTTGGCAGTATAACCATTCTCTTTCCGCCAGTTTTGAATTTGACCAATGAGTAATTTCTGTAATTAATTTTCTACCAATCCTAGATGTCTTCTTAAGTTTTGACTTGTAATCTTTAGCCGACCAATAAAAATTTATGGGCGGGTTCTTATCATTCATGAAAGGTCTCGAATGTTCCACGAGGATATATAAACTGCTGATTTTCTTGTCTCGGGGCCACTTCAGTAACATCTTTCGTCGTGTGTAAACATATATAGCAGGGGGCGGGAAGCGCCTCTTTCTCCAAGCAGCGGTTTATCTACAAGGTAATGGCCTGTTAACATCTTCTTTTCTTGCTAGCTCAGCAGTTTTAACCCGCGGGGGAAGGTTCGAAATCTTTAATATGTAACCGACCTTTTAAAATGTAAATTCTTTTCTGTCTTTCCATAAAGCACAAATCTGTAAAGCGGGGATAGAGAGTGCTTAACTCTCTCGAACTCCCCTTCATTTTGAATTTGAGGTGACTATGTTTTCGTAACCGTTTTTCTCTTCCTTCTTAAAGTCTTCGGCATTGTTAAGGTTTCCGACTTATTTGCCAACTAGTCACCTCCCTAGTATGGGATTAGCCCCTGTATAACTGGCCGAGTGCCACCTAGGTTTTAAGAAGTTTCATGTAGGAGTGCAAACTACGCCTCCAGTCAATTTATTTTTTGGGCCATTTAATTAACCCAGTGTTTGTTTTCTTCATGTGAAGGCCCTGTAGGTTGGGTACAAGATACCCCTGTTTCACGGTATGTGCGCCTTAAGGGCAGTTAGGAATAAAGGTTGTTATAGCCTTTGACAGGCTGGTAAAATTGAGAGCGGGTCTGCTCTTTTCATCTTAACATTGTAATTAGGAGCAAATGCTCCTCGTACTTATGGGTTTAGCTAATGTGGTGGTGAGCTGAGAGCTCAGAAATTAATCTTGGGGCTCTGTAAATTCTTAAATTGTTAACCTGCTACTTGGTACCTGTTACATCTTTGTTATTTGTTGTCATTTGTTGATTTTGAAAAGAAAATATAACCTTTGTTAAAGTTTTAAATTAACTTTAATTTCGTAAATTGAAACCTGTTCCCGCCCGCACCTTCTTTCACCTCTAACTACCACGGATAACTCCGTAACAATGATAAACCGCGAATTTAATCATTGTTGTTGAGTCCAAAAGTAACAGTTTGATAAGAATGAAGCTCACTCCGTACTACAGCTTTATGAGTTTCTACTGTTCATGTCAATGTTTTCCGGACTTGTCCAGGAGCGAGTTAATGTCCCGATTTTCACCGAAGACTATGTTCGGCATTGTTAAGGTTTCCGACTGACTTTGATAGAAGCAAAGCTCTCAGTGGAATGAAGTGCTGTATTATTTTATTCGGGGAGGGTGGAGGCGTAGCCCGCTCCCCCACGTGACCATCGACTCAATCTACATATCCTCCGACATGCAATTAGTTCTAAGAAGAAAGATAGCAGGGAGGAGTGGGATTGTGATACTACAGGAGTATCTGCCTGTCCCCAAGCTAGGCATGTTACCAGGCCAGATGTGGTGGTGGGTATTATATAGCGGTGTGATCGGGTGATAAGGGTCAGGACAAAACCACATAGGCGGAAATAGAAAGATGCCTTTATGTAAAACCTGATGTAATTCCACCTCATTATATAGTACGGTACGCTGCTCGCCTATTGGTCTGCCATTCTGGGGTGGGGTGGGGGGTGGCGGTCGCTGATTGGCTGTCTTTCGGTCAATGGTTGAAGCATTAGGGAGCCCGGTGTACATCGACCTGCCTTGGAGGAGAAAGGCAACTGATCACCCGTTGTTTTTCTGGTCTGCCGCGGCTATCGTGTCCTCCAGGATGTAAAGCTTTCAGACTGGGAACCAGACTTTGTTACCCGTTCAGATTCCTCCTTACGGTTGAAGCTGTTGGTGTGCTTCAGAATTTCAATGGCTTCTCTCTGTAGCAGGGCGTGAGAAGACACAGTAGTTGGCAGTACTTCGGTGTCGCTGTACTGTATGCCATGGCCTGCTAGCAGTGAGTGTTCAGCGACAGATGATCTATCTGCTTGTCCCAGCTGGCTATGTCTGTTATGCTCCTTCAATCGTGTGGCGATGTGGTGTTTGGTAGTACCTATTAGTGATGGGACATTCGATTCATTTTACTGAATCGATTCATTTGATTCCGTTCACGTTACTGAATCGATACAGTGATCCGATTCACGGCTCATTGGTCACCGCTCCTACTGCATCTGTGTAGTATGTGCTGGTAAGACAGCAGCAACAGCATTCAGTGCTCGTAGCTGCCATCTGGTCTTCATACTATGAACTCCTTTCTTAGAAAAAATGCTAGTTACTCTAATACATGGAAGGTTTCCGGCGACGCAGGGTGGGAAAGGTTAGGATTAGGAAGGTAGCAGCCATGGCCTGAATTAAGGTACAGTCCCAGCATTCCCCGGTGTGAAAATGGGAAACTACGGAAAACCACCTTAACGGCTGCCGACGGTGGGATTCGAACCCACCATCCCCCGAATGCAAGCGCATAGCCACGCGATATTAACCGCACGACAACTCGCTAAGTCATTTTTGAAAATATGTATTTTTCTATCAGCTGAGGATTTTTTTTATCGTCATATTTTGTATAGGCTACCCGAGATGTACAGTAGCCCGCTGGTTTTCTGATTCAACATACTGTTACTACGTACTGCGTCTGTCCACATATGATTGAAGTCTTGTGCAACGATGTGACATATGAACTGAGAGAATACTGAGTCGTTCTTCCCAATATAAAACAGGCACTTTTGAATGGTCATGAGCATGACTCATAGTCATAGGGCAGGCTAGAGTCGAGTTTAATTGTCAAATGTCCACTAAGTTATAATACTAAGATTCATTAAACTAATAAATAGTATAACCTAATAGCCTACCTACTTACTAGCTACTTCAGAATTATGTTTTCACTACCTTTTTAACACTGCAAATAACACCAAATATTATTTAAACCTCCCTGTAAGATGAGGACAGTGAATGAAAATGGGTGTTATTTTCAAATGAGCTGAGCTCGAGAGTCCATTACAGCATACAATTCTTTCAGTGTAGCATGGCTCACTGTATGTCTCGCTGCAGTGAGCCGATGAGGAGCCGTGTGTATCTTGTGTCTCACTGAGCCGGCTCGTTCACGATTCTTTCGGCGTACCATGGCTCACTGTATGTCTCGCTGCAGAGGAAGCTCGGCTCCCCGTCAACGTCCAGTGAGTGCGCCAGTCAGCACTGTCCACTGGGAGTAAGCTGAATCGTGTGCCGTGAGCTCGCCGTTCCTGTGAATCGATTCACTCGGACACTTGAATGAATCGATACACTGCTTCGAATCATACATTCAGTAGCCAACACTAGTACCTATGTATACCTGGCCGCAGCTGCCCGGGATCTTGTAGACACCTGCTGTGGAGAGAGGATGGCGCTTGTCTTTGGCAGACCTAAGCAGTTCCTAGACTTTCTTCGTCGGCCTGTATTTGATTTTAACCCCATGGTACTCTAGTAGCATTCCTCTTCTGTCAGTTATTTTCTCAATATACAGCAGAAAGGCTTTAGCTGCCGACTGCTCCTCTTCCTTCTTCTTGGTTGTTGGATTTCTGGGATTGAGTGCTCGCTGGATATCGTTATGGCTGTACCCGTTATCGAGTAGGGCCCTATTGAGGTGGCTCAGTTCCTCGTTTAGGTGCTGAGGTTGACAAATTCTCTTAGCACGTTCGGTTAGCATCTTAATCACTACATATTTTGGTCGTGGGTGGTGGTTGGAGGTCTTCTGAAGATAGTAGTCCGTGTGGGTTGGCTTGCGGTATACTGTGTCCCAAGTTTAAATCGGCAGTCTTCATTACCAGAACATTTTGGATGTTTCCTTTAATGCAAGTCACCCATTCCCGTATTGTTCCATTTCTGATTTAGACCTTCATTTATTTCACCTCCAGCTTTCTTTGAGAGAGCTTTTCCATTGACACTGTTTCCAAATCTGGACCTCTGATAGGCTGGACCAATAACAATTTTATAATTAAAACCGTTGTCTCTGATGGGATTCTTTCGTCGCACACGATTCCCATACCTGCTCTCCATTTATACCAGTCAGACTAATCTCTTCTGCACATTTTAACTCCTCTTCCACCATCATTCTGCGCCATTGAAGGTTTCCGTCAAAGGCACAGATTTCCCTTAGAGATGTACCAGTCCAGTTCTTCCAGCACGTATTTACAGTAGTTATGTGTTTATTTTCAAAAAGATATACAATAATACGATCCAGACTTGGTACGAAATATCGCTTTGCATGATGTGCTGTTTATCCTCGAGGACTCGTGTTGTGCTAGTTGAAGATAAAGCAAAACAGTCCTAACAGGGAAAGATGTAATGTTTAATTACTTGTTTTGAACATGTCCCTCTTTTGATAACACAGTATAAACAGTTATGACGCACAATGAAGCTTATAAAAGCAGGTAGCTCTAGATGAGTATTACTGTGAACTTGTTAAACTTGAAATCCCAGTTTTAGTTGTGATCATAGCGGTGAGTGGAACGAAGTTCTAATATAAGCAAGTCAGATAAATTTATGTTGACTTATTCCGCTTTTAAGTTGTTAAATATCCTCCTGGCTCGTTTCGCTCCGCCCAGGCATTATTGTGGTAACTTGGAACTAATGAGGGCGGTGAATAAACACTGCACATTTCACAGCATAATAGGGTTGTATTAAGAAGCTTATAGCTTAAGTCTTGGTTATATGTGTTCTGAACTGGAAATATCTTTTACGACAGGAAATAGAATAATAGGTCAAACGATAAGACTGCCTTGCAAAATAGAAACACACCGTCAAATGCAGTATCTAGAAAGAGTTTTGATGTAGTAGTGCATGAAAGATGTAGCCAACAATGCTAGTTTTGGTGAGAAAATAATAATAATAATAATAATAATAATAATAATAATAATAATAATAATAATAATAATAATAATAATAATAATGCCCAATGGTGCAACAGCCCCGAAGGTCCATGGCTTACTAAGTGACCACTGCTCAGTCCGAAGGCCTGTAGATTATGAGGTGTCGTGTGGTCAGCACGACGAATCCTCTAGGTCGTTATTCTTGGCTTTCTAGACCGGGGTCGCCATCTCACCGTCAAATAGCTCCTCAAATGTAATCACGTAGGCTGAGTGGACGTCGAAAAAATCCTCAGATCCAGATAAAAATCCCTGACCTGGGCGAGAATCGAACCTGGGGCCTCCGAGTAAGAGGCAGGCACGCTACTCCTATAGCACGGGGCCTCCACAATAATAATAATAATAATAATAATAATAATAATAATAATAATAATAATAATAATAATAATAATAATAATAATAATAATAATAATCAAAAATTCCCCATAGAATTGTTAAAATTCTGGTTGGCGATTTAAATGCCCAAATAGGAAAAGAAAGAAAATACAGAAGGATTGTTGGAGAATACCCTGCAGATAACAGAACAAATAGAAACGGGGAAGGTTAATTGGTTTTTGTAAGCACTTTAATCTTTTTTTTATTTTTGCTGGGGGCTTTACGTCGCATCGACACAGATAGGTCTTATGGCGACGATAGGATAGGAAAGGCCTAGGAGTTGGAAGGAAGCGGCCGTGGCCTTCATTAAGGTACAGCCCCAGCATTTGCCTGGTGTGAAAATGGGAAACCACGGAAAACCATCTTCAGGGATGCCGATAGTGGGATTCGAACCTACTATCTCCCGGATGCAAGCTCACAGCCGCGCGCCTCTACGCGCACGGCCAACTCGCCCGTTGCACTTTAATCTAAATTTCATGTTTATGCATTTCAATGCCCTCCCAAAGAAGAAGAAAATATGGATATCCCCCAATCCAATGTTAGGTGAATTTCAAATTGACCACGTTGCAATTAAAACCAGAAGCAGACAGGATATTATGCATGTCAACTTACGTAAAAGTCTGATCATTGCAACAGAACATTTTCTGTCGGAAATTAAAGTAAAATTTAAATTTTAACCAAATAAACACCAAAACAGAGATAAGGAGAAGCCAAGGATTGACACCGAAATTCTCGAACAAAACAACATTTTATATCGTCGACTTACTTCTAAAACCTCGTATGTTCCGATGCACTTCCTACGTATTATTTTCCTTAAGGCTGGCCACGCCTCCCGGCCACATATGGATATGCAGTCCATCAGAACAATTTTCATTGTGATCAATTTCCTACGCTGAAGTGTAAAGAAAAATGGACGTTATCATACTGTACAGTAGGGATGTTGTTTTCATCACGTATTTACGCACTACTACACTATAATGCATTTAAGGTTCATTTTCCTTTAGACATTAGCACAGGGGAATGAACACAACGAAAATTGTTCTGATGGGCTGCATATCAATATGTGGCTGGGAGGAGTGACCAGTCTTAAGGGAAATAATGGGTAGAAAAAGCATTGCGAGATACGAAGTTTTAGAAGTAAGCCGTCGATATGAAGAAAATGTATCAAAGTTGGTGATGAACAGTTGGTGAAAAATCAGAGATTCGTTAACAAAAACTGGTGAAATCTTGGGCCAAAGAAAAAGGAAAAGGAAACACAGATGGTGGAACAAGACATGTGATCACACACCTGAAGAGAGGCTGATGTCATGGAAGGGATGGTACTCCAGTCAAACGACTGAACATTGGGATGTCTTCAGTCAACAAGAAAAACTACTGCCAAGATCATCAGAATAAATAAGTGACAATATGATAAAAACCGGTTAGAAAATATAGAATACAACTTCAAAGAAATAATTCTAGATAATTCTTTTCAGAAGAACTACAATACCGACCTCCAAGTTTCTGTATCAAAAGAGAGGACGGTACATTAGCACTGAGAAACAAGGAAAATTGCCACCTTTTGAACAATTATTTACAAACCCTTAAAAAGCGAAGAACCACTGGAAAGGCTGAAATTCGAAAAGAGAACACAGATAAATCCACATTCAATACCACCGTGTCACATGGACATAAAGGAAATCGTAAATGAACTTAAAAACAATAAATATCCAGGAGAAGATGGAATGGTAGCTGAAAAATGGAAATTTGGAGGAGGTATGGCAACAGAAAACTTACGGCATTTAAAATGTGATATCTGGAAATGTGAAAAATTCCCTAGGGATCGGAAATTCGCCCTTATACACCCACTGCATTAGAAAGGAGACCGCACCGACCCAAACAACTATCGAGGAATTTCGCTGTTACACATTTCTTACAAAGAAATGTCGAAGGCGCTACTTAACATCATAGAAGAACAGTTAGATCATCAAATAGGTGAATATCAAGGGCACTTTACAAGGGAAAGATCCTGTGTGGAACAGACCTTTAGTCTGAAAAGTACCCTGAGAATTAGAGCTATACGTGGGAAAAATACGGTGGTTGTGTTTGTGGACTTCTACAAAGCTTATGAATACATCGACCGGCATACACTCTTCAATGTTCGATTTGATGATAAAACGGGGGCAATTATAACTCAAACACTGACGTAAATCATCTCCAAAGTTAAATTTCACGAGGAAATCTCAGATCACTTTGAGATTAAGACAGCAGGCAGGCAAGGTAACGGATAATCACAGATTTCGTGTAACATGTCTTGGAAAACGTAATGAGAACTTGGAGGAAAACCAGAAAAGAAGAAGGGATGGAAGGAATCTATTTAGGTACAAAGAAGCAAAATGTGAGGGTTGATTGCTTAGCATTCGCTGATGACATGGTATTGTTAGCAGGAGATAAAGAAGAAGTCAAAATAATCCTTGAAAAATTACATGAAAACGCAGAGAAAGCAGGATTTAGTATCTCATGTGAAAACACAGAGTTCATAGAATACACACGTAAAAAAAGGATCTTTGAAACAAAGTATGGAAAAGTGAAGAGGTCAGATATATTTAAATATATTGGTGAATTAATCCAGCCGAATGGGCTTGATAAAGGAGCAAATAAGGGAAGGGCCAGAAAAAATGGAATTAGCCTATAGATTAGTACATAATAGATACAATACAAGAACGATATCCTTCACAGCCAAGATCAGACGCTATACCACGGTTATCAAGCCAGAGGGATGTCACAGTTCAGAATGTCTGATACTGAAGAAGAAAGTGAGAAGGAAGAGAGACAAATCTTGAGAATGAAGTTGGCATAAATCCAAAATAAATCTGCAATAGAGATATGTTTGAGCTAAAATTGATAAATGTAAGAGGGTTCCCGGAAAAGCAGAATGAAAAGACCAAGAACATATAAACAGAGGAGAGAAAAGATGAAGCGTTCTGGGAGCAGAAAAAAGGAACTAACCAGCAAGTCAATTATTTACCATGGTCCAAAGTAGACCTGACTCGAAGTAATAATAATAATAATAATAATAATAATAATAATAATAATAATAATAATAATAATAATGTAACACACGAAAGGGACACGTAAAACTGCCCATGAGAAGAAAATCTCCACTGGGATCAACTGAGCCAGGCTAAGTACCTGACACTTTGCTTTGTGTATTGTTATGTCAAAAGCAGATTCTTAGTAGGAATTGGACTCGTTTGAAATCAAAAGGCAGATCTGAAGGTATCATTAGGGATCGTCGGTATTAAGACCGATTCTCCTGTGCCACAGCTAGTTAAATTACTGTAGTAGCTTTAGTCAAACAGTTCTTCAAGAATTTCCCCAGCAATAGAGTCTCACTGCATAACTTTGACAGGTGTATATTACTCAAAAATATAATAGGCACCCCGTACTTTCAAACTCAGCTCATGTGGTGGTAAGCCGGAAGGATGTAGGGAATTTAGAAATTCTAATGTGAAATGCACAGCTTTTTTACTATCGTTTGCTGTGTATACTGAGTAATATACTTGAACCTGGGCAGCGAATTTGGAGAAAGATAACTCCATTTGTATTTGTGAAGTCATTTTGTCTCTGTCTGGTGAAATTAGAGAATCCCTTTATTAGTCAGTTTCATTATTACTCATAAACGCTTTTTTCCGAATACAATGTACTATCGCTTTTCATTTCGGCATGATGGATTATTATAGTTTTTATGTAGATAACGAACAAACACTGGAAAGTTATTAATTATTGTATGGTAACATATTCAACGAATGTTGGCCGAAGTCGTTGAGTGCTCGCTCCCTGACTCACACTACTCCGTTGCTCTAAAGCCGGTCATTTACATTCCCATATTTCAGAACGGACATTGCGCGAAGAAATTGAAACGACGATAGGCTGTCTGCGAAAGTATAGATGAAAATAATATTCTGTAAATTAAATTCTATTCTACATTAGATACACGAAGGGACTGAACAGTTTATTTTGATAAGGATTAACTAACTAATTTGAAAAGTTATTTATTAAATTTGACGATTTTTTACTGGAAACTGTAATATAAAAACGTTTATAGTGAATATGCTGTGGCGGATAATTTTGTTGAACTTATCATGATGAAAAATTCCTACCCTCGTATTATATATGTATTTTAATGGTTTAGTCAGCGTAAGCTAAAAAGTCTCTCGGACGACTGTAGTTTCTTCGACTTGCTTCACTTAAATCGTTACTGTAATATAAAAATACCATAGTGGGCTATGTGTTAAAGATAGACGCTGTCACTGAATTGTAGAGCTTTCTATGCTGAATAATTCTTACTCTCATGTTATAGATGTATCTAACGGTTGTGCCAGCGTAAGCTAAAATGCGAACGAACGGCCGTTTTCTCTTCAACTTGCTTCACTGAAATCGTCACTGATCGGCTTCTTTTGGTCATATATGAATGTTTGTAAACAAATACTTTTCTCAAGAAATACTTAATAGAATGGTATAAACCGCATCAAAATCCATCCAGCGGTTCTTTAGACTAGCCTTCACACAGACAGACAGACAGACAGACAGACAGACAGACAGACAGACAGACAGACAGACAGACAGACAGACAGACAGACAGACAGACAGACAGACAGACAGACAGACAGACAGACAGACAGACAGACAGACAGACAGACAGACAGACAGACAGACAGACAGACAAGATCGAGCATTTTATTTTATACTAAGTAGAGATTATGAATTTTTAAATTTCAAGCATACCAACCTTGAACTTAGAGTGAAAGACTGGAAGCATGCCAGAGTACATTAAAATCTCGAAATTGTTTACATATTCCACTTCATGACAGAATTGGGGTTTCAAAACTAATATATAAAATCTGCGGAGTATAAGACCCTTTAAGGAACAGCTCCTGATATGAAAATGGAAAAACATTTATAACCATCTTCAGGGCTGGTGATAGTCGGGTTTGAACCCACCATGCCGAATATAAGCTTACAACTACATGGCTTGTTCATCGCAGCCAACTCGTTCGGTCTTATATAGATAGCGTTGGTTTAGTATCCCGTGAAAACGGCGCTGTACACTTTTATGAAGCTCGGAAAATTGTTACAACAACCGAGTTGAACTAGATAGTGAGTTAGTCGGCATTATGATTCGCAGGGGAAATGGGAAAGATGGTGGGCCAGAAATGGATTTTTCTCCATACATATTTTTAAAATTAACGACTTCATTTCAGACAGAAGTAACGTCAGATTTAACAGAAGACCTTAACTCCCGACTGCACCAATTTTGATAAAGAGTATACGTCGTAAAGTTTATAATTTACCGAAGTAAAGTAGTATTTATATTAATTCAATGTCGTATTTGACTTAACCGACGCTTTAACATGATTTCATGTTTAGCGTTGGTGAGAGAATGCTTTTCCATGGAAACCGTTGAAAGGAATCCACAATGTAGCCCAACAATACCTCTTATATTTCCAAAACATTAATCAGTTTCTATAGGATGTAGAGAGAGTTATAGAAGAGATGAGTGAACCGTTTGAAGAACTAAGCAATGGTTCGTTTCAGGAAATATTTCAAGAGAATAAAACATGATTCAAACAGCTGTACAAACATAAGCTGTTACACTGCTTTTCATACTAACTTACCAGCAACACAATTAAATTCAAAGCAGTGTTTCAACCAGGTTTTCCCTTTGTCTCTCACAGACACGCCATCCGTAATTTTGTTTTCAGTGATGGCTGAACCCAGTAATACGAAATTTTCATGAGGGCTAAAATCAGGAGTCCTTGAACGTCTGAATAATCTTCTTTACTCTCTACTTTGAAGAAAACTGATAGTCGGAGAACAAATGTAAATAACTGGACAAATTAAACACAATTGACTGTTGAAATTACCACTGCCATCCAAATGCTACTTTAATATTTTGTTCGAGAAAAGCAAGGGACAAGAAACAGCAGAGTTGAAACTAAGCAATAGCAATGGTGCAGAGATGTTATAAAGGCCGGTTGCAGAAACGGTAGCCTATTTAGACGATGTTTACCGTTAAGCAATGACGAAGTATGGCTGTCACATTGCCAATACCTTGTTTATCATTTAGACACATCTAAAATATATTTGAGAGAGTGGTGGTGGTGATTATTGTTTTAGGAGGAAGTACAACTAGGAAACCATGCCGAGGACATTGTTTAACCTCACATTTTAGGAATGAATCGCAATAAGAGTTCATTTACTACGGAACATATACTTTGCATTAACATGTTGAGATTATTCCGGGAAGAAAGTTTTCTCGGACGGCCTGCTGTAGGTCGTGTGCAGCGAAATGTCAGCAGTTCATTTGAAATGTAAGGGGAGTTACAGTTTAAAATACGATTTCTCTTTTGAATAGATAATATAAAAGACTTGTTTATCAGCCTGTCACAAGGGGCAATCCGGAAACTGTCAATTATTAGAATTCTTGACAACAGATATATTTCATTTTTCTTGGAATAATTTCCTCGGAATAACAGATCCCATCGACTATATCCATATCAGAATAACTTGTTCCGATTGTCCGAGGGCTGTCACAAACAGCAAGGAAGAAGGATTATATTATATTATATTATATTATATTATATTATATTATATTATATTATATTATATTATATTATATTATATTATATTATATTATATTATATTATATTATATTATATTATATTACATTATATTATATTATATTATATTATATTATATTATATTATATTATATTATATTATATTATATTATATTATATTATATTTTGGGCATAACAGTGATGCCGTGATACTACAAAGTATGTTGTGTATGTGTTACTTCTCTTTTTTGCAGATTATCGTCGCGCTAAATTAAATATCGTCGCTTGACTGGTAAAAGGTTGTATTCCACAAAGCTCTTCCTATCAATTATTCTCCTTAAGACTGGTCACGCCTCCCAGACACGTATGGATATGCAGTCCATCAGAACAAATTTTGTTGTGTTCATTTTCCTACGCGCATGTGTAAAGGAAAATGAACCTACAGTACCGTACTGTAGGAATGTACGTTTGCATTGCGTATTTACGCACTCCTAGTGTACAATGCATGTAAGGTTCATTTTCGTTTAATAACGACATAGGAAAACGAACACAACGGACATTGTTCTGATGGACTGCGTATCCATATGTGACTGGGAGAATAATGGATAGGAAGAGTATTGTGGGATACAACGTTTTACCGGTGAAGCGACGATATGATTTGGCAACTATGAGGTAGGAAAAGGCAATGACTGGGAATGAAGTTACCGATTCCTTAATGATAGCCTCAGTATTTGCCTGGTGCCAAAATGGGGTAACTACAGAAAACCATCTTAAGGGCTGCCGATCGTCCAGAATGCAAGCTTACATGTACCTGTACCACACATTCACTTGGTTACAGAGGAGGCTGCTATAGTAATCTTCCCTTTGCCGATGCTATTTAGACTGCACTCACTGTAAGGACAACCCTATGATCAAAGCTATACTTCCTCGAACGGTGGTGTCTCGCTTTACTCTTGATAATATTACAAGATTTCATTTCTATAGAAAGCGATTTTCTTATCTGTGGGCAAGTAATGTTCATGTATAGCCATATTGTGTAGTATAAGACAAACGACAGCTGACTAACTTTTGGTGCACGCACTGACGAATTTTATTGGTTACGACAAGCAAAGAAGGATATAGAATGTACTCCTATTTCCATTTTCGAATCGATATTGAAATTTAAACGGCATCTTGCTGAACACCGGCTGAAAGTTATTTATGCAATTGAACATCGTGCCTAACTTAAAGGTTGTTTAGATAGACATAGTCTTAGGGCTGTAAACTAGTCATCGTTTCTAAAATCGACCCTAAAGTTTTACCACTTTAGTAACGACCGATATTTACTGAGTACACTCGGGAGTGAGTGTCATTACAATTCTTTTGACAGAATGTACCCTGGGATTCTTCTTTTTTAACGTCGCACTAATACCTTTAATGTTCTGGTAACGATCCGATCAGGATGGGCTGGAAATTGGAATATAGCGGCCGTAGTTTTAATTAAGGTGCAATCCTGGCATTTTCGTGGTACTACTTTGCAAAGCCATCGAAAATCACCTTCATGATTCGGGACGACTTCGAAACCAGCCCCTCCCTCTTGCCAGCTTACAATTACTGTACATGGCAAGTTCCACGTAGCCAATGTTGAGAATAATAGTTTGGCCCGAAAGAAGGAAAATCGTAAGTATCCTCCGGTGTTAGCCAAAACTATGGCAATTATAACTTGACCTGTAACTACTGGTATATTCATATGTCCATGCTATCGTACAGTGAAGTATAAATATGGCGTTGCTATTGTTTATTCCTAAAACCCATCATCAACTGGGAACCTAAGACAGGTTGTATGCTGTCACTGACCATGAGAACCAAGTTAGAAGCGCAATTTGAAAATTGCGATACATCTCTGTGCATGTTATTTCGTGTTTATCTACGTACATCTATAAAACATCCTATCATTGTCAAATGTCTTGTCACGCGTTGTTTTAACCAGGTGTCGGTTTCCCAAGGTTTACATAAATGTATGCCTGATGTACAATTTGGACACTTTAATACTAGTTCCAAGGAGTTTTGTTCTACAAATTCTGAAAATTATGGATTTCATGTCATGAGTTCTACCTGGCATTGGAATGAAAGTGGCATTATCCTTAATTAAGGTACAGGTCCTGCATTTTCCTAGTATGAAAACGGGAAACCATGAAAAATACCTTTACGGCTGCTGATGGTCGGGTTTGAGCCCACCATCTCCCGAATACAAGCTTACAACTATATGGCGTGTAGAACGCAGTGAACACCTTCGGTCTTATGTAGGTATGTATGATTGTTTGAGTATCCCGTGAAAATGGCACAGTGCAATTTTATGTAGGTCGGAAAATTCACTTTTTATCTTTACATGGTACTGATTCTTATGCGAAGTTATACAGTAGAATGTGACTACAGGCACATGAAATTCGTAAATCTTACATGAAAGATTAATCAATTCCTTTTCTAAATGAATTAAAATGTATTTTTTGTATTTCCTATGCATTCCCAAAAGAAAATAAGTATGTTATTTATTGACAAGTTTGAAGCAATTGAATAAATATATTTTCTCATGTGTAGTCTGTTAGCAACTGAGAACGGGAACTTTCCTCAGTTTGTCATTGGGTGTGTCATAACTTCCATAAGTGATTGAAACATACCTTCGAAGATTATTTGCCTCATGGCTGAGGAATTTAATGTGAAGATATTATAAAACAAGTAAGAATTTTAACAGGCTTGTTGTTTTACTTGTCCATTTAATTTATTTGCAATAGGGAATAACCTAAAATTACAGTTCGTTCGTAATCTGTTTACCCTCCAGGGTCGGTTTGTCCCTCGGACTCAGCGAGGGATTCCACCCCTACCGCCTCAAGGGCAGTGTCCTAGAGCTTCAGACTCTGGATCTGTGGATACAAATGGGGAGGATGACCAGTACCTGGCCCAGGCGGCCTCACCTGCTATGCTGAACAGGGGCCTTGTGGAAGTTTGGAAGGGAAAGACAAGAAAGAGGGAAGGAAGCGGCCGTGGCTTTAAGTTAGGTACCATCCCGGCATTTGCCTGGAGGAGAAGTGGGAAACCACGGGAAACCACTTCCAGGATGGCTGAGGAGGAAATCGAACGCCCCTCTACTCAGTTGACCTCCCGAGTCTGAGTGGACCACGTTCCAGCCTTCGTACCACTTTTCAAATTTCGTGGCAGAGGCGGGAATCGAACCCGGACCTCTGGGGGTGGCAGCTAATCACACCAACCACTACACCACAGAGGCGGTAAAATTATAGTAAGGAATTTTATTGTTATTTTTAAAATTTTGATTTATTATTTTGGGAGCAGGTGCGTAGGGGATTCAAATTCAAACAACTCTGACATGAGCTTTTATTTCAATTTAGATTTGGCTGACTCCAATCAAATGACGGCCGTCTTAGTGTTAGTTCACTGTGGTTTCGTAACTTCTTCACCTGGCACCCCTAATTTCGACAAATTCCATGTCTCCCATACCGTCTTGAAACATATTTTCTTAGAAACAGTTATATTTGTGAATAATAAAGAATCAATGAGATATTTGACGGTAGTACAGTAACTAATGTAAGAATGTAAACTGAAATACGGGGTGGTAGGAAACAAGTTGAAGCGGGTATATGAGCGTTATAGCGTTGGTCAAACTGAGAAGTAATATGAAAAAATTACGTCAATATCTGCACGTGGTTTATGACCGGCTTGAGGGCGCCAATACAAGAAATAAACTTCTCCAGGGAAGAGACTCGAACAGGGACCTCCCTGCTGACAGGCACGGCCCATAGCAAGCTCGCTACGGTGACATTGGCTGAAACCCACGGTGTGTTAGTGTTTGATGCTCATTACTCTGCATGACTCTCGAGCCCGACCAAGCCGCGTGCTGGGTTTGCAACATCGCCTGGTAAAGCCCATTTGAATTCGCCTGTGAAGCGATCTGATGGGCTAACTTCAGTAACAGACAAAATGACAACGGTGCGAGATATCGACGTAATTTTTTTCAAAGTATTCACCCGTACGACCAACGCTCTAGTTCTCTCATATACTCGGTTCACACTGTTTCCGACCACCCTGTATGTAACAATAATCAGACGTCAACGAAGTATCAACATCGAGCTGCTACTTTAAACCCAAAGTGTTGATCTGAAGAGAGTTTAATGAAACATTTAACTTAATTAATTAACTATGTCTACAAATATCAATGTAGCTGAATATATTGAATGTGGCGAAGCCTCCGTGGCTTAGGCGGCAGCGCGCCGGACTCTCACTGCTGGTTCCGTGGTTCAAATCTTGGTCACTCCATGCTCGATTTGTGCTGGATAACGCGCGGGCCGACAGCATTTTCTCCGTGTACCGGTACTCCGCTTTTCCCTACCATATTTCATTCCAACAACACTGTCCAGTATCGTTTCTTTTCTCCGTCAGCCATTAATCAGAAGAGTAGGCCATGTTTCGGCAGCCGGAAAAATTCCTATCCTCGGCGCTAGATGGGGATTCATTCATTTCATTCCTGATCCGGTCGAATGAGTGGAAACAGGCTGTGAATTTTCATATTTACAAATGGCAATTTGCCTTACAGAAATGAACTTAGAGTCTTGCATATCGTCGCTGCCGGGACAAAGCCTCCTATGTGAAATAATTTAGCGTAGTACTTTGGCCGGTAAGGTTCTTCCTCCTAAGGTACAATATTGTGTGAATATTGTCAAGGCATTTTCGCTCTTCATAATGTATGTGCTGCGGGTCAGTATATCTCCGAAAATATTATCACATAGGAGGTTTTGTCCCGGCAACGATGACTTACTGCTTTAGGCTCAGTTCAACTTCGACCATCCAGGGGACATTATACGGCGGATATATTTGTAGGTAACCGTTTTGACCCTCCATATACTATCGCTTAAGAAACAACAACGCGTAGCTGAGAGAATAGAGTAAAATGCAATGTCGCAAAACTTACAAGGAAATATATGGTCTAGGAATGCCGTTCTCTAAAAAATTAGACCTCTTCCTGAAACCATGCCATATTCTACAGTTTTTGTATGTTTTCCCTTCTGGTATAAAATTTATATTTTATACTTACAATCATTGTACCGACTCTTTTGCGACGGTATTCAGTAATTTTTTTGCAAGCTGCTTTACCTAGCACCGACCCAGATAGGTCTTATGGCGACGATGGGATAGGAAATGGCTAGGAGTGGGAAGGAAGCGCCGTTGCCTTAATTAAGGTACAACCCCAGTATTTGCCTGGTGTGAAAATGGGAAACCAAGGAAAACCATCTTCAGGGCTGCCGACAGTGGGGTTCAAACCCACTATCTCCCGAATACTGGATACTAGCCGCAACTTAAACGACTGCAGCCATCGAGCTCAGTATGTTCAGTAAATTGAGACCATAGTCATTTGAGATTCGTCCATTGCACGTGATGATCAGTGGTGAGCCTGTAGGCCTACAATAGGTAGCACAGTTCGAATACATAACAGAAAACCATCAGTGTCACACTGAAATAAAAAACATGAATATCAATAGGAAAGCAAGCTTTCAGAGACAACGAGTCCTTGCTGTCTCAGAAAACAATGTCCCTCATCTTACGCAAAAGGATAGTGAAATCTTATGTTTGATGTTGCGCTGTACTGTGCTGAGATCTGGACGTTAACCAAGAGTGATATTGAGATGCCTTTGAGATGTGGTGTTGGCGTCGGCTGCAATGGATAAGTTGGGTAGAGGTGAAGACCAACACTGAGGTATTGAACATTGTCCAAGAAAAGAGACAGCTGTTGAGTCAGACAAGGAAAATGCAACTTCCTTGGATGGCACATTGGCCTCGACATAGGAATGTGTTGATGGAATTTTTGGAAGCTAGGGAAACCCCCTCACGGAAGAACAAGAAAGACATTCATGATGACTTTCCTAGTGAACTCAAGATGCAGGAGCTATGCAGACGCAAAACGTACAACACAGGATCGACCACTTGGAGAAGACTCATCGCAGGGGCAAATCAGTTTTCAGACTGAATTACTCAAACAAGAAGAACTCTGAACTGTAAGATGAATCATCACAGAAACTTTTGGTGATTTTCCGGTGCGATATGCCGTAAGACTAGTATTTTCATTTAATCTGGGCAGCACTCGAATAGACACTCAGAGACAAAACCGGAAAAGATTTTGGGGAAAGTGAGCAGAATAAGGGAACTGAAAGGAGCCATAGAGTAATGCTAGCTTGAAAAGATCTGTTGAATATCTGATGATAAGGTGGACTGCGTTACTGATCAAACGGATACTTCGCTAGAGGATGATGAATTCAAACTCGCAGGAACAACTCTTTTCACTCCCAGAAGCCAGTTTTGTTTATTTTATCTTATAGGAATACAGAGCGTCAACGGAATGGATGAAAAGGTTTAATGCCATATGTGTACTAATTTGTCTCCTTATTAGGTTACATGTCCCTTTTCTCTTATGAATGAGTTGCCACGTAAATCTATCACACCCAGCTACCAATATAGTGTTAATCACCGGTACAGTGATTGTCCACGGAGCTGTCTCGTTCAAATCAACAGGACCTTTTCCAATTAATGTGACTTTTAACCATTTAAACACTTGGAAGTAATCGAAGTAATGTATCTTCCGAAATAACATTCCATTGCGATTTTATTGATTACCTCTTTGTTACTGAGCATCACAAATTAATATCCAACAAATCTCTGTTTCACTCAAATGTTCTAGCTGGTTATATTGCAAAGAACCTATATAATATAGAGAAGTCTAACTAAATCTGGCTGCTTAGTGCAAGGTATACCACTCACAACTAATACTGCTAGTGATCTTAACGGCAGCAGTATAGGAATGCACGCCGCTCAATAGTAAGCCCTATATCGTCTTTTCATTGTCTAGCAGGCTTCGTTGAGCCGAGGGCTGTAATGAAGGTAACACCCTTAACTATCGACTTGGGGGCTGCCTATCCCTACTTGACTACCTCTCCAACTAAGCTCACACGGACATTTGTTAGTAAGACTTAACCGAGGATTTGTATACCTTTACTGCCTCATCCGGACTAGATTTCATGTTGGGACCTTAAATTTCTTCGTATTAACGTACAGCCATATGTCACATATTTGTCACCGTTCACAAAACAACATCCTCATTGATTTATCTCGATTACTAGAGCGACTCCTAATGCAGAGCGACGCATGTTCAAACATAACCGAAATTATGTTCCCGTTGAAAATTGTGCCTTGTGGAAAGAGACATGTTATATAGAATACACTGATAAAAACAGTAGCCTGCTGGTTTAATTCGTTATTGTTATTCATGGGAGAAGCATTCAAAACAATACATATCCATATAATTTGCCGAGTTGTCGATCAGTTCAGAGAATTATGAGAGACAATTTATATTACACGTACCTAATGGAATTATTGTTCTGTTTTGGAGTCGATAAGCTACAATCATATAGCAGACTTGCCATTTAGCTCTGTAAAAAACACAAACCAAAAATAATTAAAGTGAGACAATAAAATTAAGAAATTACGAACTCGGCTAAATGATTAGTTGTTAGAGGTATCTGGTTCCATAAAAGCAAAATTTACCACTCGGAGTTCCTCTTCATTAACACAGGACTGGACGAGTTGGCCGTGTGGTTAGGGGCGAGCGGCTGTTGAGCTTACATCCGGGAGAGTGGGTTCGAATCCCACTGTCGGCAGCCCTGAAGATGGTTTTTCATGGTTTCCCATTTTCACACCAGGCAAATGCTGTGTCTGTACCTTAATTAAGGCCACGTCCCCTTCCTTCCAACTCCTAGGCCTTCCCTATCCCATCGTCGCCATAAGACCTATCTGTGTCGGTGCGACATAAAACCGCTAACAAGAAAAAAAAGCATTTACACAGGCTTCACAGTGCAGTGTCATTCCAGAACAGTTCACTTAACTACCAAGGAGGCTCATTGAATTCTGCATAGCCGGTTAACTATATTTATTTACGATTTGACGTACAGAATATTCTCGCAGTTTACACTTCAATACAATTCCTGGCTAATTATTCTTCATTGATAACAGCTTTCAATTTCTTCTAGAAGCGTCCGTATCGGAAGTCTTAACAATACGCTAGTGCACTTGTTTTATTGCTTGCTGGACCGCCCACATAGTCGCTGCTCCACCGGCATTTTCACCTCTCGTCTGCTCCCTCAGCAATCTCACCCTTCATTGCACAATGTCTAAACGTTAAATGAAACGGCCACCGAGTTTTCTGAAGCAGATTTAGCGTCCTTTAGCCTTACCCAGTGCAAGCAAATTTAAGGAAGCCATGTCTGTAATTTTACGTGAATGTTGGTGAGATTATAGCCACGGAACTTCCATTTGTATGTTAAATGAATTTTATGTTCGTAAATCCGACATACATCGACCAGGATTCAAACAGTAACCACCTTGCTGAGAAGCCAGGCACAATACTACTGGGCTATCATGACTCCACATATCTAGATGATCACACAATTAACAAGGGGGTTCATTTACTCAGCATATCCCATGCTTATCTGTTATAACTGGAGTCTGGAAGTTCTTCTTGCTAGTTGTTTTACGTCGCACCGACACAGAGGTCTTACGGCGACGATGGGACAGGAAAAGGCTTGGAGTAGGAAGGAAGCGGCCGTGGCCTTAATTAAGGTACAGCCCCAGCATTTGCCTGGTGTGAAAATGGGAAACCACGGAAAATCATTTTCAGGGCTGCCGACAGTGGGGTTCGAACCTACTATTTCCCGAATACTGGATACTGACCTCACTTAAGCGACTGCAGCTATCGAGCTCGGTGTCTGGAAGTTCAGGCACTTTTGGCTAAAATAGGCAGGTGAATAATCACTTAAAATTTAGGAAATAACCAGTAATGTTATGGATTTAGGCATCTAAAATTATGAAAATGGGGACTAAAATAATAAAAAATGTTTTAATATAAGCTACTTAATACATGTCTGCATCACATTTTAGTATTTAATCTCACATAGAAGGTACGGGACCCGGCATTCCTCTCGACCAGTTGGCTTGTGGAGTGAGATTTGAGTAATACGAAAATATCGTTTATACAAATATTGTTTTGAATTAAAATGAAGATATTCTCTTTATTACTAATACAGTTAATTTGAATTATATTATTTTTCAACTGATAAATTTCAATGTGTAAATAATACCAGAGAATATCCCTAACAACTTACTCGAGTCACAACAAACAAAATATGTAAAGCACAAATGATGTCACATCACGGTAAACCAGTGACGTGTTACCTCAACAGCGTTTGGTGTCGCAAGGCGAAGATTTTCTGCTGTACAAGATTCAGGGAACAGTAGGAAATCCAGTGGATGCTTCTTGGTCTGAGGTTCTCCGCAGGCGCAGTTTACGTTGTCGACAGGGAAGTGTCATTTCTGGAGATTGTTTTTGGGGCTTCCAACCCCAAAACGAAGACGACAGAGTGATCTCCACACAGGTGGGAGGCTCTCCGAAGGGCGAGGCCATGTACAGTACTCTCAAGTTTTCTTGATCTAGTCGATGTAGTTGAAAGACTGCAATGGTTTCCAGGAAGGTTCTCCTGGATCTGAATCTAGGGGTAGCTGGTGCGTAATCATATAGCGGGTGGAATTGCTGATGGAACTGTTTAGTTCTCTCTGCATTGACAGCTACCTCACGACGAACATCTAGTGGCACTGCCCCTGCAAGCTGGTAGAGTTTTACAATAGGTGTAAGACTCAGACAACAAGCCGACATGTTTCATTGAGCGGTTTGTCAAATTTGTTTTCGTGAGTAGATATTTTATTTTTGCTAGGGGCTTTACGTCGCACCGACACAGATAGGTCTTATGGCGACGATGGGATCGGAAAGGCCTAGGAGTTGGAAGGAAGCGGCCGTGGCCTTAATTAAGGCACAGCCCCAGCATTTGCCAGGTATGAAAATGGGAAACCACGGAAAACCATCTTCAGGGCTGCCGACAGTGGGATTGGAACCCACTATCTCCCGGATGCAAGCTCACAGCCTCGCGCCTCTACGCGCACGGCCAACTCGCCTGGTAGTAAATTTGTACCAAAGTGGGCAGGCATATACTGCAGTACTGTAACTGTCGTTATTAAGGTTATTGGTTGAGAGCCCCACGTACTAGCAGTGATTTTACGAAAGAGAGTATTTCTAGCTTCCACCTTAAGCCTCATATTCAGGCAACGCTGCATGTAAGTCATAGTACGATCGAGAGTAACACCCAGATATTTTGGATGAAGCGTGTATACTATCCTTGTCATGAAATGTTAAGCTTTCAAATAGACAACGGAAACTAAAATAGGAAAAAAACAAAGATAGGCAAAATAATAACTGGTCCTACCGTTCAAAAATATAAGGAAACACGTTTATCAATACTTAACACTTCAATATAACCACCCATATAAAAAAGGAATTTTGCCTAACATTCGGCCTCTATACTGCTAATCATAAGAGTTGGCTTCTGACATTTCTTAGAGGGAGGTCCGATTACTGCCTGCCGAGGCGGGATAAAGGGAGTGGCTGTGTGGTTGCCATGGAAACGAGGGTGGGGCGACTGCGGTTGCCATGGAGATAAAACTTTAGGGTAGCTCGTCTTGCTGGGAGTTGCCAAACCTGTCACTGTCACTGATAACAACCTGATTGTTTGTATGAGAGTGGTCGCAAATGGGACGACACCGCCTGGCCAGGTAGTCCACAACAGATCACAGCGGTCAGAATGATGTAGGGAACAAGTAAGCGGGAAGCGAGGGGTAAGAGCATGTAGAAAGGAATGCTGGAATGTGGCCACATCGTGAAATGGCACGTGCTGTGCTCCTCCCTCCAACCTTACCTGTCAGTCTAGTATAGTGTAATATTATAAGATAATTATCATCATCAGCCAGATACGTTATGAGATACGTTATAGGTGATTCAAAAGTATAGGCAGAGACAAGGCGTGTGTTTACAGCACAATTCAACAAGAAGAAGAAACATAGGCCCAGAAACCAACCGTTTCAAGATATGATGTACTCGCGTTTGCAACCCTTAAAACGTTGTTCGTACTTCATGTTCCAGGCTTTACAATGGATGTCAACAGCGTCTTGCATTTTTAAGGTCTTTGAAGGAGGTATCTTGGCGCATCACACATTTTTTAGCGAAGAGACGATGACGATATATGGACGAGGCTGCATGCTGTATAGATACTATTTAATTTTGGTTGAGCAGAAGTAATTCTGCAGGACCACTACGTCGTCTTTATTATAGACTGTCTTTCCTTTCGGTATAATAATAAGCTTAATAATAATAATTAGAGCATGCTGGATTGGTGGTCAAGTCAATGTAGCTAAATGGCTCGCAAACTCAAATGGTCTAGATTAGAATTCCGGTGTCTTCGGGTAGGATTTTCAGCAGAACCAGCTCGGTCCAACCGGAAGCCTCCAGAGAGACTTGACTCAAGTATTCGAGTAGAGGCCTATAGACGACGGTCACTTATATGGCGATATGGTGCAACCTGTAAATAAATATAATGTTTTAGAATGCAAACACACCCCACCCGCTATTCAGAGAAATTTACCAGTTTAAGTCCCCAACCCCACCGGGTATCGTACCCAGGACTCCTTGGTCTGAAAGCCAGTTTGCTAATCAGTTAGCGTTGGAGCCGAAAGACAGAAAGGTGACACGGGCTTAAAAACCTGTTGTGTTTAAATAAACAAACAAACTAAAGAAAGAATGGAATTCCCCAAAGTACTAAAGATCGTGATTTGCAACACGGCAGATGTTGTCGGTTACCTGAAGATAAGAAGTCCCTTCAGCACTGAATGTCATAAAATGTTGGCGTATTAATCTTCTCGATGACATATTCGGTGAAAACCCTGCTAATATTTTCATACCTAGTTATACATAGCCCAAAAAATTCCACTTACCCTGTCATTGTGTGGGGGCTGCCTGGCCGAGGCGGTAAAGGCGTGCTCGGTTCGCCCGAAAGGACGTGGGTTCGAATCCCCGTCAGGAAGTCGTAATATTTAAGAAACGAGATTCCCACTTCCGGAGGTGCACACGTCTCTGAGGTTCACTCAGCCTACACTAGAAATGAGTATCAGGTTAATTCCTGGGGGCAAAGGTGGCCGGGCGTAGAGCTGATCACTCTACCCCATCAAGTGCCGAGGTTAAGGATAGTGGAAGCCTTTACATTCCACCTCTCCAAGGGCCTTCATGGCCTTCATGGCTTTGCTTCGCTATCATCGGGTAGAGTAAAACGGAACGACGAAATTGACATGTACCTTAAATGTCATCTGCTCAAAATGCTTTTGCTCAATAGTTGCGGCAATACGATATTATTATTATTATTATTATTATTATTATTATTATTATTATTATTATTATTATTATTATTATTATTATTATTATTATTATTATTATTATTATTATTATTACGGGGTTACCCGTGGACCGGCAGAGGTGAAAGAAGGTGCCGGGGGGAATGGGTCTAACTACTAAATTAAAGTTAATTTAAAACATTACCAAAGGTTATATATATATTTTTTTGAATTTCAACAATCAACAACATTTTAACAACTTTTCACTTAGTGAGATAACAATGAGTCCGCCTCTGTGGTGTAGTGGTTAGCGTGATTAGCTGCCACCTCCGGAGGTCCGGGTTCGATTCCCGGCTCTGCCACGAAATTTGAAAAGTGGTACGAGGGCTGGAACGGGGTCCACTCAGCCTCGGGAGGTCAACTGAGTAGAGGTGGGTTCGATTCCCACCTCAGCCATCCTGGAAGTGGTTTTCCGTGGTTTCCCACTTCTCCTCCAGGCAAATGCCGGGATGGTACCTAACTTAAGACCACGGCCGCTCCCTTCCCTCTTCCTTGTCTATCCCTTCCAATCTTCCCCATCCCCCGCAAGGCCCCTGTTCAGCATAGCAGGTGAGGCCGCCTGGGCGAGGTACTGATCATTCCCCCCAGTTGTATCCTCAGACCAAGAGTCTGAAGCTCCAGGACACTGCCCTTGAGGCGGTGGTATCCCTCGCTGAGTCCGAGGGTAAAACCGAACCTGGAGGGTAAACAGATTATGATGATGATGATGATGATGATGATGATGATGATGATGATAATGATGAGATAACAATGATATATCAGGTACCATGACCAGATTTAGGCCAAGCAAGAAAACCCAAACTTTAGTGACTGATTAGTAACCAGGGCTTCCAGCCCCTCACTTTATATTACCTGAGCTCTCAGCTCAACTTTATAAAAAATTACAATTTTACACAAAGGGCAGAAATCCCCTAATATCTGGAGCACTTGCTCCCAAAATTGCAATATCAGGCCTCCCAGAGGCAATTTTGCAACACTTGAAAAAGAGCTCACGCGCTGTCAGTTCTCAAGCCTATTCCAGGCAACACAATATGAAAATCTAATAATCACTGTCCTTACAAGGCACTATTTACAAATAGCCATCTTATTACACAGAGGTATCTAGTACCCAAACTACGGGGCCTTAGTGAAAAAGAACAGGTTCAATAAACGGCACGAGTACAACTGGAATGGAGTCAAAGATTGAGCTCCCCCCCCAAAATTAAAAAACCTATAGGGCACTTGGTCAACAAAACAGGGGCTAATCCCAAACTACTGAGGTAGCGCGCATGGAGATAACTTCAATACATTGCACAAACAAACGCGGTACCTCAAACCAAGATGAAGCGGAACTCGAGAGGGTATATCACTCTCTATCCCCGGATTACAGTTAAAGATTTATGAATTTTTTTATGAGCCGAACGGTGAATCACATTTTAAGGATGTTGGTTACAAAGTTAAAGTTTCGAACCTTTCTCTCGGGTTAAACTGCGGAGCTATCAAAAGTGAAGATGTTAAGTGGCCATACCTTGTCGGAGTACTGCTGCCTGATGAAAAGAGGCGCTTCCCGCCTCCTGATTGACACACACACACACTTAGATGTTGATCTAATGGACAAGAGACGTGACATTCCGTAGTTTGTAAACCCTCGGGGAATGTTCGAGACCTTTCATGAATAATCAAGCCACACCCTCTCAATTTTATTGGACGATTCAAAATTTACACTCAAAGTCGAAAAAGAAATCCAGGATTGGTTGGAAATTAATTACAAAAATTAGGGATTGGCTGGATTCAAAGCTGGTGGAAAGAAAATATAAATATTGCCAACCCAAAAATAAATGAACCTCAATTAGTAAAAACAAAACGTTATGAATACAAATCTTCTTCAAATAAGTTCTTTCACTTCGCACCAGAGTGCATGATCGTAGTTTTCCAGCAGTGACATCTATGAGAGAATGTCCAAACTTCTTGATGAACGGAAAACAAAACAAGTTGAAATTCACACAGTACTGGAAATTTCACAATAACAAAATTACGGTAGTGACATCTTCTGAGAAAAGGTTTAAATAGTTCTAGTTTCAAGTTCAGTGTTTCTCCTGTAGAGGAGTTCTTTTAGGCGCAAGATTTAAATGTGCGGCGTAGAGGTGTACCTCCCGGTACAATTATTATTATTATTATTATTTTTATTATTATTATTATTATTATTATTATTATTATTATTATTATTATTATTATTATTATTATTATTATTATTATTATTATTATAACTTATTATGCTGATGATATAGCTGTTTCGGTTGTAGCTCGAAATTTGGAACTGGCTCAGTTTAAGCTAAATCAAGCGATGCGACGGGTGAAAGATTGGATGCCAAATCACAGATTACAACTGACAAATCATAAAACAAAGATAGTTCTCTTGACAAGAAAAAGGATCACGACCGTTATTCCAATACGTATTGGACAAACAGTAATTGAAACATCTAGAAGTATGACGTACCATGGTGTGACACTTGATACCAAACTTACATTTTGGGATCATATCAAACGGGTGACGAATAGTTCACTCGACACCTATATGGTGCTGAAGTCTGGGCTGAATCTTGGAAGTTTGAAAAATACCGGCGAAGGATAGCTGCAGTACAGTGGAGATCAGCCTTGCCTATTACGAGCGCATATCGCACTGCATCCGAACCTGCGGTTCACATGGTAGCAGCGGTAGCACCGTCTGATTTACTTGCCTTAGAGGGACAGGTAGTCTGGCGAATTCAAGGGGATCTCGGAAAGAAGCGTGCTAAGTTGCTAGCTTATAGGCAACAAATGCAACGGTAGCAGCAAGGATGGGAGGATGATCCACGAGGAAAATGGACTAAGCGGCTGATACCATGTTTAGCTGATTTGGTTGCACGAGATCATGGTGAGGTTAACTTTTACCTTACGCAGTTCTTGACGGGTCACGGATACTTCCAGAAATTTCTACACAGAGTGGGTAGAGAGAGAGAGATCCGGCGTGTATTTATTGCTATGATGTTGACATATTTTTTGTGTGTTATCATTGGTCAACACAGATAAGATGTTCAGAAGCTGAGCATGGAGAAATGACGCCAGAAACTATTGTGCAGGTGATGCTACAAAACCAAGAATCTTGGGATCAGGTAACAATACATGTAACTTTCCTGCATTAGGAAAAGAGGGATTTGAATGCTCATGAACGGCAGTAAAGGAGGAATAAAGGAAGAAGGAACCTGAGAAATTACAAGCACGACACCGCCCTGAAGTAATGCGGGAGCGGTTCCGGGGCGGAGATATAGAATGTCGTGGGAATAGGGTGTGTGAGTTTCAGCGAGTAGGAATCTCACACGCTTGTGGAGTGCGAGCCCTCACAAGTGTCTCATGAAAGATTTCCCACACTCCCACGTAAAAAATTAATATTATTATTGAAGAATTATTTGAACTTGCGCTAATCAGCTCATTTGATACATAATCCCAATATTACAATATCTAGCCTATTATTTACTGGAGAATAAAAAGCGAAGTTGAAACTGAGCTGGGAGAAGAGCAGTTTGTCTTTAGAAGAAATGTAGCCACGTGAAGTAATCGTGACATTATGCCCGGAATTAGAGAATCGAATTAAGAATATCAAGTCTACGTACACGGCATTCGTAGATCTGGAAAACTCACTCGATAAAGATTGGACCGACGTAATGAAGTCCTAGAAGATCGAAGTCCGGAGTGTGGCATTGTATGGAAGTGATATATGGACAATAAGTAGGAAAAGAACAGAAGCTTTTGAAATATAATGTTACAGAAGAACGCTGAAGGTGAGATTCTGAGATCAAATTACGAATGGTGGTATACTGAGTGTAATTGGCGAGAGGAGAAAGATTTGACGAAATTTGACGAGTAGGATTATATACAATCTGTACAAAAATCTGCAGTGATAAGAATACAGGTCTATGGAAAAAAAAAAGCAGAAACAACCCAGGAAGAAGTGAGGCAAGACTGCAGATATCCCTCTCTGTTTCGATATTTATATAGATCAGGAATAAAGGAAATGAAAGAAGTATTAGGAAAAGAAATAAAAATCAAGGAGAAGAAATCAAAATTCTGAGTTTTGCCAATGATATTGTTAATTTATCTGAGTCTGCAGAACTTCTGGAGAAAGTGCTGAATATTCGAGAAGGAGTAGAGCCTACAGGATGAAAATAAATAAATTCAATACAAAAGTAATGGAGGGTAGTCGAATGAAGTCAGGCGATGCAGGGGATATTAGATTAGAAAATGAAGTTTTGAAGAAAGTAAATAAATATTGTTACTTGTATAACTAACGATGGCAGAAATGAGGATATAAAATGCACACTAACACAAGCAAGGAAGGCCTTCCTTAATAGAAATTTTGACACTTCGAACATTGATAGAGAAATTAGAAATATGTTTTCTAAGACTGTCGTCCGAAGCGTGGCATTGTATGGGCAGTAACTGGAACAGAAAGAAAGAGAATAGAAGCTTTTGAAATATGGTGTCACAGAAGAATGCTGGAGATGAGATTGGGAGATCAAATCACAAATGATGGCGAACTGAATCTAATTTGTAAGAGGTGAAATATTTGTCAAAATTTGACGAGAAGAGAGGATAGAATGATAGGGCACATATTAAGACACACTGGACTTCCTCGGTAGGTTTTTGAGCGAGGTGTAGGTGGTACGAAGGGTAAGTATAGACCAATGCATGAATTTTACAAGCAGATTGGAGTGGATGTAGGGTGTATTAGTTACGTAGAAACGAAAAGGTCAGCATAATGTAGGGTGGCATGGAGAGCTGCATCAAACCATTCTATGGAGTGACGACTCAATCAACAACTTCACAATAAAAATATTTATTAGGGATATTATTTTGGTATTTTGTTTACAATGGATGATCTCCAAGATAACTGAAAGAGTATGTGTCTGCATACATACATACATACATACATACATACATACATACATACAATTCTACTATTCCAGCAATTAAACTCAATCGAATTAAGACGGACGCGATTACTAGTAATGAAGTTAGAGTGGTGGTGGTGATTATTGTTTTAAGAGGAAGTATAACTAGGCAACCATCCACTATATAACGCTAATCAGAGGGAAAAATGGAAGGGATCCGACACTTCGAAAAATGAAAATATCGGCCAAAGGAAGACAAGGGCCACGAAGGGCGTGAAAATGAAAGACTCCCTAGCCCTCGCAAACCTAATAGCGTCGGGGTTGGAAAAGAACAAGAGTTGACAAAGAGAGGTCGGATAGGGTAGATGAAAGTGAGGAGCCTGGCACAAGTAAGTGGAAGCAATGCCAGGACTCAGCTAAGCGCCCAGTGGTCGCCAATCCACGCTCCAAAGTTCAGAGCCCCTGGGGCCCCTTTTAGTCGCCTCTTACGACAGGCAGGGGATACCGTGGGTGTTATTCTACCGCCCCCAACCACAGGGGGGTAATGAAATTAGACACAATGAATAAATTACTGTACATAAGATATCAAGGAATTGAGAGTAACGCAAAGTCGGAATGAATAAAATCGCGGTGGCAGTGACCAAGACAAAATAGACATTTGAATTGTTAAGAACAACACTGTTTAAGAATACAAAAGAAAGCCTAACTCAAGTACATGGACGTACTATGAAGAAGAAGAAGAAGTAGTAAAATCGCGTCAAATTCTCAGAATAGAGAAGCTGTTTATAGGGCATATATAAGCTTACAGCACAAGAAGATGTAAGATTTAACAAATACGCGTGAAGTAATAAAATACGCCACATAAACTTATTCGCAGCGGCAAACAAGAAGAGCAACCACAAGGCCATGATTTCAAGAAATAATATTCACTACATCGCACTAGGGACGATAATCAACTATTAAAGCCATTCTTTACCATAACAAATTGATGCATCTGCAGACATATTGGAGATCAAATAGAAACGTAGCTATCATACGAAATTATATTAAGTGAAACCCAATTATATAATTCATTTTAGAAGATTTTTAAATTGTTAAATGTCACAGCTGATTTCATTACTGTATTACGTATTCTAACTCGAGTTTTTGAAGGAATCTATGGCTTACTATGGAGACTGAGAGTCGACTCACTGGATGATTCCGAACTGGACCGACATGGCTGAGATGTCCCTGGCTCACGATGACACCAACGATGCCGGCCAAGCAGAATGACCGGGATCCTGAGCTGTAGAGGATATCCAAATGATAAACATCATTCCTGGAAGCTGCTGAAAAAAGATAAGTTTTCTAAAAGAGGTTAGCCAATAATATAATTTAATCATGTGTATAGATTAATAACAAAGTTAAGATGTCTGTAGTTAAAGCCTAAATTGATAGATATGTGTTTAGAGCCTTAAATTAAATTAATTTATAGCACATTATACTCTCACGATTGATTATTTTTGCCAATGATATAAGCGAATAGGTAGTCTTCACCAAATATAAGACAAAGCAAATTTTCGGAGTGTAATCATGTGTTAATAGTGTTCTAATAAAAATAATGAATCCCTGAATCAAATTAGCCATGTTATACTGTAACATATGTGAAATGTTTTTTTGTTTTGTTTTTGCTATTTGCTTTACGTCGCACCGACACAGATAGGTCTTATTGCGACGATGGGATAGGAAAGGCCTAGGAAGTGGAAGGAAGCGGCCGTGGCCTTAATTAAGGTACAGTCCCGGCATTTGCCTGGTGTGAAAATGGGAAACCACGGAAAACCATCTTCAGGGCTGCCGACAGAGCGGCTCGAACCCACTATCTCCCGATTACTGGATACTGGCCGCACTTAAGCGACTGCAGCTATCGAGCTCGGTAAAACCTGTCCCGCCTCCGCTTTGTCCAGCACAAATCTCACATGAAATGACCGGGATTTGAACCACGGAATCCAGCGGTGAGAGGCCGGCGCGCAGCCACCTGAGCCACGGAGGCTCATAAAAATAATAAGAGGGTTAATCTTAGGATCTTCGATACGCAACGCCAAGTGATATTACTATGTGTAGAGGTTGTATGTTACCGTAATAAATGTTGGTATATACATTCAAAATGGAGATAATGGCAGATTGAAAACATGTTAACGTTATTGATAGGATACTGGTCCGATGGAAATAAGGTTATTTGAGCGTCAGATAAGGTATATCCCTGTGTTGCCCAAGGCTACAAATATTCAATATTATATATTAATTCCCCTAAAATTCTCATCAAGAGAGCTCAAAATGGGTAAGTTAATGTTTTGAAAATTTTACTTCAACATATTTTGGAAATTTTTATATGGTTCTTATAAGTACCGTCAGGCAATAAGGTGACTGACGGTAATGGTGACCCCAAACAAAATGAAAAATGTAAAACATCCGGCCTAGACAAAGTATATTTGTATAATTAATTTGTACTTACACTGTGGGCTGTGTAATCAAATAATAACAAATAACTCAGGTAATAAAAGTAAATAATACAAAGAAATACCAGATGGTAAAACTCAAAAATGTATCAGACTTGAAGTGTCATAATGGCTACATTTTCTGTTCAGCGTCAGCATTTTGTATCCTCATTAACAATGACCAAATTACAGATCTACACAATGATATTCACCAAAACGTTCTTCTTCTCATTGCAGCAGAGAAAGACGCCACACAAACTACACTGAGATTTTGGTCTTGATTGAATTTGTTTACTGGAGCACACTTTGCATCTTCCTAATGTACTTCAATATTTGATCAAATGTGCTCCACGATTTGCGAGACGAATGTCTTTGGCCACGGTAAAACATGCTTTACGACGACGTTTGTTGTGAACAGGCTGCTGTTGTGCACTTGCCCTCTTCGGAACATTTGACAGTCTCTTGGATGGTAGCATTGTCTCCATTACCATTAGTCCGCAAGCTACTGATCTTCTAAACTGTAACGACGTAATTTTCTCAAATAGTTCATTATAAATGATGTATGCATTGACAAACCGCACATCAAGCATGCCCCAAAATAACCGAAATATTTGATCAAATGCATTCATGTCAAGTCCAAATTCTTTACCATCGCTTTCAGTGTCTGTGTCGGTATCATTATCCAATGGGATATCCAGTAATTCATTTATCTCTTTCTCATCTACATAAATTTGCCTATGAGCAGACATCGCAAGCTCTGAAAAATAAGTTGTAAACTTATAGCACTAGCTATGAAATCAGATCTTAGGTTACGACTGGACCATAGGCCATGCCTAGTTGTCTGTCGGTACTTATAAGTCCAAGGTACAATTACAGTAATTTTACGAAATGTATAAGATCTGTCCACTCAAATTGCTACAGTAATCACAAAAAACTTTCATAAAGCACATTATAGGACCGATAATTAACCTTACCCGTTATTTATCACAATCCAATGAGCACTTCTATTATCACACATGAATGACAGAATCTGCAACACTGCATCGATAATAAACAGATGAAATATGAAGCAGGCAAACATTTTGATCAATCTAGAAATAATTATCCCGTGATCATTAGACGCTGAAATAAAAAGTACAGTCGGTCAACTACGTATTTGAAGTGAACTATACCTTTTTACATACAATAATATAACTTGGCACTTAAAAGTACCGTCAGTCAACAAAGGGATATATAGTTGAAATACATATGAAGCAATATGAAGAGTTATAAGGTAAAATGAGTTATGATAAAAACATAACAATGTTAATATATATGTTATGAATGAAGAATTTGTTGAATGAATATGTAATACTACGACGAGATGCGAGATATAAATGATTTACTGAAGAGCAAGGAAGGGAATATTGACGCACTGGAGGTTCATAAATGTTTATTATACAGTAGCAGGATATATATGAGAATCCATATCCTAGATTATTGGTGACGTGATTATACATACAAATACTTGTGGAATGTCATTGTAGGTCGATATGATCAAAAATGAATTCTTATTAGAATAATTGGCTATGCACTTGGATATTTTAATGTTATTATTAAAAAATACAACTTTTCCAAATAATGATGGCATACCGGAGATGAACATGGGTAATTTTTATCATATTGTGGGATAAATGAAACTGAGAGTAGATACTATACAGTGTCTTCAAAAATGATTTTCTCTAGGCAAGCTACTTAGAATAACTCGCACTTTAGGTCATTTATTAATATATTTGTTCACATTTGAGAATCTTATCATCCTGTCAGACACACCCAATTATTATTTACGTTAAGATGGATTGATATAAAGTATGATGATGGTTAACATAGTAATTTTAATTTGAATAGAAGCAGATTTGCGCTGTCGAGTAAAAAACTTATATTTTCCAGAAGCTTATATTGAAATGGTATGAAAAAAAATATCAATCCTGTGTTAAAAAAATTCTCGCAAGGAAAGTTAATGAAAACTAATATATAATAAGGAAACGTGCTGCTATTTATGTGATTCTTGAACGACAAACGAACGATAATGTACAGAATGATCCTTCAGATCAATACAACCAACAATTTCCCATGTCAAGATGGAAATTATATATTTTATTGGCTATTGTATTGGATATAATTAATAATCCATTTCAACTGTGATATATCGTAAAACTAGTAAAAGATAGGATAGGCAAAAAGCCAAACAGCATAATTGATACCGATTATATGAGCACAGATGATCATTACATATGAGTAGAATGAATATTAATAAAATTTTAAACTTAATTCTCATATTTTACCTTTCTCATCTATTTAATTCTCACTTTCATTAATAAATAGCATTAATTAAGATTAATATGATGTGTTATTGATGTTTTACATAGTAACAAAGATCAACTTAGATTCAAGCTGTAGAATCATCCACTTTTTGGAATTTCATGATACGTCCGATGAAGACGTCCATCAATTCCGATGATAGCGTATCAGCGTTTTTTGAATTCCACGAATACTAAAAAATAAAATCTTTACGAAAACAAAAAGGCGTAGTAACGCACGTACAAAAATAATGAACCCTGATATCTAGTCGGGATATGCTTACGTCAGCTATCCTGGATGCGGGATGGGCGTACTACGTACACAGGGTGGTCGGAAATAACGTGTACTTGTATATGTGCTTTAGATGGTTGTTCGTACTGGTGAATATTTTGAATACACATAATTCGATATGTCGCGCCCTTGTCATTTTATTGGCTGCTGAAGTTATCCAACCAGATCGCTTCACGGCCGAATTCACATGGGCTTTGCGAAGCGGTGTTGCTAAATTTGCATGCGTCTTTAGACGTGCTTGAAAGCACTAATGGAAGAACAATTTTCACCAGGGGAGGGATTTGAACATGGACCTCCTAGCTGATAGTATCGTGACTTAGCACGTAAGCTATGGGCTGAAAACCACGGTGTGTTGTGTTCGATGCTTATTTATCGACATGTTATCAAGCCAGTATTTGGTATCTGAAGGTACTCAAATACGTCCGTCTCTTGTCGGTAGATTTTCTGGCTCGTAAAAAAACTCCTGATGGACTAAATGCGGCACCTCGGCATCACCGAAAACATTAAAAGTAACTAGTGAGACGTATAGAAGATATTATTATTATTATTATTATTATTATTATTATTATTATTATTATTATTATTATTATTATTATTATTACGCATATTATTATTGTCTTCCCCTATTCTCTTATCATGAATGACCGAGTCAAATATTCTCCTAGGTAACTTATCCTCCCTCATTCGCCTCACATGAACCCATCCCCGAAGCCGGTTTATGAGTTCATTTTCATCCATCGAGTTCATTCCATTTTTAGCCTTTATCTCCTCGTTCCGACTACTCTGCTGCCATTGATCCCGCCTGTTTGTACCAGCAATTATTCTCGCTGTACTTTCGTGTCTGTTACTTCTAACTTACCGAGCGAGTTGGCCGTGTGTTTAGGGTCACGTAGCTGTTAGCTTGCATTTGTGAGATGGTTTCGAACTCACCGTCAGCATCACTAAGGATGGTTTTCGGTGGTTCCCTATATTCACATCAGGGAAATGCTGGGAATGTGCCTTAATTAAGGCCACAGTTGCTCATTTCCCCACACCTAACCCTTTCCTATCTCATCATCTTAAAACCTATCTGTGTTGGTGCCTTGAAAAAACAAACGAAACAAAAGAACAAACGTCTAACTTATGAATAAGATATTCTGAGTCCACCCAGCTTTCACTTCCGTACAGTAAACTTGCTCTATCTACTGTACGTAAAATCGTTTTCCCGTCTGTATTTTTGGCTATTAACGTAATACTTATTTTTATACCGATTGGACAATAATGGCATATGTTCGATTCAGTTTAAATTTCGTCTGATTTTTCGTCTGTCTGTTACATCATCACGGGAAAACGTATTTGTTGATTTTTGTGATTTTTTTGCTATTTGTTTTATGTCGCATCGACACAGGTAGTTCTTATGGCGACGATGGGATAGGAAAGGCCCAGGAAAGGGAAGGAAGCGGCCGTGGCCTTAATTAAGGTACAGCCCCGGTGTTTGCCTGGTATGAAAATGGGAAACCACCGAAAACCATCTTCAGGGCTTCCGACAGTGGGGTTCGATCCCACTATCTCCCGGATGCAAGCTCACAGCTCCGCGCTCCTAACCACACGGCCAACTCCCTCGGTGTCGTGAATCTTAGTATTTAATTTCAGGATAAGGGCGAGTAGGATCTTATCTACTTGTCGTTAAAATAGTTCACCAACAGGAGATTTACAGAAAAAATTCTCATGATAAAATTTATTTCGAATATTTGTTACTAACGTTGTAGTTCTACGCCTCTTTTGATACAGTGAAACGGGAAATGTTACTGGCAGTCGTGTAAACATTTATGTCCAAAAGCCGATATTTAACACTATGAAGAGTTACACTGGGGTCATCCCAGCTACGTACTAAACGCTTTGCACGTTCATGTGTCTGCACTTTTTTAACATTATTCTGGTACTGGTTTGTATGCAGAAATTTGCGTTCCACGTGGAAGGTAAGGAGATCAGAAAAGAAGGCCTGAATACAATGTTAACCTGATACGCTAATACGTCTATATATAACATTTTATTTTAATTTCGTGTGGTTATTGCTAGCCAGGTGCAGCCCTTGCAAGGCAGACCCTCCGGTGAGAGTGGGCGGCATCTGCCATGTGTTGGTAACTGCGTGTTACTGTGGTGGAGGATAGTGTTATGTGTGGTGTGTGAGTTGCACGGATGTTGGGAAAGCACGAACACCCAGCTCCCGAGCCATTGGAATGAACCTATGAATGTTAAAATCCCCGACCCGGCCGGGAATCGAACCCGGGACCCTCTGAACCGAAGGCCAGTACGCTAACCATACAGTCAACGAGTTGGACTGTGTATAACATAACCACGTTACATTTGATGCCAAATCTACGATAAATTGGACAATATATGCATTTCCGAAAGATACAAATAAAAAACGTACAGAGCTTTAATGTCGAAAACTATTGTGTGGTCATCAGATGGAAGACATCACGAGCTAGGTACTGCAATCAATATCCGGATATTTCAAAGTTACATTTCTGTTTAAACATTCTTTGTAAATTGTCAGTAAAAATGTAACATTCGCATTCTAAGTGATTGGTCAGTCAACGACGCACAGTGTGTCGAATTCCATATCTAGGTGGAAAAAATTCACTGTCGCCAATCAAAGCGCAACCTGGCTCATTCGATAGTAAACAAACCAGATGTTGACCTTCAGTCTTTCTTTTCGCTTTCTGGTACGTAGAATGGAGGGGACAGGTGCTGAAACATCTTCCTTGCAGTTATCAACTCAGTTGATAGGAGGTGTCGGAGAGAACCGAACGTTGTGTTTCTAGTAAGTTCAACGAGGTGTTGTATTCTGTGGTTCATGGAATAGTGAAAAGAGGTATGTGTTCTCATTTTAAGCATAATACAAGCGTTCTGCAGTACACAAGTTATTTACAGTGCGTTGTAAAAGGAAGCAGTTGTAGAAAATTAGATTGTTTTTACGATTTGCTCGAAAAAAACTTTATGGGTGCCTCATAGTGCCACTTTACTTTAAACGTCATTCGATGGGAAATTTAATGTAGATTCAGGATCTGTAGTGGTTTGGTTGCGCACGAATGTGCATGATGGTTTATTTTCTTATTTTCAGTGACTATGTGGGCGTTACCGCGAGAAGAATATTTCAATGCGTGGCGGTCCTGTCGTAAAAAGGGGCATTTAGAAATCATATTTCAATATGTTATGGATAAATTAGAGCCTACAAATCTTACTGACACTCAATTTATGGAGCTAAGAAACAAAATTAAATTGATATCTCGTAATATCATCAAAAATGGGAGAGTGCAGGAAGAAGAGAACGATTCCGAGAAAAATTCGGTGATTAGGGAAATGTGACGGATTTCATCGTGTTAAGTGAACAAGGCGACATTGATCCAGCGTATGATCCAAAAACAAGTTGTGTACCTAACAAAGCCGGCCGTCACCCTAAGGAATTTAAGGACTCTTCCATAAAGACGAAGAAGCAAAATGTTTGTGATATTACCGAATCGCGTAATTTGGAGGAAGTCGCGTTTGCTGCTGAAGATTCTTTTCGATCAAGCGGGAAAAGATGAAGGCTTAATAAAACGACATCGTGTATTACTAGCTGCTCTTTCTTCTGGCTCTGAAATAAATGTGAATAAATTCAAAGAATTTCGTGCGCAAACTGCGGCTTTGTATGTCAAACTATATCCATGGAATTATATGCCCGTAACTGTGCATACCATATTAGTACACATTACTCAAGTAATTAAACATTTTCTTGTGCCAATAAGAACTTTATCTGAAGAAGCTCAAGAAGCTAGAAATAAAGATTGTCGGAGGTTTCGTGAACTTCATACTCGAAAATGTAGCAGCTTAAGATGTTGTTGATTACATCGAATCCCTTAATAAACAAGTACCGAACAATGCCACGTAAAACTCCTGGTAATCTACCTATGGAAGCTATTGAGTTACTTACTGACTCCCAAGATCCTTTCACATCAAATGAAGAAGACCAGTATAGCAACGACTACGATTCTCTGGACTCTACAGACGAATCAGGGGACGATTGAACATTGGACATGTTGTTATTATGAACAGGATGAGATTGATGAGACAATTACTTGCAAATACTGTAATATGATCCTTTCACGTTTTTTATGAAATGTTTCTGAGTGTAATCTTAACCTTTTTTATATGGAAATATAATATATATAATATTGTTTTCGTGCTTAAGGTGTGTTTTACTAAAACTACGTATTTAAAATACGTTTTCAATCTGGAAGAATTTACATACAATGCCTTCGTCTATTCCCTCAAATAAGGTGTAACAAGAATACTGGACTGAAATTCTCATTGTTATTCATATTTTATCCAGTTTTAAATAGTATGTTTACCACTGTTATAAACTATAATATACACATCCAAATCGTGTTTTTACTCCCGTAAATGGACGATTCTTTTGTTGCTTTCGGTCATTTTTTAAACCTCCCCTTGCCCCTCACCCCTATATATTTACCCCCGAACATCGTACACTTTAGACGATGCCAGATATGAATTCAGCGACCTCGAAAACGGTATAGTGCCAACTTTTAATAGGATCCCAGGACTATTAACGACGTTATTAATTTTCTCCACCTAGATCGGGGATTCGGCACACTGTGCGACGTGTACAACAGCTGTTTTTTATAAGAATTACGATCTACGATTTAGGAAATGATTTCTTGTCACGAACTCTATCATCCTTAAATAAGTCATAAAACACAAATGAATACATCCGTAACAAACAATAGACAATACTTGCCAGTATCCTGCTCCATGGCTAAATGGTTAGCGTGCTGGCCCTTGGTCACAGGGGTCCCGGGTTCGATTCCCGGCAGTGTCGGATTCTTTAACATTAATTGGTTAATTTCGCTGGCACGGGGCTGGGTGTATGTGGCGTCTTCATCATCGTGTCATCATCACGACGCGCAGGTCGCCTACGGACGTCAAATCAAGAGACCTGTATCTGGTGGACCGAACTTGTCCTCGGACACTTCCGGCACTAAAAGCCATACGCCATTTAATTTCATTTTTCAACTTACCATTTCTGAGATTGTGTGCACAGATAAGCCACGAATAACATATGATTCTTCTAAATAAAATTAACTTTACTAACATTAGTTTCCTTTAAGAAATGTCGTTTTACTTTTTCTTCAGAAATAATTCTCTGCAGAATTATAGCAGTTGCATATGTACGTTGTGTGTCAAATAATAATATAGTAATATGGTTGAAATGATTTTATGGTATTTCGCTTACTTGCTTGCCATATCCTACAGGGGTCCAAATGCCTGGGGTGAGATGTCAGCGTGTGTGTATATAACGTGTGTACTTTGGTGATGGATAGATTACTGAATCTCATCGGAAAGGGGAGCTGGGTTAAGAACGACTGCTTGTGGTTTGAAAAGGGGGGAAGGACCCGAGGGAGAATGTCACGCAGTCCTTCCTCGGGGAGCGTACCGTCACGCGAACTGATTCTTGTCTTACATTTATCTCATTCTATCCTCACAGATTGAATAGTTCAAGTTAATTACTCACGTGGACAGTTATATTGTATCGGGCATAACATTTTCGAGCTCAAAATTAATGTCATCTTCTTTGGTGTTCCAAATGTTGCATCTGTAGGCTGGGGGGACGTGGGAGTAGGGGCAAGAGCTGCTCGACTAAGCGGTACTTTTCGAGCTGTAAGGGAAGAGGTGACCTGGGATGATATAGGTAACGAGTGTGTTTGAAGGCAGCTTAAAAATGCACGACTGGACAATGATCTGGATGTCAGGCCCCTTTAAAACATGCATCATCATCATCATCATCATCATCATCATCATCATCATCAAAATGTACGAAAGATCATAATATGAAGATAAAGATGGAATTCAAGAGGAAAAAAAGTAGCAAATAATATTTTATTGGAAAGGAATTTGGGATTGGAATAACTTGGCAAGGGAGATGTTCAATAAATTTCCTAGTTATTTGAAACCTTCTAAGGAAATACTAGGTAATCTGCCACCTGGGTGACAACCAACCCTAAATTCTGATAAACGGTGATTGATGGTTCATTCATTTATAACGTTGATACAGTTATACTAGAAGAATGAATGGTATTAGAGCATAACTTCCGGTCAAAATATTCTGTAAACATATCGTACAATTTCCGACAAAGGACTAGGGTTATGGAAATGTTACAAACTTTGGTATGGAATGACTTGGCAATAAGGAGACGAGCTGCTCGACTATGCGGTACGTTCCGAGGTGTTATCGGAGATACGGCATGCAAGGACTTTATTATACAAATGAGCTTAAATGGAGTTCTTACAAGTAGGCAAGACCAAAATATGAAGATAAAGTTGAAATTCGACAGAGCAAATCAGGGTTAACTTTCATTCATAGAAGAGGAAATATGGACTGGAATAACATGAAGGGAGATGTTCGATAAATTTCCAACTTCTTTGAAATCAATGAATAAAATACTATGTAAACAACTGATAGGGAATGTGAAACCTGGGCGAGAGCTCGTAAAAGCAGATCAGAGATGATTTATTGGTCAACTAATTAATTAATTAATTTATTGAAGAAGACTTCGCCATGATGACAGCACTCCCAGGAAAAATATGAATGTTAACATAATAATAATCCCACTAAATTAATAGCTCTATGCCGTTGATAATAATTCAATACATTATCGTTTGGTACTTCTTGTAGGAAATATACTTATCTGCAGCAAATGTAATCAATACTTTTAAGATCAGTCGTAAAAAGCTTTCTTGGTGAAGGGAATTTTGATCTTCCCCAATGAAACTGAAATTTGAGAAAAATAAGAAAGTCTATGGTAATTAATTTAGAGTATTTATACAAGCAACTGCACTGTTGTAAAATCTTCTGTGACTTTTCAAAGAAACAAGTTATTTGATAGCCTATATTTAAGCCAGCCTCAATCCCTGGTTTTGCTAGTCAGCGACAGTGAGAACAGAACGTCGAAATGGACCTGTATGTCTACAGTACTCTAAATAAAATACCGACACTTCAGCTACAGCTAGAAAATTAACAATATGCTAGCATTAACATGAAAACCAGATTGCATATTTTTGGACTGTTTGAAGGGTGTATAGATAAAGGAAGTTTGAACAAGCCTGTGTCGTGTCTATGGCCACAAATTTCGTAGTAGAATACGTACCGACATATAGGAATTTTTGAAATGAAACATATATTAAATATGGATTTGAAATTATTTTATCCTTGACATTTTGCTTTAACTATAAAAATCACTCATCATCACAGTCGTTGTACGATGGGTCTATGACATAAGATGTGAGTATGTACGGTAAGAGATCATATCAAAATAGGGGTAAAGGTAAAATTTATGTTTATACCACCCAAAGAAGTGGGAGCTGCGATAGGTAGACAGTCTAAACTGAAATGGAGCGCAGAGCGTTTAAGTTCAACTTTCCTCCATCGGGTCAGCAGACTTGCTCCAGTAGCGCTCGGATACCGTGAACTTAATTATATTTAAGTTCCTTCTGGACATGTAACCTCATTTAGTGTTTTCAAAATTGTATTTGTTAAAAACTTTTGGAACACCCTATGGTACTTTTGGCGCTAGGCATTGATGATTCCGAACATTTTGAAATGATTAAAACCCGCTAAATCCCCTCTCATTCATTTTAGAAATCTTTGAAGCCTTTTATTTAATTCCCATTTGTAATAACATTGTGCGGAGAAATAAATGGATCGCTTTCTTCGCATCGCAACTATTTTATGTGTTTATTATTTGTTTTATTTTGCCATATGATTGTGAATATCACTGAGGTGAATGAAATGACACCTCACATGGGGTGCTATCGCGCTTGAATACGGAGCTGCACTAGTTGTTAGCTACGTGACAGGTAATGTTAGTACCTCGAGATGATTGCGGTACAGACACTTTCGCTACATACATTAGTTCTTTTTATTTAAATTAGACACTGAACACTATCTTTGTACTAGTAGTCTAGGAATTATTTCGGTTTAAAAACTGTGCCGGTGAGAAAGTGCTGCAGTCAAAATATATTTATTTTTCTTCTGGACATTTCTTTATATAACCTTATTTAATTTTTGTGTAAATACAAAATTTTATTTGTTAAAAACTTTTGGAACATTCTGTGTTACACGCGGTTTTTTTTGCTATGGTCTTTACGTCGCACCGACACAGATAGGTCTTATGGCGACGATGGGATAGGAAAGGCCTAGGAGTTGGAAGGAAGCGGCCGTGGCCTTAATTAAGGTACAGCCCCAGCATTTGCCTGGTGTGAAAATGGGAAACCACGGAAAACCATTTTCGGGGCTGCCGATAGTGGGATTCGAACCTACTATCTCCCGGATGCAAGCTCACAGCCGCGCGCCTCTACGCGCACGGCCAACTCACCCGGTACGCTGTGTTCTAGAGGAGTTGCATCCGCTTTCATTATACTCAATTTTCGAAATAAAATATTTTCGAAGCGTCAGCGAGAAAGAAGATCATTTGGATTGGTTTTAATAACGTTTATTGCTATTGGCCAATAAATCTCAGCGAAATTAATCCTGCACGATTATTGGGTATTAATTATGATGTGGTAATTTCCTATCTGCTGACTCACGTGCTCACCCACTGAGGTGTGTGCGTTAGCGACTCGTCTTTCGAATTTGGTTCTCGTAGAGGACGGACGTGGTCCGTGGCCAACTCCCACTCCGTTGGGTGAGCTCCAAGCGTTTCTTAAGTTAGCATTTGCTTCTTCTTGGACTTAGTTCCGTTCTAATCATGGTTAATGTAACTTAATTTAACTTCAATTGCGGGCGTTTTCCCCGTTGAGGACTATTGACACTGTTTCAATACTGAAATATCGCCGAAATAATTAATCATCACTCCCATCCTAACTTGTGAGTAGGAGTGTTTCAAACATTTTGTATCATCTGTAACGTTAACTTAACTCATGACAGCCTCCGTAAATCTATTTAACCCTTTTTAACTTCGAAGTATGTCACTTCGCCATCATAATTTGTTTCGTGTCAGGCTCTTTGTAATGTAAACTAAGAGCTTTTAACTTTCCTTTAAATGTATTTTCTTTTTTGTTGATATGGAGCTAACCCTTCGTTTCAATGTAGAACAAGTTGTAGCTTTGTACTCTTAGCACCACGCGTAATTCTCCACCCTGTGTAGTGGAAAACATTCTTTTACATTTGTATTTTGCAATTTGTAATTTTCATATAACCTTTTCAGTTGATCTTACGTAAGGCTTGCTTTGTTTCTTTTAAAAATGTTAAATGATGTTATTTCAATAAAAGGTGCTCTTAGAAAAGTTATCTTTACTAGATTTCCTTCAGTTCATGAAAGGACACGTTCCACGGTTCCTAAGGGTTCCTACCGCTTTCCACATCCCGTCGTTTATTTTCAGTGTATTTAACCTTGTTTAATATTTATTTTATTATTCTTTATTACTTATCTAAATGTTCGCCTCCATGGCTAAATGGTTAGCGTCCTGGCCTTTGGTCACAGCAGTCCCGGGTTTGATTCCTGAAAGGGTCGAAATTTTAACCATAATTGGTTAATTGCACCGGCACGGGGGCTGGGCGTATGTGTCGTCGTCATAATTTTATCCTCATCACGACGCGCAGGTCGCCTACGGGTGTCAAATTAAAAGAACTGCATCTGGCGAGCCGAACTTGTCTTCAGACACTCCTGGCACTGAAAGCCATACGCCCTTTCATTTCATTTTTACTTCTCTAAAAGTAATTAATGATATTCTATTTTTTTAAATGTTATTAACCACTGATTGGTTACAATAACTAGCCTGTTTTGTAACACTCACCGGCCCAAGTACGACTCCAAAACTACGGATATATTCAACGCCGAAACTTGGTATAGGATAGGAAGATGTGTAGAACCAAGGAAAAGTACTGTACCGGTTGATGAACCAAACAATATTATCATCCATATGTACAAGAAAACATAATTCCTAAATATTTTAATATCTAAAAATATAATTGCTAACTGGTTCTTTCAAAAACTCTTATTTTTCCGTAATGATTTAGTGACGCAGTAACACATTGAAGGTTTTCCGCGACGCAAGGATGGGAAAGAGCTAGTACTGGGAAGGAACTACTGTGGCCTTAATTAATAAAGGTACTGTCCCATCATTTGCCTGGTGTTAAACATTGGAAACCATTTTTCAGGACTGCCGACAGTCGGATTCGAACCAACCATATTCCAAATGCAAGCTCACAGCTACACAACTCTAACCGCATGGAAAACTCGCTCGCTTCAACTTCTGAATGAATTCGACGGTGCCATTTAAAAATATTTCATTTCAAATTGTCTGAATAAAGCACGAAAAATCCTTGAACTAAAAATAGCAGTATAATTATTTTATTTTTGGTACAACGTGTACTCGGTGTTCGTAGACGATCGTTGTCGTTGAAATATGGCCGTTGTAGAACCAAACACATTTTTATGTGCACCAATTCATTCAAGGCAGGCATCAACAGAACTTTTTCCACCTTTCAAGAGTCCATTCGATACTCTAAGTAAGGAAGTCGGAATGTAAAAGGTCACAGGTGGCACATTTGATATTTATTCTGTTTATTCTGCCGTCTAGCATCCCTAGAGTAAAACGAAATATCGACGAGCAGGCAGCCTGATGGCCTTCAATTAAAATGTATGAACACGGTAGCTGAGGCTTTAAGATTATTATTATTATTATTATTATTATTATAAGTTGTAGTAGCTGTAGTAGTACACTAAACATAAAATAATTACAATCATGTATTATTTTCGCCATCATACTTTTTTCCTGTCAGGCTCCTAGTAATGTAAATTAGTATTTTTTTTAATTTTTTAAATCATTTTTATAGCTATGGGGCTAGCCCTCCGCTTTATTGTAGATCAAGGTCTACATAAGTTCTGTGTATCAATGGCAGAGTACCGGCCCTCGGATACCAAAATCGTAGGCTCAAGCCTGGCAGAGATAGTCAGATATTTGAAGGGTGGTTAAAAGTCCATCAGACATTCCACGTCGTATGATATCGGTTAAAGATCTCAGGAAACACATTTATTATTTTTCCTGTTTACTCCGCCATGCAGTAGGCCTATGTCTAGAGTAAACCGAAACGCCGACGTGCAGTCATATCTTAAAAAAATTACTATTACTCCGGCATAGGTCGCCAAAATAGAGGTGTGGCTTCTTTGACAACGGGTACACTAAATGGGAAATTCGAAATTGTCACTAGAGCACCTTAAATGCTGTCAAATTGACACGATAGCTGAGTCCATGCGATTATTATTATTATTATTATTATTATTGTGTGTAGATTTGTCTTCTCCCGCTGCCGCCAAACAACGGTTTGGTCAAATTTACTCCCTTTTTCTCGGTGTTATCCTTGTGCTTGTATTTCCAATTTGCTGTAGAGGAGGTCGGTGACAGTAACGTAGGAAGCAGCTTCCGTACTGTACCACCTTAGGAACATGTTTGCTTGTGGGCGGTCTGTACTCAGAGGAGGTGTGCTGCTGGTCCAAGGTACAAGGCGGAATTTATTGGCAGTGTTTACGAGCCTCGTGAATCCCCATGCCTTGCCTACAATTAATTGTCCTGCCTTGTTTTACCTAACAATTAATCTTGGGACCCGTATTCTCCCGTGCGCCTGGCGCGCCAGACTGCAGGAGACATCACACCCACATCAATTATTCTCACTTTGACAGTCACAAACTGCACACACACGCCATTAAATTAACTGACTTCTCTTTTTTCTACTCTTGCACCTTCGTTCGATATTCGTTGTGATCTTTTTATTTTTAATTCCCCGAATATCATGGCCTTTTTGAAGCATCCTCGGCTCTGAATGAAATACATTTTGCTAACGTGGTGCTATAGGGTAATTTAGTGCTTGCCTGTGCCACCACAAATCACGGTGACTGCTGGGTGGCAAGAATACAAGTGCAATTACGTGGGTAGCGAATAAATAATTTTTAAATGGCGGTGCATTCAATAACGTGGGCGACTAGAATACCTGTCAAACAAAAAAAAGATGTGGGAAGTAACTTCGTGGAAAGACAGGGATTATAAACAAGTAAGTCATGCCTTAACGCCTGAATTCACAATTTATTTCTTCCATTCCAAACTTGCGTGTAAAAGTAACGCATAATAATCAGGAAAATATTTTTAAAATTATTTATCAGTTCAAAGACAAAACGAAAAGAGTTTTCAATGCTTTACACTACATATTTTGCTGATTTCCTGGCTAAATGGTTAGCATGCTGGCCTTTAGTTCAGGGGAACCGGGTTCTATTCCCAACATGGTAAGGGATTTTAACGTTAATTGGTCAATTACTGTGGCGCGGGGTCTGACTGCTTGTGACGTCTTCATTTAAATTCAACTTAAGTAGGGCTTCATTTTCGTTGAAGGGCAGGTCGCCTACAGGCTGTCGATACTTGCACCAGATCTCTACGAAGGCCATATGCCATTATTACAATATAAACTAGCAATACTATGCAATTAGGTACATAGGCTAGAGGACACTTGAATCCTTCCTTGCATAAGCTGGAGTGATTGACGTTTCTCGAAACTTCGAGTTTTTCTCTCAGACTCAATCTCCCTTGCTTGGAATTCAGCTGTTCCGTGTGGCACAATGTTTGTGAGGAATCAATATTTTCCTGACGGTTATAGTATTTGCTTGCTTAAGTTAATTCAATTTTCCAAATAATTAAAGCTTTCATTGCTGCTATACTACGAGCGGAATCGGCAGCATCTCTTCTGGATTTAATTTACACGTCACAATACTTACGTGTCTAAAGAGAGAATGCACAGCAAGCGTGTAAATTCTCCGTTGCTGGGATCTAATGTTGTTAAGTTTGAAATTTATTTTTCCATAGGTTATTAATAAGATATCAAGTTTCATTTAGTTCTCTTTTTTTTTTATACAAATTTCCACAAATTTCTTACGTCGCATCGGCTCAGGTAGGTCTTATGGTGACGATTGGATAGAAAAGGGCTAGGAGTGGGAAGGAAGCGGCCCCATTTGGTTCTGTGTCGTCTACTTGTCTCGGGGACAGATGGTATGTGAAGTACCGATACCGGTGCTCCCATCAGAGCTCCTATGTCGGTCTGTAGTGTGTTTTATCGCTTGAATTTATAAAATTTTTAAATTTAAAGTTTCAGTATAGGTGATTTTGCTGTATTTGTAGCTAGCTAGGACTGTGAGTGCTAGTCACCCATCCAGTGTGTGACCACTCGCAATGTTGCTTAACTCCGTATGTGTTCTATCTGTATTTGTATGTTATAGTCTATCATGTGTGTGCCCAGGAAGACTAACATATATTCAGTGAGCATAGCTAGCACAGCAGCTACTTGTATCAGTCACCCATCCAAGTTCTAACCACGTCCAATGTTGCTGGTCAGTGAACAGGGAGGCTGTTACCGATATTATTGTTCGCAGTGACGACCACTTTCGTTAAACATGAGTTTGCGTTGACGTGGGTGAGCGGATATTAAGTTTCATTAGCTTCGTTAATATGCATTATTTATGGTGTGTGCACCGCCTCGTCTCCGGGAACCAGTGCTCCATCTTTTTGGTGTTAGAAGGCCGTTTGTTGTTGAAGGTCAGTAGTTAAGGAAGTGAGAACTGAACATGGTAGGTTTTACTTTCTTGGTGCGAGTTGGGGAGGCGAGTATATCTGGTTAGGTTCGTCAGGGTCTCGACTACTCGATCCACCGAGGGAGCCCTGAGTTGGACTGATTTTTGTGTTGGAGTAGGCTGAGGATGAGCAGTGGAAGGTTATTGTTGGGTGGGTTGGTTGGAGGGGTGGGATGGTAAGAAGAAGCGGGGGTGCGTTGGGCTGTGTATGTGTTCCAGTTGGCTTAGGGTAGGTGTTTTTGCGATGGTTCTTCTTGATTGCCTTCTTAAAATAGGGGCAGCCAGGGAACGGTGCTGCGTGTTTGCTGTGGCAATTAGTGTAGGGCGCGTGGGACCTTGTATTCAGGGTGGTGGTGAAGTCCACCACACCTGTTGCATCGGGTCTTATTTTTGCACCTGTCGGTATGGTGATTTACTTTAAGGCAGTTCTAGCAGAGAATGGTTAATGAGGGGTGAGGTGGGTAAGGTTGAGATGTTTTTTTAATATGTGGTGCGGGAAGAAGGGGGTGTTTTGGCATTTTATGACTGTTTTGGTTAGTTTTGCTTCTGGGGTGGGTTATTTTTGACTGTGGTTTGCGAGGTTTGTGATAGGGTAGTGATGTGGGTTGATTGAGTTGATTTATTGCTAGACGGCGAGGGTGGTAGTGGGGGCGGGGTGGGAAAGGTTTGAGTGTGGGTATCGGAGGCTAATTGCTGAGATTTATCTTGGGTGTCTGGAGTTGTTTGGGATTCTTGCTGTTGGGTGGTTGGAGTGGCTTGTATGAGGGTGTTTGTGGTGGGGTGGAGAGGATTGGTTTGTGTAGCTTTCGGCTTCAATTTTCTTCTGTTGGTGGTGACTTGACAGCTGGCGTTTTGAGTTTTCATGGCGTGTTTGCTTGTAACATTTGTTGAGGTTGTTTGAGTTATTGCTTCCACTGATGAAGGTTCATTTGATATATGGGGTAGAGAAGGTTTGGGTTGCTTGGTTCGTGGTTTTGGGCGGTAAGATGATTTGTTGGTTGACGCCATAATCGAGAGGATTAAAATAATAATAGGGATAGGGATATTTGGGTGTTCAAGAGCTTCCAGAATATGTTTGATGGAATTATTGCGACAAGGAGTGACCAACAGTACATTGATATGAGACATTCCGATGACTGCGATTTGTTCGGAGAAGATAGGCATGAGGGTGCTGATGATGGCTTTTATGGTCATGGGGATCGGGTCTGGATTCCCGAGGTTGAATATTAGCACCTTACAATTCAGAGAAACTGGGAAGGTGGTGTTCGAGCAAACACAGAAGAGTGGGCTGTGTATTCAAATTCTTCGGTGTTGTCTTCTGCTTCTCCTTCTTCTACTACAGAGTTATCGCTGTCATCTTCTTCTTTAGGGGTTGATTGGATGGGAGGTTGGGGGGAGAGGGGTACGGGGAAGCGGGGGAGTAGGGTGGAGAGTGGTGGCGTATTGGGTTCAGGGTGGATAGCGGCGTTTGAGATGGTGTGAGTTGAGTGAAAGGACTGAAAAATGATTCCATGAAGGACATAATTTCTGCTTGCCAGGCTTGTAGATTGGCAGTTAATTCGGTGGGAAGGAAGTGGCACTGGTCTTAATTAAGTTACAGCCCCAGCATTTGCATAGTTTGAAAATAGAAACAATCTACAGGACTGCCGACAGTGAGGTTCGAACCCATTATCTCCCGAATGCAAGCTCACAACTGCGCGACTCTAACAGCACGACCAATTCCTTCGGTCTCTTTTAGAAAATTTCAATTACAGTTACCACCCTGGTCATATGAAGCGTGCAAATATTTTAACGTTTTCCACAATCCTCTCGTCTTGATAATATTCTTCATATCGTCCTACTTCATGAAGAATATGATAGTGTATATTATTGTTTTAATGGGAAACACAAACTAGGCAACCATCCGCTATTCACACTAATCAGAGGAACAAATACATAAGTTACTATTCCTTGAACAGTGAAAGTTTTGATAAAAGGAAGGGAAGAACCACTTACGTGAAATTAAAAAAAATTCCCAAAGTCTTACAAGCCTAAAACTATCAGTATCGGAAGACAACAAGAACTGACCAAGAGAGGACGGTTAAGAAAATTGAAAGTGATAAGCCTGGTGCAAGTATAGAAATATGCTTGAGCCAGTTAGAGGACCCATGGTCACCAACCCACGTCCGCAAGGTGATATTCTCTGACAGTTGCGCCTTTTAGTCCTTTTAAGGCAGGGAAAGTTTGTATAATACCGCCATAACTCACCTGAGCAACCTGGGTTACTTGCCTTCTCCAGTCTTTCTTTTTCATTTGGAACTTAATATTCATAAAAGAATAGTCAAATCACCTCAAGTGCATTAGTCACTATTACTGTGTAACACCAGATATTATTGTCAGTAACTGGGACAAAGGTGTCGTGCAGTACTTTTGCAGGAAGATAAATCTTACCATACCGTACTGTAGGAATGCACGTTTCGTTACGTATTTACACACTCCTACAACGTACTTTACTCCAGGTTCATTTTACTTTACACCTTCGCATAGCAAAAAAAATAATGAAATGGCGTATGGATTTTAGTGCCGGGAGTATCCTAGGAATGGTTCGGCTCGCCAGATGCAGGTCTTTTGATTTGACACCCGCAGGCAACCTGCGCGTATTGATGAGGACCCCAGCCTCCGTGCTAGCGAAATTAACCAATGAGGTAAAAATGCCCGGCCCTGTCGGGAATCGAACACGGGACCCCTGTGACCAAAGGCCAGCACGCTAACCATTTAGCCATGGAGCCATACTGAACACAACCAACATGATTCTGACGGACGTCATGTCCTTATGTGACTGGGAGGCGTGGCTAGTCTGAAGAAAATTAATGGGTAGGAAGAGTACTGGGACATACGAGGTACGGTTTCTTAGACGACGAATATGTGTTTCAGTAAATAATATTTTCCATGTTATTCGAGGATCGTGTAAAACTGAGATCAAAGTGGCTTTTTCAATGTTTTGCATAAAGACATAACACTGGACTAAAATCAGCTCTCACTTCATCCAGGGCTTTATACGTTGCTCCATATTTGTCACTATCATGCCAGTCTTCAGCTCTCAGATATGATAGGATCATTAGATGGAATATCTGAGACGGAGGATATCTTGAACAGAGAAACCTAGGACACCAAGATTAAATAAGTACATCAGACGGTATAAAATTATTTAATTGCTAAAAGTTGTCCATGTGTAATAATGCAAGAGTTTTGAAATAACAAGGATAGAAAATCATTTTAACATTTAATTGTTACTGCACTATTCAGACTTGCGCATCATTTCAATCAGTTTTGTATTTCCTTTGTGATGTTTATTAAACATTATACATTCCTTATTCAGAAAGTTAAATTGCACAATTATGATTAAAGCCCGGATTTTTATGCAGTAACAGGTTAGATTGCAAAACTAGTTTGATTAGTAGGAAGTGTCGGCCACCCGCTCTTCCATAATGTAGCAAGAATAACATAAATTATAAGGGTTCTGATGGCCGTACCCCTAATGTTCAAGCAAACCCCATAGCACAGTCGTTGTGAAGGTAGACTATACTTGCTACTTGCTTCAGTAAGTTTTCATTCTAACCTACTAATGCATAAAAATTCGGGTTCAAATTATGATATACCTACTTAAGGAAGTACTTTTCTTTTGCACACTAGCTCTTTTTTGAAGAGAATACATTCCCTCATTATTTGTATTATAACCATTCCGGGAAATTTGTGCATTTTAAAATGTAATACTGGACCAGACGTGTATTAAACTTACATGATATATAAATTAATCGCTCCCTCATAGGACATCGGAAACCAAATTCATGGAGATATGTTGTCGATGTTCATTCCAGATATACAATAGAGTAGAATTAATCCGCGTAACATTCGTTGTGATTACACAATGAAATGATCTTACTCAGCCTCCTTAATTTGTTGCTTACATGTAACTGTGTGCTTCATTTTATTTCCACCACTAAGATGTGGGAATGGACGTGGCCGAAGTGCGGTGGTAAGCACATACATGCCTTCCTTCCCGCCGGCAAAAAGAATGTGCATTATCCTCGCAGATTTAGATTCCAAGTTTGTACATAGATGGATAGTTTGGGAGGCGGCCACGAGAAGCGCACTGCATTCCGCAGATTCCTGCCACAGCCTTGTTGGCCTCCATTGTCCCCGCTGCCCGCAGTATAACTTATTCAAGAATTTGGATTTCCTTCGCTGCGTAATAAAAAAAACCAGTGTATGAAGACAAAGCAGTACTAAATTTGCTGAGATATTGTCCAAGAAAGAAGCTAGCCGTTCCCTTAATTAAATTTGTTCCTTGGTCTATTAAATAGCAGTCATTGTTCCTTTCTTAGAGAATTAATGTTTGTTCCAGTGGAATATGGCGTCTAACTTATTTAGTAATAACTTATCACAATTAATGGCTGCATGCTACTGAATTACCCATCTAGGACCAATCATAATTAAACTAATCGGAATTTCGTGAATGCTCACTTGGGCACAGCCATTTAGAATTAAGAACTTTAGTTATACCACTTACTAACTGTTATACCCGTAGATGGTGGGTTAGATGCAGAAGAAACAGACAAAGCAATGCTACAGTTGATCTTTTTTCAGGGCTTGGAACGTTGTAGACCCACTTTGCTTCCTTCCGACTCAGCAATATTAGCGGAACTAATGATTTAGGGTAATAGGAGTAGGACGTTGGATATTCAGTACGCCTATGCTACGTAGGTAGCTGGATATACCCTACGTTACGTACATTACATAAGGTGTAGTTAGGAGGCCGTGTTCCATTACGTAGCCAGTAAGATGCTTAGGACTGCGAAGAAAGAAACGAAACTGAAATAAACGTATTAAAAGTGCCTCGATAACATAATTTTACACCACTACGAAGAAGTTCATATCCTACGATATCTAATGTGGCAGATACTTATTCAATTATTCACTATAAAGAGACGCAGAACAGAAGAGAGTTGTGCTGGTAGAATCTAGCAACTTTAAACTCAACCTAAGTGTTACAGGCTCTAAGATCCGGGATTCCTGGTGCGGTACTCAGTAGGGACAAAGCGTGGTATGAGGAAGAGAAAATGGCCTAAAATTCCAGCTTAAGTTTCAAATTGTGACTAATGTTCTTCAACTTCAAATGAAGGAAAAATACAATAATAAATTCTTATTCTTCTATCTTTCCCTCATAGGTGGTAGACGATCAGCGAGGAGTAATTATGCTAGATTACTCCTCCCATATTCATGTTACTCTGCCGTGACCTTTATCCAAATGTCGGAGGCTCCCCGCCCAGCATAATCTCTCTCTTTGCCTTCTCGCCAGCGTTCTATGATGAGTTCTATGAGACTGTATTTGTTGTTTCGAAAGATGGGACCAAAATATGCAGATGTAGAGTAGGACTCTATAACATTTTCTCGATCATTGATTCAGACTGCCTATGGAAGAGAAATAATAATGGCACCCTGGTCTACATTTCCATATCCCAAGAGCAGAGGGCACTTCCACAAGCAGGGATCGAGCAATGTGGAAAGTCTATAACTATCTTAGAAATTTATTGTGAGAGAATACTGGACAATTCGTAAAAGGGATATTAAGTACCGCCAGATATTACGCACCACTTGATCGGCTGTCTACGTATGAAATGTCAGATATTGACTTCAAACTATTTAGGATGTTTTTAAATTTAACCTGGACCATCCAATTCCGATGATCCAATTTTTTTAACTTTCTTGAAAACTATTTCTTAACTACTAATTTTTTCTTTTTTCCATCCTTTCTTGTTTTCCTGTTATTTTCTATGTAATGAAGACACACACACACCCAGACCCCTAGCCGATGTAAACAACCAAGTAAGGTAAAAATCCCCGACCCGACCGGGAATCGAACCTAGGACTCCGTAAACCAAAGGCTAGCATGCTAACCATTTAGCCATGGAGCCAGACAAGGATAGGACAATTCATACCACCTGAAAAAATGGGAAGTATTCCCTGTGCATTAAGGCCGAATTTACATCCAAAATACGCTCTTAGAAAATTAAATTATTAATTTATACGAAAGAATGTCCTGTACACCATAGAGGTACAGTGAGTGCAATAACAATTTTCCGTTGGCAAGATCCCGGTCACGGGCAGAAATACAGAATAACTTTATTAATCCGGACTAAGTGGGGATCTAGGTTGTCCAAACTAATCGGATTATACAACATAACGTACAAAATCAACCCAGCTACATATTTAAAAACTCCGTTCAGTAAAAAGAACGTGTACAGTACATTATTTTAAATTTAAGAAATACAAAGTCCGCCTCTTTGGTGTAGTGTTGTGATTACCTGCCATCCGCGGAGCCCTAGGTTCGATTCCCGGCTCTGCCACGAAATTTGAAAAGTGGTACGAGGGCTGGAAGTGGATCAACTCGAGCCTCGGGAGGTCAACTAAGTAGAGGTGGGTTCGATTCCCACCTCAGCAATCGTGTAAGTGGTTTTCCGTGGTTTCCCACTTCTCCTCCAGGAAAATGCCTAGATGGTACCTAACTTCAGACCACGGCTGTTTCCTTCTCTCTTCCTTGTCTATCCCTTCCAAACTTCCCATCCCCCCACAAGGCGCCTGTTCAGCATAGCGTGTGAGGCCGCCTGGGAGAGGTACTGGTCATCCTCCCCAGTTGTATCCCGATCCAGAATCCGAAGCGGCAGGACACTGCCCTTGAGGCGGTAGATGTGGGATCCCTCGCTGAGTCCGAGGGTAAAACCAACCCTGGAGGTTAAACAGATAAAGAAGTAGAAGGAGAAGGAAAAGAAGAAGAAATACAAATGTCATTTAATGTAAAAGATATAATGCAGTATTTGGCCCTACAAAATACCGAATGACTAGTGCAGTCAATCATGTCAATCAAGGCATATCTTCATTGCCCAAAATTGACGCGCTTACTGGTTTGAAAAACTGCTTTTTTGTTGTCTTCCGCTGACATTAATTTCATTATTATTAACTCACGCCGGATGACTTAATTGTTCGTAATATGTAGATATTTAATCGTTGTTATCTTCAACCTTTTTAATTAAGGGTCTTTAATTTCACTAAGTTTTGGCTTTGGCTTAACAATATCACCTGTTTCATCTTGGTCACATTCAACCGTTTCAGAGGTTTATGACCTCCTAACTCAGCTTTATACTGTAATTACACTTATGTATTATTAAACGGCTGTCGGGATTAAGCAAAGTCTGGACTAATGCAGTCCAGATTCATGAGGTTCTGTTGAACTACTTTGCTGAGTTCAGCGTTAGCGAAACTCTTTAGTGTTGTAATCTTTTTGTAAAACCAATAGAATTATAATCTTTCCTCGCGAATACGGTTGATGACACTGTTATTAAGATCTGCATGGCAATAGTGTAGGTGATTTAGAATATCCATATCGATTAAGTTTTTGAATATTTAATGCGTTGAGAAGTAATGATTAAACACCTGGGTGTTGCGCTGAAAAACGTCAAATAGATGCTTATGGTGAGAAGAACATGGGTGAAACAGGCGTTTTATAAGAGTCTAATTAACTCCTATATATCAACTATTGTGAAGTGAATACATATCGCTTACAGTAGGCTGACTTGGGAAGTAATTCCCATCTTTCATGTTATGGGCCCTACTGATCAGCTGACCTCAAATGATACTGATTATCCTGGCGTAAATATTAGGGTATTGCGCCGTTCCGGCTCCCTGAGAGGACGCATAAGATCCAGGCTAGCTTAATTACGATCCTTCCGACTAACATAACTCTATCATTTGGGCTATGAGTTCCAAATATGAGAAATGGAGAATATGGAGCCAAAGAAATCTTAAATTACACATAGAAAAAACTCTCATACGTTACTTATTGAATTTCTTACGCTACCAAGATGTTGCGGCATTCATCCACTTAAATCTAAGTCTCTACGCTACGATACACATTGAAAGAACGGTTTAAGTTTTTTTACATATCTTATTTATTATATACTTGTTTCAATCCAAAGGTCGAAAGTTATGCTATCCTCCCTAAAGAATTTCTAATAGAGGAAACTGCATGATCATCCGATTATTTCGTCCATCTCTAGCGAACATGGCCTTAATTTCTTAAATCTATTTACTTCTTCTACCCGAATGCATAATCAATCATTTTACTTCCTCTCTTAGCCTCTCTCCATATCAATATTTCAATTAACACATCCACATTTTTGGCGTAAGGAGAAATCGAAGAAATGTCAGTATCGGGTAAAAATACATGCAAGCGACGTTCATCTTGAATCTGCCGGTAATTGACACGTCCTGCACCCACTGTGCATTATAAGAAATGCTATTTGAGTTAGTCATTTAAAAAAATGAATATATTGAAATCTCTTGCACTAGGTGCTTAAGTCTTGACTGATCCAAAAATCAAGGACAGGATGTAATATACGGCAAATTATTGAGGTCCGTATAACCAATTATTCAACTGAACATTACTATAATTCAGCTCGTAATTAACAAATTAAAAATCATAAGTCCAAGGATGTCGAACTCACCATCTTAGACTTTTAAAGAAATTATTACCTCGAAATAAAGAGAAAATTTAATAAACTGAAACAATTAAGTTAAATATGTTTGGGTTATTAAAACTTGTGAAATAGTTTAGAACATATTTGAGTAATTAAAACTTGTATGGGTAATTAAAACAGATCTGGGTAATTGAAACTTATTTGGGTGCACCCTAGCAAAGAAAAATATTTACAATATGCTACCTTACAAGCTAAAGGGTAGATTGAGGGCGGTTTCAAGATATTCAGGACGCACTTTAGGCCTAAAACCATATCTCATGAATTGGAATTCTCCTCTGTTACCTATGAAGTCTTTGAGTTAATTACTGGCTCTTACTTGGAGCTCATATTAATCTGCTGACCTAAAATTATTCCTATCTCTCACAACATACCAATATATACCTATAAATATCAACTTGGGAGGATAGTTCCCTAATATTTCTACAAATAACTGGTTTACAATTCTGAATATTCATGCTTTGTATTTATCTTCTTCTTCTGCGTGAATATTGATAAGTCCTCTTTTAAATTAATGTAATTTTATAAATGGTTCAATAAGTACCAGTAAGTTCCACATACCATTCTAAGATCTGAATCTTCTCATTATTCTAAATTGAACATACGTGCGACATTATGTATTCTAACGACTACTCTACTAGTTCCATCTGAAGTATACTAGCTAATGTGGTCTGCATTGTGCGAAGATTCGACCATAAAATACAATTCATACATTTTCAGTCAGTCATCAGTGATAGGATGTTGCCTAAGAAGTTACTACATTTCCTTTCGCCTGAGAATAGATTATAATTAGAAAACATCTGTGACACAGTGCATGTGTTCGGTTCATCCTCCTAACTGAGACTTCATTGGTACTACCAAGTATGTACGCTAACCAACAGGTGTCACTCCAATCCTACTTGAGCTTTCTCATGCTTGCTCGTAAGAGAAATAGTACATATAAATGCTACATATTCATTTTCACTTAGTAAAAACTCAACTTGAAACCTTTAAGTCCATTACTACATCACCGTGCTCTTACTCGCGAAGAATCGATAACTATCACCATTCTAAATTATCAATCTCATATCAACTTCTCTTAAAATAATCGTTATTATACTTCCAAACATATATTCTGTCTCCTTTACTAAATACGTGTCCACTTCATTCAATCGTGGCATCTATTATTTTACTCACGGTTTATGGACATATTTCACGACCTTATGACCTTAATTCCGTCATAACCTTAAATTATTGTAAACACATCTGTCTATTTAGCAAGCATATCCTACTGCTGGTTCCTAGTTTGACATTCCTTGGTCATAACCAACGTACACGCATACCTAAATCTCTCTTTGACATAGCATACAATTCACTGTCACCTTAACGAACTCAGTATTTCACACTACATGGATCACATCTCGAACGTAGGCTTTCATCACTGATTGACTACCTATCTATGGATTTGTCATTCATATACGAAGATTACCTATCCACCTTTGCTCTAATTCAATACACCACTTTCGTCGCTTCATTATTTCGCACGGAACAAATTAACAAATCATGTTACACTTACATATGAATATAAAACATTACTACACTAATTTAAAAGTAAGACTTATCTGAATTCAGCAGCTCCAGTCGTCGGCATATGTCCAGCTGACAGGACATACGGATACGCCTCCTTTTACTTCCCTAGGTGAATGGGAAATACTGGCATAATTCTCCTCTGGGCTTAGTCATCTCTCGGCAGGCAACGTCATCCGACGGCACCCATTTGGGCAGTCTGGCCTATCATCTTCTTAGAACATCTTGCTCATTTCTGGACTAGTTGGAATATAATAATAAACAGAATCAATTAGCATTGCCATCATGAACAGCAGTGATAATCTGCTTAACACAAAAGATTGCTTCCTTTGAAAGAGTTGATCTACTTGACAAATAATAATCTTGGGGTAGTATAATTCTATGACTTGAAATGAACAGATTTTTCTCCTTTATCTTTCCAGGAGTTATTATAGGATTCCCACTTCTGTACTTCTTTAACTGGGTGATATCGAGTAATACGTCAGCAGAGACTGCCGTGACGTAAGCTTGTCATAGTTTATGTTTGAGTTTCCACGTATCTTAAAATTCGCGGAACGAAATTAATAATCTTCTGCTTGATCTGTGACGCAGCTTCCCATAAATCTGCTCCTTGTTTCTGCTGAAATGATTTCTTGTCGATACCTTCTTTAATTCTGACGTAGATGCTTCCGTCTTCGACTCTGATTTAGAAGTAGCAATTCAATCTCGTTTTTTTTTATTTTTTTCAATAATTGTTAGTAACAATCTTCACATTCGTTCTTTTTCACTGCCTTCTGGATCTAAATTATTTTCTCTAGCGCCTAAGGTAAATACTGTTGCTTTCACTCGCGGTATCGTCAGACATTTTGACGTTAATTATTCTCGGAGACCTGTACTCCATCTTTGTCTTTCTCACGGACGGAACTTCTTATAACAGTGAAATGGCACAGTATTGAGGAAAAAACCTTCCCTGATACGAAATGTACAAAAGAAAAAAGTTGTACAGAAGGTCTCTGATACAATATGTCCGGACACTATTGAATGAAAGTAATTTCGAGGAAGAAGTAAATGCTCCCATTTTGAATTTCAGTTCAACAAGAGCAGAGTGAGTCAAATAATTGAATCCAAGAAGAAGTTGTGGGAAAATTTCAGTAAAAACCTTGAAAAGCAAGGTCAAGCAGTTGGAAAACCTTTCTGGACAGTAATAACAATCTTGGAAAGGATGGGGAAACAAATGAATAGTGTTTTGGATAAATGAGGTGCACTCATAATAGATCCCAGGGAATTACCGGACATGTGTTAGGAATAATTTGAAAATCTTCTCAACATAAAAGAAAATCTTTCTGGTGACGTCGCGAACATCCGAGCTCATGCGAAGGAAGACAATGCTGCTGGTAAAATTACGCTTGAGGAAGTGGAAAGAATAGTACTCATAAATAAAATACATTGTCATAAAGCAGAATACATAGATGAAATTGGACTTGAAATGGTGAAATATAATGGGAAGGCGGGGATGAAATGGCCACATAGAGTAATACTAATTCAAACATCGAATGATTTTAAGATACCTTCTGATTGGATGAAAGTGGAGAATGCACTTATCTATAAGCGAGGGGACAGGAAGCATAGCAATAACTATTGATTAATATTCCGGACAAGGATTGTACTTGCATTTTGGAAGGGAGGGTGCGATCGTGGTTGAGAGGAAGTTGTATAAAAACCAGTGTGGTTTTAGATCACAGAGGGACTGTTGGGATCATATTTTCAGTATGCATCAGGTAACTGAAAAAATCTTCGAAAGTAATAGAGAGCTATGTTTGCGTTTCGCAGATTTACAGAAGACATGTCACATAGTATTGTGGGAATAAAAGGTTAGCCGTATACGTCAACTAGTGGATTAAGGGCAGATTATTAAAAGCAATCAAATGAATTTATGTTGACTATTGGGATGCAGTGAGAATCGAACTAGAATGAGTTCTTGGTTCAAGGTACTTACAGGGGTTAGACAAGGCTTTAATCCTCGCCTTTGTTCTTCATAGTTTACATGGATCTTCTACTGTAGGGTCTGAAATTGCGGGGACGGGTTTAGTTAGGTTACTACAGTAAGTAGTTTCGTCTATGCGGACGACATGGTCTTGATGGTAGTTTGTGCTGGAAGCCTGCAGTCTAATATCTTGGAACTTGAAAATAGATGCATTGAGTTTGATACAAACATTAGTCTTTCCAAGAATGAAGCGATGTCAGTAGGTAAAAAACCTCAGAAAACTGAATGCCAGGTTTCGAATAAAAGTCTGTAACTGCTAGATAATTTCAAGTATTTAGGATGTCTAATCTCCTAGGATGGTAGTATTTTAATAGAGATTGAATCAAGGTGCAACAAAGCTAAAGCAGTGAGCTCCCAGTTGCGATCAGCAGTATTCTGTAAGAAAGAAGTCATCTCCCGTACGAAACTATTATTGCACCGGTTTGTTTTCAGACCAACTTTGCTTTACAGGATTGAAAACTGGGTGGACTCAGGATATCTTATTCATTATTTAGAAGTAATAGACCCGAAAGTAGCGAGAACGATCACTGGTACAAACAGGTGGGAACAATGGCAAGAGGTTACACGGAATGAAGAGATAAGGTGTGGATTAGATACGGCCTCGATTGATGAAGCTGGACTCATAAACCGGCTTCATAAGTGGGGTCGTTTGTGATGAGCTGAGGAAGGTAGGTTACCTAGGAGAATAATGTACTCGCTCATGAAGTTCTAGGGAAGAAGAGGGAGACCAAATTAACTATGGTTAGAGTTCTTCGGCGGAGTTTTTAAAATCACAAAGACTTAAAGATTGAACACTAAAAGGCATATCAGTCTATAATCATGTATGTATGTATGCATGTATGTTTCTTTGGTGAATTATAACAATACATTTATTATTTCCCTCACATCAGTTTTCTCACACCCTTGTGAGGTCACGTGTGACTGTTTAGTACATGTGGATGTTATTGTTCACCAGTAGGTGATCCTCTAGCTGGCTGGTAATCTTCTTTACACAGTGAGGTACAAGAGATCCCCGTACATATACATGATTCTTCTTCAACCACCTCAACTGCTCTTTACGTCGTCGTGAAGTGTTCGCATTTCGTGAACTTCTTCCTTACCTTATCAGTACACATCTTCTGGGATTTACCAAGTGTTTCTATTTCTGTGCGGAAAAGTCAAATACTTCTCTGACCAATTGTTTTCAATTCGAGAAACTAGACATAACTATACTAAATCTTAGAATCCCATTATTCACGTCTATGTGGAGAACCACACCAGCATGGTGTATGTCAACGCCAAGTACCCAGGTTATGCCACGTTTGAAATTGCGTGGAAATTGTCGGGATATGTTGTGTTCTATTTTTTGTGTGTGAATGTAGGTATGAGGACAAACACAATCTGTCAGTCCGTTATTCAGGTGTATTGATTGGAAGCGGCTAAGATCCCGATCCAGCCAGAAATCAAACCCGGGGTTCTCTGAACCAAAGGTCTCGACGCTGGTCATTCAGCGAAGGAGGCTGATAGGAAAGGACACCAAAGATCTTATAAATATACCTCTAATTGACTGCTGGAGTTATCACAATATCGAACCTAAAGCGACGCGATTCTCAGTAATATTATATCACGACAATCGACCCAATACTCTTTTCACAGTATGAAGTTCATAAAGGCTCAATTATTTTTTGCCTATCGTCATCCAGTGTAATGAGCACAGCCACATCTCTCTGAATAATCACCACTGATGGGAAACACATCTCTCTGACGTATCGTACGTGATCAGTTTCGGGACCATTCTACACCCGTGTGTGTGTTACAAAAACCTGGAAATCTTGAAAACTAAAAAAGATTTAAGACTCCTACCTCCGGAAGTGCAGAGGAGTCCAAAATGAGCCTAACTTGAGATTTACTTTTAATTTCGTTTATCATTGAAACTGGGATGAGGTTAGGTTTCCTGCAGTGGAAACAAGTGCCATTGCTCTTCTTGATTATTACACTATATTCTAATCTAAGTAGCCACATTATAAATCCAGACAGCCGAGTACACAATAAACTGAACGACACAGGCAGATATGTCAATGTTGGTGTAACGAATTAGAAATCACTGGGTCTCTGTTTTCTTGTTAGTAATCTTTACCTGAGCCTATACTAAGCATATTAAACCATGCTTATAGACACCGGAATGAATCGCACGTGGTTAATTTCAGTTCGAAGTTCACAATTCGCCAACACTGTGTTCAGGTGAAGAATCATTTTCTCTTTTCCAATGCATTTCTTACAGACAATGTTTCTGGATGGGCCTTCTTCGTACATGTGCACACCCTTCTTATCCTTCTTACATTTATTGTGCGATGGCATTTCTTATTTTTTGTTGTCAGTTTGAGGTTCATTGCCATTACCATAATCGTCGTCTACGATTTCGGCCCCTTTATTTCTATTATGTGTACTTGCCTCGGTAGTTTCCTCGGCGAGTTGTAACATACACTTTCCAGCAGGATATCCTGATATTTGTAACTCCAATTTTTCAGTACCCAAGCGTTTATTCCTGCTAAGTCTAGGATGTTACTGAATGTGTGTGACGGCCATCTGCTTGCCACGGATCTGATAGTATACTTTCTGGAGATTTGGTCAACAACGCCAGTTCCATACTTATTTCCGTTGTAACATGTTACCGCGTCTGACTGCTTTTTTCTGCCAAGCCCCAACCTGGACATCTCGGTGAAGAAAACTGAGAACTAGTACACTATTATTGACCTTGCCTTTATAATTAGTTATAGTTATGTCTTTTTTTGCACAGCACGGAACGAGAACCCCTCTTCTTATCCGATTCCTTGTAGCAAGAAGATGGGTCCGTTGGAAATTTAGTTTTACAGGTAGCTGCAATAATGTGGTAAAACTGTCCCACGTGACATTTCTTCTCTGACGTATGCAAAATACCATCAAATTCTCCACAATATTATCACCCAAATACGCATTATTTGGGAGCTGTTCGTCCTTTCCTAAATAAGGAAACTCAGACTTTCTTCAATCTCCGATTCAGAAGCATGATCTGTAGGAAAGGTTTGAGTGGAATTGTCGCCATTGACTCCGCTGTCCTCTCCACTACTGTCATCCCCAGAGTAATTTTTGCTTAATTCCTGGATATTACCTATAATATCTTACTGTCACAAATTCCTTCTTGCTACATATTTAAGGAATTATTCAACAACTAAACGACACAAACTGCACAGTAGTCTCTGCCAATTGCGCGTTTAAATACTTCACTCCTGTTTCACGCTGGTGCAGCGGTAACTCTGGCTACTATGTGACATGGTGTGGGGGTAGACAAAAATCGTCAATATCCTGAAAAAGGAACAAAAACGAAACAAAATTACCTAAATAGGAAGCACGTTTCTAAAATCCAATAGGAGCCAGAAATGACCCTTGCGTCCTTCTAGGTTAATTGAATTATGGTGGCCAAGCTGTTAGAGCTGGCGCATTAAACTTTCATGGGTGGCAAATAAAGCCTAAATTGTGAAAAGTCACATAGACTGAACAAAATTTAAATTGCGGCAACAATACAGGGATGAATTCATAAAAGGGGTAAAATATGACCTCTACTTCTTTCTAGTGTTAACTAGAAATAATGTCCAATTAACACTTGCCACGACAGTGTTCAATATCTCCTTTTAAAGAGGAGAAACCCGTGTATCTAGCAAACAGAATCTGATCTCGGCGTGATGTCATCGCATAATGCGATGGTGCCGTTTTGAGGTACCAAAGTCACCGTGTTAACAATTAATGTGGCTATGGACTCCAGCATGATAGTACAACATGTGAGTGGTGGTGGTGGTTATTGTCTTGAGAGGAAGTCAACCATCTTCTATTAACACTAATTAGAAGGAAAAGATGGAAGGGTTTCGACACTTGAAAAAATGAAGGTATCAACCAAAGGAAAACAAAGGCCACGAAGAACGTGAAAATGAGAGACTCTAGCCTCTCAAAGCTAATACCGTCGAGGAAGGAAAGGAACAAGTGTTGACCAAGCGAGGTCCGATAGGAAAGATGAAATCGAGGAGCCTCGCACAAGTAACTGGAAGCAATACCAGGCTAAGCTAAAGGGACCGCGAATGCCAACCCACTCTCCCAAGATGAGAGCTCCTTGCCCACTTTTAGTCATAGGTGTTATTTACCGCACCCATCCACAGGGGGTCACATCATGTGAGGTGTCTTCGCATTGTCAGTCATTTCCATGTTGGAAAAGTCAAGTAGTGTTTGAGAAATTTGTAGTGCGAAGAGTGCTAAATGTCACAGTATATGGGCATTAATATATGATTTCGAAATTAAACACACAGTTAACTGCCTGCTGTAAATTTCCAGATTACTGTTTGTTTTTTATCAAATGTGTTTCGGCAAATTCTTCACATTTAGAAATTTTAGTCTTCATGTTTGCTAAAGTTCGCATTTCAAAATCTACTTGGAAAATTAAGCTGTTTGTTGTTAAACAGCTGTCTGGCCCTGTAATATTGGGGATCGATTTAATGTTGCATTCTGGTCTTGTTCCCGATCATAAGACGTAGTCGTGCATATTCAAATTTAATAGTAACGTAAATATTATTTGAAAATGTAATTCTGCGTCTTGCTCATGTATTTCGCCAACCCGGAGTGAAATGTCGTTAGATCTTAGGTATCTACCTGAGGACCAGGCTGAGAGTATTCGTAGGTTATGTCAGTATTTTCCCGGTTTTTCGTAAACCCTTGGTGTTACTGACCTAATGTAAGATTGAGGTAACGGATTCTATTCCTGTAATATTTCCTCCATACAGACTATCTCCACTTAAAATGAAGGCCCTTAAGGAGATTATCGATCAAATGTTGAAGGATGGCATTATACGACCTTCAAAGTCGGCGTATCCATCGCCCATTTTTCTTGTACCGAAACCCCAAGGTGGTTTCAGGCCTGCCATTGATCACAGGGCTTTAAACCATAAGTCCGTATTACAATCAATGCCCCTTACTGATCTTTATTCATGTTTTTCATGGTTTCGTGAGCCTAAGATCTTCACCATCTTAGATCTTAACCAAGCATATAATCAGATTCCTCTGGCGGAAGAATCCAAACATCTGACGGCTTTCGCTACTGATTGCAATTTGTACTAATACAACCGCGTGCCTTTCGTGTTCCCTACGGGCGCGTCTGTCCTTACCAGACTGCTGGATAGGGTCTTCTCCGACATCAAGTTTGAATATCTGTACAATTATCTGGACGATGTCGTGGTGTTTTCTGAAACCACTGAAGAACACTTAGATCATCTTAAGGAAGTCCTAAATCGCCTTTGTAATGCTGGGTCTAAAGTATTCTAGGATGGCTTTTGCTAAGCCTTCTATGTCTTAGAGCATATTGTGTCACCCTATGGATCATTCTAGAACGCAGGGTATTCGTGATTTCAAGCCTTCTAAGGACGTTAAAGGAATCGCTAGGTTCATAGACATGGTGAGTTCTTCAGGAATTTATTCCCAACTTTGCTAATAGGGCGGCGCCCCTAAACCTACTTCCTTGGAAAAGTGTCAAGTTCGAATGGGGGCCATCGCAGCAAGCTAAGTTCGAAGCTCTTAAGTTAGCTCTCTGTAACACCCCAATCTTAGCTATGCCTGATTTCTCTAAGAAATTCACAGTTCAAACCGATGCCCCTTCATCTGCTGTTGCTGCTGTCCTTCTTCAAGAAACTGAACTCGGGAGGAGGCCTATTACCTATGCGTCTAGGACCTTATCGCCTCAAGAAGCCAAGTATTCCATCTATGAATTAAAAGGACTCGCAGTCCTGTTTGCCTCCGAGAAGTTCTCTCTGTATCTGGAGCATGTTAAATTTGATTTAGAAACTGACAATCAGGCTTTAAGATGGGTTTTAGCTAGGTCCCGTCATACCGGACTTATCGCCTGTTGGGCTATCCGTATTTTGGCTTTTCAATTCGACGTACGACACATTAGTGTATCTGAGAATGTAGTCGCAGATGGATTAAGCCGCATGTTATCTGGCGACGTTGAATCCATTGAACAGGAGGAAAGTTCTTCTCCTTCCATTTCCGTACCTTCTTATGTTGGTGCTATTTTTACGGATGCCCCTATGTTATTTCGAGATATCGAAAATATCACCGGGAAGATCCAGTGCTGGCTCCTATCATGGAAACCCTTTCTGCTGTGGAACATGTTGTCCCTTATGTGCTGAGGAATGGGGTTCTCTGTTCCCCTTCGAGGCATGATCAGAAGATGAACGTTGTTGTTCCAGCTGTTCTTGTACCCATGATCTTCAAGCACTATCATGAGGCCCCGTTAGGGGGACATTTAGTCATCTTCAAAACCAGAGAGAAAATTAGAGAAAAGTTCGTCTAGAAGAGTACGGATGGCGAAATCAAAGATGTGGTTAAGGCCTGTAAAGCTTGCTTGCTTAGTAATCCCACCTTGTCTACTAAGCTGGGGCTATAGTCATCTCATCAAGCATCTCGCCCTATGGAGCGTCTGTATATAGATTACGTCGGACCCTTCCCTCAGTCTTAGGGGAACGGGAAAAAAACCATCCTTGTGTACGTAGATGGTTTCACCAGATTTTCATGGTTATTTCCGACTAAGGTGGCTACCGATCAGTCTACCATTTTTTACCTTAATACTATTTTTGCTTCTTTTGGTCTTTGTCAATATATAGTCTCCGGTAATGCTAAGACATTCACATCTAATTTATTCCGAACATTTCTGTTTTGACTTATCCATATCCTATGTCACTAATTCTGCTTATTATCCACAACCATCTCTGGCTGAGCGGTTAACCGTAACCTTCGATCTGCTTTGATATAGCTTTTCATCATGAACATCATTCTAGGGGGATACTTCTCTGCATTGGTTATCTTTTGCGCAAAATTCGGCTGTTCACGAGTCCCATTAGCTTACACCATCATCTCTCATGTTTAAGTTTGTACCTAATACGCCACTGTCTAATCTATGGTCCATCAATGAGATTTTACCCGGAGACAAAGGATCCCGATAATGTCAGGGACCTGTGGAAGAAGGCTAAATTTAACCTTAAGGCCTCTCATGAGATGTTTTGAGAGAGATGCGATCGTGGACGGATCCCACCAATTAAAAAGTCGGAGATTAGGTCATGTTGAAGAATTTTGTACCTGTAGGCAAGCTTGCCCCCAGATTTCATCGAACATGTATTTTTTGGACTTCTTAACCCCCGTCACACTCTTGGTGAGCAATCCAATCAATGAAATAATTTTTAGGGTTCATTTGTCCCAAGTAAAGCCCGTATGAAATCCCTGTTTTTCAGTGTAGGCCACTAAGTCATGGCAGTGAAAAAATAGTTATATTTCTTTCCTTATCACCTTATCATCTTAAAATTCATAATTTAGTTTGTAAGCTGAGAAGAAGAGGCCGTCTGCCCCGCTAAAAACTATCTAAGGCAATACCTTTTCATTTAATACCTTGTAAAAACCTTCCCCTGTAGAAAGATTTTGCTTTTCTTCCATTGCCCGTCTGTCATTACCTCTCTCCTGCCTCCAAAACCGAGCCTGCATTTCGCACACTCATCCTCGATGTCGCCCTCCTTATCTGTACCACCAACTCAAATATAAACAAACTCAGCCCCGATAAAAACAGTCATTGTCGCCCAAAAAATTATTGTTTCAGTGCCCTAATGATCATCTGCGGCCGGGTTACAAGTGGTGAGTGATGCTGGCGCGGGGTAAGGGCCCAGTCTGTTCTGGTCCAATCTCCTTCACGACCGCGAACTTGAGCACCATATTTACTGGCAAGGGCTGATAGGCGGTCCCACAACCGTCTACTTCATCATGAGGCAGTACATCAATATCTAGTCTTCGGCGACCATCACCATGGCTACCTCTCTCAAGGTAGCGGCTGCAGTCGTTTAAGTGCGGCCAGTATCCGGTATTCGGGAGATAGTAGGTTCGAATCCCACTGTCGGCAGCCCTGAAAATGGTTTTCCGTGGTTTCCCATTTTCTCACCAGGCAAATGCTGGGGCTGTACCTTAATTAAGGCCACGGCCGTTTCCTTCCCACTCCTAGCCCTTTCCTGTCCCATCGTCGCCGTAAGACCTATCTGTGTCGGTGCGACGTAAAACAACTAGCAACAACAACAACAACAACAACAACAACAACAACAACAACAACAAGGTAGCGGAAGATAGATATCTGAGGGTACTTGGGAGGTCCAGGGGTCCCATGCTGATGTCGGCAGTGGCGGCCGTGCTTGCCGTCAAACTTGGACAGTACTTACCAGACTTCTACGGCTTCATGAATACTTCAAGACTTATTTTCTGCAAAATAACTTACGAATGAACTCTCCATCAAGAAATTTTCTGACTTCAATCTTCAAATTCGAAATTTTCTAAAAGGCAAGACTTCAAAACTCTGTCATCGGGGGAAGGACTTTTGGGTGTGAAGGTCTGTATCGGAGGTACACCCGCCCCGTGGATTTAAATTAAGCGCCTTTGACAAGGCCATCTAGAACTTGGTCGTCAAACTGTTCCATACAAGATGTTTGGACATTTTTCGACAGAGGTCTCTACTGCCAACATAGATGTTCCCTCTGATGAGAGGACGGGCAATTAAAATTCAAGATAATTTTTGTATTCATTAGATGGTAAAACTGAAGTATTTGTAAATTATTTTGTGGTTCTAAAGTTATCAACACTTATGTCTTTTTCCGCCAACTGAATAGTTCAGCCAATAAGAAATGTGTGATATTTATTAAATCAAGCAATAGGAATTGTGGGTGGGTCAGGGCCTTTGCCCAGAGACGTCTGGAAACTTCCCCTCCGCTATAAAAGCTGTGGTCGTTCGGGCCATTGTTCTTAGCGATCGCTCCAGTCTAGAGATTCTAATTGTGCTCATAGAAGAGGTGGCGGCTGCCTCGTCCATCTACGGAAGGCCCATCAGCTCAAGGTAATGGAAGACCCTTTTTAAACATGTAATAGTCTCGGAAATATAGTTCGAGGGGAAGGTATCAATTTTTTGTAATTTATCCTTTATTTTCTCAATGTAAATTTCAAATTTTAATGAAAATATCAAGTAAGTCTTAAGACTGTAGTCTAATTGAATAAAGAGTGGTGCCCTCTTGAATCCCCCTTCAACTTGGTATTGAGGTTACTATGTTTTCATAAAACTTAAACTGATCTCGTAATTTAAACTTTTCTAGTCACCTCTGCTGTATAGGCATTGCCTCCGTAACGTCGGGCCATAATCCCACATAGGGCTTGAAGTATTTTCATGTGAATTTGAAGGAGTGCAAGTGTTCGCCACCTAACATTTTTTGAATTTTTCTTTTTACAAAAGGCCGCGTAGAATGGGTACTTGTTTCCCCTGTTACAGTCAATTTCATTCTTTTCCTTTTAAGGGAAATCAGACTGTTAAGCATATAAGACAGTGGCTACTGTTTGTTTTGTTAAATGTAGGTTGTGCCTTTGATAGACCTCGAACGTGAAAATTGTAGATAATTATCTCCTAAAGTGTAAATATGTAGAGCAAAGACGCTCTTTCTACTGATGTTAAAATTGGGAGATCCGTCTCCTTGACTGTTGGTTGAAAGCAGCAGTAGTGCTGTTGTTAAATTTGTAACTAGGGAGCTTCAAGCTCGGGTCGCTAAATGGTTGTTAGTTGGTTATTCATATTTTTCTAATATTGTTACCCAAGTACACAAGTTGAGACTTGTACCTGAATTATGTTATTTCCTTAGCAAAATGTAAAGTTTGAAAAGAAAAGAAGAAAAAGGAATATAGCCCACATTTTTAGATTTTAAATTAATCTTCCGACTTTCGTATAGCCACCCATTCCGGACCTCACCTTCTTTCATCTCTGTCCAACATGGTATCTCTGTAATAATAATAATAATAATAATAATAATAATAATAATAATAATAATAATAATAATAATAATAATAATAATAATAATAATAATAATAATAATCTTGCAAAAGCAAATAGAAGAAATTTGGAACAAGGAGACCCTACCCGAAGATTGGAAAATAGCTTTGATCCATCCACTACACAAAAAAGGCAGCATGAAGAACATCAACAACTACAGAGGAATATCTTTGCTACCCGTGACTTACAAAATTCTATCACTTGCCATCCTGGAGCGTTTGGAAGCACAAGTCAAACATCAAATAGGTGAATACCAAGGAGGGTTCAGAAAAGGTCGCACAACAGCTGAACAGATCCAAAATCTCGAAACGATCATCAGATATTGTACACTAAGGTCCAAGCAGTATGTGTCTGTCTTTGTGGACTTTAAGAAAGCGTACGACTCCATTGACCGGAAAGTCCTGCTAAACATCTTAAATGAATTTGGAGTTGATTGGAAACTGCTGGCATTAATTAGAGCCACCCTGACCGATACAAAATCCAAGGTGAAGTTCCACGGATGTCTCTCGCATTCCTTTGATATCAAAACAGGAGTCCGACAAGGTGATGGGCTATCCCCGATACTCTTCAACTGTGTTCTTGAAAAGATCATCAGAACCTGGCGGGTGAGATTTCAGGAAACCAACTACAGTCCATTGAGAATAGGAACCAAATCCAAGGGGATCGCAACAGACTGCTTAGCATTTGCCGATGATATTGTTGTTCTCTCAAACGACATAGAAACCGCTAGAGCTCAAGTTGAAATTTTAAAGGAAATTGCCGAACAAACTGGTTTGCAGATATCGTTTGAGAAAACAGAAGTAATGACTAACATCAAAGAGGCTCCACCAAAACTCCATACAAAATACGGGGACATTACCCGAGTAGACAAATTCAAATACCTTGGTGAGATCATCATGAAAAATGGACTGGACAAAGAAGCACTTCAGGAGCGAGTACGCAAACTGGAAATAGCCTACCAAACATCCCGCACAATCTACAACAAAAAATGCCTTTCCCAAAACACCAAGATACGTCACTATGAAACAGTTCTGAAGCCAGTAGTTCTATATGCAGCCGAAACCCTGTCTCTAAATGCCAACAAAGGACTCCTTGAAGAACTGGAGAAAAGAGAACGCAAAATTGTGAGAGGAATCTTGGGATCAAAGTACAGAAATGGAATCCATCAAAAGAGATCCAACAAGGAAGTCTACAGCAAAATAGAGAAAATTACCGACACGATCAGAAAAAGACGGGCACGATTTTACGGTCATCTGAAAAGAATGGACGGAAGAAAGTTAACTAAAGAAATCTTTCACTTTTTTGATTCAAACCCCAAAACCACAATTCCCTGGTTTAGAAATATCAAAGAAGACCTGCAAATGCTACATATCTCAGCTGAAGACGCCCTTAACAGAGATCTCTTCCGGAAGAAAATATTGACGAACGGGCTAAACCGAGACGAGCAACCGAAGAGAAGACACGGTGCCCCTTGGACAGAGGAGCGTAAGCAGGCCCACTCACAAAGAATGAGGGAAATTTGGGCTCTAAAGAAGGCTAAGTGTCAAATGCAACAAGACTTAACGTGGTCCTTGATTGCCCCAGCGAATTATATAATAATAATAATAATAATAATAATAATAATAATAATAATAATAATAATAATAATAATAATAATAATAATAATAATAATAATACCGGGCTGAGTGGCTCAGACGGTTAAGGCGCTGGCCTTCTAACCCCAACTAGGCAGGTTCTATTCTGGTTCAGTCCGGTGGTATTTGAAGGTGCTCAAATACGACAGCCTCGTGTCGGTAGATTTACTGACACCTAAAAGAACTCCTGCGGGACTAAATTCCGGCACCTCGGCGTCTCCGAAGACAGTGAAATTATTTAGTGGGACGTAAAGCAAATATCATTAATAATAATAATAATAATAATAATAATAATAATAATAATAATAATAATAATAATAATAATAATTGTACCGGGAGGTACACCCCAACGCCACGCATTCAAATTCAACGCCTAAACGAACCCTTCTATTGGTAAAACAGTGAAACTGAAAATACACCAGCTTAGAACATTACTCAGAAGATGTCACCACAGAAATATGATGTAATTTTGTTATTGTGCAGTTGCCTAAACTGAGTGAATTTATCTTTGTTTTGTTTGCCAATCACCAAGAAGTTTGGACATTCTTCCACAGATGACACTACTTAAAACTATGATCATGCACCCTGGTGCCAGGTGTAGGAAGTTATAATTTAAAGAAATTTTGTATTTCTAAATTTTTGTAACTGAATGATGTTCATTTATTTTTGAGTTGACAATATTTCCTTTTTCTTTCCGCCAGTTTTGAATCTAGCCAATCCCTAAATTCTGTAATTAATTATCCACCTATCACAGGCTTCTTGTTCGATTCTGAGTGTTACTTTTGAAATGTACCAATAAAATTAAGAGGGTGTGGCTGGTTTAGTCTTGAATGATCTCGAACTTCCCTGAGGGTTTATAAACTGCGGCTTTTCACGTTTCTTGGTCCGACTCTGTAGTATGTAACAACTTTTCTAAAATGTAACTTTCTTCCGGCTAATATAAAAACTTATAATTCTTGAACTGTAAATCGGAGATAGAGAGTGATATACCTTCTCGAGCTCCTCTTCATCTTGGTTTGAGGTGACTTCGTCTTGTAAAGGTTTTCTGCCTGTAATATTTTAATGTAATTCTATACGAGTCACCCCACTAGTTTGGGAATAGCCCCTGTCCATCGGCCTAGATCCCTTTAGGTTTTTAATTGTTCATTATATTGAAGCGCAGTACGCCTCCTTTCAGTTTGTGTTTCGGGCCATTTACTTAACCTGTTCGTTTCCACATAGGCACTTTCTCTAGCTTTGTAATTGTAAAGAGTGCCTCTGGAAGGCTAGATATTGTAATTTTGGGAGCATGTGCTCTTGATTTGGGGTATTTCTGCCCTTGACTTAATGGTTCCCAATTATTAACTTGAATTGTGTAAACTGAATCCGGTATCTCCGGAATTGTAAAGCTAGGGGCTGTTAAGGTACTGAATCTTGGATTTTTTCCCTATCTTGTTCAATGATTCCTTCTTGTACCCGTAATATTATCATAAAAATTGTTAAGTTTGAAGTTCTGAAAATATAACCTTCAGTTTAAGTTTTAAATTAATTTTGATATTGTAGTTAGATCCATTCAAGCCCACACCTTCTTTCATCACCTCTGAGTTCCACAGATACCCTGGAATAATAATAATAATAACAATAATAATAATAATAATAATAATAATAATAATAATAATAATTTATTCATTAACTTTTAAAATATATTCTCGACATCAGTTTTCACCTCCACTGTCAATATTTAAGCCAGAGTTCCTAGTTGAATAACTGAGAAATCTATACATTCACAGCAAATGCCAAGAAATGGACTTCTTTGGCATGCACACCAAGTTCACGCAACAACAACCTGAGGATTCAACCCACAATATTCGTCACAAGAGGTTACCTCGTTTAGTACTCGGCCGCTGGCGCCTATTTAATAATCAATAGTGAGAGCGAAAGCATGGTAGAAATTCCCATCTTCAGCACGTAGCTTCATGTTTCACTGTGCTCTCCGACCACTTTACGCACCACTCATGCATATTCAGTTATGATACAAGTTGTAAGTGTTCATAATTTTTCTGCGGCGATCTGCATATGAAACATAACGAGCTCTTTCAAAATATGTACATATATTTCAAAAGGTTAAATATGCAAGAGTGGTAAAACGGAGATATCTAAAATTTAGAATGCCAGCTGCTTATGGGAGCTTGATGTTACTATCCTTCGTAAAATGTTAAACTGGCTGTCTTATTTACCATTCACATTGTACATCGATGGCGTAAATCTAGTACGACGTATCTGACAATACCCTTCCTATCAATTATTTTCCTTAAGACTGGTCACGCCTCCCAGCCGCATATGGATATGTAGTCATCAGAAATAAAATGTTCGTTGTTTTCAGTTTCCTATGCTAACGTGTAAAGGAAAATGAACCTTATCGTACCGTACTGTAGTTTGCATTACCTGTTTACGCACTCTTATAGTATAACGTACCGTACTTAAGGTTCATTTTACTTTACACCCATGCATAGGAAAATGAACGCAACGAAAATTGAGGGGATCTACTGCATGTCCATATGCGGGTGGGAGGCGTCACCAGTTTTAAGGATAAGAAAGGATAGGAACAGCATTTCCAGATACGTTGTATTAGAACTAGGCCATCTATATGCATTTCAATATATCCTTAAGTTGCTTAAACGTTTACGTACCACAAAAAAACCAATTATAGTTAACCTCAGTGGTGTATTCGATTAGTCATCGGCTTTCTATTTGAATGATAGTTGATTTCATCCCAGCTGGTGTTGGCGAAACTTGAGAACGTTTAGTCTTGACAATTTTTTGTCTTTATTTTTCGGAATGTTAACAACACCTCCTGAACAAATGCCTTGCACCCAAGTATCTCTTCAAATAAGAATTGAAAGGACGTTAGAGAAATAACACATTTCCGCTCACAGTTTTATTCATTATTTTCATAATTTCTCAAAGGTTTGCCCGCTGGTGCAGGATCCGCTCCGTTGCAAGTTACCCTGCAATTCCTTCGATTCAGGTCAACGGTGGGTCAGACGCAGACGAACCTTATATCGCCGGTGCACGGGCAATACCGCGTGTCTTGCAAAATTCTTCCTATTTTCCTTCTGTTTTTTGTAAGACTGGGCACGCTTCCCAGCCACATATGGATATACACTCCGTTAGAGGAATTTTTCACTATCTTTAAGTTTTTAGGCTTTATCATGAGTGAAATTACCAGCGTTTCGCCTCAATGTAGCAGTTGTCTCATAAGTCGGTACTATACTTTACCAAGACTCGGGCGCTAGTGAGACACCACTGCAAGCGTGCTATGTTGGAAAGGTGTAGCATTCATTTTCATTTTCAATGTTTCCTTATTTCTTGTTGCTCTTTGTATTCTCGTAAGTCTTGTTTGCTACCCAGTTGTAGCGCTACCACTTGAAGAGTAAGGAAGGAATACAAGGATCATTTAGTTGAAAAATAAGGTAATTTGAATATTTTGGCAGGTTGACAGTGCTGAAAAAGTCGGAAATAAATTGAGATGAGAATTATAAAAATCTCAATCATACAAGGGTTCTACTAAATGGGTACACTTGCTGGAACTTGAACAGTGAATCCTACAATGGTAGTAGCTTTCGTAAACAGCGGTTGCATCACACCACGTATTTCACAATGCTTTTCCTATAAATTACTTTCCTACCGAGCTTGATAGCTGCAGTCGCTTAAGTGCGGCCAGTATCCAGTATTCGGGAGACAGTAGGTCCGAACCCCACTGTCGGCAGCCCTGAAGATGGTTTTCCGTGGTTTCCCATTTTCACACCAGGCAAATGCTGGGGCTGTACCTTAATTAAGGCCACGGCCGTTTCCTCCCCAATCCTAGCCCTTCCCTGTCCCATCGTCACCATAAGACCTATCTCTGTAGGTGCGACATAACGCAACTAGCAAAAATGACTTTCCTTAGAAGACTGGTCACGCCCCTCGGCCGCATATCGATACGAAGTCCATGGGAACAATGTTCGTTGTGTTTATTATCCTACACTAAGGTGTAAAGGAAAGTTAAAAACTTAAATACACTGCACTGTAGGAGTGCGTAAATATCCCACGCAAACACATTCCTACAGTACGGTACGATAAGATTGATTTTCTTTTGCACAAATGCACAGGAAAGTGAACACAACTAACATTGTTCTGATGAACTGCATATCCATATACGACAGGGAGGCATCACCAGTCTTAAGGGACGAAATGGATAGGAGCAGCATTGTGACATACGAGGTTTTGTTTCTTCAAAGACGACATGTAGTTGGTTGTTCTGCTGGATATGATGTATAATGATCGATCGTTATTAACTTTCAGTTGGCAGCACATAATTTGATATGCGGTGTTAATACTTTAATGGTGCATTATTTCATATGTTGTACGTATGCTCTGGGAAGGCGATCATTTTGTTGATATTAAATACGTTTACGAAATTACTGACTGGTTTCGTATAAGGCAGTTCGGGTTTAGGAAAGGTTATTCTAAAGGATCTACTTGCAGGATTTCAGCAACATATGGCAGATACTTTAGTTTAATGAGGTCAAATGGACTGAATTACTATTGAGCTAACCAAGGCTTTGGGTAGGTCAGATCAAGGGAGGCTACTGACGAAAATAAAGGATTTTAGACTGGACAGAAGTGTGATTGAATGGTTATCCAAATTTATAGAAAGTAAATCGTCAATTAGAGTAGGTGAATCATTATCAGATTCTGCAATATTTACGAGGGATGTTCATAAGGCAGTATTATTGGACCTTTTGTCTTTGTATAACCATGGCACGTATCTAACAATGTTCTTCCTATCCATTACTTTCCTCAAGACTGCTCACGCCTCCTAGCCACATATGGATATGCAGCGCATCAGAACAACTTTCGTTGCGTTCATTTCCCTGTGCTCCTGTGTAAAGTAAAATGAATCTTACTATGCCGTACTGTAGGCACACATGCTTGGATGAAATATTTACGAGCACCTAGAGTATGATGTATTTAAGGTTAATTTCCCTTTATAGTTTAGCGTAGGGAAATGAAGACAAAGAAAAAATATTCCGATGGATTGCATATCAATATGTGGCCGAGAGATGTGACCACTCAAATGTAATGATGGATAGGAAGAGCACAGTCATAGTCGCAACTTTGGATCCGCAGCGACGATATAAGGAAAGATATTCATAGGGGAAATCATAACGAGGTTTGTTAGCAAAGGTTGCAGATCTCTTCCTGTGATTGTGAAGACATTTAAGAATTGTAATTAGGTTGTCAACGAGAGGGCATGCAATTCACTGGAAAGACCCCAATTGAAGTATTGTTCCAGTGTATGGGACCCACACCAGGATTATTTGATTCGACAACTGGATAAGATCCGAAGGAAAGCAGCATTATTTGTTCTGGGTTAGCGATGTGACGAGTCGAACACGTCGTCAACTCGAGTCACTCGTATCCGGAAACACTGCCAACTCGAGTTTGGACTCGAATTGACCAGTCGACCGGCTAGGGCAGAGAGAGCGAGACGAGACGCCGAGCCCATAGTTATGTCTCATAAAAGAGATCAGTGAGGAAACCCGAGTGCTTTCTGTGTACGCAGAGTTTACTCGAATCTATCTTAAGACAGGGTGCGTTGCACATTTGAGGCATGGAAACGAAGACAATTGTATTCGTAGTAGTACAGTAATGTATTTTCTACCAGAAATCGCATACTTGTTAACACTGGCTGGCAGCTGAAAAAATATTAGTAAATAAGGAAGCATGAATACTGAGTTCTTCTCAAACGTAAACCAAATAATAGTTTCAATTCTTTGTAAAGAAAACTAATTCTGTAACATATTAGAGTAAAGCTAAAATAAAAAAAGCTTAATAATTTGTAAAAATAAAGTTAATACTGTAACTGGTTTCTTGCTTAGGTTAAGAATCGAACTCGGGGCTATTAGGGCCATTTCGTATCTTTGCCGTCATGTAGCGAATGACGAGTCGAATACTTCGTGAACTCAAGTAACTCGTATTCGGAAACTCAGCTAACTCGAGTTTGAGACCGTCGATATGTCTTGTGAATGAGACGGGATGCAAAAGTAATACTCGATAGTTCCTAGCACTTATTAAAAATCGATCAGTCAGTGAACAGAAAGCACTCGAGCTAACTCGGTATGATTCGGGCGAGTTCGTGTCTCTAACTCGGGAGTGCGTCAGGGAATGAGGTCTTTATCGCAGTCGGCCGTGATTCATCTGGACATCCGTCGATTTCTTTACTCGAGTTACAACAGAAAGTCATTCGAATTGACTCGAATACATGTTTGACTCGAGTTAATCAAGCTGAAATATTCGACTCGTCACATCGCTATTCTGGGTGATTTCCGATAAAGTATTATGAAAATATTGTAAACTTTGTGCTGATAAGACTTTGGAATAAGGAGGCAAGCTGCTCGACTTGGCAGTCTGTAGGGAGATAGCGTGGAATGATATTAGTAGAGGAATGAGATGTTTAAAATTAAGAATCATAATACGAAGATACCTTTGTAATACAAGAGAACATATTGAGGCAAGTATTCATTTACAGAAAGAGTAACTATAGGTATAAAAATAATTTACCAGAAAAATGTTCTTTGAAAACTTTTAATATACGACTAGGTAAATAATTAGTAGGAAATCTGCCACCTCGCGTACCATTCTGAATGCAGGCAGATCAGTTGGTGATTGAATAGAATGAAATGAGGCGCGTTATCGTGAGGAATTACTATCAGTTTCCTCATTCTGAACTACTTCATCAACGAGGAGAGACTATCTTTTGAAAATGGAATTGGGGAATCCTAGGCGAGACGTTTAAAGCCTGTTCGATTCACGTGGTAGGACATGGATGCGATTGGCCGTCAGGAAATAGGGAAACTTAGAAATAAGCCTTCAAATTTTGTAGTGCCACTTTACCCTGTGGTTCATTCCGTACCAGGTTAATTCTTTGAATTACACCACCCCTAACATCGGCAGTATGTTACTCTGAGTCTGTCTATCTTTGCTTTAACCTTTCACGCCTACCAGGGCCTTCGAAACCAATGTGGAGACGATCCTGGCGTTTGTCTACTTAGAATATTGTCTGCGAAATCTCCTTCATTTTTGCATATAATTTTTCGGAATACTAAGCTGCATCTCGTGGTTTTATTCCCTTCAATAATAAATAATTATATCAACATTGCCTTATACAGTGCTTGGTTTCAGTTACTAGAGGTAGTGCATAATACATATATAAAATATAAAGGAAAAATAAAAGGAACATCTTTATGTACAAACATTATTAGTTTTTAAATTTTAATCAGGGCGTTTACCTAATACAATCAGCAACGAAACCACAGTTCCAGAAATATACTAAGCAGTACACAAACTGTAGAATAAAGTCAGGTGTACAGGAATATATTGTACATAGAGGCAAACAAATTTATGATATTATGATATTATGTTAAAAATATATATTTTCCAAAATTGCCAGTAAACAGAAATACTTTACCCATGATACAAAATATACAGGATCAGTCACAGAAAATTACCACCTGCAATATTTCTTAAAAAACAAGGAACTTAGAAAAACAACTTTTACCGGCAGAACGTAAGGACTATTATTTCAATATAATTGTAAGCAGAAGCAAACAGATTTACGACGTCATATGTTACACTGTAATACGTTAATTCAATCCCGAATAATTGTAATATCAATCTGACGCTTGAGATGATCTCATCAGTTCACTCATTTTTCTATCGGAGAAAATGGGATGAAATAACAGTGATTTTCTAAGTTGGTAGTAAAAAAGGTTTGTTAATGGTTTCGTTTACGATTTATTTCTACTGATCAGAAAAATCTCTTTTCTCCACATCAGCTAAGTAATGAAGGAAGAACACTATATGCACATTTTCGTGAATTAAATTTACGTAGTTTTGGAAATACACGACGTTCACGTTTAGGGACCAAAGTACTCAATGTTTTCATCATGTGTAATTCTTCACCTAGAAGCAGGAAAAAATAAAACTAAACAACTTGGTACATGCTCTTGTCAGCATTTTATAAACTTAGATATTTTGAGAAGACTGTCCCTTAGAGAATACCTTTGTCAGAGAATTGTAAACACCGGGCGAGTTGACCTTGCGCGTAGAGGCGCGCGGCTGTGAGCTTGCATCCGGGAGATAGTAGGTTCGAATCCCACTATCGGCAGCCCTGAAAATGGTTTTTCCGTGGTTTCCCATTTTCACACCCGGCATATGCTGGGGCTGTACCTTAATTAAGGCCATGGCCGCTTCCTTCCAACTCCTTGTCCTTTCCTATCCCATCGTCGCCATAAGACCTATCTGTGTCGGTGCGACGTAAAGCTCCTAGCAAAAAAAAAATTGTAAACATCCAGTAACTCAATTAAATGTTCAAAGTGTAGCCCTTTATTTCCATACACACTTATAATCAGCCGCGTACTGAATGTATAACATGGTGAAGCACGTTTGATGTTGTCCTACCACAGGCTGCCTGCATGACCTCTAAAACTGTAAGCACATAATGGTAGACTTCCTCTCTTAACCTACCTCACAAAAGAGAAGTCTAAAGGGATAAGATGAGGAGAACGGCTGGCAATTTACACGCTCCCATGTCTAATGAAGCGTACATCGAACATTCTATCAAGGGCCCACTTGGTGTTAATTGCAGAGTGCGATGGACAACCGTCATACAGTACTTATACCACATCCTTGTCAAAGCTTCCAGCGAAACATTTTCTAGCGAAGTTTAAAGATCATTTTCTAGGAATTCGATGCATTTTTCAGCTGCATGGGTGCCTTCAATGAAGTGAGATCGAATGAGCTGGTCGCTAGTTATTCCGCACCATACATTACCCCTACACTCCAAGGTCAATGTCAAAGCCAACGAGGATTGTCCACGGACCAGTAACGCGGGTTTCTTAAATTCACTGATCCTGATTTGTGAAACCTGCTTCATCGGTAAACAGTTAGAACTGCAGTCCGTCTTCTGTTAGTCTTCGTTCATGAAATTCACTAGATTATGAGAGTCATTTCCGTGCAATTTCTGATGAAGTGACACATGATTTGGGTGACATGTTGATGCAGTATGCGTACTATACTACTTTGACTCATTCCATAGCCTCTATCAATGTCACGTGAATTAATTGCGAGTTCATGACAACACAAGCTATCACACCAACCTAACGTGCCTCTCCTGCGGTGGGTTTACTATGATTATGTTCGCATGTTGTCACACTACCTGATTCAAACAAGAGTTTATAGAGGTTCCCAAATGTTCGGCGCGATGGATTTCCCCAGTACGGGTACCTTTCTGCATACAACCTATAGCCTTGTGCTTGATTTTCTTTCTCTCGCCGTAGGTCGGTATCGTCGCACCTATGCCAAAACCGCGAATGTCGCAATGCTCTTCGTATGCATCAGACTGGTCACGCCTCCCAACCATATATTGATATGTGGTCCACCAGAACAAACTTTGTTGAGTAAAATTTCCTACACAGGTGTGTAAAAGAAAATGAACCTTGCTGTACCCTACTGTACAAATGTATGTTTGCATGACATGTTTACCCGCTCCTAGAGTATAATGTATTTAAGGTTCATTTTCCAGTACACATGAGCAATGGAAGATGAACTCAACGAAAATTGTTCTGTTGGGCTGTATATCAATATGTGGCTGGAAGGCTTGACCAATCTTACCCTAAATAAGGGATAGGAAGAGCATTGTAACATTCTCGGTTTTGGAATCAGGGCAACGATATCAACTCTCCTTTTTAGAGTCTGAAAATTCCATTTTCTCAGCACAGTTCTTACAACACTGTACACTGATGCACTTTCAACTACTGTTTGAGCAAAATTCTCAGTTTTATATGTTGTATTCCTACCCATCATTTCCCTTAAGTTTGGTCACGCCTCTCATCCACATATGGATATGAAATTCCCCAAAACAATAATCGTTGTGTTCATTATCCTACACGAAGGTGCAAAGGAAAATGAATCTTAAATACAGTACTTTATAGGTGTGTATAAATCGTCACGCATTCTTACAACACGGTAAAGTTCATTTTCCTTTACACATATGTATAAGAGAATGAACAAATCGAAAATTTTTCTGATAGATTGCATATCCATATGTGGCTGGGAGTCGTGACCAGTCTTCAGCTAAAACAGTGAAAGGAGGAGCATTGTGACATACGAGGCTTTGTTTCTTCAACTACGCTATGCAGAACAACAAATACAACGATACATACGGCGGATGAGAGAACTAAAACAAAAGTACACAATATTAAGTCTAGAACCGGAAATATTTTAGTCGATTTTCACATAGCCTAATGCTGATATCTGGTGACGGATCACGGTGGGTTTACGACTCCTGAGGTATCTTAAAGCGTCAGTTTCACATGACAATTACTCGGGAATGAATTACCGTATTGCATTGTGCCAAACGCGTTTATTAACCTCATTCTACCTGCTTTCAATTGTCCTGAAGGTAATAGCGGGTTTACACTTAAAATACGTAAGTTTGTATAAAAATTCATACTTCCGTAAATTTTTGAATAAACTGTATTTCGTCGTTGCCGGGACAAAACCTCCTATGTGATAATAGTTTTGGAGATATACTGACCCGCAGCACATACATTATGAAGTGCGAGAATGCACACAATATTGCACCTTAGATGACAGAACCTTATCGGTCAAAGTTCTAAGCTAAAATATTCCACATAGGAGGTTTTGTCCCGGCAGCGACGATTTACTGATTTCATGACCGCTCTCCTGACGTTCTGTCTGTGAAAATTGTTTTTTAAAATTTCTTGTCGTTTAAGAAATTTTTCAGGTTGTAATGTTAGGTGATCGAGCCTTAACACCATCAAAACATTCTCCACTAGGATAAGTCGTCGTTGCCGGGACAAAACCTCCTACGTCATAATATTTTTGGAGATATACTGACCCGCAGAGCGAGAAAGCATTGAAAATATTCACTCAAGGTTGCACATTAGATAGCAGAACCTTACCGGCTAAAGTTTCACATAGGAGCTTTGTCCCGGCAGCGACGATTTATTTAGCTTAGTGCACGGTGTTGTAAGTTACATACAAATATAAAACAAATAATAAAGGAAAATCCTCCATTGAATTTAATGTATATACATAACCGTCAGTTTCATGGTTCATTAATTTTGTATTGCTGACTCTATATACCCAGAGATATGCGCAATTATTTCCCGCTTTACTTGTCTCCCAGGAGCACATATTCCTTTCCTGTAGGGAGACAAGCTGTAGTTTATAGGTTCATTGGTGATGAATCCAATGTTGGTGGTGGTTTTAGATTCTGTTCATCTTGCGCTTTTGAACAAAATTGACTTTATCGACTCTTCTTATAAAGTTAACGACAATAACCCCACTTTCCCTGTTGTCGGGTTTCTTTAGGCTATTCCCTGATTGTATATGTCGTCCCTGAAGTTATTTCTAAGTGTAACGCTCGACCTACATTTTTTATGTGCAGAATATTGCTCTCTGTTATTAGGTCGCAGCTTTAGTATGAATGACATGCGAATCATAGGACCGTGTAACATGGTTCTTTGTCGGCGGCATCATGTTAATAATTAATGTGGAAGAATGCGTGTTCCATTTTCGACTTCATAAAATGATATTGTGGGTATGCATCTCATCGTAAATTGTCGAATCTGTTGCTGTTATCGAATGGCTACAACTAAACCTTGCACTTTGATGAAAATTATTTTTTATTAAAGTGGTCATGTGAAGCAGCAAATATGCCCTACTCATAACTCTGTGTTACTACAGTATTTTTGACGTGTGTCGAAGTAACGAATGCACCACATTCGTGTATTTGATGTAGTTATATTTCTTCTGATTATGAAGGTTGTTCTGAAAACTAATTTGCCACATTCGATATTCTGTGACAATGATGGCAATGAAAGCTTCTAGGATAGTGATTATCAGCAAAATAAAGAGTGTATTTATCTTCAGTTCAAACTAGCGAACATGTCGTTCAATTTCTGCGAAATTACAACTGTGGATGAGTCTTAATTTTGAAATCCCTACCGTGAATATGAAATGGATTCTTTATTGAACATCCTCTGGAAATGTTGATCAATGACTTACTGATTTAAGAAACGTCGTAAGTCAGCCGAACTGAAATTCAGAACAGGCCCTAAAAATCCGTATAAATATAAATGTTTTAAATGTAATTAAATGGCGCTTGGTATATGCATTCTTCTAAGTAAGGCTCTTCTTAATGATGAAATTTTTTCTTAATTTTTAAATATAATTCGTTACTAAATACAACGAGCTTGAGCCATTTCTCAAATAAACAATATTTATTGTTAGAACTTTTATCAAAATTAAATATACATTTACTTGTAAGGAATTCACAATTTAACATTAACACATAAACAGATACAAAATTACATTCTCATGTTAATTCTTTAGTTTCGTAAGAAAATGTAATGATAAAAGCAATAATTTAGTACATGCATCATCATCATCAACAACATCGATCACGTCACTTAGTGGGGCACGATGTCTCACACATTTTATTTGAATGATAGAGTAATTGGGAATATTGTGGGGAAACTCGTGATGATTTTCTGGAGAGTATTGCAAATCGTTCCCTACATCAGTCGGTCTTCACAAAATCTCACTTTTTGGCCTTCTTACCCCAACTTGGCAGGTTCTATCCTGGCTCAGTCCCGCGGTATTCGAATGTGCTCAAATACGACAGCCTCGTGTCGGTGGATTTACAGGCACGTAAAAGAATCCCTGCGGGTTTAAATTACGGCACCTCGGCATCTCCGAATACCGTTAAAGTAGTTAGCGGGACGTAAAGGCAATAGTATTAATGTAACTCACACTTGAAAGGTAAATCTTTTTATAAGTGTGTAATCTTGCCTTAAAATTTAAAATCTCTTGATTTTCCACTATTTTCACCATAAAATTTTTTCTATTTCATATAGCAATCAAATAGTTTACATTTACATTGAAAAGGGAAGTGACTTATGTCACTGACTTAGGGAATCTATAAACTTAACGAAATACTCTCACCTTCAGTTTAACTTGATATACTTTAGTGGCTTAGGACACCATCTAAATACAGCGATGTCTCTATCTTCAAAGAATTAAACACATCTCAAATCTCATTATATGAAAGATGCTGATTCGTGACGTTTCTGAAATCTACTATTGAAATAATTCATACTGAAATAATCAAAACCTTAAACTTTTTCTAATAATTGGTGATTTGAAAATAATCTATCCACATCAGGCAGATTGTGATGGGTATCAGTATGGAGACAACAGTAGGGCAGTATAGCTTTACATTAGCCTACATATTACGCTACTGTAATAAAATAATATTTATCATAGTTTAGAGCTTGAACATTTCCAAAATGCCACTATACAATTTCATCCCTCAAAAATAAAATGATATAGCCAAACCTGTACCTGTCCCACATCTTCTAACAGGAATCATCCTTGAAAGAAAAGGGAAGATGACCAGGTAAGAATTGATTCTGATCAACCTTCATTTTTCCACACCTACGGATAATCGATAGTAACGGGTCTGATGCTTGTTGTTTCAATGGGAAAATGTGTAGGATATGAGATAATAACGTTTCATACCACCTGCTTGTCTCACCGACACAGAATGACTTTCAAAAGTGTTGATAAGGGAAAGGGCTAAAATTCATGAATACAGAAATTAATTAATAATAACTAAATAAATAAGGAAATAGGTAATAAATTAAAATCCATACAACCTGGATCACGGATACTGAGGAGAATATAAAAGAACTGGGTTTGAACGGCTTAAAAAAGGAAGGCTACGAGGAAGAAGACGAAGAAACTCTTTAATACTCAGGAGTAACCTCTGAAGGAAAACGATTACTCCTGGTCAGAGGAAAGAAGTGAGCTACATGGGGAGAAGATGCGACAATACTGGGCAAAGAGCAAAGCTCAACGGTTGAAAAAAGACTCTCCAATGTAAGCCCGTTCAAAAGCAGAAAAAAAAGATCATATCTATAAGTGTAAGTGTGTAGAGCTGGAATTCTCATTATTTCCTTCTGCCCTTCTACACTCCAATTTAAGGATGAAAATAACGACAGTGAGTTAAGAGTGAAATTAATCATATCTTTCCACTACTTACTCGAAGAGCTGAAGGGTGAATAACATGGCGAATTTGTCATAATTTGAACTTTAGGAACAAACATAACATACAAGCGATTTTACCACTTCTCCTGTCGTAGCTATTTGAAAATGTATGTACAGTTTAATGAATATTAAAAAATGTATTATAATATAGTTAAAATAAAGCTGATATAAATATTAAATGAAGCTAAACAGAGTCGATATAAATTTAACAGAAGACACAGCTGAGAAGGGCATATTTTTAATATCAGAGTGAAGTTCTACTCTTTGACTCTCTTGAATAGTATGAAATTTCGCATTCATTAGTTTAACGCGATGCCGACAATATGAACATTCACGTTTTAAACAGTCGGTTGGTTAGTAAGTTAGTTAAGGTCTTATAATCTGTTACATTCCTAACTCCATTGAAGAATTTTCCAGTGTTTTAAATGGAGCCATCAATTTACTTGCAAAATATACTCCTTCTAGGTGCAGTAGTTTGATGTACAGGTCTGTGCATGTGACGATGGTGAGAGTCGTAAGCGTTATTGCGGGCAGCCGATTATAATCTTGCTGCCAGGCGGAGCTCGAGATTGGGCTGTGAAATATTCAGAACCTCTCTCTCCCGAGCCGGACGTTGTCAGCTAGAACCTCGCTTGTCAGCGACAGGACTAGTCTCAAAAACCATCAGCCTGACCCGCCACTCGTTACGATGACAAGCAGTAATGTCCATTGTTTTCTGAAATCTGCTGGCAAAATGATCAATTTAAAGTGATTGCCCGAAGTTCGCTTTTATCAGGAAGTTCTCCAATTTTCGTTAACTAGAAGAAGCTGCATCAGGGGATCATTATAAAGTGTCTTACTCATGACCGCAAGATTTTAAGTTCGACCACGGCCCAGGTTGTCAATGTTTGCTATCATTGTTAATATCAGATTGAAGAACTCTGCTACCGCACTCAGCGTCACTCCACAGAATAACTTAGCCGTAGGACAACTTTCACTGCTAGACAGCAGCATTATCGGAACGTCGGTACTGGTGGACAGGCAACCTATATTTGGGGTTCATATATTTTTTGAAAAAATGTACGGGACAATTATGGTTTGAATAGATGGACAGAATTTTATTGCTTTACTTATTTAACGACCATCAGCACAGGGGAAGAAAGTACGTAAACCTTAAAATTGAACTTTAAAAAATACTAAAAGAGAGGCTAAATGATTAATACGGATCTGTGATAGGCTTTTTAAATGAATGTATTTTTCATTTAAAGTACGATTACTGTACGTAATACAAAAGCGATGAAATTCAACGCAGTCCTTTTTGAAAAATATTTTCACAATCAGCATATCGTCGTTGCCGGGACAAAACCTCATATGTGTTAATATTTCTGGAGATATACTGACCCGCGGCACTTACATTATGAAGAGCGAGAATGCCTTGAAAATGTTCACACAATATTGCGCCTTAGATGACAGAACCTTACCGACCAAAATTCTAAGCTAACATATTTAACATAGGAGGTTTTGTCCCGGCAGCGACGATATCTTCCACAGTTTCTATTCTTTTTGTTTGCCCGTAAGTAGTTCATACAGCCTTTCAGTAGTAACAACTCGCCTGGAATGCAGCAGAGAACTCAGTAAACTTCGTTAAATCGTATAATATTACTAGGCAACTCTTAAGGAATGACAGTATTGCCTACTGATTAAACACTTAAGTGATTCTGGCATCCAGTTCTGACTCTGAGCTATTTTAAATTGTGACCGTTTTGTCTTCACTGCAGTGGTTCTTTGACTTCGAAGGAATGATGGCTACAGCTCGTGACATGTTGTGGCTGCTATTAAACCGGTCAGGTGATATGTTGTGAAGCGATTTTTTATGAACATACGACAACTTACCCTTAAAATAGACTTCATCCGATCTATTTTTAGAGAGGGAGAAAATCAGACTTGTTATTGAAAGAAGACCGTACGGTAAGTGAGGTGCTATACTGGCTTAATTTTGAACACCACGGAACCGACCACAGAGAAATTAAATCGACAAAATCGCAAGCATTTTATTTTTATTTAATAGAAGACCAAGTGATAATTAATTCAAATAATGGCAGTGTTATGCTTTTCTTTATGAATGAACATATTTAAGTAAATATTTGCGTGTGTTATCAAGAGTTAGAACTTTGAAATTGCATTTAGTGTGTTATTTTGACTACTACCTAATTCGTTAGTTAAAACCAGATATAAAAGTCACTTGTCTCAAGCGAAACAAATTATTGCTATCAAATGAAGAATTGACTTGATACAAATAGGCCTACGTACAATCAAATTAATTTATATGTGTTTAAATTTTATGATTTTGCTTTGAAATGTATATACGAGTTTCAGGTTTATTTGGAGCATATTATCAAAGTGAGGGAAAGAAGGGTATTCTCGAGGTATTACATTGAGGGACTCCTAAGACCGAAGTCGACATTACCTAGGATGCATAGATATCCAATAAAACAGTAATATATTCCGGGAAGATGAGTCGACATTATCATTCAAAATTTATTTGTGAAATTTGACTTGATGAAAATTTGTAGATTAACGTAAAGTTAGCGTTGATTTCCAAATGTTAACTTTTAATTTCTCTTTCTTATGATATAATCTTTCATTATATTAATAACTCCCAAGTTTTATGGTTACGGTGTAATTAGTTTTATGAAGTCATGCAGATCGATGGCCTAGTTCTAATAGCACATATCCGAAAATATTCTTCTTTTTCATTTTTTTCTAAAGACTGGTCACGCCTTCCGACCATATATTGATATGCTGCCCATCAGAACAATTTGAGTTTTGTTTATTTTCCTATGCTGATGTGTAAAGGAAATTGAACTTTAAATACATCCTACTGTAGGAGTGCGTAAATACGTCATATATATACACACACATCCCTACAGCGCGTTACGGTAAGGTTCGTTTTTCTTTACACGGTGGCAGAGGAATTTGAACACAAAAAACAATGTTTTGATGGACTACATATCCATGTGTGGCTGGGAGGCTTGACCAGACTCAGTGAAAATAATGGAAGGGTAGGGTATTGTGGGATACGAGGTATTGCTGGGCAGCGGCGAAATTTTTAAATGAAACAGTAATGTTATTGCTAGAAAATAATAAACTACATAACATTATTATGATATGTTTTTCTATAAGGAACAATGATAATTATTTCACAAGAATAATAATATTCTGAAACGGAATGAAAATCTGTTGTTGAACATGCGGTTTGTTTGATCATTTAAAATCTTCTCCTAATTTAGTGACAGTGAATATGAGTTCGTTACATCAGTTACCCACTTGTACTGGATGCTTCGGAGACAGCAGTATTTATCAATATATATAAATAATTTAATATATTGTGCCCTACTGGACTCTGAAGTTCCGGCCAGGCGAAAGCCGGTCTCGAACCCAGAGTACGGTAGTGAAAGAACTCTCACAGACGTGAGCTGGTGCACATAGTCTTACCTGAACATATTCCTCTTCACTCAGCCGGATAAGCGTTCTTCTCAGGGATAACATGGGTATAACGGGGCAACAAAAGATAAACACGAGGATATGTGACTAATCAGGTAAGAATCGGCTAAATTAAAATAAAATAAAATATCTAACAGAAAACATCGCTGCATTCAAAGTTTAACAAATAGGGATTTATTACATAAAATTGAATTATTTACAAATGAAAGAGCTTTCATTATGATAGGGTAAAATAACGCTGAGCCGATGACAACCAGTTCACTGCCTTCACGAAACAGCAGTTCTGTAACAAGCATGTTACAATAGTGTAAGTAACGAACTCTAGAAAACGGATATCTGCAGAGATACACAACAAACAGTGATTCCCATAAAATTTACCATGCCTCGTACCATCGACCCCCGGTGCAAACAAATATCACCACAAAATGTACAATGACCTGACACGGTCACGAACCCTAGTCCCATGAAGAGTAAGGCGTATAAGATTCATATGCAAACACTATAAAAAGAACATAACTAAAATATCCACGAGTGTCAATCTCGAACGGGCCCGTGTTAAAAATTAACGTAGAACAAATAGGACATAAAAAATATCTCTCCCTGCTTTCAAAACATCAAGGTCCTCCTCCCCTTCGCACACGTGACAAGCTGCAGACGGCAAAAACCAATTCTCAAGCCTGTGACGTCAAGCTCAACGACCTTCACCCTCCACCACTTCACTAGCGACAGTCCCCCTAATTTATGAGCTCATCTGGGCGGCAGGCTAAAAATCTCGCCTTTCAAAAGAAACACCTCACGTAATCTGCTGCTAAAAGCCCTCTTTTAAATACACCTGGGCTATCTGCCCTCGTCTCAATATCACCAAATCTTACTTCCGCCTCTCATGGGCTCAACCTTGGTGCTACAAAACACTAATCATTCAGCAATAGTCACATGGCCATACTAGGCCTCTCCAATACATCCAAGATACTCTCAACTGTGCTGGGCTCTCTCATATCAATCGCAAATCTTACTTCTGCCTCTCATGGGCTCATATCTCTCAAATATTCGGACTCGCTCGCTCTATTAGTGAGGCTGGGTGCATTACGGGTTACGCTGGTCTCAACTATACGTGTCTACGTCTGCAGAAACAAATGCCTAAATGCGATACAATAAAAAGTGCCTGTCTGTTAGACTAACCTCCTATGACCAAAGGAGTTCGACCTGACCCATGAAAATAACACGTACGTTAAAATAATACAATCGAAATGAAATACACACGCTAACAAGGAATCTACAAAATATCATCTACCTTAATGTACGGGGTTCGAGCTTGAGGCCTAGCTCTTAATTACAAGGAAAATATTCCTACCATAACTAATCTGTTGACTGACGGCCCCCATATTCCTATCTAAATTTAAATGACATGCTTGAAACAGAATTGGAAAGCTCTGACCTTATGTTATCGATGACATAACGGAGCGGCCCTCCCTGTGGACCACTGAATTTACCACATCATGATAGACTGTGGCGCTGGCATCAGATACTGTTGACCACTTGGAGACATTCTTTCTTGTGTGGCGCCTTCGTACAGCTCCCTCTGTAGTTGGAAGGTGTCCCCTTCGGCGTCGCGCTGATCAGGTGCTCCCAACGTTCCTGGATCGATGCCCGTTGTCGTGTTGGCTTCCGCTCCTGGTTGTGGCTTCCTCGCAATGATGATGTCAAAAACTCGTTCTGACTTGATGCTGGGGTAACTGAAAATAAATTCATATATTACAGACTGTCCAAACTCTATGCCTGTTTCCACTACTATCGTGTCTCACCCGTCACATTGACCAAGTCTCGTTCAGAGTTTTTAACCTGGTACACAGTTTCTTCACTACTTTAGGTCACTGTTATTTCATCCCTTCACTCGGACAACATGTCGTTTTGAATTACATTCCTGAGCCAATTTTAATTCTAGCAGTTCGTCAGTCATATCTTGACCTCACAGAAATATGAAGCTACTAGTTCATTAGTCTCTTATAGGCAGTACCTCATCTCCCCCTAGCATATTCTCACAGGTAAAATCTTAAATTCAGCTGAATATTCAAGTTGATTACTTACTTCCTCGCAGATATAGCAGTACGAGTAGTAGGTGCAGCTCGAAGACAAAGCGTTGTTCTCAGTACCAACACGCAGTATGACGACTCGTTCAAGCGGCCTTCTGGTTCAAGAATGAGCCTGATATGCCAGGCGGCCTTATTTTATAATCCCGTATAGCGTCATCACGCGGCTTGATCGCGTGCAAGATATGCCCGCACAATTTACATCCTGAGCTCTACTTAATGAATGCATTTATGAATGCAGCCCTAACGCATATCAAAATAAAGCAGAAATTATGCAGGTTGCAATTCTTGTCTCAAATCCAATGCAACTCTTCCGTAACCAAAGCTATTAATTTAATTCTTTCTTCCCTCCTAATATAAGTTTTGCCGGGATCTGGGAAGCGTCCCCAATCTTCATCAAGAGGCTTGGCTTGGGACATAACTCCTTTTAATGAGTTTCTGGAGATTTCTCATAATGACGCTCTCGCTCACTTCACACAAGAACGCTTCTTCTGGACTCCTTTATGACATATACTGTAAGACAATGGCTTCGTGGGTGGCCTTGTGTGATACTAATATCCAATACTAAAATTAATACAATTGTCCCATGAACCGTATAGTTCAATATATACAGAGAATATAGATAACGGCCGGGTGTCTTCTAGCTGCCACGGGTGGAAACACTCTAAAAGCGTTCGAACTCGCAGGGGTTTTTCGGACCACTAATTAAATGAAACCAGACGCAGAAGAAATGTCAGCGTATCTGAAATTCTAAGGCTGTTTTATCAATTTCCAATGGGCTATAGAGAAGGAAACATTGACATAACGCAATGATTTTATCACAAAATGTTCATTAGTTTCATACTTATTTTTCCACATAATCGCCAAAATGATTTAGACATTTGCCATACCGTGGCACCAGCCCTCCGGTGCACTCTGCAAAGAAGTCTCCCACCAGTGCGGTAATGTGCGTCTTGACATCTCCCTGCTCCATGAAGTCCACCAAAAACTCTCCTTTATGGTCCCAAAAATGGCAGCCACTGTTTTCTTGTTCCTCAGCGTCAGCTTAAACTTATTTTGGCTTGTTTGGAGAAGAATGATGCATCCACTGCTTAGACTGTTCTTTGGCTTCTGGAGAAAAATGTTTCATCGCCAGTAACGATAGACTTGGAAAACTCTTTCTCCTCACTATGATAACGCGTGAGGAATATTACGGCTGACGCCATTCGCTGAGTTTTGTGATCGCCAGTCAACATTGCTGGGACCCAACGTGAACAAAGTTTCCAGTATCCTAAATGTTGAGTCACAATTGTGTAGAGAGAAGATATTGAAATGTCTGAGATTGCTGCATAAAGTTCACTAATCGTAAAGCTCCATTTGTAGCATACAAACGAATAACTCCAGGAGGCTGTCGAGACGCACATTACCTGACTGGCAGCAGACTTATTTGCAGAGAGCATCGGAAAGCTGTTGTCACGATACGACGAATGCCTAAATCGTTCCGGCGAATATGTTGAAAAATTAGTAATAAAACTACTAAATATTTTGTGAAAAAATCATTTTGTTACTTCAGTGGGTCTTTTTTATAACCCATCGGAGGTTAAATAACACCTCTCGTATAACAGGGAATACATAAAATGGAACGAAATAATGTAATTGTTTTCGTTTTAAATATCAATTAAGCTCTCTTGTTGCTCTTGGGGAAGTTCCATTCTTCTGAATAGTGTGCTAATGTTACTCTGATATTTAATCAAAACAGCTTTCACCAGTAGGCTATATCTTGACTATCATGACTATGTCTATCATCTCTCAGATCAGACAGCTTCTCAGCTTGTATAGGAGGCTGTCCTTGCCCTCAGTCCATGATTGAACTTCTAGGACTTGCTGGGAACGGAACCAGGGACCCTTGAGGGTGGCACGTTAACATGCTTGTGACAGAAGATACTCTGCTTTGTAAACCCATTGTTTCAGTGGATTTCTGTTCTTACTTGAAATGACTTCATTATTATGAATTTTGTCGTATTTTCTTCAGATGCACGAAGTCCACAGATCATTCCATTCCTTGCCATTGTGTAGCAGTTTTATGGAGATAGTTGTCAACAAAAGTTGTGAAAGTTTTAAAGTTAACAAAATTTATCTTTAATAAATTTCATATACATTACGCATAACTCTTCCAAATTGTTGTTATGACTTGTAAGGAACTTTTAATTGCTTTATAATTGCCTTTAGAGACACTTCGTAACATTAATTCCGAGAGTCATTTCTTCCTGTAAAATTTTTTGATTAACATGATAACGTACTGGAGACTAAGAAGAAATACATATTTCAGTAACTGAGGAGCGTGTATCTTCATAAGAAACATAATTTTTAACTTTTATGTTTCATGTTTGAAATAAGTAAATGTTAAAATGCTATTGCTTGCGAGAAGCGATGGATGAAATTCAAGTCTGAAAATAACCTCGGTTGTAACTTCGTCAGGAACGACGTCCGCTATTGGAAAATCTGTCGTGCAGCTGCAAAGACTGTGTAGATGGAAAATAATAAGCTGTGTGGTTTTTAGAGATGTGAATGAAAATCATACGTTCAGATTCAGTCCTGAGATGTTGAAACTGACGTCAGAGTGTAGTGCATTATCAGCCCTACGAAGTCTGGTTCCAAAACTGGCTGTACAGCGTCCTGGCCTTCAGTATTCGGGGCCTGGTGTATGGTTCCCAGGAAGGTTAAGGGATTTTCATCTTAATTGGTTAATTCCTGTAGCTCGGGGACTGAGTACTTCTGACATCTATGACATTCTTACAATTAACATATCACACAGAATATCGTAGTTTCTATAATTACAATTATTAAAGAAGTAAGGGCCAACTTTTACCAACAGGTAGAGTGATTAATATGGCATTACACACATGTGCATTCCTGTATATAGTCCTTCATATTTCAAGAGGATGCTTGCCTAGCTGTATGTCGTCTTGAAACAATAAACACCGCTATCATTTCCCACCTCTTATCATTTCCATCTGTCTGTTGGCATGGGCAAGAACAAATTGAAATAATAATATTATATGCTTTACTTCCCACTAACTACTTTTAATGTTTTCGGAGACGCCGAGCTTCCAGAATTTAGTCCCGCAGGAGTTCTTTTACGTGCCAGTAAATCTACCGACACGAGGCTGTCGTATATGAGTACCTTCAAATACCACCGAACTGAGCCAGGATCGAACCTGCTAAGTTGGGGTCATAAGACCAGCGCCTCAACAGCCTGAGCCACTCAACCCGGCAGAGAAAAATTTAGCTTCCACTGAAGTTCCAGTGTCACCCATGCCTGTGAGAGTTTGGAAACAGCTGAGGTATACAGAGCACGACCAGTGTGTTTAAGTGTTATTGAAGTGTTATTACTCATAGTAGCAGTCGTGCTCCAATAGCGCTTTCTTGACCAGTAAGGGAAGCAATAGCAATCTACCTCACCTCACGTCTTGCCAAGTATGCCTCGTTTTGGTGCCATCACCCGCTTTTGTTGTTGCCCTATAACTACACAATCCTTGGTATTATGCCAGGATTCTACCAGCATCTGTCACCGTCATTCATATTTCAATACTTTTTAACTGGCGAGAGTAACGTGATCATTTAGGTTTACTGATGCGTGATACATGAATTAAAAATAGGCTGTAAAAGGGATACATTGAAACGAGACCTGAGGCTTGAAGTCTGCCGAGATTACTGCTAACCAAACAAGCAGTATTCAGTTATTGTAGAGACATGTGTGCGGTTTCAGGGCTTCCCCGATTACGCTGATCGACTGTTTTGACCAGTTTCGTAGCGTTCTGTGTCAACTAACTACTAATGTGGATTCACGAGACTGAGTAAACACCGTTCCAATTCTCAAATCAGGATTAAGCATTCTTGGACTAGCCAGGAATGAATACTTAGTATGTATTGCGAAGTTACTACTCTTACACTATGTGAAAAGGTGAAGGATGCGATTATAAAATGTCATTTTATAAAACTACTCAAATCCTTAAAAACTGGTGAAACAGCCTGTTGTGTTCACATCTTTCGAAATGACAAATACAGCCTGGTACAACTGAGAACAAGAAGACAGGAATGAAGACAAGAGTGACATGGGTGGTACGGATCTTCGGACAGGGGTTCAAAATTCATGATACGGCAGCCCTGATACGGGAAGCACAAAATAGGGATGACTACTCTATGTTAGCCGCTAACCTTCAGTGAAAAGAAGGACATGAGGAGGAACTCATGACTCAGTATTTCGAATTAAACATTCCTGAAAGGTAAGTCACAGTATTTTTCTATTGTTGAAAACCTCTCTTTTTTTTTTTTTTTTTTTTTTTTGCTAGTTGCTTTACGTCGCACCGACACAGATAGGTCTTATGGCGACGACGGGACAGGAAAGGGCTAGGAGTGGGAATGAAGCGGCCGTGGTTTTAATTAAGGTACAGCCCCAGCATTTGCCTGGTGTCAAAATGGGAAACCACGGAAAACCACTTTCAGCGCTGCCGACAGTGGGGTTCGAACCTACTATCTCCCGAATACTGGATACTGGCCACACTTAAGTGACTGCAGCTATCGAGCTCGGTAACCTCGTTATAAACAATTTTATATATCGTATGATGAATCAAAGTTATTCACATATACATTTGTATACAAAATTTGTGTACAAAATTTGTGTACAAATGTTCACACTAACAAGCTCGTACAATTTTACAATTCCATATCTAATTCTCTGATCCATTCTATTGCTTCAACTGATGTATGATTGATGTCCGTTATCGTTCCTCCTCCACATCTGCCTTGTTCGGTTCGGATCCGGTTGATGATGTTCACTGACGTCTGGGAAGGTCGAATCGTTGTATTCGCGTAGAAGGGTCTCCAACTAGATGTACGTTGACTACTGAAGACTGCTTCCACTGGATTTCCCGTGAACTGGTAACTTTGATGGATGATCTTTCAAGGATGACTGCTGTGCGCCAAGATGGTTTCCTTGATTTCAAAAGTTGACATTCTGTTTGTGCAATATATTTATGAATGAGTAGCTCGGGATTATGTTGAATGTGTTTTCAATACCTTTAGACGTACTTTTGATCTTCTTAGGGCTGACGGTGATTATTCGCATAGCTTCGTTGAGTTGTACAACTATTTTCCTAGTGTGAGCACTATTGATCCAGGTTGGACGGCAGTATACAGCAACAGAATATGATAGGGCTAAGGCTGTGCATCGTATTAGCTCCCATTGATGTACCAGCAAGTTTTGATGAATAATACTTTAGTTTTGTTTTTAGCAGTCATATTCGAGAGATGTCGCTTCAAGGTCAGTATTATCTAGTTTATTAACTATCAAATATTAACAATATTTAATGCTATTATTTGGGATGTTATATCAAAATGGTTTTAGAGAGGTAAATCCTCCTCAAACAAGTGACAAGAAAGTTACAACGAAATATCCATGGTATTAATCGATTACGAACTAGCTTTCCACTTCATAAATAGGCAATTACTGTGATGTATATTAGAAAGATAAAGCAAAACTACGCATTCTATATAAGGACTGAAATGTACATAAACCAGCAAAACTAAACATATTGATCAAATCGGGCTCAGAAATCTCTAATGTAATAACTACAACTCACGTCGCCAGCCAAAGATATAGTTTATCAATCACTTCATTCAATATAATATTCATTGGCAACTTGACAAGGAAATACAATTTAGAAGCATTTTCTGGGTTGCTGTCAACATTGTATTAAACATGAACTAGCCTATTTTAAAACTGTCAGTTCATTGCACTTACGGTGATAGGGACTAATTAGGGTGTGAGAACTTAGTTCGATTATTAAGGAATATAATTTGAAGATATCTGCCAATGTAAAAAATGATGGAATTTAAAGGTGGTTCGAATTACACGTGAACATTTAAATTGTATGTCTAATGACGTAATATTAACAGTCACATAAAACTTCAAGCTTGATATGTTTCGCCGAAAGCCATAAACGATTGTATGAGCTTGTTTCAAATTATGAATGTATAATCAATTTTCAGGGCTTGCAGGTGGTGATCTAATTGGGTTCCTAGGTCACAATGTTTTACAAGAGACAGCGCTCAGTGTTTTCAGCCCCAAGGGCTCTGAACTTTGGAGCGTGGGTTGGCGACCACGGGGCCCTTAGCTGAGTCCTGGCATTGCTTCCACTTACTTGTGCCAGGCTCCTCACTTTCACCTAACCTATCCGACCTCTCTTGGTCAACTCTTGTTCTTTTCCGACCCCGACGCTATTAGGTTTGCGAGGGCTAGGGAGTCTTTCATTTTCACGCCCTTCATGGCCCTTGTCTTTCTTTGACCGATATCTTCATTTTTCGAAGTGTCGGATCCCTTCCACTTTTCCCTCTGAATAGTGTTATGTAAAACAATAATTACCACCACCACCTCAGTGTTTTCAACAGTCCATGCAGTGCGACACTGATCTTTGGATAGAGATCTATACGTTAACAACTCCGGGTGCCGTTTCCGGAGAAAAGTTGGAAGTTTGGAACTAATTGGACCAAGGCCTAAAAGTATACATTTTTCTAGATTCAACGTTATGCTAGCTGTGAAAAGCTAAGTTGTACCTTAAGAATTATATTTGCTTGGGATGAAATTAGTTAAGTTACTTCTGCACTGAAGGTCTCCCCAGTAGAACGTTATGTTAAAACAATCATAAAATGTTATACTGTTTCATTTCATTTCTATAATCATACTGTGCAAGTATTTTGGACCTTCACTTCATCTGAGTGACGTATTATAGAATGTATTAGAAATGGAAAGAATTGGAAGAAAGAAGACAGTATATGGCAGGTGAAGAGATCGTCTAGATATGGAAACGCTCCCGTTTGCTGATGCTGCATATGTGCCCTGGTCTGTATTCGAAGCGGATAACCCATGAGTCAATGCTCGATGAGTTATAAGGAAGCCGTGTCGAGCTCCTTAGTCTGCTCCTGCAAAGAGAAAAACTCAATATATTGATCTTTTCTTTTTTATTGCTCTTCGAACATATTCTGCATCTCCACTCAGTGTGGTATGAACTGGAAGCCAACTTTAAATGTTTGTATATTGAATAAAGCGGGAGGGAAGATGAGATATGACTCCGTAGCTGTAGGAAACTGAAGAGGACTGAGAGGTTATGTACAATGGAAAGGCTGAAGTGTATCTATCGGCGTTGGTGCAAGGAGAACGGCTACCTCAACAGTAGTAGGCACCTACTTTCATTTGAATAATATTGTTTGTTCTATGGCACGATAATTTCAAGAATAATTGATATTACAAATCGCACTATTTGAGAGAGGCATACTCCGTAAAATAATGGATTGTTCAAATGGTAGATATTTTTCTTTGTGTGGAAGGATAAGAGTTTACTCTTTTGTGAGGTCGAGAAATCAATAGAGTTTAATGGAACCACACATGAGCGTAGGCAGATTTACTTGCTGGGGGCTGCAGTTCCGTGTGGTATGGGAGAAGTGGAGAGCGGGGTATCTGGGAAATCACCTGAAACATGTCTTTATAAATTTAAATTAATTGCAATTTTTACATATTTACTTTTTGTTGATCTGAAACCTCCAAGTGAGAATATATTATTGCTCGTACATTCAGTACATTAAGGCACGTTGAGACATTGAATCAGTCTACGATACGAGATGGGGGCTAAGTGATTTATGTCAGCTCAGTGTTCACAGAATGGCAGCGCACGAGAACACCGAATTCACTGAGATTGTAACAAACGAATTTGGATGCCAGACACGAAGGCTAAATTCAATGTTGTAATGTTAACTTGTTTTTAAATCGACTACAGTTTCGGAACTCTTGTAGAATGTCCATTAAATTCTATGCTTTTAATTCACGATCTACTCGATGAAAATGGACACAAATATTTCCTTCATATATTTATTAGTATTAAATTAATGAACTGAATTTCTGTTCAATTGAATAAATTACATTCTATACTATACAACCGATTCTACATGCGAATTTTCCTACTTCAGTCCACTTTCTTCATGAGCCAGTGGGTTTCAAGTGCGTCCTCGTTTACACACTCATGGTTCACATATCCTATTTTCTTACTCAACAAGTAGAAAAATTGTTCAAAGACCACTGTGGCAAAACGAGCAGTCGATGAATACACTATCTTGTAGAAACTGGAGTGCAAACGAAAACAGTTTTCGTGCAAGACATTGAGGATAATTGAGGATGTTTTAGTTGAATATATCTGCCTTTGCTGGCAGGACCTAGTGTTTACAGTGCACTATGTCTTCTGGTATGGGCTAGAGCAATTTTGTTACATTCATAGATCTGTCTCTGTTTTACCCTTGGCTTTGACAATATGAAAGTGACTGAGGTATGAGTGATGCTAGTAATGCCATTCCTTGTGCAGCCAGTCCCTGCTATGAATGGTGTGAAAATGTTCCTCATAGTGTCGGTTGCTGTATGCATTTCAGTGGGCTTGGCATACTGATATGTAATGGCAACCTCTGGCTCAGTGAGGAAAGCAACGGGAAACTACCTCACTCCGAATTTCCCTAGTACGCCTCTTCAGTGATGCCTAGGCAATCTATAACAGCTGATGGCAGAGCTGTTGAAGATCCAACCAGCCTTAGGGCTGAAGACGGAACATACATACACGTATAATATGCAGGCACAGGGTTCATAACTAAATAGGGAAAAATAGTCACCCCTTATGCAATAACGGTGTTTTAACAAAGTTGAAATCCGGCTCCATGGATAAATGGTTAGCGTGCTGGCCCTTGGTCACAGGGGCCCCGGGTTCGATTCCCGGCAGGGTCGGAAATTTTAACCATGATTGGTTAATTCCTCTGGCACGAGGGCTGGGTGAATGTGTCGTCTTCATCATCATATCCTCATCACGACGCGCAGGTCGCCTACGGGAGTCAAGTCAAAAGACCTGCATCTGGCGAGCCGAACATGTCCTCGGACACTTCTGGCACTAAAAGCCATACGTCATTTCATTTCAACAAAATTGAAAACTGCCATTAACGACTAATCCTCATCACGACGCGCAGGTCGCCTAAGGGTGTCAAATTAAAATACCTGCATCTGGCGAGCCGAACTTGTCCTCGGACACTCCCGGCACTAAAGCCATACGCCAATTCATTTCATTCTAATCGAATCATTCTCTGACGTGATTGAAAATGATGAAGAATATTTGCAAATGAAGTAATTGAATGACACTAGGCTTAGTAATATGTTCCACTCAACGTACATGCTACAATATTATATACCGGGCGAGTTGGCCGTGCGCGTAGAGGCGCGCAGCTGTGAGCTTGCATCCGGGAGATAGTAGGTTCGAATCCCACTATCGGCAGCCCTGAAGATGGTTTTCCGTGGTTTCCCATTTTCACACCAGGCAAATGCTGGGGCTGTACCTTAATTAAGGCCAAGGCCGCTTCCTTCCAACTTCTAGCCCTTTCCTATCCCATCGTCGCCATAAGACCTATCTGTGTCGGTGCGACGTAAAGTCCCTAGCAAAAAAAAAGAAAAAAACCTAATATTATATCTCCAAGTCTCCTCAATATACCTATCATAAATTTTGTAAGCTCGCAGGTAAGGTGCTTTCTACATTTGGATCGGCAAAACATTTGTGAACAATTTTCGTCTACCTAAGTATTTCAATGTCCATGCTAAAGGAAAATCAGATATTCTGTGTACTTATTTTTACCATTTAAATTGTATCAGAGAATAAGTGCTCTCCAGCTATGTAAAGTCGTGTCCTCATCCTGAGGTGGTGCAGCTCTTTTCAGGCACACCTCAATGGAGGTGAGCTGCAGGTAAAATTTTGATCACATACCAGCCCTCCTGCCATTCTAAAATTTCTGTCAGTAGCGGGAATCGAACCCGGGCCCCCGAGGGAGGCAGCTAATAGTGCTAAAGTGTACGCAACGGAAGCAGACTTCTCCAGCTATGAAACCAGGTGACCTAATCTGTAGGTAAAAAGGAAAGGTCACAAGTTAATGAGATAAGTTATCTGCATTGCTAATACTCGCACGGATTTTCAGATTGAAGGAAGGACCCCGTACAACGTGGCTGTGAACAGCTGAAAGTGACTCGAGGATGAAATACATCACAAGTCCAGGTACAGGTACTATCTCCGAATCGAAAGAGGGATAAATATATATATTGAAGGCGCCAAGGATCCGCACTTGAAGGGCCGGAGATTTCTGCAGAAGACAGGCTGGGGAGAAAAAGCAAGTAAAAAGCCCAATGAAGAAGAAAGGCTGTGACTTCTATAAGTGATACTAGCGAGTTCAATCTACGGGCACAGATCGATGGCTTGCATTTTAAACGTCGTATGTCCCAATGCTCTTCCTACCCATTATTGACCCTAATCCTTAAGACTGGTCACGCCTCCCAGCAATATATTGCATGCAGTCCATTAGAATAATTTTCATTGTGTTCATTTTCCTATGCCGTCGTGTAAAGGAAAATTGATCTTATGATACCGTGTTGTAGGGGGTGTTGTTCGCATGGCGAATTTACGCACTCCTACCGTAGGAATGTATTTAAGGTTCATTTCCCTTTACACATTGGCACACGAAAATGAACACAACGAAAATTATTCTGATGGACTGCCTATAAATATGTGGCTGGGAGGCGTGACCAGTTTAAAAAAATATAATGGGTAGGAAGAGCATTAGGACATACAAGGTTTTAAAAGAAATCCATCGATATACGGCCATGGGAAATCTGAAGAAAGGAACTCGATGCCAATCACCGCAGAGACACGCAATAAGTTCAACTCGTTATGTAAGGTCGGCGTCAGTAAGGGCATCTGGCCAAAAAACTCAGCCAAGTCCACATGTGCGAGAGATGTTCCATTCACAATCCCACCAGGGTGCGGGAAAAGTGGACTAAGGCGAGGAAGAAGCCAGTGCGTTACATGTTTCCTTGTCATCTGGTGGATTCAATTGGAATGCCTGAATTGATAGACAATCAAAATGACATCAAATTACATTGGCCGAAAACATAAGCAGCCACACAATGATGATAATAATAATAATAATAATAATAATAATAATAATAATAATAATAATAATAATAATAATAATCATCATCATCATCATCTTACACCATTGCTGGGGCGATATTGCGTTTTTCTTGCTTGTGCTTTAGTCCAGTCTGGCTATGTATTTGTCTGGCCACCCGTGTAGAGTTGGTACAGTATTCACTTACTGATCTTAAGTGTAAACTACCAGTCTTACATCACCTCAGTCCTACAGGCCTCATTGTCCGTCCTACGTTAGAATCACGAAAAAATCATGTACTTTAAATGTTGGTTATTTGTAACATTATAACCTGATGAGATTTGCTTACAAATATTCTAAAATAGATTGATGATCTCATGCCAACAGTACTAATTTTTGTAACACCCTTTCCAGGTAATTACTATCAAACACATTCATCTCCTAGACTAACACACAGAAAATTGTCCATATACACTTCACGGTAGGAAGTTTAACATTAACTAAGAATTTCAATTCTTATTAACTGGCTTCATGAAGTATTAAGATTTTTTTAAGTGCTATATTTTCGGGGCGTCCACCTAGAAAGATCTCTTGCCGCTACTTGCACCATATATGAGGAACCTGCGTGTATTTTGTAAATGGCGTAAGTGTAAAGTGTTGAATGTGAGAAAATTTAAGGACGACACAAACATCCAGTCCCCACGCCAGGGATATTAATCATTTAGAATTTAAAACTCCTGACCCGGCCGGGAATTGAACCCGTTGTCGCCGGGTGACAGGCAGACGCGTTGGCCCCTACACCGCAGGGCCGAACAAGTAATAAGATTAGCAAGGAGTGTTTGTAAAGTACCTTCTAATTGTACAAAATAGTAATTGTAGCTATTTATAAGCATCGGAACAGGAACAACTATTGAGGTATCTTATTGATCAGTATACGTGGCGAGATGTTCACTGGGATCACGGAACGGAAGGTGCGATCGGTGGTTGAGAGTTAGTTGGATGAAAATCAGTGTGGTTTCAAACCACAGACGGGTTGTCAGGATCAGCTTTTCAGTATGCGCCAAGTAATTGAAAAATGCTACGAGAGGAATACACAGTTATATTTATGTTTTGAAGATCTAGAGAAAGCTTATGACAGAGTACCGTGGGAAAATATGTCCGCCTTATTTGGGGACTATTTGATTAGTGACAGATTATTAAAATCAATCAAAGGCATTTATGTTGACGATTGGGCTCCAGTGAGAATTGGTGATAGAATGAGTTATTGGTTCAAGGTACTTACAGGGGTTAGATAAGGCTGTAATCCTTCACCTTTGTTGTTCATCTATATATATGTACAGTATATCATAACATATCCTGACTGACTGACTGACTGACTGACCAATTCATCATTGCCGAGTCAAAACTACTGTACATCAAATTAAATTTTAGGGATGCATTTATATTAGAGTGTAGGTGCTCACTAAGGTAGGATTTGTGTATATTCCATCGCAAAAAGGGTTAAGTATATAAATTAATATATATCAAAAACTCGAAAGTTTACAGACGTAAAACTTGGTATTTGGAATCTCCTTTAAAAATAAAGAAACACGTATTTGTTTGTTTTCCGAAAATCCCATGGAGGGGACTGGGGGTGGGGGCGTGAAGAAAGGTGCAATAGGGTGTTGAATACCTTTTGAGAGGATACTTATATCTAAGAAACTGGAGGTGCTACACTTGTAAAAATTGATATCTGGAGTCTCCTTTAAAAATAAAGAAATGCGTATTTTTTTGTGTACGGAAATGGAAAAATTAGTAGAATATTTTTTATGAGGATAGAATACTTATATATAAAAAACTAAAGATGTTGTGGACGTGAAAATTGGTATTTGGAACCTACTATAAAATTAAAGGGAAAGTATTTTTTTTTGTTGGGAAAATCCACTTAAGAGGGTTGGGGTGATATAATTGAAATAATTAGTTGAAGTATTTGTATGAGGATACTTTTATCTATAAAGACCTAATGATGTTAAAGACCTGAAAACTGCTATTTGAAATCTCCTCTGAAAATAAGGAAACATGCATTTTTGGGGAAAGGTTGGGGGGAGGGGGGTAAATCAACTTGAGGAGGGGTGGGGTGGGCGAAAAAGGAGTTGAATTACTTTTATTAGCACACATTTATCTCAAAGCTGAAGATGTTACAGACGTGATAATTGGTATGGGAGCTCCGTTATAAACAAAGCAACACGTGCTTTATGTTTTATGTTTTCGGAAAATCGACTTAAGGGGGAGTGGGTGATAATAAGTAAAGAAGGAGTTGAATTCTGTTTATGAGGATACTTACATTTCAAAAACTGAAGATGTTACATACGTGAAAGTTGTTATTTGAATATTCTTTTCAAAATAGAGAAACACGTAATTTTTGTTCTCGTAAAGTCCACTAAAGGGGGGAGGGGTGGAAAGAAGTGAAGAAGAAGTTGAATTGCTTTTATGACAACACTTATATATCAAAAACCGAAGATGTTGCAGACGTGCAGACTGGTATTTGGAATCTCATTTAAAAACAAAGATGCACGTATTTTTTGTTTTAGGAAAATCCACCTAAGGGGCTGCAAAGAATTGAAAAAGCGGGTGAGATTTTGAAATGAGTACTGGTATTTCTAGTATATGTTAAAAATTAACATGTTACAGACAACGAACTTGGTAGTTGGAAAGTCGTATAAAAATACAGGAACATAGTTGTTTTCGGAAAATGCACGTAACGGGGGAGAAAACAAGATAAAAATTAGTTGATTCCTTTATCTCTAAATTGAAGAAGTTACATAGGTTAAAATTACTATTTTGAATCTCCTTATAAATAAAGAAACTTCTTCTAGTTTTTTTTAAATGTACTTAGGTGAGGATGAGGGAAGGACTGTTAAAGGGATCGAGCTCTTTTTATCGGTAAACTTGTATGTCAAAACCTGAAGATATTACAGGCGTGGAAATAGGTATTTGGAATCTCCTTGAGAGAAGACTGTTTCTCCCATGTACAGTTCTATGGCCATCTTATCCCCAAAACACAATACTAAAAACGTGGTTTATAAAGAGTTTCTGGGGTAAATGAAACTCAATATTTCGGTGAGTTATTATACTTTAGGGATTTTCAGATAATGTCTTAGTACAGTACAGAGGAACGGTTACTTTTATCAAATTACGAAATCTACGCGAGCGAAAAAGCGGGTAACTGCTAGTTGTTTGCATGGATCATCTGCTGAAAGCTACACTCATACTCATAAAAACCACAACACCTTGAAAGACTAGAGATAGAAGTTCATATTCACAGGACATGTGAATAACTGAATAGCATTTAAACCATGTGGGCCCTCAGTTTCAAGGGCTACATCAATATCTCAGCGCACAGCACCGACTGGTGAAAGGTGCCTGCGGCTCTCATTTTCGCTAAAAACCGAAGGTAATAGGCCAGTATGACATGAGCAGACGTGAAAGATGCCTCGCAGACGTATGCGAGAACTGTGGCGTCAAATGAGTGAGTTTGAAGAGTGGCATGAGAGAATGTGATGTATCCATCCGAGAAATTGCTGCTCGTCCGGAACGAAGTGTGTCGGCAGTGCAACGGGTGTGTACAGAATGGTTCACAGAAGGCCATGATGGTGATGACGATGATGCTTGTTGTTTTAAGGGGCCTAGCATCGAAGGTCATCGGCCCCACGACGAGATGGATCAGGTCGCACCATCCAGACCAACCCCAGAGAATTTCAACACCTCATCCTAATGGCATTGCAGTACAGATGTGCGTCCTCCTGGGCTCTGGCGCAACAGTGGAACAGTGTAACACATCGTACCCTATCAGGAGTGACAGTCCATCGCCGTTTATTACGGTCCGGGTTACCGGCGCGTCGTCCACTTCTCCGCCCACCTTTGACTATTGTGCATAAACATGCTAGACTGCAATGGTGTACAGAACGATGACAATGGGGACAGAAATGGCAGCAGATAGTATATTCGGACCAATCCAGGTTCTGTTTTTTGAAAATGATGGCCGCAATTTTGTTCGTCGCAGACAGGGGAAGAGGCATTACATTGACTGAATTCACACAGGACATACAGAGCCAACTCAAGGCCTTATGGGTTGGGGTGCTATTTGGTACAACCTCAAATCACAGTTGGTGCGTGTCCAGGGCACTGTGGCCTACGTGAATGACATCCTGCGACCCGTAGCCATGCCCTTTCTGCACGACAACCCAGACGCCATATTTCAGCAGGACAAGGCGCGTCCACATGTTACTGCACGAACACGTGGCTTCTTGTTTTCATAAGATGTCAGACTGCTTCCCTGGTCCACCCGATCACCTGACTTTTCGCCAATAGAAAATGTGTGGGATATGGTGAAGCGACGGGTGCTGCGCTATGACCCAATACCAAACAACACAGACGGAACCAGGTGAATGCAGCATGGATGGCTATGCCCCAGGATACCATTCGGGCCTTATACCCGTCGATGCCATCACGCATGGCACAAGTTATCAGTGCCCATGGAGGACACAGTGCCTACTAGGCAACAGGACACATGCTAATCCCAGTGACTGAAATGCCAGTCGTTCCTGTAGAACGTACTAATGAACATGTCCTGTGAATATGAACTTCCTATCTCTAGTCTTTCAAGGTGTTCTGGTTTTTATGAGCATGAGTGTGTTAAGTCACAGGAAGGTATTCAGTCAGGCAAATATGTAGTGAGCAAGCTGGCCTTTGCTGACGACTTGGTCTTGATGACATATTGTGCCGAAAGCCCGCAGTCTAATATCTTGGAACTTGAAATATATACAATGATCATGGTATGAAAATTCGTCTTGCTAAGACTAACGTGATATAACAAGAGAAATGAATGTCAGATTGGGGATAAAGCTGGAACAGGTAGATAATATCAAGTATTTAGGATGTGCGTACTGCGAGGATGATGGTACAGCAAGTGATATTAAATCAAGGTGCAATAAATCTAACGCAGTGAGCTCGCAGTTGCGACCAATAGTAGGCCTATTCTGTAAGAAGGAAATCAGCACTTGGGCGAAACTATCTTTACATCGGTCTGGTTTCAGGCCAAAATTGCTTTACGTGAGTGAAAGCTGGGTGGACTCAGGGCATCTTATCCATAAGTTAGAAGTAACAGACATGAAAATAGCAAGAATGATTGCTGGTAAAAGTAGGTGGGAATAATGGAAGGAGGGTACTCGGAATGAGGATATAAAGGATAGAATCGAACTCGATGGATGAAGCTGTAAGCATAAACCGGCTCCTTTGGTGGGATCATGTGAGGCGAAAGGAGGACGATAGATTATGGAGGGTAGAAGAAGTAGAGGGAGACAAGACGACGATGTTTAGACTGACTTTCTAACGACTTAAAGATAATAGGTATAGAATTAAGTGAGGCCAGAGAACCAGCTACAATTACAGGATTTTGAAGGCGGATAATAAATTCACAGAGGCTTTCAAACTGAACTCTGAAACTTATAATAGTTCATATGAAGACCTACCTACGTATAACAATACTGTAATAATGAGGAGAAGCCGGCTGAGTGGCTCAGATGGCTGAGACGCTGGCCTTCTGACGACAATTTGACAGGTACGATCCTCGCTCATTCCGGTTGTATTTGAAGGTACTCAAATCCGCTAGCCTCGTGTCGGTAGATTTACTGGCACGTAAAAGGACTCCTGAGGGAAACATCATCATCATCAACATCAACGTACGAGGGCTGGGGCAAAACTCATGGCAACTATTTTTCTTGAAGATACCAGTCAGGTTGGAAAATTTGGCATATACAGAAGAAAGGACAAAGTGTTAACTACATACGTGGACAATGAATAGCACTGAAATATCGTAACACACTTATTTATTACGGTACTATACAGGGCAATATGGCCTTCCCGGTGCAAAAGAATTACAACACAGTACACATAAGATTGACATGACAAACCTGGACCTAAAGACCCTCAAAGCAGTCCCCTGCTACTGACACCACAAGCTGCCAACTATTTTGGACGCAGTGAATACCACCTGCCTCAGCATTTGCCGCACCATGTGTGAATCGGGTCACCTTTTGGCGCACAACATTGGCAATGTCCTCTCGTGTTGCAAACCGCCTACCACGTAGTTCCTTAATCCTGGACCAAAATTCATCGATGGCGATTATTGGTGACAAGCATCCTGTTGCCAGCGTGCAAGATGGTTGGAGCATATTTCATAGCGCACCCACGTTTGAACTTCCGTCAGTGCATGCGGTACCCACCGCGATGCGATTTCGCGCAGTTGCTGCTCATTACGCAATATCGAGTGGACGGTACGTTTCTCGATGCCATCGTCTGTCTTCATCCAGGACCTGCTCGATGACGGCACGTGCCACGCCGGTCCGCACACTGACAGGTCGTCCCGAACGTTGCTCATCACTGGTTGACACACGTCCTTGCTGAAACTTTCCTACCTACCATGCTACTGTTCGGTATTGCAGGGCATTATTCCCAAGGGCTTCCACTCATTCACTGTGATATTCCATCGCATTTCTCCCTCAGAGAACGGCTATATTGATGTAAGCGCGCTACTCAACACGGGTTACTTCGCACGACACTAACCAACTGACTCATTGCACAGACCAAGAGCCATCTCTTGGTCTGCATACACACTATGCCTGCCGAACTTCCACACGACACATATACGTTTGGGATTCGTTCACATGTCTACAAGACTTGCCATGACTTTTTCCTCAATCCTCATAAATAACTGTTGTTCTGCCAGCAACACTGAAGCATAGTTATATAGAGGCGTGAGTGTATAACGTTAGTAGTCACATTGTATACGTGTGATGGTATGCGGAAACGGAAGTGCGTTCTTTGTAACAACCATAAATCGAGTACAGACATAAAAATAATTTGACATGTATGGTGTCATCAATTTGTCGCAAAATGAAGAGGAATTGATACTAGAAATGTTGCATGTCTAGGATGAACAACATAACCTCTACACGTAGAGTCAAACTAAACTATATCTTGCTTAACAACAGCAAGAACTAATATTATAAAGAGTAAGATAAACTAACTGAAGATAAAATTCCTTACCTGGTATCATCTGGTCTGAGCTATTAAGCCACAGCTTATAATTCGAATTTGTCCTCTGTAGCGGAGTGAGAGTTTTCTCCAGTGATAAAGCATCTAATTATATTACCGTGAGTGCTGCTGTGATACGAGTAAAATTCAGTAAACTTTTACGACTAGCTTAACTGTCTGTAGCACAGCAGAATCATCCTTAATACCGACAATCCCTACGATTCCTTCAAACGAGTCCAGTTTCCGGTAAGAGTCTGCTTTGGCATGGCAATAAACAAAGTACAGTGTCAGACACTTAGCGTGGCTGGAGTTGATCTCAGTGGAGAATGTTTTTCTCAAGGACATCCTAACGTGTACGTTTCGCGTTTTAACATCAAAACAAAATATTTTCGTGTTCATTACTGTGGGATAAAGTAGTATGTCGTATACGAGGACATCTTTTATGTCCTTGATTTAAGGTAACCTGTCACCTTCAATTAATAACTGTTCCCGTGCGAATCAGCGGAGGGTAGCTATAACGTCTTCTGCCTTTAGGCAGGCCTTCACACATCAGCTATCCCAGCATTACAGCCTTCAGCTGTTCCATTAGTTTGTTGATAGATTTTTATACTCGTGACACTGTCCACCAACCGATATTTTCTCCATCCTCTTCACTATTCTCTTTTCTAACCCCTGTTTCCTTTTTCTCTAATTCTTTGCAATACCTACTCATCACTTGCTTTTTGTACCCAGGATATTCGTTCCATGCTTCTCAATAAACACATCTCAAATACTTCTAGTCTCATTTCATCTTTTTTCTTATGCGAATAATGTAATTATAAATTCCATTTTCCCTAACAGGAAGAACTATTTTTAGAATTTGAAAAGAATCTGACAATTATGACACTGAAAATAAGATGGTACATAGTGTTGCAAGTATAAAGAGCATAATGACGTCCATAACACATAATTTGACTTCTACACTGACAGGCCTGTCAGAAACGTTCAATTCTTCTACGTATGAAATTTATGTTAGGAATAACATTGTCATACAAGCTGCTAAAGACAAATTTCTTGTGGATTTAATGACACGAGCTTGTATTTGAAAAGAAACCACAAAATGTGATACGAACTGACATAATTAAAGTCAAATATTGGAATTCTGCATTCTACATAATTACTTTTGCATCTACGTACTCTGTCATGTTAGCTGTTGAAATGAATATCCTACTGAAAGTATTTTAAAATTGGAATCATCGTTAGATAGCTCGGAGACTATTTATTCCTGTACTGAGCATATGCGGGTCGGAAGGAATGTAGAGCCGAACTCGTGTCCTTTGGCACCACGGATGATTAAATAGGCAATAAACTGTCCCACCAGCGTTTGAAGGGAATTAGCATGCTAATGTGTCGTTCTTCAAGAGGAACAATAAACTGTTAACCCAGAGGGAGGGGAAAGAAGAGTACCTAATATGTGTACGCTAGAGAATTCGATTGGAAGAGTAGCTTAATTGAAGCTTAGCTGAGCGGCTCCCGCAATTAAAGCTGTGAGAGTACATTTTACTTCCAATTTCCCGGTCGCTAAATGGAAAAACAAGGCTAGTAATCAGCAGAGACATCGAGAGAGAATGCCTCTTCCCAGCTCATTGAGGCTTAATCAGCTCGGTTCCATGGGGATGGTTGTGAGCCGGCCACTACAGCACGGATTTAGACACACATAGTTAACTGGAAACATTACCTCTTACGATAGGTCTTGGGTATATGATACGCAGTTTATACTGTGTGATTCACGGCCCCTTCCAATGTAGTTTATGCAACCCGCAATACTAATTCCGTCCCGAAAATATCTGCCCTGCCGTATGCTCAGACAACACAACCGAATTTCTTGGTAATTACCGCCTCACCATGATAGAACATCGTAATATTAAACTCGTATTCAACACTGGAAGGCATGCACGGTAAACCTAATACATGCCATAAGCTACACACTGTGCCGTGCCGAACCGTAGCGTAGTCGGTAAAGACGTGTAAGGTGGGAGGTTCCAGTCCGTGGGCAAACGTTCCAAATGTTTGAAACACTTGTTTAATACATATCACGCGTAATGTAAGTTCAATGTCCGCTTTCATACAAATTGTCTGTAAATGAATGTGTTTGTGGCCCTAATAAGGGCCGATAAGTTAGCGGGCCGGACACATACGGACCGGAAATAATAGGAACCCAATGCCCTGACAATTTTTTATCGCAGCACATGCTCGATATGATGACGGTTTTGGATTATGTACATTCAGGCCCGGTGTCCAATAGATCGTCTAGTGCGCTGAAGCATTACAGGTGTATTTGCTCAACAGGCATCCGTGATGATTTGCCGGAACTGGTCGGGGTTCTCCGGCGCTGGAGTGTAAACGACGTTATTCAAATGCACCCGCAAGAAGAGGTCTAGCGGCGTTAAAAACAGGTGATCTGGCGGGCCAAGAAACAGGGTCTGCTCGTCCTGTCCATTTCCCCGTCAGTTCCTCGTTCAGATGGTTACGAACAGGCAAAGTCTAATTGAGTTCCATCCTGTTGCAACCACATCGTAAAACGATCATGCAAGGGGACATCCTCCAAGCAACAGTAAAAGTTCCTGACGCAGAAAGTGCAGGTAGCGTGAGCACGTCCAATGGCCCTGAAAGAAATAAGGTCCAATCACGCTCTCCCCCAAGTTTCCACATCAAACCTTCAGTCTCCTGCCTAATAGCCACCGACAGAACTCCATTCGAGCTTCGAAATCCTGCCCATGCAGCTCTTGGAGTAGCTCAAGATCGTATGGGGGAAATTTATGTTCATACAGTATTAGCCTGTCACACCCAGTGAGGATTATCCGGACTCCAATAGTGCATGTTGTGGCGATTGACGTTCCCATTATTGTGGAAGCACGATTCGTCCGAGAACAAGATGTGTGATACGAATGCTGCATCATTGTCCATCCTACGTAATAGCCACCGACAGAACTCCATTCGAGCTTCGAAATCCTGCCTATGCAGCTCTTGCTGTAGGTCAAGATGGTATGGGTGAAATTTATGTTCATGCAGTATTCGCCAGACGGACGGCTGACTAGTGTTCACCTGTTGTGCAGTCGCCCTTGTACTGACGTGTGGATTATGACGAGCTGTCTCCAGAACGGCCTTTTCTGTTTCACCCGATGTAACGGGCCTATCGTGGACTGGTGGCTGCTTGGAAATCTATCCCGTTGTCCTTAGGCTTCTTTCAGCACGGCGGAATATCGTAGCAGCCGGGTGTCGCCTGTCGGGATACCGTTCCTTGTAGACGTAGTGCCTCGCACGCGATTTGTACTGCTTCCCCGTCATTGAGGAGCATACCAACGTATTCCTGAGTGGAAAACATGCCGAATGACAGTGTAAATTGCAGTACATTCCGCCCCTAAACAGCGCAGTATGTGCAGGGCACAATATGAATAACAGCGTCGTTCTACTGTTCGAATGTGGCAAACTCAGGCCTGTGTTTGCGTATTAAAACACCATACCGATGCAAATATATTTGAACGATGCAGGTTTCGAACCGCCCATGGCACCTTCCGTCGACCGCCACGCTAGCGCTTAACCACATCCGCTACGCTACACTGCTGGTAATATACTGGTAGTACGATGAGAGTAGCGTACATACGGCATCTTGTTCGGTGTTTAAGAGATTAATTATTGCACTGTTCGTCTTCTTTTTAATCTGTTTACCATTCAGGGCTGGTTTTTCTCTCGGACTGAGCGAGGGATCCCACCTCTACCGCCTCAAGGGCAGTGTCCTGGAGCTTCAGACTCTGAGTCGGCGGACTCAACTGGGGAGAATGACCAGTAACTCGCCCAGGTGGCCTCACCTGCTATGCTGAACAGGGGCCTTGTGGGGGATGGGAAGATTGGAAGGGATGGACAAGGAAGAGGGAAGGAAGCGGCCGTGGCATTAAGATAGGTACCATCCAGGCACTTGCCTGGAGGAGAAGTGGGAAACAACGGAAAACCACTTTCAGGATGGCTCAGTTGACCTCCCGAGGCTGAGTGGACCCCGTTCCAGCCCTTGTACCAGTTTTCAAATTTCGTAGCAAGCCGGAAATCGAACCCGGGCCTCCGAGGGTGGCAGCTAATCACACTAACCACTACACCACAGGGGCGGACTATTGCACTGTTACCTAGTTTTTCTGCATTGATTCGCCTCTTCGTTACACCTGGTCACGAGGCACGACAGTAGTATAATGGGAGAGTTCGGGCGCCTCCTCCTCCTCCCGCGGCGCGGGAAATTTGAATTCTGACGGGAAATTTGAATTTTGGCGCGAGATTTGAATTTGTAAACAAAGCCACGTGCTTTTTGACAGCTGTCATCGACAACAACGCATCGCTAACCTCACTGCTGCCATCTTGACTGGCCTAAACCTCAGTAGTACCAACTTAACCTAACTAGCATGAGGTAAACAAAGCCACGTGTTTTTTAACAGCCACGTGCTTTTTGACAGACAACAACGCATCGCTAACCTCAGTACTGCCATCTTGACGGGCCTAAACCTTAGTGGTACCAACTTAACCTACCTAGCGTGTGGTAAACAAAGCCACGTGCTTTTTGACAGCCACGTGCTTTTTTGACAGCTGTCATCCGCCATCTTTAAACTACACAGCACTGTGCTGCCCTCTTTAGATGTAAATTCGTCACCTGTCATCCGCAGTACTGCCATCTTGACGGGCCTAAACCTTAGTGGTACCAACTTAACCTCACTAGCGTGTGGTAAACAAAGCCACGTGCTTTTTGACAGCCACGTGCATTTTTGACAGCTGTCATCCGCCATCTTTAAACTACAGAGCACTGTGCTGCCCTCTTTAGATTTAAATTCATCACCTGTCATCCGCAGTGCTGCCATCTTGACGGGTATAAACCTTAGTGCTACCAACTTAACCTAACTAGCGCGAGGTAAACAAAGCCACGTGCAGCTGTCATCCGCCATCTTTAATCACAGTGCTGCCCTCTTTGTGGTGGCGGATAATTTGAAAAATGCTTTTTGATAGCAGCCAACTTTGAGCACCGTGCTGCCCTCTATGTGGTGGCGGTAAATTCCACGTGCTTTACAAACCTATATGCTTTTCTGACAGCTGTCATCCGCCATCTTTAATCCAGAGGGAACAGTGCTGCCCGGTGGCGGCAATTTCCACGTGCTATTGTTTGGAAACAAATCAACATGCTTTTTTTTTGACAGCTGTCAACCGCCATCTTTAATCACCGTGCTGCCCCCTCTTTAGCTACTTACCTTTGACAGCTGTCATCCGCCATCTTTAATCCAGAGAGAACAGTGCTGCCCGGTGGCGGCAAATTCCACGTGCTCTTGTTTGGCACTGCATTGCAATCAAACACTGTTTAGACAAAAAATCTCTTCTCAACATGAGCTAGACAATAACATACTTACGAATCTGCTCATCACCTTCTTTCTTGCTTTTCTTCTTTGAGTAATAAACAAAAACTGTATTTTGCAAATAAGGAGCGGGAGGAAGGTAATACCTAACCTAAAATAAAAGAATATGCCAATTCTACATTATTTATTTACATCTTGTATGTACAAGTTTTATCTCGAATCGTTTTTACCCTAGTGATGTTTGCGTACTTCTCGATGCAATTCTTGAATGTACAAGTTTAAACTTGCCGTACTACTCTCTCAGCGTACCTCTCCCTACAATATGTACAGTGAATTGTGATGTAAGACAGCGTAACGTAAGTACACACCTCTAACATAATGTTTACATCTGCTTTATGTAAAGTAGTACCTATCAATACTACTATGCCCCCAGGCTAGCGTGTTGGTAGAATTTGGAATGACAAACCGTTTGCAATCAACATTATTAAGGGCTACCTTACTAATTAAATGAGTGTACAACTGGTGCTTCTTGCTTCTAATGACAGACATTTGCTTATGAAAAACAGGTGGATTACTTTTAATGCAATTGTTATAGTTTTCAAAACTTAGCTGATTCTGAACGACATTCATTTTAACCCCCTTCAATCTCTTTATTTGTAATTCATTTAAGAGTTTTATGCAATATGACTTGGATTTAGTACCTACAAATGAATCGATAATATTCCCAGCGCATTCATCTTTCATTTTACCTAGAACCTTTTTGTTCACTAGCGGTAGATGATATTGATTATTTGCAGGATAGTTACTTGTATCAAACCTACCCAAGTCTGGCTTTATATCATTGTAATAGTCATCAGTTTTGATTTGATAAATAAACGAATCGGTATGTGTGTAGAGCAATTGCGCATTATGCGCGTACTTCTTCATCATATAATCGTAATGGAATTCATACATGAGTGTTTTAGCCAATTCAAGTACTGCAAAGCCGACGTAGGTAGGTTTGTCATACTTAACCTTAACACGATTCATCTGTATAATAACTAAATTCTCATGTATGATGGTGCAGCTGTGGAAATTTGGTTTACTTATTAAATAGTTAGCACCATACTTTTCTTAATATTATCCCAGTTTGTAATCAATTTTACATCAACGCGTTTGTCAACATTTTCCATAGTCTTACCAAACACACTGTTATTCATGAGCTTGTAGAAATCTTTTTCAAACTCGTTAACCGCATTCGTTCTTAAATTATTGTTCAGATCGATATATGGCTTTAGCCACGGTGACTGATTAAATTCTAGTACGCGATGAATTTTGGATAACTTCAAACCATGCTGCAAACACTGTTTTAAATTTCGGTAATGAATGATATACTTAGATTTATCGCACAAATTAGCAATGAGCATTTTCGTCGTTGATGCGATGTACGGGGGCTTCATATTTTCAGGGCAGAACGGTAGGTCATTATGAGAAGTGTGTAACTCTTTAGGATACTGTAAGTCAACTTCGAGGAAATAGCCTTTATCAGCTTCATCACCTAGGGCGTGTAGCTGTAAAGCATCAATTTCGCACTGCGTCAGCCAGCGGAATCCACTCACCGGTAGATGCTGACTCATCGCCCACCCATACTGATTATTAGCATCGAGGTAAACGATATACTGAGATTCCTGACTAGAATCGAAACTCGGCATGTACTTATAATTTGCCTTGGAATACCGCCCGCTGCACTGACTTAGACCGCCTCGAATAGAGATTTTATAAAGTGCACCATATCAATATCAGTTAGCAGTTCCAAATTCACCTGCGTGTGTTTTAACATCGCGTCCCAACTTAACCCAGGCGCAGTAAAATACTGACATGGGTCAAGGCTGTAGGTTTTCTTGCAAACACAGCGAAAATTTTCAAAAACATCAGCTAACAAAAGTACATTCGTCTTTAAATATAAATCGGAGTATTCACCCAGCGTTTGAATGTGGAACTGCTCCCAGATATGTTGTGCATGTAAATAGTCATCATCACTAATATCTGCTGAATTCAGCGAGCTGTAAAAGGATTGTTTCGATGGTAAGGCACGTTCTTCGAGGCGGTCTAAGCAGTCGAGATATTCATAACAAGAAACACCCTTACGCCGAAGTAAATTAAACTGCGCTTCTTCGGGAAAAACGCGTCGAATTTCCGTAAATTGTTCAGGCTGTAAATGACTAGAAAGTTTATCGAGGCTACTCGCCATAAAGCGAAACGAGTCAAGGAATCTCAGTTTTATAGAATGCTCAGCATCTACTTTTACAGACTTTGCAAACGCAATGTACCGCTCTTTATTCTGAGGGATTATATCTACTTTTTCATCTGAAGCTCCAAATTGTGAAATGATGAAATGAGAGTCGTAACCAGATAAGTTATGAAAAGTTACAGGGATAAATTTAGGAACTCTATACTTAAGATTACAGCTATAATGAGCGGCACATCTGTAGAAACCAGTTAAATGATCATGATCAAAAACTTTAGGGTCATTTTCGGAAAATTCCCCATCAGAAATGCTACACTTTGTAGCACGTTCATGATCATTTAACTGAATTTCGGTGAGTGGCTTCATAGGAATATTACTGTTTAGAATACGACCAAGACGAACTGCATCACTTTCAAGTCTTTCTAAAAATACTCTAGCAGCATCATGTCCTCGATACAGCTCTAACTTGTTAAGCGTACTATCGTAACTACACTTGATGTAATACGCGAAGCTATAAGGGACATGCATGTGCGTAGTATTAGTGAAAGAGTTGTCAGGATTAGGTGAGCATGTGTTGCATGGCGTGAGGATGGCTTCAAAGTCTGCATAAATCACGAACTGTACCCACATCTGCTTGTGAAAATTTGTAAATTTTAAAACATTATTGCCTGTAGTAGGTATCTCTGTACGTACATGATTGCAGTCATTCTTGGAGTGCTTCGTTAACTGATCTTCAGTTTTAAAATACTGCAAGCATCCATCACATAGCCACTTTTTACCATTACGTTTTGACAACTGATTGCCAACAAGTCTACTCAGATTTTTAATCCAGCAAAAGTGGCTATTTTCACTGTTTTCAATATAGAGTAAATTAACATGAGTACTCTTCTTATGACATGTATAATACAGAGGACCTACTACAGACTTTTTCTCTACACCATACACATTAATGCTAATGTTATTTAGTTCCTCAAAGCGCTTAATATCTTTTAACTGTACAGGAAATTCTATACTATCGAAATTTAGCTGCGTTGAATAGTGTGGATACGATGATGTTCTATTCGCTACATTCCGTTTCACAGGATTTAAAGCCGACATCACCGCCCATGCAAAACATGCCTCGTCATTGTTTTGGATGTTTACAACAGCTTCTTTTCGCTGAATCCATGTCGGCAGCTCGATGTGTGAAGATCCTCGCATGGGATTGTACTTATTTATGTTAACTTCTAGATACATTATTTCAACTAAAGCCCTCCCTGATTCCTTTTCCTGAAATTCCTCGCTCTTAGTTGAAATAATGTTAGAGACATCCCTAAGTACATCACCAAAATTAGTCGACTCACTTATGACAACATTCTTCGTATTAAATGATTTAATGTCCGTTATTTCGGATTCATCCGTGCTTTTAAGGTACAAGGCGAAAAGTTCAAAATTAACTTTAAATAAACTATGATTGGACAAAGATTTAGCAAGAAGCTGTTGTACATCCGGTTGAACACAATTTAAAAAGTTTGAAGTGCTCTGAAACTTTTGACTGGTGCGAATTCGGTAACTAGCAATCCTACTTTTAAATGCTGTATTAATTTCCTCGATGTTTGCGTTACTACCACTTCTACACGCATAATTTTTATGCGCATTACTCCGTAAGTGTCCCTGAAAGTGCGAAGATGGTACATCAGTGTTACAGTGCTCGCAGTGAATAGTTTGAAGTTCATGATTTTTTCTAGGTTTTTTACTACTAGTACTTTCTACAGCTACATCAGTAGCTGCACGCTTTTCCCTACTACTACCTGAGGGCAAGTAGATATTTGATGTACCTCTACTAAGTGAGGTCAGACATTGCTGTGAGTTTGAAATTATAAGATTAACCTCTTCTATGACATGCAGATTAAAGAAAATAACTATTTGTCAATAGACTAAAGTTACGATGTTTTAGAAGAAACCAAGTTTCGGCCTGTTGAGGACAGACATAGCTATGAGTGTGTTTGAAATTATAAAATTAACCTCGTCTATAGCATGAGGATTGAAGAGAACGACTATTTATCAATAGACTAAAGTTACGAGAAGAAACCAAGTTTCAGCCTGCTGAGGTCAGACATAGCTATGTGCGTGTTTGAAATTATAAATTTAACCTCGTCTATAGCATGAGGATTAAAGAAAATGACTATTTATCAATAGACTAAAGTTACGATGTTTTAGAAGAAACCAAGTTTCAACGAATAGAGGTCAGACATTGCTGTGAGTTTGAAATTATAAGATTAACCTCTTCTATGACATGCAGATTAAAGAAAATGACTATTTATCAATAGACTAAAGTTACGATGTTTTAGAAGAAACCAAGTTTCAACGAATAGAGGTCAGACATACCTTAAAATCTTCGCGCTGCAAACTGTTACTCGGATGAATAAAATGCGTGCGTTCAAGCCTGAAACTCGAATGATAATATTCTGGTCGTACCTAAAAGAAAAAGAACAAACATATATGAATGTAGTGTAGGGTGTATCAGCTAGCCTAGTTATCTTTACAACTCAAAGTTCGAAAACATACCTTAAAAATTAATGTGCTGCAGACTGTTACTCGGATAAATAAAATGCGTACGTTCAAGCCTGAAACTCGAATGATAATATTCTGGTCGAATCTAAAAAGAAAAGAACAAACATATATGAATGTAGTGTAGGGTGTATCAGCTAGCCTAGTTATCTTTACAACTCAAAGTTCGAAAACATACCTTTAAAAAATGCACGTGCTGTAGACTGTTACTCGGATGAATAAAATGCGTACTTTCGAACGGTACTTAAAAAGAACAAACATATATGAATGTAGATGTCTAGCGTAGAAGTTGCTTTGCAAAAAGTAACTAACAGTTCTACCTTACCTTAAGATAAAGGCTGAAGAATAATATTCACAGCAGACGGGAGATGTGTGTACGTAATAAACGCATACAGAGAACTGTGAGCACTTCACGCAGACTGCAGCGAGTAAATATGCTGCTTGTTACCAAGCGGATGTGAAAATCGCTGACAACTGCAATACAGTCGGAACGAAGTGTTTATGCAACAAGAGCTCTCCTGAAGTCCCGCAGGCTGATGTATTTAAGCCGGAATCGAACCTCCTGTTGATGCCGAGGTGTCAGAATTTAAGAGTTCTGCAGCGGATCGAGCCTTGGAAAGTTAGCGCGCGATCCTCGACTTAAACGGGAGGGTACTAAGCTACATCCGCGGTATTCCTTACCTGTAGGCAGTTAAATGTATTGAGCTAAAACTACATTTAGCTAGATCACGTTATGACGATCGCGCAGGCTCCTCGCCTAGCATTTGTTATTTTTTACGGCTTCTAGTTCGAACCCGCTATCATCCGAAGTAGTGAGAATGATTGAAGAGTGTTTGAGGGTGATTCATTTGTTGGATGGAGGCGTTAAGCTGTGTGCAGGCTTCTTCTGTAGGAGTAGGCTATGTCGCGACATCTAGTTATCGATTCAAAATCCTAGTCAGGAAGGGTAACCGGTCGTAAAACTATGGTGTATGATCCAAGAGGCGGGGTGTGCAAAAAGCCAGCATTAAGTAAGGGCTGTTGATAGGGGGGCGTTAAACCTTGTGCATACTCCTTCGAAAATGAATTTGAGTACAAGACGTTGAGGGTGATTCATCTGTCGGATGGAGGCAATAAGCCTTGTGCAGGCTTCTTCGGTAGGAGTAGGCTATGTGCCGGTACCGGGATATCTAGTTATCGATTTAAAATCCTAGTCAGGAAGCGCAACCGGTCGTATAAAACTATGGTGTATGATCTAAGAGGCGGGGTGTGCAAAAAAGCCAGCAATAAGTAAGGGCTGTTGATAGGGGGTGTTAAACCTTGTGCTGACTCCTTCGAAAATGATTTTGAGTACAAGACGTTTAGGGTGATTCATCCGTCGGATGGAGGCAATAAGCCTTGTGCTGGCTTCTTCAGTAGGAGTAGGCTATGTGCCGGTACCGGTACATCTAGTTATAAAACCCGCTACAACAAATTTATCGCGTATACTGCGATTTCTCGCTGTATCACGAACTATTGTTTTACAGCCGGATGCCCTTCCTGACGCAAAACTAAGATTTTAAATCGCAAGAATTTGTTGAGTTGCCCTTCCTGACGCAAAACTGATAGTGTCTAAGCTCTTACATCATACACTATTGTTTTCGACCGGTTGCCCTTCCTGACGTCAAAGAACTCGGATTAAGAATCAGTTTGACAACTCGAGAATCGGGGGTTTACAGCTAGATGCTCTTCTTAGATTTTAAATCGCTGTATCACGAACCATTGTTTTACACCCGGATGCCCTTCCTGACGCAAAACTAGGATTTTAAATCGCAAGAATTTGTTGAGTTGCCCTTCCTGACGCAAAACTGGCAGTATCTAGCCTCTTACATCATACACTATTGTTTTCGACCGGTTGCCCTTCCTGACGTCATACATAGGCTAAATGCTACACATTCCGTGGCAGAGCCGGGAATCGAACTCGGACCTCCGAGGGGTAGCAGCTAATCACACTAACTACTACACCACAGAGGAGGACTATTTCAGTTTTACAGAACAGAATATTTTACAACCTTAATTGGTACTGTGTTTTAACCTCTCCGTACAATCATAATATGTTAAGAGCTTACATGGGCTGAATGCTACTCAGCTAAGAAGACGTTCGTGAGTTACAGTCGCTTATCAGCACACCGTGTCTTCGTTCAAGGTTACTACTACAGCCGGAAGATACGTGTACAATTTCAGCTAACACATGCATTCCGCGGCTCGCTCAGAATGACTGCGTCGATACAACTTCAAAGACTGTGGAACAAACCCATAGCCTACAGTTTAGTTTAGTGTGCATGCCTCTCACCCGGTAGTCTCGGGTTCGATTCTCTTGGGAATAAAAATGTGTTTTACTGATTTTAAATCGCAAGAATTTGTTGAGTTGTCCTTCCTGACGCAAAACGAGCAGTATCTAACCTCTTACATCATACACTATAGTTTTCAACCGGTTGCCCTTCCTGACGTCAAAGAAATCGGATTAAGAATCAGTTTTACAACTTGAGAATCGGTGATTTACAGCTAGATGCACTTCTTAGATATTAAATCACTGTATCACGAACTATTGTTTTACAGCCGGATGCCCTTCCTGACGCAGAACTAAGATTTTAAATCGCAAGAATCCGTTTTACGATCGATTTCCCTTCCTGGTGCAAAACTGGGAGTATCTAACCTCTTACATCATACACTATAGTTTTCAACCGGTTGCCCTTCCTGACGTCAAAGAACTCGGATTAAGAATCTAACACGAGAATCGGGGATTTACAGCTAGATGCTCTTCTTAGATTTTAAATCACTGTATCACGAGCTATTGTTTTACAGCCGGATGCCCTTCCTGACGCAAAACTAAGATTTTAAATCAGAAGAATTTGTTGAGTTGCCCTTCCTGACGCAAAACTAGCAGTATCTAGCCTCTCACATCATACACTATTGTTTTCGACCGTTTGCCCTTCCTGACGTCAAAGAACTCGGATTAAGAATCTAACACGAGAATCGGGGATTTACAGCTAGATGCTCTTCTTAGATTTTAAATCACTGTATCACGAGCTATTGTTTTACAGCCGGATGCCCTTCCTTACGCAAAACTAAGATTTTAAATCAGAAGAATTTGTTGAGTTGCCCTTCCTGACGCAAAACTAGCAGTATCTAGCCTCTCACATCATACACTATTGTTTTCGACCGTTTGCCCTTCCTGACGTCAAAGAACTCGGATTAAGAATCTAACACGAGAATCAGGGATTTACAGCTTAAAGATGGCGGATGACAGCTGTCAGAAAAGCATATAGGTTTGTAAAGCACGTAGAATTTACCGCCACCGCATAGAGGGCAGCACGGTGATTAAAGATGGCGGTTGACAGCTGTCAAAAAAGCATGTTGATTTGTTTCCAAACAAGAGCACGTGGAATTTACCGCCGCCACATAGATTGCAGCACTGTTCTCTCTGGATTAAAGATGGCGGATGACAGCTGTCAGAAAAGCATATAGGTTTGTAAAGCACGTGGAATTTGCCGCCACCGGGCAGCACTGTTCTCTCTGGATTAAAGATGGCGGATGACAGCTGTAAAAAAAAGCATGTTGATTTGTTTCCAAACAAGAGCACGTAGAATTTGCCGCCACCACATAGAGGGCAGCACGGTGATTAAAGATGGCGGATGACAGCTGTCAAAAAAAAGCATGTTGATTTGTTTCCAAACAAGAGCACGTGGAATTTGCCGCTACCGGGCAGCACTGTTCTCTCTGGATTAAAGATGGCGGATGACAGCTGTCAGAAAAGCATATAGGTTTGTAAAACACGTGGAATTTGCCGCCACCGGGCAGCACTGTTCTCTCTGGATTAAAGATGGCGGATGACAGCTGTCAGAAAAGCATATAGGTTTGTAAAGCACGTGGAATTTACCGCCACCACATAGAAGGCAGCACGGTGCTCAAAGATGGCTGCTATCAAAAAGCATTTTTCAAATTATCCGCCACCACAAAGAGGGCAGCACTGTGATTAAAGATGGCGGACAGCTGCACGTGGCTTTGTTTACCTCGCGCTAGTTAGGTTAAGTTGGTAGCACTAAGGTTTAGACCCGTCAAGATGGCAGCACTGCGGATGACAGGTGATGAATTTACATCTAAAGAGGGCAGCACAGTGCTATGTAGTTTAAAGATGGCGGATGACAGCTGTCAAAAATGCACGTGGCTGTCAAAAAGCACGTGGCTTTGTTTACCATGCGCTAGTGAGGTTAAGTTGGTACCACTAAGGTTTCGTCAAGATGGCAGCAGTGAGGTTAGCGATGCGTTGTTGTCGATGACAGCTGTCAAAAAGCACGTGGCTTTGTTTACAGATTCAAATCTCGCGCCAAAATTCAAATTTCCCGCCAAAATTCAAATTTCCCGCCAGAATTCAAATTTCCCGCGCCGCGGGAGGAGGAGGCGCCCGAACTCTCCCATTATACTACTCACGACACATTAATATAGTCGCATGTTCAAAGGACATCGCTACATGGTTTCAAGGCATCATATGTTTTTCCAGCGGACGATATAACCTGTCGGTAAGGTTTAATGTCGTGTGCAAATTGTGCTCACTGAACATTAGTACCATATATACACCTGCAGAAGATCAGCCACCTTCAAACCGTGTCGCACGTTAGCTGGGTTGCATAAAACTACTTTGGAAGGAGCCACTGTATCGCATGGTATGCTTTAATTTTTTAGGGCAGCTTTTCGGACTATCTTGAGACCGAGGCTGGCTTAGAAAGAGGTATTTTAAAAATGGCGGTATTATCATTCTCACATTTGCTTGTTAATTGTGCTCCCGTTTATTAATACTCTACTTCTCTGCTTTCCGTTACACTTTCTATTATTAATTTCCAGTTTTGTTCTTTGATAACTTCGGTCCTTTCTTCTTTTCTCTCCTAATCCATCATAGTGAAAACAGCAATAATTCATCTAATGTTATTGCTTTTCCACCTCCCACTAAAAACGTTTGTGATTTTCGGAGACACCGAGGTGCCAAAATTTTGTCCTACAGGAGTTCCTTTTGTATCAGTAAATCTACCGACGTAAGTCTGACGTATTTGAGCACCTTCACATACCACCGAACTGAGCCAGGATCGAGCCTGCCAACATCGGCTCAGAAAAGACAACGCCTTAACCGTCCGAGCCGAAGTTTGTTGTTGAAAGGATGATGTTCTCAGAAAGCGATTCATTTACATCCGCAATGACTTATGTATGATATGCGTTAATAGCCCGTGTGATTATCAAGAAAATGGGTGACATGTTCAAATATGTAACTGGAGGGAATAAAACACGAGTTACGAAGTGTTATTAGTAAAACAAAAAATGACGTTAAGTTGAGAATAGAAATCTCAAGGGATGGTTTAAATGACCAGAAAAAGGTATTACACTCTATAATTACAGAGCATCGAGGAAATATCGCAGTCATTATAAAGGCGATATCAACTATTGGGGAGGTAATAACACAATCAGTTGATCAGAATGAGGTGATGTCACGCGCTTAATGTCTGCGCTCACATCTACCATCAAATGATACAATCGTAGAATCGATTGCAAGCTGCTCTCATGTCCATTGACTGCGTTGGATAATAATTTTACATCCCCTTTGAGAATATATGTAGGAGTGTACTATTGTGTCCGTATTATCCTGTTGACACTAGTAAAAGAGAAAGGAAAAGATATCTGTAGATACTGAAGTAGGAGGAGCAAGTAGGGGCTCTTAATACTAAACTACAGTGGAAACATAGACTTAAACGTTAGCCCATTTAAATAAAAAATTATCATTATACTAAATTAGGGGAAACATGAAATTACTTCCTAATACTAAAGCATGGAAACAAGAAGAGACCTCTTAATATTACTCCGATAATGTATGTCTAGCAACAGCTGTCATAGATAACCTAGGCGTTAGAGAAGAGGTGCACTAGTCAGCTGAAGAGTTGCTTTCCTCAGTGAGCCAGAATCTGCTGTTACCTATCAGTCTATCAAGCTCACTGAAATCCATACGCCAACTGACCCCACGATCAGCACATTCACACCTCTCATCATAGGTACTGCCTTCGTTGAGGAATGGCGTTACTAGCACCTGTCATTCCTCAGTCACTCTCACATTCTTGAAACCAAGAATCAGACTGAGACTGAAAATATGGAACTAACGAATTTTTCCTAGTCCATACCAGCATACATAGCATACTATATATATATGCATTGTATCTCACCAGAATTGTATCCGGGCTATATAAATCTATATACATATATAAAATAAGTGTTTTGTCTGTACATTGCTCAGAATTTAAAAATAATGGTATCTCTGTATCGGTCATGTCCATAGTAACAAGGAAATGACTTTTCACTTTTCCGTAATTTCTGTCTGTCTGTCTGTATGTATGTATGTACGCGCATCACGGGAAAACGGCTGATGAGAATTTAATGAAAATCGATATGTGAAGTCGGGGGATGAGCCACTACAATCCAATGATTTTACTCACGCTGAGTGAAACGATCGTTTGGGGGAAGGCCTAAAATTTAATTCTCAAATATTCATATTATTAGTGGTTCTATCGATAAACACTACATAACAAAAGTTATATAGAATTACATTTCTGATCATTTATGTCATACATTGTTACCGTACCGGCTTTGATAACACAGATATTCATGAGTTTGTATTTTTATTGCCAAGTCCATATCAACGCCGAGCCATGAGAAAATGGGCTAACAGAATTTAATGAAAGTCGGTATATGGAGCCGGGGAATAAGAAACTACAGTCTAAGCTATAAAAATTTTTATTCGCCCTGTACTAAATTGCAGTTTAGGGGAAGGCGCCTAAAATTTCATTTTTAAATGCCTATGTTATTGGTCCTATCGAAAAGTACTACATAATAAAAACTACAGAGAATACAATTTCCCACCATTTATGTTTTATTCAATTTTTCCGTACCGACTATGGTAACAGTGGTATTTCAGAGTAGGAAGAAAACTAAATGTGAAGGCCTGCAATATAGAAAGCGCATAACATTTATCAAAAATAACATTACATTGACCATTGTTTGTTGTGATGCTTTTGTCTTTTATGCTGCCATTCAATTCCGATAGACGGGATTGAGGCTGCGTACCGACTATAACAGGATGACTGGATATTGGCAGGAAATAGCTGGGGAGTTAGAAAACTTTCTTCTTTAACATGCCATTCCTCTGGTTCACACATTTTCTGATACCGTACTGAATGAAATGGCGTATGGCTTTTAGTGCCAGGAGTGTCCGAGGACACGTTCGGCTCGCCAGATGCAGGTCTTTTTAATTTGACTCCCGGAGGTGACCTGCGTGTCGTGATGAGAATGAAATAGTGATGAAAACGACACGTACACTCAGCCCCCGTGCCAGAGAAATTAACCAATTATGGAATTAAACTCTGGACCCCTGTGACCAAAGGCTACCACGCTAACCATTTAACCATCTGCTGGTACGTGACTCACTGGTTCATCATAGTATTCCGGCTATTCGATCCCTACTCTGACGCGCTGTTTCGAATGAAGAGTGTGCACTCTTGAGGAAGAGGCTCACTTAGTAGTAGTAGTAGTAGTAGTAGAAGTAGTAGTAGTAGTATGATCCGGTGTAGAATTACAATTTAGGCATATTTCAAATTATAGCACCACAATTCACTAAATAACTCAAAATTCAACCCTGAAAGGAGTCGTTTCTTCAAAAGAGCTTCTTCCTCTTCACTTTCATTAAATTCTACATTAAATTTGTTCAAAATTAGCAGTGAAGAGGGGGTTTCTCCTCTGGCTTGGAGGAAAAATTGCCTCCAAGTCAGATACATTTTTCCGCCGCCAGTGTATTGAATTGAGATTTTTTGATTCATCGGGTACTCCTAGGACTCCTGGGACTCTCCACTATTCGACACCCCCCCCCCTTTCCACTGAAAAGACTAAGAGTGTTCACGGATCACGGCTGTCTGCGGCCTGGTCATTGCAGCTCTGGAACTTTGGACTGTTAGATTGGCAGCGTAGTACTTACTGTTCGTTAAAAGTGAGAAAATGTGTGGTTTTGCATTTGATCGAATATTTCATGTGAAATCATTACTTTTACTCTCGCCATTCCTACTGACGTCATTGTAATGACCTATCTTTATTTCTGTTGGTAACACCACTAAGACAGTCTTTCTGTGGATGTAAAAACGCAGGTGGAGAGTGAGAGTCTGCCATTATAGTGCAATTCTCCAACCTGACTGTGGCTGATGGTAGGCAAGCAGGCCTACCATTACAATTAAAATTCCCTAAGACAGTCTTCATATGAGAAAATATGTTTGGTGATTTCTCCGTCGCCTTTCTAGGGTAGCGTTAAGAGATATGCAATTTAATACAGTCTTACTTACAACCTGTACTCTACCTAACCTACAATTCTGTATACAATGTAGAACTCCGTAGCGAAGCACGGGTACATCAGCTAGTTAATATATGTATTACACTCGCGATTTTTTATTTCCAGTATTAATATATTATCATTAATTTGGTAACACAAATAAGATACGCGAATTTACCATACCTATGAAATTCCGGTTTAGGGATATATTAACCTGCACAAGATGTGGACATAAATGACCTAACAAAAATCTTACTATAAAATATAAAACACTTGAAAAATTTCACTTGCGGATGAAAAATGACCCTACCATTATCTTACTAGATAGCACACGTAAAATGCTGCTGTTCAATCATACACAAATTATGGAGACAAATATTCACATTCTCACTACAAAATATACATAAGAGGCACAGACCTGTTTAGCAGCATGCTGGTTGTGAAGTTTTCCTGACTATATGTTAAGTCAGCTGCCTCAATATGGTTTAAATCATCATGCTGATGACCGTAAACCTTTCCATATCCGCTTCATTCATGACTGTTTTGTGATTCTCTTATGGACTACTTGAATTTACACTGAATTTAAACACCTTTAAAATATACAGAATTTAAGTACAATTACAATATATATTGTTACAGCCACAACAATTCGGCACAGACTTAGCAGCTGATAAATACTAGTCCATACACGCGCGGACCGAAAGCTAGCAATTGCTACTCCAATGACCGGTTGTTCTTACTGTATCTCCCGCGACTGGGGATAATTTGGTGATTCTCTTCTAACCTAACTGACAAAATATAACAATGTGAGAGATGCCAGGTAGCAAAATACGGTCCAGTTTCTGCTAACCCGAGTGATATTCCCCTCCTACAGAAGTTCTTAATATTACACAGAAGACATGTCAACACTATGCTGCTGAGAAACATTGTCTTAAGGAATCAGGTCGATCAAATGAAACTCAGCACATTACAGTAAGCTTCCTATTCTAACATATATTAAAAAGATCATAGTCTTACACATTTGAACATGCACATGACTTGCTGATGACCGGTGCAGGTTCGACCTCCTTGACCAACCCAGATAGAATGAATAGATGCTGAAGGGAATGGTTATTTATAACATTTGTCAAGAACGGTACCCATCGCGTCTATTGTTACATATTAGTTGTTCATACTTTAAACCGTTGGGCCTTTTATGTAGATTTTAACTCCAGAGTTTCCTCAAATTATGTTCATTATGCTGCTGAAACTCATAATATCTTCCCATTCTTCCTACATAGGTAATTACGAAGTTTCCTTTGATAATCTTGGTGATGGAATCCTGACACGTATGGATTATCTCCTGGCATTTGACCGATGAACTATTTTCATGGACATATTAATTAATATATTTCCCCTGTGAAATGAAATTTTATAAAAACTTGTCAATAAATTCCTTCTAATAATTCACTTTTAATGTAGGCTGAAATATCTCCAGATCATCAAATATTAATGATATATACTTATATGGCATCGAAATATTCCGAAGATCTCCCGCTCTCATCGAGGGCTTGGGTCACGTGACACGTAGGGAAGAAACAACAGAGATCTAAATTATCGATTTCTTGCACGCTCTATAGGTTAATAAAATGGAAGCTCACTCTCCCGCACACCAAATACTGTGACTCCCACGGCGGTTCTATTGTATCTGTAGGGTATTTGGATCATAATCCACTTGCAACGACGAAACGTTTACATGACAGTGGAAACGTTTAAATCTCTATTCAAAATTTTTAAATCCTTGGAGTAACATTTTTAAACATTCAAACTTAACCATCATCGTACATTAAATTTTTCAATTTCTTCATAATTTCCCGCAGCCGGACTCGTCTTTGACGTAGCAATTCGTTCTCTTGGCGTATGTCCTCATTCTCTTCTATGATGGACATAGTTTCTGGACACATTTCTCTGGCATTCTCTTGACCTTCACCTCAGGTTTCAATAATCCCTCGTCTTCCTCTTCTTATGCAATTGTATCCTGCTAAAATAGTGACGTTCACTGGCTGCGGAATTCTTTCTCTTTGTGGATGGTATACCTTTAAATACGCCGCTAGAAAATTGACTCCTTAGTTCCATCCAAGCTTTGAATGTTGTAAGAGTTATTGCTATAACTTTTAATGATCCTGAAAGTTCCTACATACAATATGTTTCCTCCTGGATTTGACATCGCCAGCCTCCTAACAAGCCCCGGTTCGTTCTCTTCTTGGGGAGATGAAACCTGTTCTTGACTGTCACCTACATCTCTCGATACGAAGGCATGAGGATGGGGTTTATCACTAGGATTTGAATGGACGTTTTGAACTGTATCGACGTAAACTGCGGTCCATGTTCGGTCTAAGGAAATTGAGGTTTGGCCATGCCCAGTATGATGTTGCGAGTTATAGACCTTGAAACAAGTTTGGTGTTGGCCTTTTGCTTGGCAAACAGGGTCCTCAATTTCGAAAACACATCAATTGTCACAGAACAAACTTATTACCGCGCTTTCCATTCAGAAGGAGGCCGTAGATGTCCATTGCGAATAGCTCATTAGACTTCGAAGGTAAGATTGGAATAGGTGACATTCGGATCAAATTGGATTTGCTTTTACACGCTGACATGTTTCACAGGTAATCACGATTTCTCCCACTGTTTCCCCTAACTTGATCCACATGAACGTTTCGTGTATGTTTGACACTACCCGCCAATTCCACCAAGACCTATGACTCGGTGTACATGCAATACTAGCCCTCTTTCTGAAGCTCCGTTGTTACCAGTCCCTTTAACCTACTCGTTTCGTTCTCCCAGAAGGACTCGATCATGGTACGCTTCACGATTACATACACTCCACACTGTGCTCGCAGAAATTGTGACACCGGTGTTCTGTAGTTTAGCTGCAATCTTCGGAGCACTGTTTTTCTTGATAGATCGGTGGATAACACTCTTATTGTATGGTGCCATACTTTGCGGTCGTCCCGTTCTTGGGCTGCTTTGGGTGGATTTGTCCCTGCAGAATTTGTCTATTACCCCATAAACAGTTGAACGAGGTCTAATAATAATTCGGCTTACATCATTCAATAATTTGATTTGAATACCTAGCCTTACATTCAATTTTCTTTCCGCCTGTGTTACCTCCTTATCTTTGCGGTCCATTCTGTGTTCCCTTGTTTCTGCTGTTGGTTACATTCCTGTCCCCATGCTGCAACGTGTCACAGAACTACTCATGTTTCTGAAACACGTAGATGACGGCACAGTACTCATTTCTTTCTTTTGTACGTGTCCGAATACTTTTGGAGGGTATAACAAGCCACCTTCGTGAATTGGTGTTTAATATAAGAGACATGAAATGGACTGGTAAACAAATCCCGCTTGTTTTCGGAAGCAAGCTCACTAGTAATACATCTGACATGAAGAATTTCACTTCCTACACATTGGAGCGAAAGTTTTACCTTTATGTCGAAAATGTTGAAGTGTCCGAATATTTTTTTATTCTTAATATACGTCCACAAGTGTGTGAAGCCCCTTAAGCTAAATGCAGGTGTATACACTCCTTTAGAGCGGTTGTTATCGAAGATGAATGAGTGTAAAAATGTAAGGAAATTACGTACTCGAAGACGATTGTCCTATTCTGTGATCCAAACATCATTAACTACAGGAACGTAGGTAATTCAATCCATTGAATTTAATTTCATCTGAGCAGTATTATTGCTTTACAAAATACAAAAGTCTGAGAGCATTATAAATAAATCCCTTGAGTTGACAGGCAGAATCCGAGTCTATTTCAGTGTAGTACCCTGGTATAACGGGCCCATGTTAAATGAATGCTTGCCCTCCTTATGTATCTAGACTTTCTCCCCCATTGAATATCTCAACAATTCCGGACCCTAACCCCACCCTTAGGTCAAGTCGTCGTAGGCGGAGGGATTGCCAGTATTTCACATCAGACCGAGGCAATTTGGATGCATGTTGTACCACTATCGGTTAAGTGTCCACGGAATTTAAACGACTTTCTCAATAAAACTCTCCAAGTAACGACCAGACCAGGCTCAATTACGTGCACAAGCCACAAGAGGTCGCTCTTCACAAACCATGGTTTGTTGGTTAAGCGTTCAGATAACTTCTATGTTCTTAAACATAATTACGTCATAGCTAATTTCATGCGTTATCAATATATATATTTCTATCCCTTACATTGAGTTCAATAGGGCAAACTCGAGCCACTTCAGTTTCAAATATTTCTTCAAACGATTGAATTATTAACTTCTTAGTCTACTTTTATGAGGGAGAATGTGTAAGTAATTTCAATAGATTGACAATAATGCGTAATTCACAACAGAACGTAAGTCATAAATACGTCCTCCGTCTCCTTAGATGAAACCCGGTGGAGTATTTTAGCCGCGTCTTGTTAATTTCTCCGGATTGAGGTCTGGGTGTTTAAGTTCATCTCAATAGATATTTCTTCGCGTATACACACAAAACACACGGCATTAGCAACGAAAACGAAATAGTGAATATATCCCTTTACATGCGGTCGGCACCAGGGAGAACATTCGGCCGTAAAACGCGGCCAAATCTATATGTGCGACACAGTTTGCATCCACGACATCACCAGTATTTGGGAAAATTGGCAGAAGAAGAAAAAAGTAATAAATGCTGAAGTAAGTTACATTATTAAGCACAGAATGATATCGGTGAAGAAACAATACCTCGTATGTCACAATGCTCTTCCTACCAATTATTATTCCTTCAGACTTGACACTCCTCCCAACCACATATGGATCTGTAATCCATAAGAACAATGTTCGTTGTGTTCATTTTTCTATGCAGTTATGTACTGGAAAATGAACCTTAAATACAGTATACTGTAAGAGTGCTCAAACAAGTCACGCTACAGTGCGACGCGGTGAGATTCGTTTTCCTTTACACACTTACATAAGGAAAAGAACACGATGAAAATTGTTCATATGAACTGCATATACATGTGTGTCTGAGAGGTGTGAGAGGTGTGACCATTCTTAAGGACAATAAGGAAGAGCGTTGTGGCATACGAGGTTCTTTTCAATGACGATATCGTCCCTGTTCTGCCAAAACGGCGAATGTTACAATGCTCTTCCTATCCATTATTTCCCTTAAGACTGGTCACGCCTTCCAGCCACATATTGATATTAGGTCTATCAGAACAATTTCCGTTGAGTTCATTTTCCTATGTGCATGTGTAAAGGAAAATGAACCTTACTGTACCATCCTGAAGGAATGTATGCTTGCATGACATTTACCCACTCCTAGAGTGTGATGTGTTTAAGGTTCATTTTCCTTTACACGCGGGCATAGGAAAATGAACTCAACGAAAATTGTTCTGATGGACCGCATATCAATATATAGCTGGAAGGCGTGACCAGTCTTAAGGGAAATAATGGATAGGAAGAGCTTTGTTACATTCGCCGTTCTGGCAGAACAGGGACGATATGTTTCATACAGACAGGAGGTTTGTTTCGGATTTCTACAATCAAATCAGATCAAATACAAAGAATATATATGAATATAAGTACTGAAGTATGAATTATAAGCTTGTTGCAATTCTAGTAAAGGAAAAATTTGTTTCATTGAGCTAACCTCTCATTAAATGATAGCAGTTATCCAGGCTAGCGCATTAAATTAGTCTTCGTATGAGGCTTAGATGCAGAACAGCTATCACAAAATGTACAGAAAAAAATTAAAATTAATTTCAATTCATGGGAAATTTTTTTGAAGTAATGCTGATGCAGTTTCCCTCAAGGATGTTGTGAAGATTTAAATGCTTTGTCTCTGAACATTCTTTCTATTGGGAGATATATATTTCCTGAACGATAACAAATGGTCGTTTCCGGGACAAAACCTCCTATGTGTTAATATTTTTGGAGATATACTGACCTGCAGCACTTACATCATGAAGAGTGAGAATGCCTTGAAAATGTTCACACAATATTGCGCCTTAGATGACAGAACTTTACCGACCAAATTTCTAAGCTAAAATATTTCAAAAAGGAGGTTTTGTCCCGGCAGCGACGAAATACTTTTGCCGAGTGTATGAGTATATTCTATATCAGTTCTACAGTTAAGCACAGAAAAATTTGTATTTAAAACAATTAATTTACTTGATTTGAATAACGGTGGTTTATTTAAACTTTACTACCCGCTCTCCAAATTCCTTTAGTCAAACAAGCTCATGTACGCAGGTGTAACAAGCATTATGACCTTGGAATTCTCAAGTTCTAAAGTAAGTAAGTAAGGAAAATAAATCATAATAATAATAGGTAGGTAAGGGTTATTCTGCCCGAAGGCAGGTCCGAACCTCCGCAGAGGTGTTCCTGAGCCGGAGTTTACGTGCGGTAGGGTGGCCAGTTCCTTTCCGCTCCTCCATTCCCTTACCCCCACCAACAGCGCGTGGCAACCCATCCATCTCGTGACCACGCCCAATGTTGCTTAACTTCGGAGATCTCACGGGATCCGGTGTTTCAACACGGCTACGGCCGTTGGTATAATAATAATAATTATAATAATAATAATATGTTTTTTGCTTTTACACCCAACCTACTACTTTTACTGGTTTTGGATACGCCGAAAAGCCGGAATTTCTTACCGCAGTAATACTTTCAAGTGGTGGTGAAACTACCGACAAGACGTTACCAACTTTTGCACCTTCAAATACTACTGGACTGAGCAGGAAATGAAAACACAAACTTTGGCTTAGACGACCAGTCTTTCTACCATCTGAGCCACTTAATGCGCCAATAAATATATTAAATTTAGTTCCAATGCTTTGTGTTGCTCTTCCAAGCTTTTATTTATATAAAAAGTGCTTGAAGTCCATCTCACTTCTCAGTTTCTGCTACTCCAGTAGCGTCATGTACGTTTAACGCCAAGTACCACAGCAGATGTGTTGCTACAGAGTGAAAACAACGACTACTCTTACCATCTGCATAAGAGTGCCGCCCATTTGGCTGGCAGACATTTTAATATTCTCTGTTCAACACTGAACATTTCCCTCAACAACTTTGTAAATTCCCACACGTGACTTCTGAGCCCTTGAGGGCTCAGGAAACACCACTCCAGTTAGCAGAATGAGTGTTCTGTGAAGAGGGGGAAGGAATGGAATAAGATTTTAAAATATCCTCCTCTCGTTCTATCACCGCTCTCAAATGAAGCTGGCAGCAAAACGTTCTCGCGCCCTCCGGGCTTCATCATCTGTCGACACACTCACAGCAGTGGTGTTATTGCTAGCCTGGAGGGTGGCACGAGCCAAGCGAATCGTGAGCAATGACTTCACTTTTCAACAGAACTCTCGCCAGAGTGTCGAGCAGTAATAGAGTGTAAATACAGAGGTTTTCAACATAACAAGTAACAATTAGACTAAAGTGGATTTCAAGGTATAACATTTTCATAAAATATCGAAAGTAACAATTTAACTCTCATTGAAATTCTTGCCACTTAAATATGCCAGGCTTTACGCGAAATACATAAAATATTTCACATAATAGCATTATATATTCTTACATAATTATAATCGAAAAATGTTTTTAAAAGTCCCTTTATCGTTTTTACGTAATCTACAGCAGCTAATTTGAATGATAATTAATATTTGTGACCCGCTGCGAAAAATGGACCTAAAGTCGTATTTCTAATTTTGAAATTTTAGTGGTTCTAAAATTGGCATAAGATACTGAGCATTCAAGAAAGGAGTGAATGCTTCCAGGATCAATAAATTATGCTTCAAACGATATTAATAATTGACTGTTGCTATTAAGAAAACTATATTTTTATAAAAACAGAATTACAGCTTTTACTGATTTTATTACCAAGAGGGGAAGACTCGAACTGCTGCTTAAATTACTGTAGTTTGTTGAGAAGACCCGTAGGTAGCTCAAGAAGTCAAAATATACAAATACAAATGTTACACCCCAGACACTTCTGTTCCGCTCTGCTGTAAAACTTCAATTGTCAACTTAGGGTCCCTTTCCGCGTAACGGGTTACATTTTTAGGTAACAACTATAAATATTCATGAGACTCGTCCCACTGTTGGGTGACAATTGTAATATTAGAATCATCCTTGCCCCGTGTTGGACGATAATTGTCATTGTACCAGGAGAACACCTTTCCCGGGTACTTAAACTGCGCGCCTTCTTTACGGCCATCTATGCCAACAGACCTGAACTTTTAAACTTTCAAAATCTTTCTTCTTCGAATGTGAGATAGCTCTGCCATCTATTTACTAATGATATCTGGTGAACTAAAAACAAAATAGTGACCAGATAAGTTGGTAAACCTCCTTTTTGAGTTTTTTGAATGTGCCAAAGTTGTCAACACTTCATCTGGTTCCTCCTCTATTGTAATCTAGCTATCACATGCTTGTAACTATGTTCTATAGCCAATCAAACCCGGGGGTGTGTATGGATATTCAGCCTATCAACATATTGTAGTTTAATTTAATCTATAACTTTCCCTTACGGAACTATACAAGGAGGGCACTTTAGGACCGTCTTCTCTGAATTACTGCGACTTGATGAATGCCATAGAGGGATAGTCAGACAGGGGCGTGGCCTGCTTGAAGAAGATCCAGCGATGCAAGGAAATGGCAGAATTTTCCTAAACTGTTGATCATGTCTGCGGGTAGTTCTAGGGAAGGTTTTAGCCATTTCTTAATGTAACTTTATATTTAGATGGTTTATATGTCGGACCTTCTGCGCAGTCTTCAGATTCTAGTTCTATTCCCTACGGGGAATATGACGTGATGTAAGGGAACGCGAGTGGTGACCCTCGGTCGTTTCCTCTTCAGATTTTGAATTAGGTGACTAAAGTTTTGAAGCTCTAAATTTTGAAGTCTTATCTCGGTTTTAAATGTTCCTCCTTTAGTGTCCCATTTCAGTATGGGATTAGCTTCTGTGTCATTGGGCCTTAAGCCCACTTAGGCTCTTGATCTGCCAGAAATTTATATAAGGAAGTCTGGTGTTTCGCCTCCTCGCCTTTTGTTGATGGCCTGTTATGTACAAACTTTTCTGTTTACTCTTAAAGCTTTGTAGGATGGGTAACGATGGCCCTGTTTATTGTTCAAGGTAACTGTGTTTTAATTTTGGTTCCCTTTCTGGACAGTAATTGAACTTATTGTGGACCATTGCAATTGATGAGTCCACCATGGGGCAACCGTGTATGAACACTTTGAAGTGGGGTCACCCGATGAGTTGCCTAGTGTAATGTAAGTGTGTAAGTGTGTCAAAAGAAACTGATTGCCTGTTCAAGGCTGGACTCTTGTATTTTGGAGCTGAGACTCCTATGACGTGTACCTGCTCCGAACAAACCTAGCTCTTTCACAAAATTGTACCTGTCAGGAGCAATTGTGCTCTTTAACATGTCATGTAATGACTCTATGAGTGATATATTCCCACCATTCGTAAGAGGGACTGGAAGCATAAGCAATGGAATTACTAGCATGCCTCATTCCTCGGTCACTTCCATACTGTCAAAGCCAGCGATGAGACTGAGACAGGTCAATGAAAGTAATAAATTTATTCTAGCCCATACTGGAAAACATAGTGCACTGTAAACACTACATCTCGCCAGAAAAGGCATATTCACTTATATTACTATGAAAAAATTACCTGTTAGATTCATTAACAGAATTTAAGCAATATTAAAATAAAATTAAGGCTATAAAATATTTTATCAAACAAGAATAATATTACAATTACAATTTTCAGGAACGAGTATATACATATATATAAGTTTCCTTTTTATTCACGGCACCTACCGTCATTTACTATTGTCTTTGTGGATTTCATCTAAAGTCCTTAGTTTAGTTGTTCTGAACTTCAGTCTCCATTCACGTTACCGATCGTATTTCCTCATCCAGTTGATGGCATGGATTAATTTCAATTTCCATATAGCGATAACACGTTTACACTTTGGAAGCATTATCCGTTTAGTCTTGACCTATGTCCAGGCATACATCAGTCTCATAGCTGAACCGGTGAAGGATTTCAAACAGTTATTTGAAGTGGCCATACATTGGACAATATTAATATCAGTGTCCACGTAACACGTACTAATCACAACAGTATATTGAGAGATGTGACCGAACTCATGAGACTCAAGGTAGTCAAAACAGTTTCACAGGAATGAGCCAAACTTCTTATTAATATCAGAAAAAAATGAACTTGTGCTTCAATAATTGGCATGCACTACCGCCCACAGGAAGTAAGAGCTCTCATTGTAAGATGTTCGAACAGCCACAGAATCCCAGTCAAAACAGTTGCCACTTCCTGTAAACATGTCGATGTACTGATTTGTACTTCAGATTACTTCCTGTTACATGACTTCCTGTTGCGGTTACTGCCACTTAAAGTAGTAATTAAAAATTCCAGTTACAATCCTTCTATCATAACATTAAATGATTCCGGTATTACTTGATTTGATATCTTCAAGCATTGCCTCGTTCATACTTCTTGGTTTAACAGCTAAATAAAAAATAACTTACGTTACACAAGTATATTGCAACAATTGATTATAGCCTAACAGCATTTACATAAATATAATTGCAATATTTATACTCCCTACAATTGACTTATACACAATATAAAATTATATGTGTACTAGCTTAGTACTCGGCGTTTCCCAGGTACTTTTTGAAGGCTTTTTAAGATTTGTATTGCTTCTTACTTATGTGTGAAGTAGAAATAAATCATGTCCTCATCTCCAGGTGGTGCAGCTCTTTTCAGACACACCCCTATTGGAGGCGAACTGCGCGTACCATTTCAAACACATACCAGCCCTCCTGCCATTGTTAAATTTCTGGCGGTACCGGGAATCGAACCCGGGTTCACGAGGACGGCAGCTAATAACGTTAACAGTCACGCTACGGAGGCGGACTATATGTGAGGTGATATTTTAGAATTCCTTAGTGAGACGATGATTTATATTTTACGATCTATTATGTAGTTTTATATGTGTTCGATTTCAAGTGTAACATTATTTCATTTTCGAATAAAACTTTGTCCTTGTAGAAGCCCGAATAGACCGGGAAATATTTCATACTTTCAAAAAATAATACGGTGCGCAATACATATGTTGTACACGATTCAAATTATCATTAAGATTGTCACAGTGTTCGTCTCCAGATAGTAAGTCATAAGTGTACCAAGTTTGGTTGAAATTTCTCCAGTTCTTCAGGAGGAGATATGGAATTTATACTCATAGCCTACATCATCATCATCATCTGTTTACCCTCCAGGTTCGGTTTCTCCCTCGGACTCAGCGAGGGATCCCACCTCTACCGCCTCAAGGGCAGTGTCCTGGAGCTTCAGACTCTTGGTCGGGGGATACAACTGGGGAGAATGACCAGTACCTCGCCCAGGCGGCCTCACCTGCTATGCTGAAGATCGGATGGGATAGGCAAGGAAGAGGGAAGGAAGCGGCCGTGGCCTTAAGTTAGGTACCATCCCGGCATTCGCCGGAGGAGAAGTGGGAAACCACGGAAAACCACTTCCAGGTTGACCTCCCGAGGCTGAGTGGACCCCGTTCCAGCCCTCGTACCACTTTTCAAATTTCGTGGCAGAGCCGGGAATCGAACCCGGACCTCCGGGGGTGGCAGCTAATCACGCTAACCACTACACCACAGAGGCGGACATAGCCTACATATCTCCAATTTTATTATATAGACCAGCGTTTGCTCGCTGGGAATCCCCAGTCACTCTTCGTTAGGAGTGGGTGATAACTTGTCATTCCACTGTTGATATTCTACAGTTATCACAGTTTCTTAAATATTTTTTCACATCTAATACACGGCTACATTCTTCAAACTGGGCAGACCTATCAAAGTTGGTCCTATGGCATGAAAGTACGTCTCAATCATGGCATGTTGGATTGCTGTTTAAAAATAACAGGCAAAGTCATGAACCCGACTAAGGCGAGTGGAACCGCGAAAAGATTGTGAAGTAGCAGTGGGACTTACGCGAACGCGCGGAAATACCGTATAATCCGGTTAGATGATATGCTGCCTCAAGCAACGAACTAGGATAATATAGGCGGAAGCGCTGCTTGGCTGAAGCTAATTGAACGAACGTCCGCCATCTTTTCAGTGCTCACATAAGCAACGAAGCGTGGCTCTTGAAAGAAGAAAAATGTTGGAACATACGCATTATAGAATCACTGGTGCCGAAAGCAAGCATTAATGATCATAAAGTGAGAATAGCGCCACTACATCCATGTCGCGGCGTGAGGCCAACACCGCGATCAGTTAATTGTAAGGTAGTTCTAAAAGGATATAAGCAGAATCATCATAAAGTGACATACGAACACGCCACGAAATTGGAATAAGAGCGTTATCCTGCTTAGCTGTTGTCGTTAAGCGTAAATTGAAATAAAAAGTGTGGACGTAACTGACTATTTATGGCAGAAATTCTTTAAACGAAAAGTACCTACGGTAGGTTACAAGCTCATTCTGGTCATATTTCAAAACTTAATTCATCCCCACGAGTAACGCTGAAAAATGAATTGTCGTATGACTTTTAGTGCCGGGATATCCCAGGATGGGTTCGGCTCGCCAGGTGCAGGTCTTTCTATTTGACTCCCGTAGGCGACCTGCGCATATGAGTGACGCTATTATTGTTTATTTTAGGCTAACTATTTATTAACTTATAATGTAGGGGACATATATTTTTCTTTCCATTATCGTATCGTACTGGAATTACTAGCTGAACGGTAACCTTGAAAGTTGTCCGTCAATGAAGTGTAGTCTAATTTTAAACATTAATGCAACTGACATCTGCGATAAACACTTCATAAATTTCATAAACAGCTGTAAAATGCTGGATTTCCCCTGCTTTGTGTACGTTTGACTGAAATACACCTACATCAAATCAATGACCAAGCACAAGACACAGGGAGTGATACATAGCCTCCAGGACCATTCTTCTTCTTCTCCTTCCTTTTTCTTCTTCTGCAACTTTTTGCCCACACCTGTGAGATTGTGGATGCGGTTGTATCGTAAATGTGGATTAGGCTCTGTTTTACAGCCGGATGCCCTTCCAGATTCCAAACCTATGTGGAAGAAAGTAATTACAATCACTATTGCGTGTACCAAGCAAGTTAGACGTGCGATTAAGGGCGCGCAGCAGTGAACTTGTATGCGGGAGATATTGGGTTCGAACCACACTGTCGGCAGCAGTGAACATTGTTTTCCGTGGTTTCCCATTTTCACACCAGGCAAATGCTAGGACTGTTCCTTAATTGAGGCCACGGTCGCTTCGTTCCCACTCTTCACCCGTTCCTATCCCATCGTCGCCATATAACCTATCTGTCACTCAGTTCAATACTACTACTCTCTTAATAACTACTAAGATGACTTGCGTACGCCAATTTCTATACCACCACCACTCGACCACAATGAAAAAATGAAATGACGTACTATGGCTTTTAGTGCCGGGAGTGTCCGAGGACAAGTTCGACACGCCAGATGCAGGTCTTTTGAGTTAACGCCCGTAGGCGACCAGCGCGTTGTGATGAGGATGAGATAATGATGAAGACGACACATACACCCAGGCCCCGTGCCAGTGGAATGAACCAATTACGGTTAAAATTCCCGACTCTGCCAGGAATCGAACCTGAGACCTCTATGACCAAAGGCCAGCACGCTAACTATTTAGCCATGGAGTCGGATACTCAGAAATACTGATCAACATTTAACTTGTACGGTACTACGTGCAAACACGAACTAATTAACATACACTTCAGGACGTCTTGTCCTTCACATCCTAATTAGTCCAATGTCCGCCGCCGTAGCGTAACGGTTAGTGTTATTAGCTGCCATCCTTGCGGGCCTGGATTCGATTCCCGGTACTGCCAGGAATTTAATAATGGCAGGAGGGCTGGTATGTGGTTGGAATGGTACATGCAGCTCACCTCCAATGGGGGTGTGCCTGAAAAGAGCTGCACCACCTCGGGATGAGGACACGAGTCTACTACTATTAGTCCAGTTAGTCCTAATTAGTTCAATTTCTTGATATGGGGTGGGGATGAGGTGAGATTAAATTATAGGTCACGATTTTACGGCCGGATGCCCTTCCTACACCAACTGCAGTTGAATGATGTGAATGATGATGAATGACATTTTTGTGGCCGATGAATAGGAACTGTCCCGGTATTTGCTTGGAAGTGAAAATGAGAAACCACAGAAAACTATTCTGAGGTCTGCCGACGTAGGACTCGAAGCAATTCATCTCCAGAAAGCAAAGATCAGATATATAGCCATATCGTGCTAACAAGTTCGGCCACTCTGCTTGGTCTTCACATTCCAATATCAACTTTAATTTTTCTCCTAGTAAAGCAGTATTCTAAAAATACTCTTGAGCCTCTACATCACTCGTCACCTTAAAACTTACCAATATCGATGAAATATCTACACTAAGTCTTTAAAACACCTAACATCCTTCATAATCAAGTAGAATGGGCTCATATTTTAATCGTGAAAATCTGACATTTAGCATATTCTCACCAACGTTTAAACGCTTCTTCGTCTCTCTGGGCAATCACTCTTCACGCTTTTTAGGGTAGCCTACTTTCTTCATCAAGATAAATTAATGTTGTTATGCAAAGTCTGATTGTCGAATATGGTTGAATAACTATCAGGCGACAATTTAAGATATTTTCTAGGAATGCGAATTGGTTCACTATTCTAAACGGGAAATATATATTTGCGGACAATGAACTTGAGAGTCAAATGTTTATGCACACGACAGTTTCATAATCGATAGGGAAATTCTTACGGTTAATACACCAAATCTATTTCTCTTGAAAATCTTATCCTTCATTTAGGTCAGAAATACCTGGAGAATTGCCGATTTTTGACATAGAGAAAGGTACACAACGTGATCGATCCATGCTACACTAATATATGTACACTACACTATATAAAGACGCCACTCAAATACAATGATAAACAAATACCTAAACTAGCACAAGATTTTCTTCTGAAGACGCGGGGAAAAGTTCTCTGCGAAAAGTAAAGAATTTCACCTTGTTTTCCTGACATAGCATAAGCCTAAAAGCTTATTAGCATGTCTACGTTAAGCAATGTTCAAGTATCAGGGTGACTGTTTGATGGTGTTGTCATTTAAGACCACAGTGGACTTACTAAATATAAAATGGCCGGTGCGGAAGATAGAGTCAAAGGAGACAAACAAGAAGCTAAATCAGAAAGAGGAAGTCAAAGAGAAATGCAGATATCACGGTCGGTAACATTTAGGAGTAAAACAAGAGCCAGGGAAATCCTAACAGAGTGGATAAAAGAGAATTTTATTCCACTGCATTTTTAAAATATGAACAAAATATCACGAATGGACGAACACGGTTCTAATGCCTTAGAGGCACGTTAGTATTTTGCAGGCAGATATCAGTGTTGCCATGTGAAGGTGAAGAGTCAGTGCAAAGCTTGGAGAGAGCCGGTCCCAGAGCAAACATTAATTTGCTTCGTTATTTGCAGAGTATGCCGGCCCCGTGGTGTAAGGGTAGTGTGCCTGCCTCTTACCCGGAGGCCTCGGGTACGATTCCCAGCCAGGTCAGGGATTTTTACCTGGACCCGAGGACTCAGTCTACGTGATTACAACTGAGGAGGTATCTGACGGTGAGATAGCGGCCCCGGTCTAGAAAGCCAAGAATAACGGCCGAGAGGATTCGTCGTGCTGACGACAAGACACCTCGTAATCTGCAGGACATTGGACTGAGCAGCGGTCGCTTGGTAGGCCAAGGACCTTCAAGGGCTGTAGTGCCTTGGGGGGATTTGCAGAGTAAGAAATGACGGATATGGACGTTTAAAATAATCTACCGGTACATGGTTTGTAGAAAATGAGTAAATCGTCGGTGAAGAAACAATAACTCGAATGTCCTCCTGACCTTTAGGACAGATCAGGCCTCCGAGCCACATATGGCTATGAAGTCTATGAGAACAATGTTCGTTGTGTTGATTTTCCTAGGCGAATATATAGGGGAAAATTAACCGTAGGAGTGCGTATATGCGTATCGCAAACATACGTTCCTACAGTACGTTATGGTTCTTATGGACTACAAATCCATGTGTGGCTGGAAAGCGTGACCAGTCTTAAGGAGTATAATAGATAAGAAGAGCATTGTGGTATACGAGATGCAGCGACGATATATTCCTGGGGGGCCAGACTAGCCTTACAAATAATGGACAGGAAGAGCATTGAGACATATGAGGTATTGTTTCTTTACCGACAGTATGTTGTGGTAAAGGCTTCATACTAATTCCTGTAGTACCGGCAGTAGATCCTGTGGTGTAACATTACGGCAAGCAGCAATGATTTGCCTGCATAAGGCCGCAGTGTTTTGTGGCCCGTTGCGTTCCGATGGAAAGAAATGTAAGGGTGAAATGTCCAGTGACCGATGAGGCCAGGATATACGCCCACACCTGCAGTAAGGCGGAAAAGCTTGCACCATGCGGTTGCGCACCCATCCATCTGTAGCCAGTGATGTTTTGTCGCCTGTAGCGGGACATAACTTGAAAGATCAGCATCTATTAAACTAGTCTACAGAAGGTCCAAGGAACGTTTTCCATTGAGATCGCCTTCCAGGATGACTGATTCAATGGGATGATCCCATAAAATATCACACTATACAAGATAGCGATGTATCCAGTGCTCACAACCACATTTTACCAAAGGGCAGAAATCCCCTAATAACATGGAGCACTTGCTCCCACCTAGCAATGTCAGGCCTCCTAGAGGCACATATCCAAATACTAGAAAGAGCTCACCCGCTCTTAATTTTTCAAGCTTATAAAGCTAATACCAGACATTTACACATGATTACCATCAAGGCACAACTTACAATAAAACTGGGGTATCTTTTACCCAATCTACTGGGCCTTAGCCGACAAGAAAAGGTTAAATGGCCCGCAACACCAAGTAGAATGGAGGCGAGTACTTGCACTCCTACATGAAAGCTTTTTAAAACCTATGAGACACTAGGCCGATGAAACAGGGGCTATTCCCAAACTAAGGAAGTGACTCGTATAATAAAAATTTAAGACATTACAGAAAGGAAGAAAACCAGTTACAAAACGTAGTCACTTCAAACTAGTACGAAGGGGAGCTCGAGAGGGTAAAGCACTCTCTATCCCCGAATTACAGTTAAAGATATTTGAAGTTTTACAAAACGATGGGAGATTACATGTTTATTACATAGCAAAGCTTTCGGACCTTCCCCGCGGATTAAACTGCTGAGCTAGCAAGAAATAAAGATGTTAAGTGGCCATTACCTTGTTGAAGAGCTGCTGCCGGATGAAAGAGGTGCTTCCCGCCTCCTGCTACACTTCCGTACACTATGCTAGATGTTGTTCGAGTGGCCGAGAGACAGCAAAATCAGCAGTTTTTATACTCTCGGGGAAGATTCGAGACCTTTCTTGAATAATTAAGACACACCCACAAGCGTTTATTGGGTAGCTTACAGTTACACATCAAAATCGAAGAAGAAAGACACGATTGGTCAAAAATTAATTACAGAATTTCTTGATTGGCTAAGTTCAAAACTTGCGGAAAGAAGATTTATATAGCCAACCCACAAATGAACGAAGGAAATTTAGTAAAGAACAAACTTATGAATACAAAATTTCTTCAAATAAAGTTCTTCCACTTCGCACCAGGGTGCATGGTCATCGTTTTTTTGTAGAGACATCTATCAGAGAATATCCACACTTCTTGATCAATAGAAAACAAAACAAGTTGAACTCCACACAGTATTGACAACTTCGTAATCACAAAATTTACGGTAGTGACATCTTGTGAGAAACTAATGAGTTGATCCAGTTTTTAAAGTTCAGAGTTTCTCCTGTATAGGGGAACTTATTGGCGCAATATTTAAACTTGCGGCGTAGAGGTGTACCTCCCGGTACAATTACTATTTTTATTATTATTATCATTATTATTATTATTATTATTATTATTATTATTATTATTATTTTTACTAGCTAATGACAACCCGCTTCGCTGGTTTTATGGAGCATCCGTGCGGTTTTCTCTGTATAATATAGAAGACGTGCATTAAATGACCACCCTTTTTCCGTTTCTTCTTTCATTTTTATTCCTTTTTAGGGGTACATAAATATCTTACATTCTAACTCATTTCTTATAAATACATTCTTCACACTATATTTGGTGTCTTGTTGTCTGCCGCATGCACAAACAGAGTTTCTGCTTGTCCGACACGGGAGAAAGCAACGTAAGAGCTGACCGTGTCTGAAACAGGAATTCTTCAAATTAACTCCACAACTGTGGAACGTTTCACCCTGACACTTACTGATAATCATACTATGAGGTAACCTCACTGGAAAATGTAATCGTTTGAAGCAAAATGACAAATCATTTGAGATGAATAGAATTCTTGGTATGAAAATAGATTTTCCTTTTCCCCTGCCGATTAAGATTACTGCCTCAATGATATAGTAAAGGAGCTGTATCAGTAAGTAAGGCTATCTGCTTTGTATTCAAGAATTATAGAAATACTCCCAAATGTACTCAAGCAGCAAACTGTTATGGTTGTCATGTCACCACACTCCTGTGAGATGAATCATAGATGGTATATAAAACCAAGGAGTACATGTCACAGACTTCTACAGTACATTCTCACTATGATCCTTCTCACTCATTTTAACACATTCAGTGAAGAAGTCAGCCAATTTCAAGCCCCACATCTCCCACACCTTCACAGATACAGACACGCAATCCCTATAGGGCACGAGAAGAGTCCCGAGGCTACTTGCAGTTGTGGCTGCAAAGAGAAGTACACGGACCCAGACGTCTATTTTTTATATAGTCGGCCACTTTAAACTCCCCACGTCTCCCATATCACCATAGCTACGTACACACAACGAATAGAGTGTGCAGTGCGAGATTCGAGGCTACTACTATACACCATCACCAGTGGTCTACGGTGCGTATTCGTGGCTGCAAGGTGAAATATACAAACACACAATTCTGTTTTTATGCATAGTCAGCCAATTTCTACCCACACATTTCCCACACCACCACAGCTACGGCACAGAACCACTACATTGCACTATGGGAGACTCCAGGCTACTACCGCACATGAACGCCATTGTTCTGCGATGGGTAGTCGTGGCTGCAAGGTGAAATACACGAACACATACGTTTTTCATAGAATCGGCCGCTTTCAAACCCCCACGTCTCCCACACCACCACAGCTACATACACACAACCAATACAGTGTACAATTGAAGACTCAAGGCTACTACCATACACGATTACCAGTGGTCTACGGTGGGTACTTGTGGCTGCAAGGTGCAACATACCACACACACACACACGTATATTTTAATGTAAAGTCGGCCAATTTCAACTCCCATATCATCCACACCACCACAGCTACTGACACGGAATCACCACAGTGCACGATGGGAGACTGGAGGCTACTACCACTCACAGACATCAGTGGTCTGCGACTGATAGTTGTGGCTGAAAGGTGAGATACACGAGCACAAAATCTATTTTTATAGGTAGTGGGAGAATTTCAACCCCCACATCTCCCACACCACCACAGCTACGTATACACAACCAATATTTCGCATGATGGGAGACTCGAGACTACCACCACACACAATCACCAGTGGTCTGAGATGGGTAATTGTGGCTGCAAGGTGAAATAGACGAACACACGCGTCTATTTTTATATATCTTCGGCATATTTCAACCTCCATATCTGCCACACACCACAGCTACATGCACACAACCACTAGAGTGCACGATGGGAGACCCGAAGCTAGTACTACACACAAATTCCATTGGCCTGCGGCGGGTATTGTGGCTCCAAGGTGAGGTATATAGACAAGCGCGTCTATTTTTATATATAGTCAGGCACTTTCAACCCCCACACCATGTTACGGTGAGCGTTGACACATTTAAACAGATATGTACTTTCAAGTGCTTGCAGCAATCACTAAGCATAAACCGACCAAGTTCGACGTAAAGTAAGCAAAGGGACTCAAGAAATACTTGCCGGTGCGGGGGGGGGGGTGGGGATAGGACTCAGCAGAGCAATGCGCAGGGAAGGGTGTAAAGTGAAGTAACACCAAAATTTAAATGTCGTGTCTAGAATAACCAGATAGCAACGATCACATCCCAGATCAAGTGGTGATTTCAATTATGGGCCCTTTCCCCAGAGGAACTATCGCGGTAGGGACACGTGGAAAAAGGGGGGGGGGAAGGAGAACACCCAAGAAAACTCCCACAAGCACAGGTTTCAAAAAATGAACACATATATTAAAACAACTCCAAGAAATAACAATTGTTTACACTATAAGAATGAGAACTTCGACCATTTGATACACCATTAAAATGGGAAATTGTACAAGCCAAGCACGAAACCAGAATAAAATTTTATACCAACGTTCACGCGAATGCCACAAAAGTAGCAAGGAATTATGGAAACAGGAACAAGAAAATTAACATTAGTTAAAAGGAATTTTTCCAGTGCTCACAAAGGCACGTGATAAAAGAACAGGCTATCCCCCTAAAACTAAGGCGCACCTTTTTTTCTTTTAAGTAAGTAGACACCAGAAAAATCGAAAGACACACGCCAGATGAAGTAAAAAAAAATTAGCAGAGCACCAAGCTACAAATTTAATAATATGTTACTAGAGGTACGAAAGGTAGACGAAAAGAAGGAAAAATCGGGAAAGAGATTCAAGCAGGGAAAGGGGATTGACCAGGGTACGATGTCCGCTCCAAACGAGAGAAAAGGTTCCAGTACAACTGTTCAAAACTTGAAGCCCAGCACGCTTCCTCCTTCATATTTCCATCATAAAGTCAAAGTCAATAATTTGGCACCGTGAAATTTCGCTGTGTCCTGAAGTGACGATAGTTCAATATCGAAGCGTTGTTCAAGCCCATATGATGAATGAGAGGGCGAAATTAAAATGAATGGTAAATAATTACAGTAAAAGTCTGCTCACCCAACACGTAACGGAGAACCAGGTAAAGTCCAAATGCACTCGGACCAGCCGGTGCAGGGCTTGAGCTCCCACTGCCGATTACAACACCAAGTCACACCTGATCGCCGGACAGGAGAAAGCGGCGAGTATATATACACGGAGCGAAGCGAGCTCGAGAACACACTAGAACTAGGTGACGTCACGGAGATTGCGCGTGGCGGTGTAGCAGATGAAGCAGTGGTGAGACAGCATAGCAAGCAGAAGGTTCATAGAGCAGCGCAATATAGTGTGCACTAAATCAAGACGGAGAAGCAGCCATAAGGTAGGCGAAGTTGAGCTCGTAACAACCAGTACAGCTACTGATACGTAGAAACTATAGTGAATGATAGAGGGCTTGAATCTCCTAACCTACAAAAACACCAGTGGTCTGCGGTGGAAAGATGTAGCTGTAGGGTGAAGTATACGAACACACACGTCTATTTTTGTATGTAGTTGACCAATTTCAAACCCCATATCTACAACACCACCACAGCTACTAACACGCAACAACCGTAGTGCACGATGGGAAGCTCGAGGCTACTACCACACATAAACACCAGTGGCCTGCAGTAGGTAGTTTTGGCTGCAAAGTGAAATATACGGACACACACGTCTATTTTTATATATATAGTAGCTGAAAATTACCCGCTTCTCTGGGTTTTATTGCACATCCATGTGTTTTTTTCTACATAATATTGAAGACATGCATTAAACACACTTTTTATGTTTCTTTCATTTTTATTCTTCTTCGGGGCACATAAATATGTTACATGCTAAGTCATTCCATAAAATACATTCTCATACACTACATTTGATTTCTTGTTGTCTTGCGCATGCACAAACAGATTTTCTGCTTGTCCGACACGGGAGAAGGCAACGCAGAGCTGATCATGTGTGAAACAAGAATACATCAAATCATCTCCTCAATAGTGAAACATTTGTCCCCGAGCCATGTTGTTGTTGTTGTGTGTTTGATCACCAGTCCATAGACTGGTTTGATGCAGCCCTCCATGCCACCTTATCCTGTGCTAGCTTTTTCATTTCTACGTAACTATTGCATCCTACATCTGCTCTAATCTGCTTGTCATATTCAAACCTTGCTCTACCCCTACTGTTCTTACCACCTACACTTCCTTCAAAAACCAATTGAACAAGTCCTGGGTGTCTTAAGATGTGTTCTATCATTCTATCTCTTCTTCTTGTCAAATTTAGCCAAATCGATCTCCTCTCACCAATTCGATTCGGTATCACTTCATTCGTGATTCGATCCATCCATCTCACCTACAGCATTCTTCTGTAACACCACATTTCAAAAGCTTCTATTCTCTTTTTTTCTGAGCTAGTTATCGTCCATGTTTCACTTCCATGCAATGCTACGCTGCACACGAAAGTCTTCAAAAACATCTTTCTAATTCCTATATCAATGTTTGAAGTGAGCAAATTTCTTTTCTTAAGAAAGCTCTTTCTTGCTTGTGCTAGTCTGCATTTTATCTCCTCCTTACTTCTGCCATCGTTAGTTATTTTACTACCCAAGTAACAATATTCATCTACTTCCTTTAACACTTCATTTCCTAACCTAATATTTCCTGCATCACCTGCCTTCGTTCGACTGCACTCCATTACTTTTGTTTTGGACTTATTTATTTTCATCTCGTACTCCTTACTCAAGACTTCGTCCATACCATTCAGCAGCTTCTCGAGATCTTCTTCAGTCTCAGATAAAATAACAGTATCATCGGCAAATCTCAAGGTTTTGATTTCCTCTCCTTGGATTGTGATTCCCTTTCCGAATTCCTCTTTGATTTCCTTTACTGCCTGTTCTATGTAAACATTGAAGAGGAGGGGGGAAAACTGCAGCCCTGCCTCACTCCTTTCTGGATTGCTGCTTCTTTTTCAAAGCCCTCGATTCTTATCACTGCAGACTGATTTTTATACAGATTGTAGATAATTCTTCGTTCTCGATATCTGATCCCAATCACCTTCAGAATCGTAAATAGCTTGGTCCAATCAACATTATCGAATGCCTTTTCTAAATCTACGAATGCCATTTACGTGGGCTTGTCCTTCTTGATTCGATCCTCTAAGATCAGACGTAAAGTCAGGATTGCTTCGCGTGTTCCTACATTTCTTCTGAAGCCAAATTGATCTTCTCCCAACTCAGCTTCAGTTTGTTTTTCCATTCTTCTGTTTGATAGTCATAATATAAGCTAATCTCACTGGAAATTGTAATCGTTGGAAACAAAACGACACATAGTTTGAGATCAACGGAATTCTTGGTATGAAAACCGATTTTCCTTTCTCTTTGCCGGTTACGATTACTGCCTCAATGATATCTGTTTCAGTAAGTATCTGCTTTATATTCAAGAATTACGAAATATATTCACAGATGTACTCAAGCAGCAAACTATTATGATTCTGAGATTACCATACTCCTCTGAGATAGGGAATCAGCCACCTGGGCAACTGCCCTAAATGCAAATTAGTAGTGTTTGTTTGTTTGTTTGTTTGTTTGTTTGTTTGATTGATTGATTGATTGATTGATTGATTGATTGATTGATTGATTGATTGATTGAAAATTCAAAGATTGTATATAAAACCAAAGAGTGCACATCACGACCTTGTAGAGTATATTCCCACTTCGATTCTTCCAGGACATTCTCACTCATTTTAATACATTCAATTGCGAATTCAGCCACGTTCAAGCCCCACATATCCCAGACCAGCACAGCTACAGACACGCAACCACTGTATTGTACGAAGGGAGAATCGAGGTTAGTACCCTACACAAAACGAGTGGTCTGTGATGTATAGTTGAGGCTGCAAGGTGAAATATACGAACACGCACGTCTCTTTTTATATATAGTCGATCACCTTCAACCCCCATATATCCCACATCACTACAGCTACCGACGCGTAACAACTATAGTGCACGATGGAAATCTCGGAGCTACTACAACACATAAACACCATTGGTCTGCGGTGGGTAATTTTGGCTCCAAGGAAAAATATACGGGCACACGCGTGTATTTTTATATGTAGTCGGCCACCTTCAACCCCCACATCTACTACACCACTACAGCTGCCGATGCGCAAGAATTATACTGCATTATGGGAAACTCGGGGCTACTACCACATACAAACACCAGTGGTCTGTTGTGGTTAGCTTTGGCTGAAAGGTGAAATATACGGACAAACATGTCTATATACGTATATATACCTAGGTATATATATTGAACTATTCATTAGTATTATTAATGTTATAGTATCGTAAATATTAACAACAATAAACATACTCTACATCTGCTATTTCGATGTAACATCGAAGTTAAAATTCGTACAACAAATACACCTGCCTCGTACGCAGTGACAGTGCTAGCAATAGCAGAAAACTAGTTTTAAATAAAATGATACTCTTTCATTCACCACTTCACCTCAAACTAGCACACATCTGGACAGAGGGAGGACATCACCATATAAGTGCTCCGCTCCTCTCATGTGGGGTATAGAGTCAAGGTTTTGAATTAGTGTTTAAATAAAAGTGCGACAATCAAACGGAAGTAAGTAGTCCTACTTAATGTAATGGTAAAACGAGTAGAAATCTTATACCATTGGCTTTGCCTATCTCTTATGCTTCCATTTGTATTGTCTATTCCAGCGGAGTGAACGGCGATTTGGGACCAAGTTTAGTCATCAAAATGAGTTGAGTTTATTGATGATTTACATGCCAACAACAAAGGAAATCCTCGGCACAGAGTGTATTAGAAAATACAGTATTTAGCATAGGAGTCGTAATCTAGAAGGTGTGATGTTTGGACGCGACATAGTCGTAGTAATCGGCCAACATGACGAACTGACAAAGGTATTGTTATATTAAATATCAGTCACATCGATGTAGGACAATTGAAATGTTCAACTCTCATTGACTTTTAAAATGAAGTAGTCACTGAAACATTGTCAGTATTAGGATAAATGCCATTTTATGTTCTTCAGCAGAAGGTATGTAAAATTCACGTGCCTTTAAATAATTCCGGGGTCATGCCAATATTGCTAATTATAAGTCACCAGAACTTGATGACAACTAGTTACAGAACATAATGCAGTATCAGCGAAATTATATTCAATAATACAGACGTTATCACAGTAATGTAAATGTGTTGTCCTCATATTTTCATCGCTAATAAACCAGCTTTGATAAATCGTCACTGTTCAGGCAAAAGGCCATACCTCACAATGTTCTTCGTATCCATTATTTTCTATAAGACTGGTCACGCCTCCGAGCCGCAGATGGATTTGCAGTCCATCTGGGTGGCTTGACGAGTCTTCATGCAAATTGTAGATAGGAAGAGCATTATGACATATAACCTTTCGCCCGAACAGCGACGAAATACTGGCTGTATCTCTACACTTATAATCTAAAAGATTTTTCTGGAAAATAGGATTACCAGCAGAAAAACAAAACGAACATTTTGTATTCATCTTCATACCAGAGATTTCTAACACACGTCTTACAGTTTAGGAAATTACACCTGAGAATAATTCGAGATTCATGTTCCTACACTGGCATCAGTCCACAACTCAAGGTCCTGATAGATTGTAGATGAAGCAATATTCATTTCTACAGATCTCATAGTAGAGCAGATTATCAAACAAGGTATATTCTAGTACAGTATATTAAATTTCAATGAAGCCGAGGGAACGCGAGTTATGATTTACGTCTCCTTTAATATAAATAACCGAACTTCTTAGAATTTTTAAGTCGAAATATCATTTCCGTAGACGCCGTCATCTACAGGTGTAGTCAGAAAAGAAAGGTTTTATCTGGCCTTTTTACTTGGAATAAAAAAGTGCACAATTTTGTTAAAATGTATAGCGTTGGAATTGCAGGTTTATCAATATAGAACGTTGCTTATGTGAGTAAATATTTTTATATATCACACGGCCTTTTACCATAATATATTTTTAAGTAAAACACGACACACTGTATCCCGTAACTAGTAGTTAGGTGCTGAAAGGCGCTCTGATATGCCCTAAGAACATCTCATTACAGCAATAAAGCTATTTCTGAAGTACATCACGGTTGAACATTTCTTACAGTCAGCCCATAAACGACACACAGTGACCTCGATATCACAACGTTAGATTCGAACGCAGACACATAAATTACGACAGTGGTTGCTAGAGTGAGAAAGACATTTTGACGCTGCGTAGTCACAGCGGCGCCAAGACGAGCTTGTATTGCTCCTCCGAGCGTCCTTAAGGGCCATAACTTCGAACAGATTTATAATATTATATGTGTTATGAACGTGGCTCACAGAAACATTGTCTCTCTTGTTGTCTTCAATGCTAACTGTTTTGGTTTGTCATCCGTCAAGTTATTTATTTTCCTACCTAAATTACTTGCGCCCTTTCCAGTCATCATATGGCTGACCTTAAAAATTCTGAAGATGGCAGAATAAATTAACACACGATGATGATTATGGCTTATGTGCCAAGCATCGAGTCATCTGCTCCTAATTAAGACAATCGATGGAATAGTTCTAATACCACGTAGCTTACAATGCTGTTCCTGTACATCATTTCCTTAAGACTGGTCACGCCTCCCAGTCACATATGGATATCCAGTCCATCACAACAATTTTCGTTGTGTTCATTTTTATATAACAATGCGTAAAGAAACATGAACCGTAACGTACCTTACTGTAGGAAAGTTGTTTGTATAAGGTATTTACACACTCCTACAGAATAATGTATTTAAGCTTTATTTTATTTTACACGTCACCAAGGAAAATGCACACAAAGAAAATTGTTCTGATGGACTGCATATCCATATGTGGATTGTAAGCGTCACCAGTCTTAAGGATAATAATGTACAGGAACATCCGTATCAGATACGTGGCATTAGAACTAGTCCATCGACATACATGTTGACTTAGTTTACGGACTGTAAATGTTACGAGTGCCAGTTTCGTGCATTAATTGTATGAGTGAATGACATCAAACAACACGTTATTTTGCAATAATCTTAGAGTGTTTAGCTCTTATTTTGAATGCAAATATCTTATAACGTCTTCAAATATAAAATAAAAGTAATGGACAGCAATAAACAAGTAACAAATTAACTTATATATCGTCGCTGCGCGAGCAATACCGCGTATCTGAAAATAAACTTCCTGTCCATTATTTTCCTGAAGACTGGTGGCGTCTCCCAGCCTCATATGGACATGCAGTCCATTAGAAACATTTTCTCTGCGTTCATTTTTGCTATGCTAACATTTAAAGGAAAATAAACCTCAATTATACTACAGGAGTGCGTAAATACGTCATGCAAACGTACATTCCTACAGTGCGTTAAGGTAAGGTTCATTTTCCTTTACAAGTACGTAGGAAAATTATTACTACGAAACAATGGTTTGTCCAACCCTTGTCCCGTTTCCCTACGGGGTCGGGTATGAGGTGAGATGAATTTGTCGTGGCGGTTTTTTATGACCGGATGCCCTTCCTGACGTCAACCTCATCAGAGGAGTTAATGAGAGATGAAATGAATGACGTGATATATGATAGTAGGGAGAGGGTGAAACCCGGTGCCGGCACATAGCCTACTCCTGTCGAATAGCACCAAGGGGTCTGCTCAAGGCTTAACGTCCCCATCCGACGGACGAATCACCATCAACAGCGTCATATGCCCTCACTCCATATGAGCACTGCGGAGAGGTTTGGAATTTAATCCAGGCTTTTGGCACGCAATATAGTGATTAGAAATTGTATACCACCACCTCCCCTACCCTGCCGGCCAACATTCTGATGGTGAAATTTTTTTCGACCAACGGGACTCGAACCGGCTAACCTCGGTGTTAGACCGTTTTTAGACTTCAGCGCCTTAACGATCACGGCCACCAGGAATATCATTGTCAGATACGTGGTATTGCTCGCGCAGTGATGATGTAGAAGTATGGGAACAGGAAAAGGAACACATAATGTGATAAAAATAATGAATGGTGAGTGTTGAAAGAGAGAGCAACAGGAAGAGGAGGACAACACAAACAACGCAATCTCAACATCTTTATACACTTTCATCTTGGGATAAATGTATTCTCCCTTCATTAATCCCAGTTCTTCAACAGTACATTAATTTCATTTCAGACCCGGCAAGCTCATTTCTGCTCCTCACAGGAGTGGGCGGACATCAACATTCACTGAGGGACAGCGCTGACAAGTCCTTAGTCTTGACGAGGAAGGTATTCTAGGAACGGCTATGCGTCAACCTGCACTGTAATTCATAATTGAGCTCTGACGTATATACCGGAAGGAACCACATTAACTTAATACTCGTCACGTCTTCTCATAGACCTACAACTGGAAAAATTAGAAAGCAAGTCATGAAGAAATAGTCTAGATAATAATAAAAATACTACTACTAATAATAGGCAGGTTGACGTGCAAGTGCTATTGGAAACTAATAAGTAATTACATAGAAAGGTAGAAGGAATAACATTGTCAATTAAAAATAAAATGTGCTACTTATTATGCTTGTTGTTTCAAAGAGCCTAACTTCTAGGTCATCGGTCCCCAAAAATTAAAATAAGCACTGCGATTGTTGTTCTACGGGCAAAGCTTCCGTATGACTGATGTCAGTCTGACAAAAAATTTCTGGAATTCAATGAGACCAAACGCGGTAAAGCGGGGATGGATCGAAAAAATGTGAAAATGTAATAAATGACGGGAATGAATTTAGACGGTTTGTGAAAAACTATCTGGTTTAAAGTGGAACCAGACTTTAAAGGATGAAGTGGCCTCTGAATCACTGGCAGAACAAGGAAATGGACTTCCTTCAAATTGCGACTTCCTTCTGTCGGATTTGAGCCCGCGTTCTTAGAATCCAGAGACCGACACTCTACAATTTATCCACAGAGGTTCCTAATCGTGAAGTAAGATTGTGGAATGGGGAAGCATGCCCATCAGTTGCATTCTGATCCTCCATCTGTGTGTTGATACAGTTAGTGCTGCGTTCACTCTCGACCACTGGCGTTTCGAAATAAGGTTCACTGCTATATGTGGCCTGATAATATTATGTCTCCTAACATTTGACCTCAAGATGGGAAGTTCCATGTCCTTAAAGAAACAATATCGCCTAGATGACAATGCTCTTCCTATCCATTGTGTTCCTCACAAGTGATCACGCCTCGCAGTCCCATATGGATACGCAGTCTATTAAAAGAATGTTCGTAGCGTTAGTTTTCCTCTGCCAATATGTAAAGAAAAATGAACCTTAATTGTACCGGACTGTAGGAATATACATGTTCACGAAGTACACACTCCTACAGTATAATGGATTTACTGTTCATTTTCCTTTACAGGTTAGCACAGGAAAATGAACACAACGAATGTTGTTTTGATGGACTACATATCCATGTGTGGCTGGGAGGAGTGACCACTCTTAGGGAAATTAATACAGGGTCTCTCATATGAACTAAGACCGTCGAAGTGGCGTTTTAACTCTCGATTGGGGATCTGTAGTATGGGAGGGGAGCGCATAGGTCTTGACCTTGCAAGCAGCCTGCACGTGGTCGACCTGAATATCATTTTTAACATGGTGAGATAGTTATCTTTGCAACACCGTATTTTTGTATGTAAAAGTTCTGGTTTCATATTAATGGTCGTGGCGGTGTGCAGAAAATCCTAATGGTGTCAACAAAGTCCCTTATTATGATAAGAAGATTGGTGTTTGGTGTGCTTATTGTGCAAAGCGGAAAATTGGACCCATTTTTCCGAGACGACAGTAAATGCAGGGAGATGATATTTTGATGCCGTGCTTCCATCAGTTAACGAAAGAAGAAAAAATGCATAGTTGATTCACCAGATTCAGCCTCTGCTCATACAGCCAGAAGATTCCCTTCTTACAATATCGGAAGTGTTTGCAGACAGACTGATCAATGCTGGCCCATTTCCCCCTTGTTCTCCATATCCAACACAGTGTTATTTTTACTTGTAGGGTAAACTAAACCTAAAAATGCATCGAACGAATCCTCACACTGGCAGAGCTCACTCGCGTCAGTCAGAAAGTGGTTACCAGACACATTGCGTGTATAACCCTGGAAGGACGACACTTCCAGCATCGTTTATAAGGGATGATTTTATATAAGATCGTATACACGCTTAAAGCTTTGCTGCTTGCTAAGGGCTTTTACGTCGCACCGACACGGATAGGTCTTATGGCGACGATGGGATAGGAAAGGCCTAGGAGTTGGAAGGAAGCGGCCGTGGCCTTAATTAAGGTACAGCCCCAGCATTTGCCTGGTGTGAAAATGGGAAACCACGGAAAACCATTTTCAGGGCTGCCGATAGTGGGATTCGAACCTACTATCTCTCGGATGCAAGCTCACAGCCGCGCGCCTCTACGCGCACGGCCAACTCGCCCGGTCACGCTTAAAGCGGGACGGCCGCGCGCAATGTAAGTTCTGCTGAAGCAGCTGCTGCTACTCAGAGTACAAACGCCGTGTGCTCAGTCTTAGTTTATAAGCGAGATCCTGTAGATCTGAAGAACATTGCGAGATACGAGGTATTGCTCGCGCACCGTCGATATGCATATGCAGTCCACCTGAACAGTTTTCGTTGTGTTTATTTTCCAATGCTTGTGTGTAAAATAAAATGAACCTTAACCCTAGAACTGCGGACCGTCTTTCTGGAAGACGGTGCACTGTTTCGTCAAGTGCGATCGTCTTTCTGAGAGACGGTGTCGTTCTTCCGCCGTAGGTTTATAATTGGTCACCAGGTCCCAATAATATAGATACCAGCTGAATACTTATACTTTTATCTTCAATATTGAAAGTCTTTGAAACACAGACATCAGTATGGACAAGTTTATTTATCTGTAGAAGTGAAAGTACTTTCACATCTTCTTAAAATCAAGATGGCAGCCCGCTTTGTTGACGATTCTGAAATCAAGCGTTCGATTTTCGAAGATCTTAGTGACAATACTGATGGTGACAGTGGTTATTGTTTTAATTCTGACGAGAAAATTATTCCTGAAAATAGTGAAAGTGACAGCGAAGTACAAGGTGCCTTGGAAGTAATGGGAATTTCCGATGACCGGAATGATGTTCAAGTCGGTGCAGGTTATGTTATTATTGGCAGTACGTCAATATTTGAAGAAACGAGCGAAGGGATAAGTGTGAACTGTTGATATTTCTGCAGATTGTTATAAGGAATTTGATCACAACACAAGAAAGAAGAAATTGACCTAAAGAAAACTAAGATAAGCTGTAGGTTCGAAAATTGTGAAAAGAACTCAAATTCGTTTCGATGAAATTTTGAGTTTTATTTTGCAAACGAAATGAAAAGTGGATAACTATGGAGTAATACGTAAGAAAATACTTGTTCATTTCAGAATATCGTGTTTCAGAAATAAATTATCTATCACAAATTCCTTTATTTGAGCAAAATATTTCAACGGTTTCCTTTGTCTAAAAATGTTTAATTCCATTTTACGATAGTTACAAATCGTGACAATATTTTTCGTTATTTGTATTATCTTCATTTAGATCAGTCTTTTAGCTTTCTATTGGTATATAACATGGATTTATTACGATTAATATGTGATTACAGGTATGATATTGTTTTCATGGTGTATGTTGAGAAAAATACCTGCAGCATTTGACAGAAAAACCTGCAGCAGTTCTAGGGTTAAATACGTTATATTGTAGGAGTGCGTAAATACGTCATGAATGCATATTAATTCCTACAGTACGATGCGGTAAGGTTAATTTTCCTTTACACCTCAGCATAGAAAAATGAACACAAAGAAAATGAATCTGACGAACTCCATATACATACGCGGCTGAGAGGCGTGACCTGTCATAAGGAAATAATGGACAGGAAGAACATTGTAAGATAGGCGATATTGTTTCTTAACCGACGATAATACTTATCGGTAAATATTAGCGTGGATATCCACTAGAAGTAATCTGATGTCATATCGATACCAATCCAGATAAAAAGACTTCCCGTGGTGTAGTACTATGTCTTGTGACAATATATTCCTGATGATCCCACCAGATCGCCAAAATAAGTGTGTGATTCATATAAATTCACTGTTAATCCCGTTCTTAGTCACGCCATTTGGTCCTTCAGTGACATCTGGAAGTCTTGTGAAGGACTGTCAACAATAGTTTTTCTTACGTGCTAACATAGTGTCTTTAATTATTGAAAAACATTATTGATAAAAGAAGCACTAACCGACTGCCCCAAATCTTCCAATTCAGCTGTAACCACCCAGTACAACTCGAGTGTATCGAACAAATCCTCACACATTGGTGGAACTGAAAGAAAACATTACGAATGAAATCAGAAAACTGAAATTTGAAATCGAAATGTTTACTTTTCTCAAAATTAAAATGTGTTCCCTACTCATCAAAACTCACAAACATGACAGTAAAAATGCATTACTGCATGGGGACATCCAGTTTCTGGATGCCTGGTTAGCATATCGGCCTTTAGTTCAAAGGGTCAAAGGTTCGAGCCTCGCATGTAGCAGACATTTTAGCTGCATATAGTCATTTTATCCTGCTTGGGACCTGGTATATTTCTTTGTTTTTCGACACATGCTCATTCATATGTAAAACAAATTGCAAGAACACCATAGAAACGCTTAATAGGGAGTATATTCCTCCCTTAGGATTGGCGTCAGGAATGGTAACCGATCGTAAAATTGGGCTTAATTTAGATAAAGTGTCATCCCCAGGTAATTGGAAGAAGGTTAGAAAGATTATTACTGCATGTAGAAGAAAAGGCTATAAACCTCCTAAAACAAACTCTGCAGAACTAAAAGGTAAACCTAAGAGAAAGAATTACAAAGGTACGTTGTGATACGACATGTTCCTTGATAGCAGCAATCACGAAGATATCTGAAATCGATCGAGTAGATCCTAGGTATGCAGTAACGTTTTGTCAGCTGCTATACTCTCATGTCCTTGAGTTTAATGCTTTTTCTTTCTCTTTTCTATCATACATTTGGTATGGAATTTCTACAATCAACACAAATACCGAAACAGAAAATTTGTTCAGTAATCACCATGCTCTGTGTTTTATATAATTGAAAAGCGTTATGTACTTAGCCTTACTTCATACTAAGACTATTAAATGGTATACGTTGCGTTCAATTGGAGAACCTACAATTAAAAAAGCATAGGATTAGGTGTTCTCACTGTCTTTAACTACTTAACTATAGAACGCTAAACAAGACGGAATATCCTACTCAACCACGTTACTTCACAGGTATTGATTGTGCCCTCATCCTCCACTTTCTCTTTCAGTGTTGAATTCCTCAAAAGTAAACTCGTGTGGTGAAGTCAACGTTGAACCGCGGTGTCTTCCTTCCTTGTTCCACTAGAGATAATTTAAATTTTCTGCTCAGAGGAAATTTTTCTATTCCATATGAGAAACAATCGTTATTATTTTGTAAATATCTTTCAGTCAGACAACGAGAAATGCTTTTTCATTGATATTTCTCTAAGTCACAAAAGTTTGCATACCAAAGCGCACGGTTTAAAATTTTCATAGAATATGACCACCCAAAGGACATTGAACTAATTGTATGCAGAGAAGGTTTTGTCTGTAGGAATTATCGTGAAAATGAACATAATAGTGAATGGTAGAATTATGTCCTTACTTCAAAATTCGTTAATTTTCTGCTATGGATATTGAAAGTAACTCGGGACGACACTTGAAGCATAGAGTTCCGAGGAAAACCATCTACAGATAATGATAAATACAGGTGCACGATGAAATTTTGCTAGTTAAAGACGTATAGTATACATTTATAATGATGATGATGGCGGTAACAAAGATTATGATAGAACATATGAGGTGATTTTCACTTAATGAGTTAATATAAATCCAACCTGGTACTTTATTACACTTAAATTTGCTCCTTCCTATAGACTTTACCTGTCAGTTTTCTTGTTCAGTCTGTCAGCAACAAACAAACCACTTTCTGGAACATTTATCAAGGGCAGATATCTGAAACCACCACTAGGAACTTTTTGTTCGTCGTTTGAATGAACAATTTACAAATTTCACAGTGCAGATACTTTTATGGTTATAAATTTTGTGGGGGATATACGTATGAGCGAAAGAGAAAGTTTAATGTTTATTTGTCAACGAAAAGAGGGAGGGGTAGACACGCGATCTCATCGCTCGTAACACAATACAAGAAGAGGAGCTGGCAGGATTTCAACTGCAGTCAACCATTTTGGGAACAGTCCAACAACGGACATTTCTTCTATCTGCTTTACTATGTTTACAAATCTCCACTTTTGTATTCGTTCAACCATTACACCATTTCATATTCACAACAATTCTTTCATTCCGGCCTTTATTTGTACGTAGCTTTCAGTTTTCCGACCATAGAAAGACGAAATTGTGTGTTCTGAAATTTACATGTTTAAGATTAGGAATAACTTTTCAGTCTCTTATTTGCACTCTTTCGCAAGATATTCTGGAATAAGAAGGCAGATAACAAGCGAGATTCTTGAATGAATACAACTAAATTATATACCGTAAACCTTTATCTAATAAAACAGTTATTTGAAAGTTAAAATGTGAATAATACTGGAAAGTTTAGTTTTCATAACCATGGCACATATCAGAGCACCTTGGGCATATCAATACCCTTTGTTACAAACTCTATGACACGATTGAGTCGTCAATATAATCATAGAAATTATGTAGATAAATTTGAAAGAATGTATTCTGTGGGACTGTGTGAGGGCCACGTCCGCGGGTCTTTTGGACGCAGAATGCATCTCGAGGGTATTAGAAAACAAGTAACGACGCTGAATTTAGGTTAATACATTTTCTTCTTTTGTCCGGACTCTCCTTTTGGGAATGTAGTAATAATTTCCATTCTTAGTCGATTCGAATATATACCCGTCTTCGGGTGTTTCCACATCCACAGGAGCAGTAGATGTACTCGGTTGGGGCTTGCAGCACTCGATTGCCTCAACATTCTTACCTTGTATTTAGGATTTTTACGCTTGACATAAATTTTTTTTTGCTTTTTTTATTCATTTTGACTCATTGTTTCTCTTTTCCTTCATGTTTACGTTTGGCATGGCTCTTCTTCAAACATATTGTAACATTCTGGATATTTGAATTAAATTCACAAGTATTTCTTAAGTTTGGAATTACCAGGAAGCTGAATCACAGGAATTGTTAGAGAAAATATTACTTGCGTAGATGAAACGATTTACACCTCACGGTACTTTCTATCAGGCTACGGTCTCGAGTTACATTCATTTAATCATACGCTTCGAGCTCCGATTTCATCATAAAATGCTGGATGAAATTACCGCTGCATATTGCGCTATCTCACCTTCAAAGTTACTTGAGTAGTCTCCTTGGCCTTACCGCTTTTCAAATCAGTAATTTTTATTAGCTTTTTTGGTTTTTTGAAATTCTTGAAGGAAGACTGGTATACACCTTTTTGAGTTTTTGGACTTTTATCGAGAGATCCGGTAAGTGAACAAAGCAATAGATGTATTCTACATCTAAGCGTGGTGTCGGAGATATTGCCTAACGTATCTTCTTTTACTCCGCGAGCAAAGCACCTTTGTATGTGTTCATTTATTTATATATTGTCTCCGTTAATAAACAAAGGAATTGCTACATTACCCTCTATCATTGAAATAATAACATTAAGTTATTATTACATGTAATTACCCTCTATCAGCCATCACGATCACGATTCACATTTTGGGTGCCGAAAAGTCGGGAGTCAGGATATTCTCGTCACGAAAGATTTAAGTTTTTCTTTTTGTTTTAGACATTTAAAACTTTGAGGAGTTTTGACAAGTTTCTATACAGTATAGAGTCACAGCAACGTGTCACTATTAACAACAAAACAACATACATCATCACGAGAGACAAGTTCCCAGCCAAAACTAAATTTTATTTTGAACCTTTGTAAATGACTTTGTGCTATGTCCTGCATGCCTGAAGTAGCTGTAGAATTAGACGACGATTATTTATAGGGCTAGATTGCATCGGACCTGCATGCTGCCACCTTCTTAGCGGATACAAAGAGGTCATAAGGTAGAAACTCCATGCATTAAGAGGATTCTAACACGATTGAATTGACACCTGGCGTCATCTAGCGAACAATCACGGGTCTGCTTGCACATCGGTCGTGTTGTCAAATATCTATCAGCTGTTAACTTCTAATCTAATTTCCTAACATATTACGGGACTACATCAGACTTGGCGTTCCATCGTTCATGATTATGGCTCAACGTACGCAGCTGGACAAACTGAAACGAACGTTCAAACGTCTCTCGCTTTTCTAGTGAGATAAATCAAGTTAACGATTCCTCGCCAATTGACGAAGTAGAACACAATTCAAATCGACTGTAGGAAATTTTAGAGAATTTAATTCTCTTGGACGATACCATTCATGATTTGATTGCTGATGACGTATACGAAAGCGATATTCAAGATATGCGAAGAGTATATAGAAAGTGCCAAGCATGCAGTCCGCAAGGGTAATAATTGCTTAGCAGCAAATATAACTTCACTGATACCGATACGCGGGTTTTAGGTCCACAGTTAGTCTTATTCACAGCCGGGCCTGAAGTTAAATTTCCGACTATCCGGTTAGAACCGTTTACGGGGAAATCGAAGCATGGCCACGTTTCTGGGAACAATTCCAGTCGTCGGTGGACAAAAACCCAACAGTGTCCAGCAAACACGTATTTCTACGGGGATACTTGGACGGTGACCCGGAACGTTAGGTTCACAAAATATCCGTCACAGGTGAAACGTATGAACAAACTAAAAGGATTCTTTAATCGCGTTACAGGGACAAAAACAGAATTCAGTCTCACTTAGGTTATCTCGAACACATTCAGCCCGCAATTTCAGACAATTTTGATGTTCCCAATTCCACATTTATAGAATATTACCGAAGAGTTCAAGTCCTCGATTCCCTAGCAGAAAACGTTGACTCGTATGGAAGAATGTTAGCTCCGAAAATCCTCCGTGCATTCCCGGATCGTATGGAAGAATGTTAGCTCCGAAAATCCTCCGTGCCTTCCCGGACGATCATAGCTGCCGTTGGCTACTTCACATCAAAAGATCATAATTCGAAGAGAGCAACATTTCACGACCAGTGAAATTTATTAACAACAAGGTTCAGAGTGTGAACACTCAAAAGGTATGAGGGGATTTTTCTGTAACTAGTGTTTGCATACCGACAGCAGCCAATTTCAACATTAACGCCCGTGAAAGTAAGTCGAAATCTAACAACAAACGATCACCAAATTCATACTGCGTGCTCTAGCGGCCAACGGAGCCTAGACTGTAAGAGAGTGAGGAACTTTAAGGACAGAATTGAGAAACTGATGGCAACGAACAGATGCTTTCTATGCCGACACGCGGGATTTAGGCCCACAGTTAGTCTTATTCACAGCCGCGCCTGAAGTTAAATTGCCGACTATCCGGTTAGAACCGTTTACGGGGAATCGAAGCATGGCCACGTTTCTGGGAACAATTCCAGTCCTCGGCATAATGCACGACAATGTGTTAAAAGAGGCAAAGGCGAAATGCATGAAATGTAAGAAACAACATGTTTTCATTTGTGACAACAGAGAAACTCTGCCTGCCTCTGTGGGTGAAAATTACTTTTACACTCCAAACTTTGCATTTCTTCAGACCGCTCGACTATGGATAACGGGACCAACTGGGAAAATTAAACGACATGAATGCACTGGCATAGGTAGGTATATTGAGACTAGCCGAACCGAAGGACGATTCATGTGAACTACCCATCGAAATTCTCATCGGCGCAGGCCATTATTGGATAGTCGTGAAGATGGAACAATCAAATCGTGTAAGGTCATCCTTAGTCCTCCTCCCAACGATATTTGGATGGATCCTCAGCGGGAATAGATCAGACATTACGGTCAACCAAATGACAGTCCAGCGCATCTCTCTCTCTCTCCAATGAAACAACGACCAATAAAATTTCTCACTTATCAGACGATACCCTATGAACATTCTGAGAGCTGAAGACCATCTGTGCCTCAGAAAATAAAGAACGTGTATTGATAACTAACGACATTCCCGTTCTTCAGAGATTTCACGAATCTTACAGGTGTGAAGATGGCAGAATAGCTGTAAAACTTCCTAGAAAGACAATATATCCATCGCAGAGAGAAGCTTGTATAGCCTGGAGAAGAAGATGCAGACAAATGAAGAATTTAATATTATTTTCCAATTGATGCTTAATTACATGTCGAATGCACAAGTAGAAATTGCTCCTGCCGATGGCACATGTAAAGAGATACGTATTTTATTTACTCCATCACGCGGTTAAGAAAGGTAGCACTAAATTCATAATCGTTCTTGACGCTTCATCACATGAGACGGGTTATCCATCCCTCAATGATGCCTTGGAAATGGGACCAAACCTACTACCAGAGATACTTGCCACTCTACTGCGTTTGCGATGGATGTCACGCATTCCTACAGTTGAATTTCCACGACGATGACAGAAATTTAACTACACCTCTGTGGTACAGGTGGAGCTAAATAACGAAGAAAACTATGTCGCGGGAGACGACATCATTATATATCGGTTTACACGCCTTCTCTTTGGACAAACTAGTAGCCCATTTTTCTGAAGCCATCCGCGGTACTAGAGAAGTCTACTTTCAAGAATGAATTTACAGCTAGTGAAAAGGACGACAACGAGGTTATTACGCTTTACCACGAACTCACTGCTGTACTGAAGCACGTCTAGCTTCCTCTCTCGAAATGGGCAACGAGTTGTGTATCTTTTCGAGATATATGGAAAGGTGAAGGCCAGGACTATAAGTCAGAGACGAGTGTGTTAAGAGTGGCCTGGAATACCGTGGATGATTACATCTTTTTGATCAGTCCGAAATTACTGGGATTTTATTTTAAAAACCTGGAACTAAGCGAAACGTTCTCCTTGCGACATCCGAATTTTACGATCCTGTTGGTTTGTTCATTCCAGTGTCCAAAATCGCTAAAATTTTCTATCAAGACATTTGGCTCAGAGGAATCGACTAGGAAGAAATATTAACATCAGATCTCGCGCAACGATGGCGGAAAACTGCTCATTTTATCAATGTTGCATGTACCGAGATACATTGGCATTTCCAAAAGACAAGAACAGGCCGAAATTCACGTATTTCGCGACGCATCGTTAAGGGCCTAAGGAGCTGTACTGTGTGTGATGAACCGTGACATAGAACTCATGCCTGATACGATCAGCCTGCAGCAAGACTAGGGTTGCTCCTGTAAAGAAAATCACACTACCAAGATTGAAAGTACTCGCCGCATTAATTGGCTCACGTCTCCTGAACTACTTCTGTAGGGCGACTGATATCGACGTCACCAATGCTGTCTCATGGAGTGACTCAACGATGACACTTTGTTGGGTAAGGAATGATCACAACAAATGGAGGTCGTTTGTGTGTAATAGGATGATTACTCCACACTACACCGAGTCAATAGAGACACTGTCCAGGAGCCCAGCGGATCATCTCACCCGACGAGTTCGAGCCAATGACTTACTCCCACTTGATCGCCGATGGAATGGATCCTACTGGCTGGTTCTGGAACGATCTTCATTGCCTCGTGGCAGCAGAGAATCCGATAAAACACTACCGGAAGAAACGAAATCACCCACACAATATCTAGCGATAACAATGAGGGAACCACTTGAAAACGTTGAATGGTTCAGTTCCTACTGGAAAACAATTCTCGTCATGGCTTGGGTCTTTCACTTTATAGATGCAGCAGAGAAGAAGACTGCTGCGGAACTGGAAACTGCTCGAAGTAATTGGACTCGTAAAGTCCAAGAAGAACGATTTTTCAGCGAATATTGAAAGCACTTCGGAACAATGTTCCCCTTCCCTCATCATCTCCAAAAGCACACTGCCACCCCATTTTTAAAGAATGATCTTATTCTACTTGGAGGAAGATAGCAATTTGACGACTTGTCTACGACAGGAAAACAACTAATTCTCTTAGACGGACGTCATTGTTTCACACAACTCTTGATAATGCAGACGCATGTTAGATTTCACCGTCTAGGAGTTTGGATTACTCTAGCAGAACATCACTTGTCTTCAGTGCAAAATAACTCACAACGTTTCACTTCAGGAAGTAGAAGTTCCCTTACCTCAGGATGGCATCCGATCTGTACGACCTTTCTCAGTTACAAGAATGGTCTTCGCCGGCGCACTCAACATTACTGCCTGCCACCAGGTTAATAAATCGAATATCATATTATTCACTTGCGCTACTACGCGCGCTGTACATATCAAGCTAGCAACAGATATGGCTCTGAAGGCTCCTCAACGGTTTGTGGGTCGCCGTGGGTTATTACGTAGCGTGTATTCAGATAACACACAAACTTTCCACCTAGTTAATAGAAAACTGATGGAGCTCCTCACGGCAATTGAAGAGCCCTCACTACTTCGCCCCTCACGCTGTCACCTGGAAATTCATACCACCGCGGTCGGCTTGGTGGAAGGATGATGGGAATGGATGATTGGTTCCACCAAACGTTGCCTTAGCAAATTGCTAGGCGGCGCACGAATAGATGAAGAGGGTTTATATACGGTCTTAGTGAACACCGAATCCGCCATAAACTCACGCCCTATCGTGCGGTACGTAGGTGACAGACGAGCCTCTGTGACTCTTCCAATAGAACTGAAGCGGGAAACCAGGAAACACCTAAATAAGGAGTTCAGTATTGAGACAAATTTACACTACCCTCATTTGTTGGACATATGTACTTGTGTGTGGGGACTTTATCTACCGTTATCGACCATTGTTTGAATTGCCTTTAATTTATGTGCCTGAACTATGCCTATTTAAAATGCATATTTTGCCATTGTTACGTCGGTCCTTCGATTTTTCTGATTCGCTCAATAAGCTAGTTGATTCGAGCGCGCAAGCGCACTTCTCCTTTGAACTGAGCGATGCGCGACTTGCTCGTCTGCACACCAGTCTGTTCCCGGCTGAGCGCCATGATGGACGCGTTTGGAGGAGTTGTTGTGTACAGGACTCGATTGAAAGTTGGTGGAATGGAGTCTGATTCTCCAGGCTAATAACCATGGAAATAGGCCGTTGACCTTAGTTATAGTGTAATTATATATCTAATGTAGTTTTTATTCATCGATCTTTCGTATTTGTGTTGTGGAATGAATATCTGAGTGAGTGTACCTTTTGCAATATGAGCTAACTACGTAACTATTGGGTTATATTAAATTGGATACCCAAAGATGTAAGTACAGGTATCATCTTAATTGTTTCGAAACTGTTCTACTGCCGGATTATTTGGAGAAGAAGAATGTGTGTGACATTAATTTTGTGAATTATTTCGGCAACACCGTTTGAATCGTATCAAGCCAACCTAGTACCGGTAATTTAAAATTAGCCTACCTTTTCATGAAACTGTCGGCCACCGTTTATTCATTAAATTAAACTGGAATTTCTTCTACATCGGACATTTTAATGATATAAATTGTACCTTCAAACTATTAAAATGTAATCTAACTAAATTTTTGTAAAATTCTATATCCAAATTATGGAGTAATTATGGAACTTGGTATATACGCAGATGAGAGGCAAATTATTCCATTCCTTTAATTTTACTGATATTATCGTTGAGTTACCTTTTTCTGTTTCATAGGTTATTATTATTATTAATTTAGTTGGTGGATTTCCATCTACTTTTCTTGGTTCGTATTTGTGGTATCCACTGGACTATTATCAACGTTTTGAAAGACGTTGTGTGCTAGTATTGTTTTCGTAATGGATCATTGTTTAATTACTTAATGGGATGCTTTATTTCCGGTCTTATTCGGCCATTACCGTTTTCCAGAGCCTCCTAAAATTAAAATTTAATAACCTGCATTTAAATCCTCTATTCATATTTGGTTGGAGGAAATGTTAAATTCAAAATATTATAATCATATTATTGTAATTTCGAGGTTGCAGGAAGCTGAAATTTGTTTCTGCCATTTCTTGATGATTCTTACGTTCACCCTCCTCAGATAATTCGCGTCCGTGTTTTCTTTCTTTCTTTCTTTCTTTCTTTCTTTCTTTCTTTCTTTCTTTCTTTCTTTCATTATTGCGTGTCATATTATGTTTATGTTATCTCCTGCACGCTTATTTTGTGTGGGCCTTGCCTATTGTTTTAGTTGGATGTTGGCTTGGTTTTAGGAAGCTGCATGCTTCGTGGGTACCATTGTTCAGTTTTCTGTGGAATTTTTATTCTGAAGTTCTAACCATAAACGATGCCAGCTAGCGATCCGCCGAAGTTCCTCCGATGACTCGGCGGGCAGCTCTCGGGAAACCAAAGCTTTTGGGTTCCGGGGGAAGTATGGTTGCAAAGCTGAAACTTAAAGGAATTGACGGAAGGGCACCACCAGGAGTGGAGCCTGCGGCTTAATTTGACTCAACACGGGAAACCTCACCAGGCCCGGACACCGGAAGGATTGACAGATTGAGAGCTCTTTCTTGATTCGGTGGGTGGTGGTGCATGGCCGTTCTTAGTTGGTGGAGCGATTTGTCTGGTTAATTCCGATAACGAACGAGACTCTAGCGTGCTAAATAGTCGCATCCGGTATCCGTTCGTGCTACCGGCGACAACACATCTTCTTAGAGGGACAGGCGGCTTCTAGCCGCACGAGATTGAGCAATAACAGGTCTGTGATGCCCTTAGATGTTCTGGGCCGCACGCGCGCTACACTGAAGGAATCAGCGTGTCCTCCTAGTCCGAAAGGACCGGGCAACCCGTTGAACCTCCTTCGTGCTAGGGATTGGGGCTTGCAATTGTTCCCCATGAACGAGGAATTCCCAGTAAGCGCGAGTCATAAGCTCGCGTTGACTACGTCCCTGCCCTTTGTACACACCGCCCGTCGCTACTACCGATTGAATGATTTAGTGAGGTCTTCGGACCGGCGCGCGGGGTCTGCTTCGCGCAGTTTCCGATGTGTCTGGAAAGATGACCAAACTTGATTATTTAGAGGAAGTAAAAGTCGTAACAAGGTTTCCGTAGGTGAACCTGCGGAAGGATCATTACCGAAATTGTTTTTAACAAAAAACATTTCGAGAAGGAGGAGTCGGAAGGCCCCGCGCGGTCCTCTCCTCCGGCGAGGCTCCCTCGAGGAGCGAGACTCCTGCCGAGCCCGCTGTTGCGAGCTCAGGCGAGTCCTGTTCGTACTGTGTAAGCGGCGGCCCCGGCCGTCGCCGACAGGGGGAGTGTCGCGGTCCGCGTCTCCCACGACGCAGACGTTCGGCATTGGGTACCTACCTCCTCGCTCAGTGGAGGGTACCCGTCGCGGCTTCGGCCTGGCGGGAAGGTTTTAAATGAACGCCACGCCCATGCTCGAAACACTTCTTAGCTCTGTGACGAGAAACCCATGAAAATGATTGTTTCTCCTCCACTCACCGTGGTGAGAACGATCGAAAAATGAAAAAAAAAACAACCCTGAACGGTGGATCACTCAGCTCGTGGGTCGATGAAGAACGCAGCAAATTGCGCGTCGACGTGTGAACTGCAGGATACATGAACATCGACATTTCGAACGCACATTGCGGTCCATGGATTCCGTTCCCGGACCACGCCTGGCTGAGGGTCGGTTGCTAAAACTGAACGCGACATTGCGTTCGGAGGGTGGGAGCGTCGCGGTTCGTGCGGCCACGGCCGCCGCCGCGTCTCCTGAAAAGAGCTTCACCCCGGTGGAGCTGGACCGGTCGACACCACCACTAAGAGTGTGTGAGACGGGAGGGTTGGTCCGCGCAGCGTCTTTGTGTCTGCTGGCGCCGGTTCGCCGCCCTTGCTCCGCGACCAAGCTCGAAAGTGTGTGCTGTGTGTGCAGCGACCGAACATTTTGTGCGACACGCACAAACCAAACACGACCTCAGAGCAGGCGAGACTACCCGCTGAATTTAAGCATGTTATTAAGCGGAGGAAAAGAAACTAACAAGGATTCCCTTAGTAGCGGCGAGCGAACAGGGAAGAGCCCAGCACCCAATCTCGCAGGTTCACCCTGCCGAGAAATGTGGTGTTTTGTAAATTATTTGAGACATATTTTTATTTGGGTTCGTGCTATTCTCTCTTGTGTTCTTTTATTATTTGCGGGTGGAATATTTGAGTGGCTATCTTTGCCATCAATGTTACGCGTGATTCCGTGTTTCTGGGATGATTGAAATCCTTGTGTACAGGGTCTGGAAACACATTTCAGTTTAGTGAGATTTATGGTAGTGCACCCGCTTACAAAAACTCTGGTCAGTGGTGTAATGAATTTTCTAAAGCACGGATCCGTTCTAACATTTGTCATTTATTGATTCTAATGCAAGCTGTAGTTTGTAATCTGAGGGTGTTTTCACGATTTTAATTATTTTAAAGATGACATTTTTCTCTTATTTTAATGAATTAAATAATATTTTTATGGGGTATATGTTCTTGTATTTACTTAGTTATTACTATATAAAAATATTTTACGTTGTTATCAGAGTGCGCACTCATAGTTTTATTGCTAAAACGTTGATTTTATACATAATTCATGAGGTTATTTAAAATTCAATTATTTGTTCTTCAATTTTCATTCATCATTTTTTTAATTTTTTCCTAATCTTTAAGTAAAGTTCAATTTACTGAAATGTAATTTTGCTTTCATTTAGTAGTTAGCAATATTGGCCTGGCAACTCCTCAAGTAGTTACTTATGATCCTGCCCTTACCCTTTTGTGTTCTGTGCCCTCTACGCTGGTATATTTAATGCTGCTACTGCTCGATGGTAAGTATTTTGCTTCTTGTGATCATTTGGTGCTGTATATGGGTTTTGATTATCATTCCTGTTTTTATCTTTATCGGGTTGCAGCACGATGATGAAATGCACGGATGATCTCTGGCGGCGATGGAAGAACTAGAAAAGCGGCTGGAATTGATCAGATTTCTGGGGATATACTAAAGACAATGGGTTGGGATATAGTACCATATCTGAAGTACTTATTTGATTATTGTTTGGCCGAAGGAGCTATACCAGATGAATGGAGAGTTGCTATAGTAGCCCCTGTGTATAAAGGAAAGGGTGATAGACATAAAGCTGAAAATTACAGGCCTGTAAGTTTGACATGCATTGTATGTAAGCTTTGGGAAGGCATTCTTTCTGATTATATTAGACATGTTTGTGAAATTAATAACTGGTTCGATAGAAGGCAATTCGGTTTTAGGAAAGGTTATTCCACTGAAGCTCAACTTGTAGGATTCCAGCAAGATATAGCAGATATCTTGGATTCAGGAGGTCAAATGGACTGTATCGCGATTGACATGTCTAAAGCATTTGATAGGGTGGATCATGGGAGACTGCTGGCAAAAATGAGTGCAATTGGACTAGACAAAAGAGTGACTGAATGGGTTGATATATTTCTAGAAAATAGATCTCAGAGAGTTAGAGTAGGTGAAGCTTTGTCTGACACTGTAATAGTTGAGAGGGGAGTTCCTCAGGGCAGTGTTATCGGACCTTTATGTTTTCTTATATATATAAATGATATGAGTAAAGGAGTGGAATCGGAGGTAAGGCTTTTTGCGGATGATGTTATTCTCTATAGAGTGATAAATAAGTTACAGGATTGTGAGCAACTGCAACGTGACCTCGAAAATATTGTGAGATGGACAGCAGGCAATGGTATGTTGATAAACGGGGCTAAAAGTCAGGTTGTGAGTTTCACAAATAGGAAAAGTCCTCTCAGTTTTAATTACTGCGTTGATGGGGTGAAAGTTCCTTTTGGGGATCATTGTAAGTATCTAGGTGTTAATATAAGGAAAGATCTTCACTGGGGTAATCACATAAATGGGATTGTAAATAAAGGGTACCGATCTCTGCACATGGTTATGAGGGTGTTTAGGGGTTGTAGTAATGATGTAAAGGAGAGTGCATATAAGTCTCTGGTAAGACCCCAACTAGAGTATGGTTCCAGTCTATGGGACCCTCACCAGGATTACCTGATTCAAGAACTGGAAAAAATCCAAAGAAAAGCAGCTCGATTTGTTTTGGGTGATTTCCGACAAAAGAGTAGCGTTACAAAAATGTTGCAATGTTTGGGTTGGGAAGAATTGAGAGAAAGAAGAAGAGCTGCTTGACTAAGTGGTATGTTCCGAGCTGTCAGCGGAGAGATGGCGTGGAATGACATTAGGAGACGAATAGGTTTGAATGGCGTCTATAAAAGTAGGAAAGATCACAATATGAAGATAAAGTTGGAATTCAAGAGGACAAACTGGGGCAAATATTCATTTATAGGAAGGGGAGTTTGGGATTGGAATAACTTACCAAGGGAGATGTTCAATAAATTTCCAATTTCTTTGAAATCATTTCGGAAAAGGCTAGGAAAGCAACAGATAGGGAATCTGCCACCTGGGCGACTGCCCTAAATGCAGATCAGTATTGATTGAGTGTTGAGAAGTACCTGCTCCAGCTGCGAAACTACCACGAGGTTAGGTGCCCTTGTAGTGGACATCCGAAATTCCGAGTAAGGGATGTTGTTTTGTTACAAGACGACGTGCTGCCCAGCTTGATGTGGAGAAGAGCTCGCATCGAGGAACTTCTCCAAAGAAGTGACGGGCGGGTAAAAACAGTCATCCTACGTCAGCCAGGTGGATCCATAATTAGCCGACTGGTACAACTTTTCATCCCTCTTGAGAGTGACCAGGGTGGGGAGGATGTTGGAGATCTTGCCTAACATATCCTCTTGTACTCCTTGAATGAAGCATCTTTGTATTTGTCCATTTGATTATATATTGTCCCCGTAAATAAAGAAAGGAATTGCTACATAAAAGTATGTTTTATTAACATCGCTCTACCATCGCGATCACGGTTCATGACAGGTGGGTTGCAAGAACACGTAACGTTACTTAATGGATCTTTATTTTATTGTTACAGATAACGCATATAACGCTCCAATAGATGAAGGGGACTTTAACAATTAATCTTGGAACTATCTCGGATCTTCTTTTTCAATTGAATACAGAAGGCGCTGCATGCGAAGCAATAGAGTGCACGGATGACCTAACCTTGAACCCATCTGTTTTACCTTGCAGATGCCTTATCAAATAGACCTGTGTGGACAGCCGGTGTTTTCTAGTAGAAAACAATAGGCAAATTCGTTGTTATCAAATTTAGAACGTAAATAGCAAGCATCAAATTTGGTACTACCATGTACTGACCCGGGACAACGTGTGACTACATGAATTATTTTTAATCTTTCAATATAAACAGATCGAGCCTGAATTGAAAGAAAATATTTTCTATTCCAGAACATACTTCACTTTCACCAGGATTTTAGATTCACATGTGGCTGTAGTCCAACACAAAACTTACATGGAGCGTTAGGAATCAAATAAAATTCATGTTTTACTGTTTGTAAAAATAGTCTTTCTGGTATCGTTATAACTTTTCGTTGAAGCCTATAAATTCTAATTGTCATGCGTTTTATTCGACATGCCGTACATCTGTCAACATGTATGCGGTCACCAAATTTTCTTTGAATTGCCCCTGTAGCACAATATCGTACGGTAATCAGTATTTTAATTCGTTTCAGATACTGCCATACTTCGTGCTGTTTGCTTTTCAATTTCAGGAAGAATTACATGTGACAGATCTATTACAGTATCCCTCGAAAACCTAGAACAGTAGTTAAAATCAACATCATGATTATCTCGTACAGGATTTGACCCGTTTCTAAAAATTCTTCGCCTTGGAAGTACACTGGTGTAAAGGAGTATCCGAACACCATGAAGTGAGGAACATAGAATACGGAAATTTTGGCCGAGGCTACATATTTAATTGATTAAAGGTACAAGATTACAGGTTAATATCCGCGCGAGAAAAGCCATTGCAAATGTGAAATGGTGGTCCATGAATAATTGCCTGACTGTTCAATGCAGGCATCCAAACGTGCATGCATTATGTCGTACATGTGCTGTATGTCAGCTTGCGGGTTGGAGTTCCATGCGTATTGTACTTGGTCAATCAATACAGGGACGGTTACTGACGGTTGTGGATGACGCTAAAATCGTTGTCAAATGATGTCCCATACGTGCTCGATTGGAAAGAGGTCGGGGAACAGACCAGGCAAAGGGAAAATATCCACACTCTGAAGAGTACTTTGGTTTACAGAAGCGCCATGGGGGCGTGCATATCCTGATGGAAAACACCCGTAGGAATGTTGTTCATGAACGGCAGCGTAACAGGTCGAATCACCAGATGGACGTGCACAGGGTGCGTGTGATAACCATGAGGTGCTGTCGTAGGATATTCCTTACCAGACCAGAACTCCCGATGTAGGTCCAGTGTGGCGCCGCCGCGGACAGGTGGAACTCAGGTGCTCAACTGGCTTCCTTCTAACCAACACACGACCATCACTGGCATCAAGGCAGAAACGGCTTACTTAGAAAAACACAACGGGCCTCCACTCCTTCCTCCAATGAACCCTCGCTTGACACCACTGAAGTCGAAGACGGTGGTGGTTGGGGGTAAGTGGAATGCTCGCCGCAGGGCGTCTGGCTAGGAGTTGCCCTAAAATTGACAGATTATTTTAGAATTCGTTGCGTCACTGTGGTGCCAACTGCCATTCGAATTGCTTCTGTAGACACAGTCCGCTGAGCCACAGCCATACGCCGAATACGGAGATCTTCCCTCTCGGTGGTGCCACGGGGACGCCCGGATTTCGATCTTCCTGCTAGCGTAATTTCTCGTGACCACTGCTGCCAACACGAATGTACAGTGGAGACTTTCCTGCCAAGTCGTTCTGCAATAGCACGAAAGGAATATCCACATTCATGTAGCCCTATTATACGGCCTCATTTAACCGCAGTGAGCTGTCAATACTGGCCTACTTATCGTCGTAAAAACATTCTTGACCCACTCGCAAGTCACTCCGCCCAATCTCACAGGTGACTAACGCTCTCGCACAGTACAGCCCATATTAAAAGCAAACCTGATGTGCAACGTCATGGTACCACTACTAGCGCCACGCTAATGCGATGTGTGGGAAATCTGAATTAACGTCACCTTTCAGACGTATAAATACGCCTACCAACGTTCGTTAATCTAGCACAACCCCTTCATGGTGTTTGGATATTTTTTCAACATAATGTTTGTTTGTGTGCATATGTGCGATGCCCAGACAAATCTATGGCACGAAGAGATCTGAAATAATTTGTCATAAGTGGGCACAGCATTTCAACGATCGCGCATGGCTGTGTCAAAGAGCAACATTCTTGCTCCAAGAAAATAATTTGTCAACATCAATAAGCAACCTTTGCAAGAATTACCTGGTGTTCTACAAATGTAAAAGTCTATCGACACGACGTGTAACACAGATGAGACTGTCAAGTGCACGACAGAGCTATTGGACAACTAGGAGTCACATGGACTATCCTCGAACATCTTGGAGCGGAGGATTGTGGCAACGATTATCCTTCTCAGGAATATGAATCCTTCCTCCTTCTGCAACGGAACACGACTCCCAGCCAAGAAACTGATGTTAAATATTATTGAAGCCATCATCATAACTGGACATGCCGTAGGCGAAGTAGTATTCATTGCTCGGATTCAAACCGTACCTTCAGTTATAACGTTTCAATGTGGACTTCTACAGTTTCCCCGTTTGTTTCAGTTTCGCCTTGAGCATCAATAAGGCACTGGGACTATCGCTTAAAGTTGTAGGACTCCATATTCGGAAAGGGTGCTTATTCCATGGTCAACTGTACGTGTTTTGTTCAAGAGTTCGAAAGGCAAACACAATATCCATTTTAGCTTAATTTGGCAGGGCACTTAATATAGCCTATTCGGAAGTTCTATGAGAAAAAACTATATCTTTTATATAATATGGTCTTTTATATTATATGCTAGTATAAAAGAGAATAAACCATGTATCCCATATGACGAAATTATTATTGAATTTGCGAGTGTTATGACATCCCCTGTTCAATCGGATGTTGGAAGATACCGTTATCTGCCACACGTAGCGACTTTAGCTTTCATGATCGGGTCCAGTACCTAATCAATTAGCTGTTCAATTTATACCAGAAGATTTTCCATTTTAGTTCTTAGATGAACAGGAGATAAGTTCGGCTCCTTGGTTAATTTGTCAGCTAGATGCATTCAGTACAAAGAACCCCAGGTTCGATTGCCGACACCACGTTTGGTTAATTCCTCTAACTCGATGCAGGATATTTGTATTCGTCGTAATACATATCTTCACTTACACACAACACATCACACTACCAGCCCACACAGAAACACCCAATAGTAAATACACCTCTTCAGATGGCGTATACATCGGGAAATGCCTTCAGCCCTGAAACTAGGCTTCATTTCAAATAATTTGGATCATGTCAGAAAGAAGAAGATGTACAGGATATCAAACCCGGGCCTTCTGGTGAAATCAGAACCACTGATGTGCACTAATGGACTAGTACAATATTTATCAGCTGTAAATAAACCCATTGCTTAATTAAAAATGTCACGAAGACGTATTCAAAGAAATTCCTGAGCATATTTTTAAAGGGGATATACCATGCGTATATTCATAGTAGTGAGTACAGATGTGCTTTACTTCCTCTCTTGACAAATTCGGGATAAAGGCTGTGAAGGAGAATATAGACTCGAGAAAATTACCTTTTTCCTTTCTCCGACTTTAAACTTTGCTGTGTCTTGAGAGACTTCTGCTGTCGGGGTTTGGTTACTGACTCTGTTGCGTTCTCTGTTAATTACACAACCTTTCCCCCTCAACTCATGGGAATACTTCACCCTTGTAATTACAAAAAAAGAAGAGAGTGAAAGTATTTATTTTTTCTGTGCAAACAAAAGTATAAAGTCGGAAGAGCTTTAGAGAACTGTTCTTACATACAAGTTTATTTTTCAATTAAAATTTAGCGAGGGAAATGAGTGAATAAAATTATACTCGTGACGAACAAGAAGATGAGGATTACATTCATTGGAGTCTGTAAATTAAGTTCCGTGTTCATTTCAGTATAACATCCTCCGAATAATAATAATAATAATAATAATAATAATAATAATAATAATAATAATAATAATAATAATAATAATAATTGTTACGGGGTTACCCGTGGAGCAGAAAGAGGTTGAAGAAGGTGCCGGGGTGAATGGGTCTATCTACGGTATCAAGAACTCAATTAAAATTATAAAAGGTTATATTTTTCTTTTACAACTTCAAACTTAAAAAATCTTTCACTGAGTGAACACAATAATATATCAGGTACAATGACAAACTAGAAACAAGAAAAAAGGATCCAAATTTTAGTGATTTTTACAAATCCTGGGCTTCAAGCCCTTCGCTTCCCAATTTCTGAGCTTCCAGCTCAAATTTACAAAGAGCACAAATTTATTCAAGGGCAGAAATCCCCTAATTCATGGAGCACTTGCTCCCGAAATACAATTCCCGGCCTTCTAGAGGCACTGTTTACAATTACAAAATTTGAAAAAGAGCTAACAGGCTCTCGGTTCCATGCTGCCTACTCAGTGCGACATTACATCAATCTCGGGTCTCTCAAACCACTATTTACAAATGGAACTTATTTTTACAGGGGTATTAAATACCCAACCTACTGGGCGTTCGTGGAATAAGAATAACAGGTTAAATTAATGGCCCGAACACAAAATGAATGGAGGCGTATACTTGCACTCCTAGATATGAACACAAAAAAAAAACTAAGGGGCTCTAGGCCGATGAAACAGGGGCTATTCCCAAACTACTGAGGTGACTCGTATAGAAATTACTTTAACACATTACAGACAGATGAAGGGAAGCTCGAGAGGGTACATCACTGTCTATCCCCGATTTACAGTTAAAGATTTTATTTTATAAAATTAGCCGGAAGACGATTTACATTTTCGGAAAGTAGGTTACATAGTTAAAGATTCGGACCTTTTCCTCGGATTAAACTGCGGAGGTAGCAAGAAAGAATAAAGTTATGTGGCCATTACCTTGAAGATGTTCTAGCTGCCGACTAAAGAGGCCGCCCGCCTCCTGCTTAACACACACACTCAGATAGACGTCGATCAATTGGCCAAGAAACGTGAAAAGCCGCAGTTTATAAACCCTCAAGGAAGGTTCTAGATCATTCAAGACTAAACTAGACACACCCTCTCGATTTTATTGGATGAATTCAAAGTAACACTCAGAATCGAACAAGAAGCCTGTGATAGGTTGAAATTAATTACAGAAATTAAGTATTGGCTAGATTCAAAACTGGCGGAAAGAAAACGGAAATATTGCCAACCCAAAAATAAATGAACATCAATCAGTTACAAAAACCTAGAAATTCAAAACCTTTAAATTATAAGTTCTTTCACTTTGCACCAGAGGGCATGTCATGATCATACATTTTTTGTGGTGTCATCTGTAGAAAAATGTCCAAACTTCTTGGTGTAGAGCAAACAAAACAAGGAGAAATTCAGTCAGTTTAGAAAACTTCGCAATAACAAAATTACTCAATATTTTAGTGGTGACATCTGATTGAAGTTCTAAGTTCCTGTTGTATTAGTTTCCACTTTGTGCGATAGAGGATTTCATTAAGGCGCTTATTTTTAATGCGCTGCGTTGAGGTGTACCTCCCGGTACAATAATAATAATAATAATAATAATAATAATAATAATAATAATAATAATAATAATAATAATAATAATAATAATAATAATAATTTTCCGATCCCCATTGAACTAATTTTGAAGGAAATTATTTCTTGAGTGATGATGAATCGAAATATAGCGGGAAGAAGGATATTTATAAAAGGAGGTTGTAATATTTACGTCAAAAATAATAATTCAGATTTTATGTAATCCATTTATTTTCCCCCCACGGTGCTCCTAAATTAAAATACTTGTGGACAAACAAGGGTCTAAGGTTACTTCTGACATTGTAGTAATTGTGGTGATTGTTGTTTAAAGGGAAGTATAACGGAATTATTGGCCCTTCTTTACAAAAATCTTAGGAGGAGAATTTCTTACCCTTGGAAGAACAAAGCTATTAGCTCAAAATTGAAAGGACCTTGAAATGTGTTACGGGCTTCCGAGTGGCATTGTTACTGGCTACCTGTCCGGCTCCATAGACAAATGGCTAGAGTGCTGGCCTTTGGTTCAGGGGTTCTCGGGTTCGATCTCGGCCTTTTTGGGAATTTTAATCTCCATTGGTTAATTGAGATGACTCTGGGTTTGGGTGTGTATGCCGTCTTCATCATTAGAATTCACGACACAGACGCGCAGTGCGCCTATGCGTGTCAACTCGAAAGACCTTCACCAGGTTCCTTTAATTAAACTAGCTTCGTACCAAAGTAGCCATACTTCGAATTCCGGCCAAATCATGTGATTTCTTAAATGGAACACAGATTCATTGTAAAAAGTAATGTCTGATCTTACGAAGTTAATACCTTTTAGATCTGAAGAAAGCAAGAGTTATCAAGGGAATATTGGATCAGGAAGATGGAAAAGAAAGGGCCTAACACATCATACACTTATGCGGTTGTTAGAATTCTCACTATCACGAACACAACTCAGGGAATAACACGAGAGGTCAAGCTAGAAGGACGTAACACCTGGGAATGGTAACACACTACCTTCCCACTAGGGAAGTAATTTTGAATAAAGTACAAGAATAAAATCAGTATTCTGCCCGTAATTTCTTGACACTATCAAGAAAAACCTTTCCCACTTCGAAGTCGGAGAAGCACAGTGTCGATGACTTTGTTGGAAGCGCCGTTCAATGCCTGTTGAGTATTCACAGAATTAGTTGGTAAGAGAAAATAATGACAGCAGTAATGATTATTTTTTAGTAGAGTGGAAGGCATCTGACTGATTGGAGAAATGTAGTTTTATTTCAAGAAGTTGTGAACGAAGAATTCACGATTAATATCCAAATTGTATTATGAGCAGTGAGTGAAGATCCAGTCACTCCACTGATCACCTAAGTTCACTCCAACAAAAACAAGAGAGGTAAATAATCCTCCTGTTCAAAGGCTGCTGTTTCACACCACCCAAAGATAATCATTTTATAGTTCTCCAGTAGACAAGACGTTTCATTAAGAGCTAATAATGTGCATGTGAACTGGACATTGAGTTATTTCAAACTATCAACAACGTAGTGATTTCGAATTAGGATGGGTGCCTATTTAGAATTCCTGAAATACCTGGAATTTGATACCTCTTCAACTAAACAACATCAACTCAGAGATGGCAATGAAATATTTGAGTTGTGTCATCAACATATTGCAACCCAGGTTTACTAATTCTCAGACTCTCTTGTTATTACCTGTTTCCAATAAATAAATAAATAAATAAATAAATAAATAAATAAATAAATAAATAAATAAATAAATAAATAAATAAATAAATAAATAAATAAATAAATAAATAAATAAATAAATAAATAGTAATAATAATGTTATTTGTTTTACGTCCCACTTTTACGGTCTTCGGAGACGCCGAGGTGCCGGAATTTAGTCCCGCAGGAGTTCTTTTACGTGCCAGTAAATCTACCGAAACGAGGCTGTCGTATTTGAGCACCTTTAAATACCACCGGACTGAGCCAGGATCGGACCTGCCAAGTTGGGGTTAGAAGGCCAGCGCCTTAACCGTCTGAGCCACTCAGCCCGGCAATAAATAAATACATAAATAAAATAAATAAATAAATAAATAAATAAATAAATAAATAAACAGTTTTCGTCGGCATTTACTGTTCGGGCTCGGCCTATTCTCTCGAACTCGGTGGGGCATCTCATCTTAATATCAGCGACAGGCCATGACTCGAAACCGGACACACTCAAGCTGGTTTACAACTGGGGATCAGGATTAGTTCTCCTTTCAGACAGCTGTACACCCTAAATTAAGCTGGGCCTTTCAGGAATAGGAACCATTATGGGATTCTATAAGTATTTGGAAGGAGACAGCCGTGGTTATTGTTAAGTTACATTCCCGACTGAAGTGGAAAGCTATCGGAAACCACTGAAAAGGTTAAAGCCACTTCTAATCACTTGCCGTCACGTAGCTAAGCACACCCCGTTTCAAAGCTCACGCCAGCTAGTCTCTTTTATTTCTTCCTTTCTTTTACACGTTGCTTTACGCCACACCGACAGAGATAAGTCTTATGGCGGTAATGGAATAGGAAGGGCTAGGAAAGGTATATGAATACTAAGGAAGCGGCCTTGGCCTTAATTAACTCAGAGTCCCAGCATTTTCCTGATGAGAGAAAGGAGAAGTATCTTCAGGGCTGCCGATAGTGGGTTGAACCCACCTTGTCCAGAATGCGAGCTCGCAGTTGCGCACGGTCAACTCTGGTAAAGCCCACGATCCATTACGGGACCTTCGGGCCCAGCTTCTCCATTCACAACCCTGAAACCACGAAGACGTCTAAATAACTAAATAAGGATCTATAAGTTCACAAAACCTCGTAAGTAATGATCCTCATATACTGCTGGGTTTCTAATATGGTATTAACCACAATGGTGCGTCTTAATGTCGGAATTGGTTCGTGGTAATTTATACGTAGATTACCACATTCTGTCTAAATCATATGCATATCAAAACCTTTCCCAGGAAGAATATACTCTAAATATGAAGTTTGGTCCAGATCTATCCAGCCGTTTCGCCATGATGATGGAATAAACAAACAGACACGAGAAATAAAAAACACTGATGCGGTCTTGAGTTGACCTAAAACTGGTAAATATCCGAAAAATTGTCAAAACAAACGAAATTACAGACATCGGAATCTCTACCATTTTCTATATAGATATACAGGGTGTTAGGTTTATAAGTGCAGATATTAAGCTAGTCGGCAAAGAAAAATACATCTCACAATATATGCTATGTACGTTTTACCTTGTCATACTAGTTTGCCCATAACTGAGCCAAATATTTCAGGACCTAATGTGTTTTGAACGGCCGTAGCAGGATGCGCCGGTTACGTCATTCTGTCCACGCGTAATGGAAGTACAGTAGCAGAGTATAGGGCTTGTTGAACCTGTTTCTTATCGTAGGCCAACACATGTTGTTGTGCACTTCCCCTAAAGGCTTGGCAAGTAGGAGAAGTTGAGTCACGTGCCTGGCCACTTGCTGTACTCGAAAACCGGTCTAGGGTAGTCTGTTTGAAAAGTACACGGAATTCTTACAGTGACGTCGAAGATCCGTACCAGCACATGCATGCGAATCAAGTGTTGTGTAGTTGTGTGTGATTTATAAGACGTCATTGGCATTACTCAGTGATCCAAGCTGACAAAATTAAAGGAAATAGTTAATAAGTAATGAAAAATGGGCGCAACATTTCTGTGCTGTTATTGCGACAGTCTACGATGAACTTCTGACAATAGACAATGCGAGGTGTCTATGCTTATTCATAAACTTTTCAGGTCAATGAAAGGACGGTGGACACTGAAAGAAAAGGCTATAAGTATTCAGTGAAATTGTTATTAATGAGACAAATTTCAAAAACCGTAGTTTCATCCATCGTGAACATTGCTCGAAGGAAAAAGAGCTACCGGTACTGTGGAATTGCCGCCGGGCATTTGTAATATAAGGCTTATTCTTACTTTTCCTAATATTTTTACCCTCCAGGGTTGGTTTTCGCTGGGACTCAGCAAGGGATCCCACCTCTACCGTCTAAAGGGCAGTGTCCTCGAGCGTGAGACATTGGGTCGGGGATACAACTGGGGAGAATGACCAGTACATCGCCCAAGCGGCCCCACCTGCTAGGATGAACAGGAGCCTTGCGGGGGGATGGGAAGGGATAGAAAAGGAAGAGGGAAGGAAGCGGCCGTGGCCTTAAGCTAGGTACCATCGCGGCATTTGCCTGGAGAAGTGGAAAACTACGGGAAACCACTTTCAGGATGGCTGAGGTGCGAATCGAACCACCTCTACTCATTTGACCTCCCGAGGCATAATGGGCCCGGTTCCAACTTTCGTACCACTTTTCAAATTTCGTGTCAGAGCTCGAAATCGAACCCGGGCCTTCGGGGGGTGGCAGCTAATCACACTAACCACTATACCACAGAGGCGGACAGAAGGCTTTTTACTGGACAGTAAGTGCCGATAGGTAAACTGATGACTGTAATGGACCCGCTTAATTAGAACTTCCGTAATCATAATAATATTACTACTACTACTACTACTACTACTACTACTAATAATAATAATAATAATAATAATAATAATAATAATAATAATAATAACAATAATGTCTTTACGTTCCACTAACTAATTTTCACGGTTTTCGGAGACGCTGAAATGCCAGAATTTTTTACCGCAGTGTTTTATAACGCAAGTAAATCTACAGACACGAGACTGGCTTATTTGAGCACCTTCAAATACCACCGAACTGAGCCGCCATCGAACCTGCCAAGGTGGGATCAGAAGACCAGCGCTCTATCGTCCGAGCTACTCAGTCCGGCATTAGAGGTTGGAATAAGTTGGTCGTGTGGTTAGAGGCGCGCAGCTGTGAGCTTGCATTTTGGTGATAGTGGATTCGAACTCCGCTGTCGGCAGCCGGGAAGATGGTTTTCCGTAATTTCCCATTTTCACATCAGGGAAATACTGGGACTGTACCTTTATTAAGGCCTCGAACGCTTCCTTCCCACTTGTATCCCTTTTCTCTCCCATCGTCGCCGTAAGACCTACTTGTGTCGGTGCGACGTAAAACAATTTGTAAGTACATGTTTCGTTAATTCCGGAGACATGTCCGCAATTATAAGATTAATAATAATTCGGACTTGTTAAAAGTTCACTATTTTCTTTAGTGTTTTCTGACAGATTACCAGCTACGAAGTTTGAGTGGGGAGTTTAACTTTTATTTTCGTAATAGTAATAATGGACTAACACAGTTTTTATTATAATATTGGTAGGTGGCTTTACGACGAATGCAAGCTGACAGCTGCGCGCTCCTAATCACACGGCCAACTCGCTCAATAATAATAATAATAATAATAATAATAATAATAATAATAATAATAATAATAATAATAATAATAATAATAATAATAATAATAATAATAATAATATATGTTTACGTGCCAATGGAGACGCGCGGTTTCGGAATTTTGCCCACGGGTATTCTTTAACGTGCCTGTAATTCTACCGATCAGAAGCGGACGTATTTGAGCACCTTCAAATACCAGCGGACTGAGCCAGGATCGAGCCTACTAAGTTCATGAAACCAGAGCTTGAACCGTCTGAGCCACTCAGGCTGGCAACATTTATTTTGATACGTTTAATAGGCACTGCAAAAGCAGAATGCTTTAATTTACCATTAAACAAGTTCTTTTCGTTTGGAAGCACGAAAAGGAGGTACGTTTAATTTATTTATTTTTATAACATGTCCCTTATTGATATGAAGCAAAACGTTCGATGTGCTTTGACAATTCAGTTCTGATACTACTCACTTGGAAATCCTATCCCACGCATTCTTTCGTTGACGTAAGAAACTTTATTTACGTACACGTCAACACGGGGTGTTTCTGCATACGGCGAGTTGGTCTCCCAAGAATCCATGGTATTGAAATCACACTGTGGGAGAATATTTCACGTAAGCAGTTTGACAAATTCACTAGACCTTTCCCGGGCCGGTCGGTCGTCTGCTGTTTCTAGCGACGGGGGTGTGGTGGGACGGGTTCCCGCCCCTACATGAAACCACCGGTCTAGAGGTATGAGCTGCCTGTCTGACCTTGACCTGAATAACAGCTGTCAGAGAGGCGAATTATCGTCCGTACTAGCACGCGAGTTACTTCGTAGTAGTAGTATTTGAATAATGCCAGTGTATGAATACCACGAATACCATGATATGCTGCTAGTGTATCGTGTGGCAGAACAGAACACGGGTCGCCCTCCATGAATCTATCGGAAAAGGCTTCCCAACAGACGGGTGCCGAATCCAGCAACGATACTTGCTGTACTGCAGCGTATTCGCGATGCAGGTTGTTTTACATCACGCTTTCAGAAGCGATGGCCTAAACGGCCACGTGTAATTCTAGACGCGGAAGAAGACATCCTGACAATGGAAATGAAATGGCGTGTGGATATTAGTGCCGGGAGTTCCCAGGACGGGTTCAGCTCGCTAGGTGCATGTGTTTTGGTTTGACAGCCGTAGGTGACCTGCGCATCTTGATGATAATCAAATGAGGATGAAGACAACACATACACCCAGCCCCATGCCAGGGAAAATAACCATGATGGTTCAAATACCGACCCTGCCGGGAATCGAACCCGGGACCCCTGTAACCAAAGGCCAGCACGCTAACCGTTTTCCCATGGAGCCGGGCATCCTAACAATAGTAAACGATGATCCCGGGCACCGTACGCGTAGTATAACACGTGCCGTTGGTGTACCAACTTGGACCATACGTAGGACACTGCATGAAGAACGAGTGCATCCTGACGATATTCAAGGGGTGCAGTGTCTTTGACAGCTGATTACCATTTTCTTACGAGTTGATGTACGTCGCCACGACACAGATAGATCTTACGGCGACGACGGGACAGGAAAGGGCTAGGATCGTGAAGAAGCAACCGTGGCCTTAATTAAGGAACAGCACCAGCATTTGCCTGGTGTGAACATGGCAAAACACGGAAAACCGTCTTTAGGGCTGCCGACAGAGGAGTTCGAACCCACTATATCCCACTCATGGGCTGTGGAACATCCCCATTCAGTAGGAGAAGGCAATTTTCAGCACCGGTTATGAATTAATACCTGGATGGGTGTAGTAGGAAGTCGGTTACGTGGACTAATAACCTTTTTATTAATGTTACCTTGCCCCTGTAGATACAGTACGTTACTTGAGCTTTCAGAGGACGTGTCGCTTCGACTACGCAGAACCACGTGGATTTTACACGATGGTGCAGACATTTCCTCATCGGTGGACAGGACGATGTGGAACTATCAATTGGCCAGCCAGATCTCCAGAACTTATTCAAATGGACTTTAATGTCTGGGGGAACATGAAACACAAAGTATATCGAACTGAAGTAACCACTTTAGGACGACTTCCGTGAACGTATTGTTTAAGCAGCAGAGGATATTCTGAACAACCCTGGTGAAATGAAATGAAATGAAATGAAATGAAATGAAATGTCGTATGGCTTTTAGTGCCGGGATATCCCAGGACGAGTTCGGCTCGCCAGGTGCAGGTCTTTCCATTTGACTCTCGTAGGTGACCTGCGCGTCGTGATGAGGATGAAATGATGATGAAGACAACACATACACTCAGTCCCCGTGCCATTGGAATTAACCAGTTAAGGTTAAAATCCCCGACCCGGCCGGGAATCGAACCCGGGACCCTCTGAAGGGAAGGCCAGTACGCTGACCGTTCAGCCAACGAGTCGGACACAACCCTGGTGTCTTGGCTTGAATGCGTCGCAACTGGATTCGGAGAAGTGAAGCCTGCAGGGAAGCCCAGGGTGATCACTTTGAACAATTGCTACGAGTTTTACTTTGGTATGTCAGATGTTACGCCATTTCTGCAACGTAATGGCTTGGGAGTACAGTACAGTATCGCCTTAGTATTTTGAGTCTCGATAGGTCGATATTCTCATAAATCCGAGCAGGGAAATTGATGTACCGGTAACAAAAATTATAAATCGGGAGTTTCAGTGCGCGAGTGCGGAAGACGTGCTTGTTAAAACGCTAGACATTGACCTTGAACGCATTTCGGCAGTTGCTCAAGCCTACACTGCATGTGGTTTAGTTTTTTTTCTACTTGCTTTACGTCGCACCGACACAGATACGTCTTATGGCGACGATGGGACAGGAAGGGGCTAGGAGTGGGAAGGAAGCGGCCATGCCTTAATTAAGGTACAGCCCCACCATTTGCCTGGTGTGAAAATGGGAAACCACGGAAAACCATATTCAGGGCTGCCGACAGTGGGGTTCGAACCTACTATCTCCCGAATACTGGATACTGGCCGCACTTAAGTGACTGCAGCTATCGAGCTCGGTTTTTTGGTTCTTTACGTGTGTTCGAGAAATTTATATTTTGTTTCTTATTCACTACGAGTTAAAAAAGAAGACACTTTGCGTTTCTAAGGGCCGATGACCTTAAAACAGCAATCATCATCATTAACACGTATAAAAATTCAAAAAATGCTTGTTTTATATTCATCACTACTGAAATGTGAAAAAAATTCAATCAAATTAGTTATTTCATTCCCACACTCGTAGAGGGGTGGGTGGGCCGTCAGCTATACGTGTAGCTCTTGGGCCATGGAGTAAGGAAGTAGAGTTGTGAGGATGAAATAATTCAAGTTGGACGTATGTCTTGTACATACAATAAATTGAATTGAACATGTTAGTAACTACCTGAACGCGCAGAGAGATAACCGCAGCAACAACACGGACCCCAGAGGAGGCCCGCAGAACACACCACCCAGGACAGAGACCCCCCCCCCAAACACACCGTTTATTGAGTACGTTTTCATGGTACGATGTTGACATAGTACAATGTTGACATACATACCTGGGTAAATAAATAAACAAACAAACAAACAGATAGAAGTGGTTGGCCTTGAACTTGCTGTGCCGAGTGAGGCGAGTTCTTAGTCCAGATATGTGAACAAAACAAGCACTGAGGTCATTGACCATGCTACACTTTTAAAGGCTACAGAGCAGATTAAAGGCGATGTATCACAAGGCCAAACTTAAACATATAACAGAACGTAAGATGTAACTCTGTCACATGAGAAACGAAACACACCCGGGCTGGGGAAACAAACACAGATCTTGCAGCACTGTCTTGAAGCACAGGACAGAAGTAAACCGGCACACGACACAAAAGGTGAATTAAAGACGGAAATAGTATTGTGTCACATGAAGCTAAAGAGATGTTATAAATAAACGAAATAAACTAAATAATAAAAATAATAATTATATAAAAATAACAATAATATTAATAACAAAACATCAAATATGAATAACAAGTATACGACTTAAAAGGAGAGTAAAAAGAGGAATAAGACGAAAGTATGAACAGGTGAATAATAATAATAATAATAATAATAATAATAATAATACCGGTAATGTTATTTGCTTTACGTCCCACTAACTACTCATACTGTTTCTGGAGGCGCTGTAATTTAGTCCCGCAGGAGTTATTTTTACGTGCCAGTAAATCTACTGACACGAGGCTGACGAGCACCTTCGAATGCCACCGGACGGACCCAAGATCGAGCCTGCTAAGTTGGAAACAAGAAACCAGTGCTTTAAACGTCTGAGCAACTCAGACTGGCCACTTTTATTTTGCTTTATTTTACCATTACACATATGCTTTTCGTTTGCAAGCACGAAATAATAATGTAATTTTTTACGTCCCAATAACTACTTTGGCGGGTTTTGGAAACGCCGAGGTGCTGGAATGTTGTACCGCAGGACTTTTTTTAATGCAAGTAAATCTACAGACACGAAACTGGCGTATTTCAGCACCTTCAAATACCCCCGAATTGAGCCTCCATCGAACCTGCCAAGATGGGATCAGAATACCAGCGCTCTATCGTCCGAGGTACTCAACCCGGCATTAGAGCTTGGAATACGTTGGTCGTGCGGTTAGGGGCGCGAAATTGTGAACTTTCAGTGGGGAGATACTGGGTTCGAACTCCACTGTCGACAGCCCTGAAGATGGTTCTCCGTGGTTTCCGATTTTCACATCAGGAAAATGCTGGAGCTGAACCTCATTTAGGTCACGAACGCTTCCTTCTCACTTCTACACCTTTTCTGTCCCATCGTCGCCATAAGACATATCTGTGTAGGTGCGACTTAAAGCCAATTTTGAAAATCATCATAATTATGACATTATACAACTGTCGAGATCCATAGTTATAAACGATGAGAAGTATTTTCTAGGCAGACATTATTGGCGAGTAGTCAATAATAATAATAATAATAATAATAATAATAATAATAATAATAATAACGGTATTTGCGTTGCGTTTACGGTTTTCGGAGAGGATGAGGTGCCGGAATTTAGTCCCGCAGGGGTTCTATTTACGTGCCACTAAATCTACCGGCACGAGTGTGACGTATTTGAGCACATTCAAAAACTACCGGACTGGGCCAAGTTCGAACCTGCGAGGTTGGAGTCAAAGGACCAGCACCTCAACCTTCTGAGCCACACAGCCCGGCAGGAGGCACGAAATGTAGGTACGTTTAATTTATTTATTTGTATAACATGTCCATTATTCGTTTGAAGTAAAACGTTGGCTGTGCTTGCCTAATTCAATTCAATCTCATGCTTGCTTTCGTTGGCGTAAAGACATAGGTTTTCAGGTCATTTCCATACTCACTAGACCACGGGGCTGACGACCATAGATATCCCAATCCCCTAAATGACGTAACAGCAAATGAACCAGTATTAACGCTGACAATTCGATACAGCTCCAGGGTCCGAAACCGATAACTAGGGTTGTCTGACGGTAACTAAATACTAACAACAAAACCAGTCTGGCGAGAATGTAACGTAACATGGTGAACACCGGTAGCAGCCTTCAGCTGTTATCGTAGTTCAGTTGCTCGTAAACATAAAACCAGTTTGGCAAGTATATTACGTAACATCTCGTGGCAATGCAAAGGTAGCGTTCAGCTGTTACAGTAGTATATCTGCTCTGAAACATAAACAGAAACCAGTTTGGCACGGATGGCGCGTGACTTGCCTGTTATCAACGAAAAGCTATTCATTCGCAGAACGAGGCATACTACCTATTCTAAAAACATCATATCACTTTGCTCTCGGAAATAACTTCCGCGGATTACTAAAAGTTTGATATATAGTGGTTCGTCACATCGTTCTCTATTGCTACAAGAAATATCTGCACGTATACACCTAACACCCTGTATATTGTATGTTATTTAAAATACAAGCGAAAATGGAGATTACTACCTGGAAATATTAATACAGAGAAACCAAGTCGTATTTACAATGGATAGCCTTCGGTAATTTGAAACAGCTGTGACCTACCCATTGTGAAATGAAGTGTGAACACTTTTGGAACATTTGTATATTCATACCAAAGTTAAATCATACGAATACACATTTTTTCAGGTGACACCCAAACATAAGCCGTATTTATGAAAAAATTGTCATTTAAATTATAGGCCTAGCCATTATTCAACAATGTTTGCATTATGCTGGAAACTAGTAACCTAGGTTTTACTTGAAAACTTACTTAACTCACGGGGTGCGTAGAGTAGTTGATTGCCGTTTTACATTTCCTATGGTCACAATTGCGGGATTCATGCCCCAACGCAATCAATTATAAATGTTCAGTTACAAGAGACACAAGTTAGTAGATGACTGAATAAACTACATGTGAAATTTCGGCAATTTGGCATTTGATAACATGAAAATAATGTTACTTTTCATGATAAGAAATACCGGCATATTAAAAATATCAATCCACAGAAGTTAAGGGAATGTAATGTGCATTATTATTATTATTATTATTATTATTATTATTATTATTATTATTAGATCCTCCGGGCCTCAGGTGGGGCAGTGCACTGGCCTCTCACTGCTGGGTTCCGTGGTTCAAATTCCGGTTATTCGATGTGAGATTTGTACTGGACAAAGCAGAGGCAGGACAGGCATTTCTCCGGGTACTCCGGTTTTCTCTCTCATCTTTCCTTTTAGCAACACTCTCAAATATCATTTCATCTACCAGTCATTAATCATAGCCCCAGAGGAGTGCGACAGGCTTCGACAACCAGCACAATACTATTCTCGCCACTAGGTAGGGGCTTCATTCAATCCATTCCCGACCAATCGAATGACTGGAAATAAGCTCTGGATTTTCATTTTCATTATTATTATTATTTATAAATCAGTTAATCGAAGGAAATGTATTTTGGTGAAAGCAAAGATTTTGTCATCTCTGTACAGGCCATGAAGGCCCTTGGAGGTGTGGAAAGTAACGCTTCCACTCCTCTTAAACTCGGCATTTGATGGGGTAGAGTGGTTAGCTCTACCCCGGCCACCTTTACCCCCAGGAATTAACCTGGTACTTATTTCTGGTGTAGGCTGAGTGAACCGCAGGGCCATGTACACCTCCGGAAGTGGAAATCTCGTTTCTTAAATTTTGCGACTTCTTGACGGGGATTCGAACCCACGTCCTTCCGGGCGAACCGAACACGCCTTCACCGCCTCCGTCAGGCAGCCCCCAGGCAAATATTTTATATCACCAAACAAGACCACAAAAATCATTCATATAGTGAGCAAAATTTATGTTATAAAGAAGTGAGTTGAAAGACCCAATTCTTGTTATATCATGTATTTGCAGGCCGATTTATGCGTACATAAACGGTGGATGGCTGAACTCGAATTGTACCGGCTTTTAATCATTTGCTAGTAGATGTGAAAGTGAATACAATAACTACAGGTTCTGAAAAGTTGTAAGAAAGGTAAGGAAGTATTCATAATAAAGATAAATGAGCAACGAATACGTGTCTTGTCAAACTGAGCTATAGGTGGCGCTGGCCACAGCCTTGGCCAGAATGGTTTCCTAGGCAGCTCTGTCGTAACTCGCACAGTACAAGATGGGTCAAGAAGTTCACATTTGATGATGGTGAGGTTTAAATCAGTAAATAACCAAATATTTAAAGAACTGTAGAGTCAAAAGTAACAAACAAAATGATAAAAGAACAATGTATGCAACGGTAAATTTAGTTCCTTCTTATTCTTATCCTTAATTTCTTTCGGCTTGTAATGACGACATTAAATCGATTTCAGCTACTTTCGTGCTTTGATCCACTACTACTACTCCCTCAGTCATTCATTTTGTATGCTTCTCCTATTGTCCTTTCGTGAAGGTTGAGTCCGGAATGTAATCCTTTTTGGAAACTTTTAGTGTTCGTGTTTCGCAGCTGCTGATTTCTGTTCATAGTATTCCTATTCCGTCTAGGTTCTTTTTTCACTTCCATATGCCACCGTGCCGTAGTTCTCTTGATCACAAGGAGATTCACTACCTGATCAGTTATACTTCTTTGGTCCATTCCACAGATTAATCCAAAGAATGGTCTAATACCTCTTCCATCTTAATATCCTATTCTTTTTCATTACTTGTTTAACAGGGGACCGTTAGCATTGCTCCAGATGAACAGCAGCCTGTAGAGATATTATAATATACTAGTTAGCCGCCCCTGCTTCGTACGGAAGCAGTTATGAATTTCAGATTTACAAGATTTCCTTGCATACGACATGAGTTGTTTTTCCTCCCAGAAATGAAGATGATTTTTTGTTTTAGTTTAGGCTTAACACGTGAAAGGGACACGTGAAGCTGTCCATGGAAAAATCATTCTCCATTAAGATCAAATCGAACCACGCATAGTGTCTGACCATGTGATCTGTTTATTGTCATGTCAAATCAGACTTGGAATTTGACTAGTTTGAAATCAAAGCGCAAATCTTAAAGAATCATAGAGATTGTGGATATTAAAACCGATTCTGTTATGCCACAGTCAGATAAATCAGCAGCTTGAATCTAACAGCATTTCAAAATTTTCACTACCAAACTCATCGCAGCGCATAACATTGGTGGGTGTATATTGGGTAACAATATACAACTTGCAAAATATCAGCTAGTGGGGTGGCAAGCCGGAAGGATGTAAAGAATTTAGAAATTCTGTAGGGTAATGATCAAATTCTTCACTATCGACTGCTGTATATACTGAGTGATATACATGAACTTGGGCAGTGAATCTAGGGAAATATGACTCCCTTTGTCTTGTAACATTCGAGAATTACTATGTTGGTCAATTTCATCGTCATGTGATAAATGCATTTTCTCGAATGCAATGTACTACGACCTATATTCGCTTTCCGTCTCGGCATGATTTTACGTACATTACATATATATATATCGAAAATCCACTGGAAAACTATTAATTATTGTAACGCAGCGTGTTCAACGAATGCTAGCCGAAGTTGTTGATAGCTCACGCCCTGGCTCGTAATCTACTCAGTCGTTCTGAGGCTAGTCATTTACATTTCTTGCTTCAGAATGATTGAGCGAAGAATTAAACGACGGCATCTGCGAAAGTATAGATGAAAATAATGTTCTATAAATTAAATTTTAAATTACATCAATTTTCGATATTTAACGGTTTAGCGTAAGCCAGCGTAAGCTAAAGTGCCACTCGGACGACGTTCCTTTGACTTCACTTAAATCGCAGAAACACTTATAGTCGTCTATGTGTTAAAGATATACGTATATGTGCCACCATGGACTTTTAGTAGAAATTTTTATGCTGAACTATTTTTATTCCCATAGTATAGGTGTATTGCATATTTAACGGTCTAGCGAATGTAAGCTAATAAGGGCGCACGGGCGACCGTTTTACTTCGACTTCCTTCATTAAAATACTGTAAAATGAAAGCACTTATAGTGGGCTAGATATTAAATATATTATGGTGTCGCGGACTATTTTTAGAAGTATTTCTGCTGAACAATTTTTACGCGCTTAGTATAGATGTATCCCGAACGGTTTAGCAAGCGTAAGGTAAAACGTCGCACGGATGGCCGTTTTTCCTTCGATTTGATTCACTGACATTGTTACTGTTCGACTTCCTTTGGTCATAGATGAATGTTTCTATACACGAACCTTCCTCTAGAAAGTCGAATGGTGGAAACCGCATCGAGTTCCATTCATTGGTTCTTGAAATTAACCCTCACAGACATATAGACAGACTGGATCGTGAACTTTATTTTATACCAAGTAGAGATAAAATCCATGCTAAAAATAGGTCTTTACATACACATTAGAAATAATATGATATATATTTTTTATGACATAGAGAGAGAGAAGTTTGTTTGTTATTTTGAAGTTTGCTAAGTTGTGCTATGATGATTGTAATTGCTGGCAGTTGGAACTAGCTTCTAATTGCAATGGTCCTCGCCACTGTTAGACCATCTCTGAGTGTGGCGCCATGTAAACTATGGCGACATCAAGCCTCAAGCTCGTTCATTTCTTGGTGAATCTTTTTGCCTGCATGATGAGATCTCTCCACCCAAGGGAATGGCCGGGGGTAGCAGCGGGTTAGTTTTTATGCGTATAGCAGTTACTGCGTTGGATTATAATCCTAGGACAATAAAATGATAGATGTGGAATGTTGAGATGTTGCAACCATCGTCAGCACTTGTCGAGAGGAGTTTAATCTCGAATGCAGATAGCAAGAGCATTTTCATTGCTCTTATCTAATGTTTTCTCCGATTTAATATGACAAAATAACCAAAGTTTCCGAAACAATATTTCTTTAACCATCACAACATCAATTGAGGTTTGTACTATATGACATTGAAATTATCAATTAGAAAATATATCGTAAAACCAATAAATAAATAATTATGTAAAGACTATGAAATCATATGCTGGGTCTGTGCACACATTTGTTATAGTTAAAGGCACGTTAAAAACGTTGAAGCTTCTATAACAACAGGATGTTATCGCTACTTATAGAGTTCGCTTCTAAATATAACTGTACAAGAAATATAATATGAATCAGGCTCTTTTCAGAGTTATACTAGTTCAGTTGTAAAAGTGTTCAATTTCTTCAGGATTTTTCAATAGTGAAATTACAAACCTTTATCCCTTTTGTTACACTGGAGCTATCGTCGCTTAAGAAACAGTACCGCGTATCTGACACTGCGCTTGCCTCCATGACTGTCCTTAAGCCTGGTTACTCAGCCCAGCCATATATGTATATGCAGACCAGGCCCGGTGACAGGATTCTAGGGCCCCTAAATCTCGGTTCCCCCCCTACTCACTTAATTTATACCAGAATTACGAACTTGCAGGTAAATTTGTAACCAAGACTTACGTGATTATCAGCCCCTGGCGATGGATTTTTCACCAAAAATTGGTGTAATAATGGTATAAAATTGGTGCAAAATTTATTCGGTGCAAATTTGGTTTATTTGTGTTGCTAATTTGGTGGTAAAGTGACAATGGATGCACAAATTTAACACCAATGTAAGTTTGCATGTAGTATTTGCGCACACCTACAGTTAAGGATGTTCTTCCACAAAGCAACAATAAATATGTACTACTTTTTATTTACGCAATGTAATAACGAGGGACTCATAATGCAATATATATTTTTATAATAGAAATGATAGGAAGTACCACACGCTGTTGAATCCAGAACTTATGAAACTACGCACTTCTACAACATTCATTTCTTGTGTTCAACCATTTATCCCAAAGAAAATAGATTGTAAAATTGCATGAGAGATTTTTGCAGTAGAGTGTAGGCGCAGTGGCACCTGCTTATAATTTATTCCACGTTTTTGTACGGTGGTGTTTGAGTGTAATGGTAGGTGGGAGGCTAAATCAAAACATATAAATGGATCTCTATCTCATGCCCATTTATTTTACTTTTTCGGTACGTGCTCGATGCACAGCAATTCTATGCGTGATTTTGTGCGGGTGAAATTATTGCGTATGCATGGTGTTGAATTCATACTTCACACTGTATGGAGTAAACTGTGCGACTGTGTTGCTCGTGTTGATGTTAGAGTAGGGGGAACGAGTGACATAAGAGAAGCAATTTCCTTTAAATCATAGGTTCTCCAAGGAGCTAGCCAGATGATCATGACTGTTTATCTCAGTGTCTTTCAAGGGGGAAAAGGGAAGATAATCGCTTCAGTTGAGTGGGTTAAGGAAAAAGAGATTGAAGATTTCTACTCACATAGCGTAGTAGGAAATTAACAGTTCTGTCGAAAATGGCCGTTACTATTTAAGAACAGTATGGATTTCGGTTAAGGTTCCAACCAAATCTGGTCTCAAGTTACCTGTTTTAAACACTTAAAAACTTAGTGAAGAGATAGATCATGCCCACTCATTGTCTCAATTTGATTCTTACAGCGGATAAGCTTGCCCTGAAGAATAATAATAATAGTTATAAGTCCCAATGACTAGTTCTTTACCGTTTTCAGAGGCAATGAGAAGCCGGAATTTTGTCCCGCAGGAGTTCCTTTGCATGCGAGTAAATGTGCCGACTCGAGCCGTGTCAAACGCAGTCGGACTGAGCAAGGATCGAAACCATGAATTTGAAATTAGCTACGCAATCCGACCCTCGACGATGAACTAATAATATAATCGTCTTTATATTCCCCTCAGACCGAAGAGTGAGCTGGCTACGGGGTGTGGGTCATGCAGTTGTCAGCTTGCATTCGTGAGATGACGGGCTGGAAACACATCGTACTTACCTCAGAAAATGTTTTCGCTCTTACTCTTTACTTTAACTTAATATTTCATGTCACTCTTCGGTTCCTTTGTTATTAACAGGACAATTTCAAGCTCCATGGCTAAATGGTTAGCGTGCTGTCCTTTGGTCACGGGGTCTCGGGTTCTATTCCCGGCAGGGTCTGGAATATTAAACATAATTCGTTACTTTCATCCTCAGCACGTCACTCAGGTCGCCTACGAGTGTCAAATCAAAAGACCTGCATTTGACGATCCAAACCCATTTGTTAGAACTACGATAGACAGCTCAACAAATATCACGTATCGCAGAATTTTAAACTCTAACTAGCTAAACCCGTCAAGACATGACGGTCAATGGGGTACATATTTATTGAAGGATTTCCTTATATACGACATTCCTTGTGCTTTATTTTTTTAATATTACATCGCACCTACATACAGGTTATATGTCCGACTCGTTGGCGTACTGGCCTTCGGTTCAGAGGGTCCCGGGTTCGATTCCCGGCTGGGTCGGGGATTTTAACCTTAGTTGGTTAATTCCAATGGCTCTGGGGCTGGGTGTGTGTGGCGTATTCAACATTAGAAATCATCCTGTGCAGGGCCCTCATCTTCATAGACATGCAGGTCGCCTAATAGGCCATCTACTAGAAAAAGACCTGCACCGGATGCCATACGCCATCATTATTATAGGTTATATGTCTTACGGCGACGATGCGGTAGGAAGAGGGAAGGAAGCGACCGTGGCCTTAATTAATGCACAGCCCCCAGCATATGCCTGGTGTGAGAATGAGAAACCACGGAAAACTATCTTTGGAGCTGCCGACAGTGGGGTTCAAACCACTAACTCTCGAATGCAAGCTGATAGCTACGTCACTGAAACCACTCAGCCATTTGCTCAGTGCATTCCTTGTACAATTACCTTTTGGCACTATTGCAACTTTAAAATATCGCTCTCTTGACATTGCGACATTTAACTGGCTATGGCTGAACACTGGCTGAGGTAAATAGAGATCTATACTTCCCTTGAGGTTTATTGATCGTGATACAAAATACCAAGCAAAGTGGAAAGAAATACCTCTTAAAGGGTGATGGAAGTCTTTTATCGGATGTCGTTTAAGTCAATTCGAGGGATTAGAACTCTCTGTCCAGCTTTATCTCCACTTATTATTTCCAAATATAAACAATTTTCGTACATACTTCTTATAATTAGGCCCTAATCTGGTTCCTTTTAGGAACCATTGGGACACGTTCCAATTTCTAAGGAGGATTTCTATTCCTCCACATTTTAGAACAAGAATATTAATTCAAAGCAATTCAAGAATTACGCAGGAATATGAAGTAGCTAGATTTGATCTTCAGTATTAATCTGTTGACACAAATGTGTGGTTTTGAAGTACTGGATTTTAAATCCAATGACTTTCAAATTAATCGAAAATGACAACTTTAGAGAAAATGATGTAATCTCTCGCGAAAGTAAACGTTTTTCTATAAATTTCAATCATGATATCATCATGTGCTAAAATTCTGTCTTGCAGTTCACAAAATTTGACCCGTCACCATCTACAGAGGGGTAGTCACTGTTATTGACTTCTTGCAAGAAATCAGCGAATTCTATTTTAATGTGGTTTTGGGAGCACATTTTTATGTTAGTGGCGTGTTTTGAAGAAGGCTCAAAGAGGAGACTATTTAATACAATTATAACTTTATAATGGTTTGGCGATAAGCAAGTGACAAAACAGTGAGTTCATTTTCCTGTGCTTACGTATAAAGGGAAATGAACGTTGCTGCCCAATAATCGGTGCCGTATGGTGCCATAGAATGGAAGACCGAACTCTAAGTCATCAGTCTGATCGGGCTGGCATTTGTCTGTCACATGGAATATCCATCGAATCCCTGTCAACGCGTACCTTGAAATGTAGACCTGTAAGTGTTATCGTAAGGTAAAACTAAGTGCTTATTTTACCTAAGAAGAAACCTGAATAAAACTAAGTCTGAACATAAGATTTTTATTACATTCTCTCAAATTACTTTATGACTTTTTACTTCAGAATCCTTCACTAAACAATACACATGAACGTATGTAACCGTTCTAACGAATGACAACAGGGAAAACACTGCCTTCGCCGTAGAGGCAATGGAGGCCCTTGGAGGAATGCAAGGTAAATGTTTCCACTATTCAAAACGCACCAATAACGTAGATAAAGTAGTTAGCAAACAATGAGATGGCACCACCTTTGAATTCACTGACACCATATATTTTACGATTTTTTTTTTCATGAGTAAAGTTGCACTAATATTTATTTGTGTACGAGAATGAATGAATTTCATTTCGGTTTAACACATGCGCTTAACTCACAAGAGCTCTCAGGGCTCTGAAGAGAGAAAGAGAGTGTTGGGCATTTATAGGCGCATCCACAACATCCCAATGACCGTATTTATGATGAGACGCTGCTATAACACGTAACATATTGCTATTTTTACTGAGGGAAATATAATCCAATTTATCTCCATTGGTGCCACATTCTTATTGGTCTCGGAAGCGTAAAGGGAGTCCACCTACTAGTGATTCACACCAGCGTTAAGATCGTGAAGACGACGAAGTTACTCTCCGTTCTAAGGGTGAACGAGATTTATAACCTGAGAGATACGTTCCGTAAGTCAAGATAACCAAACAAAATTTCAAGACTTTCGAGGATGGATGTCTTTCAAGTACGTTTTGGGATTATCACACAAAATTGGTCTTTTTTTTAGTGAATTTAGGTATTCATTGTGAATGAAAACACACATCTTAGCACTTTAACGCAAGTTGTATGATTGAACAAGAAAATTGCGCTGTTCGGGGACACAGGTGACTGGGATGCAGAGTAAATATTTACCTGGGTTTTCGCTATGCTAATTTGAAATGACTGCAGCTTAACCCGCCATCGGTATCGTTGTTAGGTAGCCCCTAACAAAAACATTCCTTATTAAGAAAAGTTTTTTGGTTTAAGACTCAAACTTTTCAAACTCCAGGTATTCTCAAATGAGTTTATGAGTCACATGTTTTCCTTCGTTACGCGATGATTCACGCACACGTGTCACGTGGAGGAGTGGGGGAAGTGCGTTCTGTCTGGAGTGTTAGTCCGCGCCTCGCTACGATACCGGTCGCGTCACAGGCAGTGTTAGGATCATTCTAGCCTCGATACCTTTGGCGTCACAGTTTTTGCGCATTCCGTGCTGGTGTAATGTTTTAGGAAACAGTATCACAGTGAAATTATAATGGCTAATAGGCCTAGTGAATCTCTTATTTTGAGCTGGATTGAAGAATCTTGCCCTGGAAATCGTAAAGCCACATCTGTTGAAGACGTGCTTTAGTCGATGTTCTGTCAATTGGTCTCAGAAATTCCATCAAAAATATCTTTGGTCAAGAACTTCCCGTCAGAAATGCGACACCAGCAGCCCCAGGTAAGTATTGCTAACAGTTCTCACTTCTACACTTTTACAAGTATCTAATTGAACACTTTGTAAAACTTCTTTTTATAATTATTACCAAAAAACGCTATGGTGTTTACTGTATATATTTTCAGACGTTCCCGGGCGGAAACCAAGATGCGCCTACTCCCAGTTCGAAAAAACCGATTTACGTCAGCTCGCTGTGATGCGTGCAAACGCTCAACGTGCAAAGAGCACACTGGACTAACAAAAGTAGTATGCAGTGAATGTTTTTCGCAAGAAGTTGAAAGAAATGAGTGAAAAGGACAATGATACAAAATAATGAGGTTTACAAATCATGTTAACATTTGTTTTGTACTGTAATATGTATTTGTAATGCCAAGGATTTTTATTACTTTTCATAATATTAAGTAATAGTTATGTAAATTTATATAAATAGTTAACATAAAACCAGTCTGTTAAAACAAAATTATAATTACCTTCTAAAAGAACGAAGACAGTGTATGAGTCGAAATTGTAGTAGCAAGTACTTAGGTAATAAACAATTGTGGATATATACAAATATGTAAGTATATATACTAAATAACCAAATACTAGTATAATTTATTCAAACTGCCGAGAAGAGCTCGTATAAGAACTAAAATCATATACCAAGCCGATGTTAGGGAGCCCCTATACACGCTACCTCTCGCGTAAGTGCGGACAGCGATACCGATGGCGGGTTAAAACTTATTTGGAACCTTGAGGAACGTTTTCAACTCCAAGTGCTAACAAACGCACACAATACTATAGGTACACCTATAAGAATGCATTGATGAAGAATGTCAAAACACGCACGTTCATTCAATTAATAATGGAAAATAAGGTAAGAAATTAAAATAACATTGAAAATAGCAACAACAAAATTTATCATATCATCAACGCAAGCTAATCGTGAAATTGCTGAAACTTAATTTAGAAATGTAATGATATAAACGCCTTTATTGTTTCAAACCTCAGGAAATACACTTATTATAAAATATGAAATTTTTTCTTCCCTGCAGTGTATGATATATTGAAGGTTGCTCTACCATAAAATAATACTTTACATTGAATCTGAGAGTTTATCCACATTACTGTTACGGATTTTACTTTTTAATAACTTGCATAGTCCAAATAATTATATGGTTATTATGAAGTAGGAGTGTTCAAACGACATGTAATATCCACCGTTAATGAAATTTATCTCAATTCATCATCTATTTTCTTTCTTTATCTGTTACCCTCATTCTCTCAGGGTAGAAAACCTCCGTTTGCCGTTAAGAATCGCCGATAATCTCGTCTTTGTTTTCCTCTTAAGTCGTTAATCAAATCCACCATCACCGGAATGAGCTCAAGAGATACAGGAAGTTATCGCATATGTTTAAGGATGAAGTGCCTGGGTGAGTGACTCAGACGGTTGAGGCACTGGCCTTCTGTCCTCAAGTTCGCAGGTTCGATCCTTGCTTCGTCCGGTGGTATTTGTAGATGCTTAAAATCGTCAGACTCATGTCAATAAATTAACTGGCACGTAAAAGAACTCCTTAGTTACTAAATTCCGGCACTTCGGCGTCTCCGAAAACCGTAAAAGGTAGTTAGTAGAACGTAAAGCCAATAACATTATTATTATTTTATTACTTACAGATAAAGTCATGGATTCCAGAATCATCTCGAGGGGAGATTCTATATCGTATTATACATATATCATGTAACTAGCAAAAGTACCCGTGCTTCGCCACGGTATTCTACACTGTACGCGGATATCGAAGTAAATTTCTGTACACGCAGTGAATACGATATTTACAATTCCATGTCTCTTAGCGTTATCCGAAAAACAGCATGAGGAGTTCCCCATACGTTGTTTCCAATCTAATGTGCGAGTTGCAGACTTGTGATGATAACAGCAGTCTCACTCGCCTACTGCCATTCACAATAGAGTTGGGAAGTTATCATTATAATGGAAGGACCCCTTGTCTACTGCCGGTCACAACCGATTTGGGGGGATTTCGTTACAAAGGCAGGCCCCCTTTTCTACTTCCACACACATTCCAATTGAGGAGATTTTCATTACAATGGTAGGCACCTTCCCTATTGCCAGTTAAACTTGAGTTGTACTTTTATCATTATCATGAAAGGCCCCTTCACCAAATGACAGTCATTTTACTGTCAGTCACACTTGAGATGGTGAGTTTCGACTAAAACAGCAGACCACTTTGCCTAATGACAGTCACAATTTGGGAAAATTTGTTTATAATGGCGGGTACACTTGCCTACTGCCAGACACAATCGGGTAGGGGAATTCCGAACAAAATTCCATTTTCCCTTTCCTTCTGCCAGTCAAATCGAGAGGCGAATTATTCATAACAACGGTAGGCCCTCCTTACTTTATTATTTACGCATAAAGTCATGGATTCCAGAATCATTTCGAGGAGAGATTCTATATTATATTATACATATATTATGTAACTAGCAAATGTACCCGTGCTTCGCTACGGTATTCTGCACTGTATGCGGATATCGAAGTAAATTTCTGTACACGCAGAGAATAAGATTTTTAAAATTACATGTCTCTTAGCGTTATACGAGAAACATTATGGGGAGGTCCCGATACGTTTTTTCCAATGTAATGTGCGAGTTGCAGAGTTGTGATGATAACGGCAGTCTAGATGATCCTGCGCAGGAAAGAGAAGAGGCAATAGCTGAAGATGAGCTGGTGTACCCAATCTTTAGATTATATTTCTGACCAGAACTGTGCGACGTAAGTAGGAAGCAGTGCACTTAAAAACTATGATTTACCTTCAGAGCTACACACCGCCATGTAGAAAACATGATTCACCATGCGTTATACCCTATGTGTTATGACTTAATTTTAAGAATATCTTCATTATGATTCGCATCCTACTTAATTATTATTATAAATTATCTCCTTACTTCAGCTGAAAATCTAATAATAATAATAATAATAATAATAATAATAATAATAATAATAATAATAATAATAATAATAATAATAATAATAATACAATGAATCCCAATATAGAGGTAGTCCTCATTCTGAAGTGAGGAACACCTCAATGTCAGAATGTATAATCTTTTATATTAAGGAGATCTTCTTCATTTTTCCTACAGGCTATATTCAAATTCTTATTACACACTTTGAGATCTTGTATGGGAGACCGAGTAGATAATATTTTGAGGAGGAACCGATGACCGCTACAAACAAACCACCACCGCACTTTTAAATGCCCCGCGTCTGCTGCATCGGTGTCAAGAGCGGAGTAGGCCTACGTACGTTGTTGTTGCAGTGCTTCTGCGAACGTAACGAGTTCTGACATCTTTTATTCTGATGGTAAAGGCTAATTGTACAGCGGGTTATTTTAGTGCACTATGCCTTCTGATATTGGGTAGAATTCACTTGTTAGTCTCATGGTTCGCTTCGACAATGTGGATGTAGCTCAGGTACGAGGTACACTAAAAAGTCCGTTTCTTACGCTTGCAGTCCCTGTGACGAATAGTGTGAAGATTTAGCTCATGGTATTGACTGATGTATGAATTTCAGTGGTCTTGGAAGACGTACGAGGAGAGGCAGTGAAAAGTTACTGTTCTATCCTGGGGACGTCGGGGGATCAGATTGCCCGCAATCCATTGCTAGACTCACCGGTAACCTGGAGCAGTTTTATTGTGGTCAACCTAAATTACAGGCTAAGAATTAACCATGAATGAAGTCGTAAACTAAGGTAGGTTTCAGCGACTCAGCTGTTGAAAAATGACAACCACCGTTCTCGATACAAACATTCCATGGAAACACTCGTTGTATCTCCACTTCTGAAATTTTACTTGTAAACTTTCTAGTTTAAAGACTCCCCCTCACCCCCCTCCCTCCCCGAAGCAAAAGAAACTAACACTGAAATGGAGGAATACGGTGGCCAAAGTCTACGACTAATTATTAACTCATCGAACATGTGTTGTAATACGTGCATTGACTGATGAGATGTATGGGAAGTGGCGTTATCCTGGTGGAATTACGCATAACGCTTTTCTTACTCAGTCAACATTTCAGTATGTTTTGCATATAGGTCTAACGTTCTGAATTTACTGTATTATGAAGTAAAGAATGGCCTATTCCACGTGTTGCAATGCTATACAAAATACCGACTTTCCGATTGTTAACCCTCTAGTGCCCTGTGTTACAGATATGTAACACTAAGCTTTAATAGCTCTGGCTCTCCTATACATCGTTTCTTTCCTCTAATACCCATTGTTACACAACTGTAACAGTGTTTGGAACACTCCCTGGTGGCCATCCTTCAAACTGAACGACTCTGCAGTTTGTAGTATAGCATTGCATTTCAGTTGTTTACCCGGGAACAAAGCATGGCTTCGAATGTAAGGTACAATTAATATTTTTCTCAAAAATTTAGTTGTATCATTAATTATACCTTGAATCCTGGTTCTATAAGGCTTAGTAGTTGTTGTAGGACTTACAGTTTCTTACGAAATCAATAACATTAGCCAATAGCCTTGTTCAAATGTATACGTTACACATGTGTAACAATAGGCAATATGAATTATGTATTGTAACCAAAAGGATAAATATGAACACTGGCCTGTTTGGAAAGTCATGAGAGGACGTTGTAAAATATGTGTTAAGCTCAAATCATATGTGTTGTGTGAAATATGCAAGATCTACCTCTGCTTCAACAAAGAGAGAAACTGTTTCAGGAGGTTCCCTGTGTAAATTTGAAAGACAAATTTTATTTGTAACTAAATTTCCAGCATGCAACCCATCTGTAAATACAATGTATTGTTTAGGAAATATTTTTAAAAATGTGGAATCAGTTATTATATCCAAGTTTACCTCGTAATCATTTCCAGAAAAGAGATCTCACCCTAAAATTGTATTTTCATTGTAACATCCCATAATTTCCAAAATACTTTGAATATCAAAAATATTTCTCTGGTTATGTTATTAGCAATTATGAATGAGTAACAGGTAAGGACACCAATTTTTTAAAATTTGTGATTACTATTCTGGGCACTAGAGGGTTAAGAAGAATTTCTGCGGCCGATGACCTTCGATGTTAGGCCCCTTTAAACAACAAGCATCAAGAAGAATTTCTTGCCCTACGTGATGTTTTTTCTCAATACCTCGAGTTCTAACAATTCGCATACCCACTTAAGGTAAGACATAAATCCCTATACCGCCCATGATAAATTTTCCAACTTCTGGTGCACATTACATAACATGTACTGTAGTTAAAGACTCAAAATTATCTGAGGTTGTTCTATATATTTATATGTTTAGTTATAAGAAGCAGTTTTTAAAACATGCTCTTAGTTTTACACTGACTGACAGAGCAAATGCAACACCAAGAAGGAGTGGTCAGAACTTTATGCCAATTGCAGGGTAGACTGACGTCACTGAGGTATGCTCATGATGTGAAATGCGCCGCTGTGCTGCGCACGTAGCGAACGATAAATGGGACACGGCGTTGGCGAATGGCCCACTTCGTACCGTGATTTCTCAGCCGGCAGTCATTGTAGAACGTGTTGTCGTGTGCCACAGGACACGTGTATAGCTAAGAATGCCAGGCCGCCGTCAACGGAGGCATTTCCAGCAGACAGACGACTTTACGAGGGGTATGGTGATCGGGCTGAGAAGGGCAGGTTGGTCGCTTCGTCAAATCGCAGCCGATACCCATAGGGATGTGTCCACGGTGCAGCGCCTGTGGCGAAGATGGTTGGCGCAGGGACATGTGGCACGTGCGAGGGGTCCAGGCGCAGCCTGAGTGACGTCAGCACGCGAGGATCGGCGCATCCGCCGCCAAGCGGTGGCAGCCCCGCACGCCACGTCAACCGCCATTCTTTAGCATGTGCAAGACACCCTGGCTGTTCCAATATCGACCAGAACAATTTCCCGTCGATTGGTTGAAGGAGGCCTGAACTCCCGGCGTCCGCTCAGACTACCATTGACTCCACAGCATAGACGTGCACGCCTGGCATGGTGCCGGGCTAGAGCGACTTGGATGAGGGAATGGCGGAACGTCGTGTTCTCCGATGAGTCACGCTTCTGTTCTGTCAGTGATAGTCACCGCAGACGAGTGTGGCGTCGGCGTGGAGAAAGGTCAAATCCGGCAGTAACTGTGGAGCGCCCTACCGCTAGACAACGCGGCATCATGGTTTGGGGCGCTATTGCGTATGATTCCACGTCACCTCTAGTGCGTATTCAAGGCACGTTAAATGCCCACCGCTACGTGCAGCATGTGCTGCGGCCGGTGGCACTCCCGTACCTTCAGGGGCTGCCCAATGCTCTGTTTCAGCAGGATAATACCCGCCCACACACTGCTCGCATCTCCCAACAGGCTCTACGAGGTGTACAGATGCTTCCGTGGCCAGCGTACATTCCGGATCTCTCACCAATCGAACACGTGTGGGATCTCATTGGACGCCGTTTACAAACTCTGCCCCAGCCTCGTACGGACGACCAACTGTGGCAAATGGTTGACAGAGAATGGAGAACCATCCCTCAGGACACCATCCGCACTCTTATTGACTCTGTACCTCGACGTGTTTCTGCGTGCATCGCCGCTCGCGGTGGTCCTGCATCCTACTGAGTCGATGCCGTGCGCATTGTGTAACCTGCATATCGGTTTGAAATAAACATCAATTATTCGTCCGTGCCGTCTCTGTTTTTCCCCAACTTTCATCCCTTTCGAACCACTCCTCCTTGGTGTTGCATTGTCACTGTCAGTCAGTGTATATATATTTTTGTAAACATTAAAAAGCATGAAAACCACAACCAATAATTCACAACAAAATACTAACAATGGAAAAATAATCCTATTATTACTCTCAGAGACGCCAGTAACACCAGTTTAAAGTTTCATAGCTTTAGGTTTGATAGTATTGGACAATTACGAATCTACAAAGCCGGCCTGATGGTTGACAAAATGGCAAACAAGGTCAGTAATTTGAAGAGAAATAAGGGGAAGCAGAAGAAGGATGAAGAGGATGAAGATTGTGGAACTGGAATGTTTTATGGTTGAAGAAACGACTAAAAATGAGTACCAGGTTAATTCCTGGGGACAAAAGTGGCCGGTCGTATAACTACCCACTCAACCCCATCAAGTGCCGAAGTTACGAAGAGTGGAAGCCTTTACACTCCAACCCTAGAAGGGCCTGCATGGTCTGCACGGAGATGACTTTGCTTTCAATTTTTTGCTTTGGTATCAATAAAACGTGAAGTCATGCAGGAATTGTAATACATTATTGAATTGTTGAATATGCAATATCTCACTTTGTGAACTTCCATTCATCATACACATAGGCCTACCTGATATAGATGTTTCTCTGACAATGAGTTAATGTTTTGAAATATGGGGCATCCGTCACATATTTCGTTCGAAGTGATAGCGATCGATCAAATAAAGAATACACCTCTTTATGGAGGAATGTGGAAGATTGGCAGTGGTGATTATTATGTTAAAGTGAATTTCACCTAGGTAACTATTCCCACTTAACACGTAGAAAGGAATGAGGAAGGGGTCCCACCATCCGAATAACGAATCAAATTGGCTTGATAATGAAAGTCTCTCAACATCTCCCAAACCTGACACCGTCGGGGACAGAAGAGAACAGGACGTTGCCTTGCGAGGGCATATAACAAAAATGAAAATGATAAGTAAATGGGACAACTGCCATGCTGAGCTACGTGTTCCGTTATCTTCAAATCACGTTTCTGTTGAATTCCCTACCACCTGAATGCATGTTGACAGCTACGTGACACAAATCGCATTGCCCTTTCGTCGATAAGAGGGTATTTTACTCGATGGGTCTTACCAAGCAGGGTCACATGGATTTATGAAAAATTCTACCATCTGTGGGAATTTGAATCCATGTATCTCCAACGCCTGTGTACTTTCTTCACTGTAAAACATGCCCCGAGTTTCATCATGAGAGTTAGAAAATGCAACCGGATGCATTTTGCGGTCCGAGAAACGTTGACAGTAATGTAACAAAGATGCACGTAGGGAATCATAACTCTTCACTATGGAGTTTAGTTTCCCATGTCACATTGATCCGATACGTATTTTAAGCACCATTTTCAGATGTACAAAAATATTATCAATTTCATGGATCAACTCCGGTAGAAACTATAAGAAACTTTTATGGTTATTTGCGTTGTACTTGCTAGGATGAGGTCCTACGCACCGCGATAGCGCAGCTAAGACAAGGTGGCCGCTGGAAAAGAAGAGTCCAGTGTATATATGTTGTGAATTACAAACTGCATTCGAGTTTCGTCCGCTGTCTCACACAGTCGGTAAATTCACGCTGCTGTATGTGCAAGTTTGGTTAAATGTTGGCTATACGAAGTGGTGACGAGGGAGGAGGAAGAGTGTTGCTTCGGCGTTCATTGCCGCAGTACTGCCAACCAAAGGGAGTGAAACAAATGGAGAAAGGTAGTAAAAAGAGTTCAATATGAACAACTTCAACAATTCACTATGAATTTACAACACTTCATACTGGTATATTTACTTAACCAGCTGACCTACCCATGCTTCGTTACGGAATTCTACGTTCTATACAGAATTATAGGTTAGGTATTGTACACGTTGTGAGTAAGATTGTACTCAATTGCATAGCTCTACTCTAGAAATACGACAGGGAAGTAACCAAAAGTCTTTTTATGTGAAGACTGCGTTAGGGAATTTGCACTGTAATGGTAGGCCCGCTTGCCTACCATCAGTCACAATCAAATTGGGGAGTTTTCATTATAATGGCGGACACTCACTCTCCATCCGCATTTTTACATCCTCAGAAAGACTGTCTTAGTGGTTTTCCAAGCTGAAATCAACATAGTAATTACAATAACGTCAGTAAGAATTCCGCGATTAAAAGCAATGCTATCATATGAAATACTCGATCAAATGAAAAACAACACATTTTCTCACTTTTAACGAACTACACTACTCTGCCGATTTAACAGTCCAAAATTCGAGAACTGGAATAACCGGCCCGAAGACAACCGTGAGCCATGAAAACACTTTTCCTTTTTTATTGCGGGCGAATAGTGAAGAGTCCCAAGGCGAAAATTTCCTCTTTTACTTACCTGCTTCCTAGGAGTACCATATGAGTAGGAAAAGTTTCAATTTAGTACACCGGCGGGGGAAAAACTATCTGACTTGGAGGAAATTTGTTGTCCTAGTCAGAGGAAAAACCTTCTCTTCGCTGCTAATTTGGAATAAAATAAATGTGGAATTTAATAAAAAGTGAAAAGGAGGAATCTTTTCTTAAGAAGCTGCTCTTTTCAGGGTTGAATTTAGAGTTATATAGTGAAATGTATTGCTATAATTTGGAACAGACCGAAACTGTAATTCTGGACAAAGTTATATGTGAGCCTCTGCTATTATTCCGTTAAGTGTGCACCTGCTCATTCCAATCAGTGTATTAGAACAGTGATCGAATAGATGGAAAACAATGATGAACCAGTGTTTTACGTACCAGTAGTATCAGACAATGAATGAAACGGAGAAATGGCATGCTAAAGAAGAAAGTTTTCTAACTCCCCAGCTATTTCCCGCAAATATTCATGCAGGCTGTTATACTCGGTACACAACAGTAATCGCATCTATTGAAGATGAGTGGCAAGCATATCAGAAAAACAACATTACAACAAACAACGGTCAATGTAATGTTATTGCTGAACAATTTTATGAGCTTTCGATATTGTAGGCCTTCACATTTAGCCTTCTTCCAACTCTGAAATACCACTCACATCATAGCCGGTACGGTAAAACTGAGCAAAACAAATGATCGGAGATCATATTCTCTATAAATTTTGTTATGTAGTACTTTTCTTTAAGACCAAAAACACAGGAATTTAAAAATCAAATTTTTAGCGCTTCTCCCTAAACTACCATTTTATCCAGGGTGAATAAAATTATTTATAGTATAGAGTGTAGTTTCTTATTTCCCGACTCTACATAACGGTTTTTATTAATATTTTTACCCGTTTTCTCGTGGCTCGGCGTTGATATGGACGTAGCAACAAAAAATATAATTCACAAACTTCTCTGTTATCATAGCCGGTACGGTAAAATTATATAATACACTAGCAGAAGTACCCGTTCTTCGTACGGGTTGACAGAAACTGGCTTTAGTTAATCATACTATCGGTGTGACTGACTTCATTAGATATTTATATCACTGGTGTATTTACTTAAGTACGTAGAAATTATTTGTCATGTTTGGAATTATAGTGTATCTTCTTCTTCTTTTCTTCACGGGGCCTCTAAATATTAGTTCCTAATTATTGTCGACCTCTAAGATCTTTTGCTACCATGTTTCTCCATTCCCACCTAGATTTACCTGCTCCCTTCACAAAGTTGCAGGTTTAGTGTAAGTATACTTCTGCTAGATAGTACCAAAAATACAAATATTGGGCTACTGAATATTTGTTTGATCCGACATTTCGTAATTATTACAAATGGTCAAGGAAATACGCGGTGCATAAAAGGAACTACTATAATTATCAAGAATTATAATTTTCAGGGCTTGTCACTCATGTCGCACATCACATAATGAATCTGAAACTTGGACCAAAATATCGGCACTAATAACATCAGTGATCTTACTACCCCATGATTTGAGAGAAAATAGTTTAAACTATAGGTAACAGACTCCTCAAAATACTGAAACCTAAGCCAGTACGTAAAAACGGAGGCCCGTCGACAACCGCTGGTCCCTGTACTACGGAGATCTCCGGGGCTATTATTTTTGTACTTCACTCCCTTTCCAACCCCGCCCAAAGGAGTGATATGACCGTCTTACACAACAGTTTATTTTTTCCAGATAGTAAGTCATATGTGTATCAATTTTGGTTGGCAGCTATGCCCAAACGTACATGCATAATCTAGCTGCTGTAGAATCCTGGAGCTGACGTTGCCATGGTTATGGCCGTTCGTTTCTTTATCCGATTCCTAGAGCAGGAGTAGTGTGGTTCCAATATCTCCATAACGGTTGGTTTTAGGGCCTTAAAACATAGTTTTCGGGCCCGAGGGTTTACCGAGTTTTGTTCTTTGCGTCAACGAGCTTAAAATGAGCTTTGTCTCGTCCTTGTACAACAATTTCTATTTCGCCTATATTAGCCTATTATTTTAATATTTTATACATTTCCCCGTGCCCCCGCTCCCCCGCGAATTGTTTTGAAAATAAAATACAGCCCATGTTACTCACTGGCATTGCAGCTTTCTATAGGTGAAGTAATTCTTAAAATCGGTTCAGTAGTTTTTGAGTCTATCCATTACAAACAAATATACAAATGTTTCCTCTTTATAATATTAGTATAGAAGTATAGATTACATCCCTACACATACGGTTGCCGTCAGGAAGGTCATCCAGCCGTAAAACAGTGTCATATCCACATGTGCGACACAGTTCGCACCCGCAACCCCACAGGTGTGGGTAAAGCGATAGAACAAGAAGATACTCATTTTAAAAATTCACCCGCTTTTTTATTCTTTTCACCCCCTTAAGTGGATTTTCCAAAAATAATGTGTTTATTTTTAAAGGAGATTCCAAGTACCAATTTTAAAGTCTGTAACATCTTCATTTTTTCAGATATATGTATCCTCATATAAATAACTCAACTCCTTCCTCACCTTTTTCCACACACCCCCGCGTAAGTGGATTTTCTGAAAAAGAATATTTATATTCTTTTATTTTTAAAGAGGATTCCAAATATCAATTTTCATGTCTGTAACATGTTAGGTTTTGGTGATTTATTGTAGATAAGTTTGCTGCTGTAGAACCCTGGAACTGACGTTGTCATGGTTACGGCAGTTCATTACTTTATGCGATTACTAGAGCAGGGGTACTGTGGTGCCAATATCTCCGTAACGGTTGGTTTTAGGGCCTTAAAACATGGTTTTCGGGCCAGAAGGGCTCACCGAGTTTTGTTCTCTGCATCAAGAGGATTAAATTGATCTTTGTCTTGTCCTTATACGACAAATTCGAAATTTTGCCTATATTAGCCCATTATTTTTATCTCTCCCAGCCCTACCCCCCACCTCGTATTGTTTTGAAAATAAAATACAGCCCATGTTACTCACTGGCAATGTAGCTTTCTGTATGTGAAGTAATTTTTAAAATCGGTTCAGTAGTTTTTGAGCCTATTCGTTACAAACAAACACATTTTTCCTTTTTATAATATTAGTATAGGAGTATAGATAAAAGATCGGAGATTTAATTTGATATAACTTTAGTTATTTAGTATTTATCGGTAGGACCACTAATATCATAAATATTTGAGAATTAACTTTTAGGCCTTCCGCGAAAATTACTATTTCACTCAGCGTGAATACAATGATTTACAGCTTAGATTTTAGTGGCTCATTTCCCGACATTACATACCCTTTTTCATTCAATTATATTCGGCCATTTTCTCGTGATTCGCCTACACACATAGCACACAGACAGACAGACAGACAGACAGACAGACAGACAGACAGACATGGCGGAAAATTAAAATGTGCATTTATTTATTACTGTGGACGCCCCGATACATAAATACCATTCCTTTTAAATTTTGAGCAATGTACAGACAAAACTCTTATTTCATAATATAGACTAGCGAATGTACCCGTGCTTCGCTACAGTATTCTACACTGTATAAGGATATCGAAGTAAATTACTGTGCACGCAGTGAATAAGATTTTTTAATTGCATATCTCTTCGCGTTTACCCGAGAAACAGGACGGGCAGGTCCCCATTAGTTGTTTCCAATGTAAATTGTGAGTTGCGGAGTTGTGATGATAATAGCAGGCTCACTTGATTACTGCCATTCACAATCGAGTTGGGAAGTTTACATTATAATAGCAAGCTGAACTGCCTACTACGCGGTCACAATCGATTTGGAAAATTTTCGTTACAATGGGAGGCCCCCTTATTCATTGTCCCGTCGAAAAATTTCACATGAGGAAAAAGATTTAGAAATTGATTTACATCAAGTTTGGTCGATTTCCAGTTGGTCTTGTATATATTGTTAGAGAGTAAAAGCACTGTTCCCTGTAAACCCCCAGTCCATTCAGATAATTTGAAATGGTATGGACCTTTAAACCTACCTTTGGGCAGGTGGATGCTAAATATTATATTTGTTAGAAATATCTTCAGTAGTTTTCAAGTTATAAAAAATGAACTTTACAAGGACCCGCCTTTGAGTTCGTTGGGACTTGTGCTGAAAAACCGTCCGTTAATTATATCTTGCTTACGAATCCACCTCATCGAAATTATCGCATGAGAAAAGTTTTAGAAATTGATTTCCATTAAGGATGGTAGATTTCCATTAATTTTGGATGTGCTTATTTTGTGGGAGTGCAAAGTGATGGGTTTGGTTTCGGATAAACCCCAAACGTATTCAGAAATAACATTGGCTCTGAAACCTGTCCAAGGACAGGTGGATTCTAAATATCAAATTTTGTAGAAACATATGCAGTAATTTTCAAGTTATAGGAACTCAGACGAACAGACAAACGGGCAAACATACAGACACCATAGCTAAGCAGTACGCATATGGTCATTATTACACCTGAAACGGATAACTGTACGGAAATTTTGTCAAAATAGTCAATGTACAGTCACACGATCGTTACGATTTTATTTATACAGATGCATATACATGACGAGAAACATAAATGAAAAGAAATAGGTGAAAATCACAAGGACTCCGTGCAGAAGATACCTGTGTCTCTCTGGGATGCATTTTTCAGTCACAGGAAAACGTTTACTGTTATGTAATAAATATGTGCGTAAGGAATCATTGTTCTGCGCTAGGATGTTTTCTTTTTTGTGTTAAATATGAAGTCCATAAAATATAAGTCAAGGTATCATAGGTTTGCAAGGCGAATTGATTCTGGGGAAGCACCTGGTACAGAATTTATTTCAGCATGACAACCTCATAGTACGTTCTGCCATAAACATTTTCTAAAGCACACTACAAGCTGTTTGTGCTTCTTATTGAGTACCTAAAACAGTAAATCATGTTTTATTAATCACTAATGAAACATACAGTAAGTTCATATTATAGCATTGCTCAATCATTATCATATTTACGGGGTATGGGCTTACTGCTGAGGCAGTAACTGTGTGCCCAGCTCACTCTGAAGGCCTGGGGCTCAATTCTTCTTTTGGAAGTCGAAACATATAGAGATGAGATTTCCACCCATGGAGAAGCATCTGGCCCTATGGTTCACTCACCCTACATTAATTGGCAGAGGTGACCAAGGTGGACTATTATTTTCCTGCCTTTCCTCTGTCCATGGCTGCTCGAGTAAGTACCTTTCCGAGGAGGAGGTGGGAGCTCCCGACGTTCATGTTTTGTAGTTGGTGCTCTTTCAGCCATTGGGATTAAACAGTTCACTTAATCACTTCAAATGAACATCATAACACAAGCGATTAACACCAAAACACAACTCACCAGCCTCCGAAAAACATGACAAAACTGAAAGATTAGGGCAATCAAAACTCATCTCACATTTCAATGTTGGTAGCCCCTACACAGTTTTGGCCGACTACTACCGAGTGCTCAAGTAAACGTGCACAGAGAGTAAACCATACTTTAAATGCGGAGCTATCTCCCAGGATAGTCTTCAATTTTACGCAGGGCAAACAGTGGTGTCATCTTAAACATCGTAAAGTTTCAAAAGTTAAATTACCAGTAGAAAAGAATAATTCAAATTTATCGACTGCATGTTTCCTTCCAGGAACTTAATTTTGGATGCAAAGCCAAAGGCAGGCATATGCGCAAGTGGAGGAACATATCTCCCATAGTACACCGTCACTGATTGTCTTACAAACGAGGCTCACTGTGTTGTCTAGCCACCAGCGTTCTGGAAAGGTGTGGCAATCCAATAGGCGAGCCTGCTGCCAGTGGGATGATATGCTGGTAATTTTACGATTTGAAAAAACCTAAAGTTCTTTTACTTCTAACAAAATATTCGCGGTATCATTCCGCAATGGTTCTATTTTCATTCGATATGTACCTATGCCATTGCTCTTACTATTTCTATTCCACGCTTTATATCCTTTCTAATCCTCCAAGTGCACCCATGAATGTTTAACATATTCCTGGAGTAGTCTGTACTTTTCTTCCATTTATTGTCCTTACATAACGCTAGCTACATCATATGACTGGACCTCACTCCTATTCGTTAATTCCCCTGGCACGAGTACTGGGTATATGTGTCATCTTCATCATCATCATTTCATCCTCATCACGACGCGCAGGTCACCTAAGGGAGTCAAATCAAAAGACTTTCAACTGGTCTCTCCGGAGGCTTCACGCAAAAAAAAGTTCAATATTGTGCGAATTTCTATCAAATAATTACCGTTCTTAATGATATATCTGCCACGTGTCAGTACTTCTTAGAATGCATTCTCAGCAATATTTTCAGACGCAACGGTGATATAGCCTGGTACTTGCATGTATTTTCAAATAGATTTTTTATTTTTATTTGGCGTGATTTAAGTTTATTTGATGAAATGACATCTTGCGTTATAACCTTTTTTATTCCAGCTTATATGCCCTAACTTTTCTCTTAGATTAGCCTATTAATTGTGTTCACTCGAAATGATTATTTTTTTCTCCGCATTGACAGTTAGTAGAAATAATAATATTTGTGTCACTTTCTTATTTAGTCATGCATGAAAGCCAATAATACTGTATATTGAATAGACCTATTTGCTCAGTTTAAGTGTATGTTGTAGTCTTTACTGAAATTGGACAGCTGCTAGATTTAGTGTTGCGAACTATTTATGAAGTCACTAATTGGGTTAAAATGTCACTATATGTAATTTTGTGAACTAGGGAGAATATTAAAGCAATAAATGCATGAATAAATACAACATAACTAATTAAAATGAGAAGAATATGCAGCTTAGGTTCCTGTCTTACGCAAGGCATTTTCATAGAATTCATAATTATGTATAACAAGTCTTCCTAACACTTTTAAGAGCGTTTTTGGCGTCTGTTACTCATCTCTATTTTCACCAAGTTCAGGTGACTGCAAGGACCTTCTACCTATGATGGATTAACAGAAACAGTATCTAAATCCAAAAAACCTCCACACAACTTTGGGCTGGATATCGTCGTTAAGGCCAGACCTGGAAAATGGGGCAGTCGGATGGGATCCGTACTAAAAAGAGCTCATCTCGCCAGGGTTAATCCGTGCTTCCCGCTCGACGTTACCTTGGACATTCCGCCTTTCTCCAAAGCTGTTAACAGTTGATAGAGGGTAACACGTGAATGGTGACAAAGATTAAAATGCAGTGACACCATGCGGAGGGTTGCAGAACTACGTCTGCCACCGAATGCAATTTTAATATTGAATGCGTTGCATCCTTAACTTCTCCATTTGCTCTCTCTTTCTTACTACGGTGGATTAGATAGCGATACTACAGCAGCGCTACACGTAGTCAAGCAACGGAACTAGTGCTGTTGGGCGGATGTATTAAACTTTTGATAGATGAATAATAATACTTGACCTGGAACAATCTCAAATCGTACTTCAGACAGTTCTTCGCCCCATCGTAACGCATGCAATGAATGCCCTGCATGCAAGGAAAATACGCCCCTGATTGATGCTCTCATGGCCTGCAATATTAAAAATGCTATTCTTTCGGGTTTTTGCCTTCTGACGGAGGTAAATATAGGTATATCGGGAGTATCAAAATTCAACTGCAATATTTCAGGAACGCATTCCTCCAATAGAGAGAAGAAAAAGTGTATGAAAACGTGGATTCGGAAATGCATGATTACAGAGTTTTCCGAACGTACAGTATATTTACTGAGTGCACGCCGACATGTCCTGGTTGCCAGAATAATAAGCGAAACGCCGGTTGCGTGTTACACAATCACGTGGCAAATAAATGATATGGGTCTGATCTACCTCCAGCACATGATATTCTCCCATCTCAATTTCTTGATGATTGCATGTTCGGATTGTGCGTTCTTTCGGACAGGCTTACTGGGAAGAGGTTCACAGATTTCTTGCATACTATATTACCTGATTATTTGGAAGACATACCACTAGCATCATGTGTAGCTCACCTCCATTGGGGGTGCGCCCGAAAGGAGTTGCATCACCTGGGCACGAGGACACGAGTATACTTTTCTACTTGCATCCTGCCGACGGTTCTACGTGATGCATGATTGTACTTCCACAGGCTTCTTACCAGTAGGCACTTTTGTGCATTATATATAGGGTCCTGGTTAAGTAGAGGTGGACCAATTTCTTGGCCGCCAAGCTCTCCTGACTTAACCCTTCTGCACGTTAACCTTTGGGTAAACGTAAAGTCTGTCGTATATTCGACTGCTGTTGATTATAAACCAACTAAAAGGTCGGATAAATCTGAATTTCTTGCATGTTGTCACACCATTCGAATTTTCTATCTATGTGAGGAATTAATTTTTAAATGTTGCCGTCTTTGACGCACTCTGTGTACTAATTCTTTACGTTTCGCGAAGAATTTGCTCCGTGTCCTGAGAAAGAAATCTCGTCCGACCAAGGCTGTTACTGTTTTAACAATGCTGAAAGTTTTCAACTAAATTAGCCGTTGGTCTGTTGATGGAATGATACCCTCATTATTCCTAACCAGATGGCTCACACTGCGCTATTATATTCCTAGGAAAGAATTGCAATCTTACTTCTCTCTTCATCTCCATTTTCGTTCCAGCCCTTGTGCCTTTATCTTTCGTCCGTTGAACATAATTCCATTTTTATTTACTGTATATTTCTGCTTACGTTATATTGTCTATTCTCCAACTGACGGACGTGTAAACATGTGACATCAGACTTTGAGCAAATATGACGACACAATCACTTCTCGAAATATAAAAACAGTGAGTCTTGTGACGATACAAGCGTCCACGTTGTCATTTGGTACTATCAGCACTTGGATCGTTGAAAGCAAACTGTTGACATATGAACAAGACGAAGGTGGACACCGTTGGAATGAAGACCTGAAACTATAAAAACATTTGACCATGTCACGTTTAGCTTAACTCAGTAACTGGTGTCAGCTGACGGGCTCCTGTCTGTCCCGTGCGAGTTTTAATTCGTAGGGGATCGTGCCTAGAGAGCTGCGCTGGGCGATTAGTTTTGGACGACACTCTTCTACTAACTCCCGTCACCCGTCAGCACTCACGTCCTCGTTTGGCACGCAAGAAGATAAAACGGGAAATTGTCATTCTCAGTACGTGTGAAGCGCCAAGCAGAAGGAGAATTGATATTTTCAATTTTCATCAACTGACTCGTTTGTGATTCCCTTGCTAACCTGTGAGTGTTTGAAGGGAGCGATCCATTGAAGTTATAAAATCAGCACTGTGAACAATATATGGTAGAAAACAGAATGAATAATATTGAACAATAAGATGAAATGAGAGCATAAAATAATGATGATAGGTCTAATACGATTTGATGATAGACCGTTCAAATTCTTTCCCTTTTTTAGAATTTTGCATTACTGACACAGATAGGTCTTATGGCGACGATGGGAGAGGAAGGGGCTAGGAGCAGAAAGGAAGAGGCCGTGGCCTTAATTAAGGTATAACCCCAGTATTTGCCTGGTACAAATACTATTAGCTTCAAGAATTTTGTCCTTTGAGTAGTTATCCTCAAAAGGAGTTCTTAATGCGCCAGTAATTCTACCGACATACCCCACTTCCAATCAGTGGTAGATTGCACCTAGCGAGTGACTGCCTGCTTTCGGTCATGTTGCTCTCATCTTGAATTCGGGGGATAGTGGGTTCGAATCACTCTGTCGACAGCCCTGAAGATGTTCTCAGCAATTTCTCATTTTCACACCAGGCTGAACCTCAACCCTTAAATACGCAATTTATTATTTCTTTTGAATATAATGGTCATCATCAGAACAACGTTTAAATATATTTGTAAAAATACTTTTTTATTTATTTGGATCAATTAAAATGTTAAGAATTTAGAATTTTTTACATGCCGGTTTAAGCAAAATTGTACGATTACTCTAGCTTCTGCCACATTACATTCTTAGGCATATCCTTGCTCACGAATTCTCTAAGGTAAACAACATTTTATTTGTTTTACCGTAACTGTTTAAAGTTTACATTTCAGTACAGCTGATTTGCAAAAAAAAATCTAGATAGAAGTAAATGCACTCTTGTAAAATAGTAAAGCAGATATAACAAGCAAGTAAATTCTCCTTTGCACATAAGCAGTGCTGTGCATTTACGGATTAATTTAGGTCAATCCTTTCCCAGTCCTAGCCTCTTCCTAAACCATCGACACCGTAAGGCATCCGTGTCAGTGCGATGTAAAACAAATAGTAAAAATGTGGTAGAATGTGTCCATCAAATCCCAAGATTACAGGTTCAGATCCAGCAGAGGTTGTCAGAGTTTTGAAGGACGGAAGCGAGACCATACTTAATTCCATGCCACATGATGTCGGCACATAAAAACCTCTGGAGATATGCTCCATGTTCACCGCACAAATATTAATTGAAAATCTCATTGATAAGTCACCCAATAAATATCCGGTTACTTTACAATCTGGCAGAGCAAGACAGAACATCGAATCTGACCCGTCGGCATCTTAAATGACACAGAGTTAAAATGCCTATACATGATAACTTCGGCCATATAATAATAATAATAATAATAATAATAATAATAATAATAATAATAATAATAATAATAATAATAATAATAATAATAATTTATTATCTATTAGCCAACACGGGTTTCACAATTTCAAGATATCATTATACTCTACCTTGAAGATAGTATTGAGAGCCTGAAATATATCACGCAAACAGCTTACAATGCGAAATAAATTCAGTTTTTAATGCTATTTCCAGGCATTCATAAGACTGATGAGATTTGTAAAGTGAGAAAATTTTTATTCTGACGAGCCATGCTTGAATTGAGGTAACTGGAGTGTGAAACATCACCTAGAAGGTAGAAGATGTCTCGAAATGTATGTAGCCCTAGAATGAATACATTCCCTAGAAATCTAATGAGACAGAACAGCTCTTGGGACCCAATAATTGACTGAGCCAGGTTGATTATAGCGCTATTTTCTTACAATAAATATTCGGATACTTGCCAATGTCTTGTTCCCAGTAAACATTTTTGATTATTTAAGGTATACTTTTGATTGACTAGTTTATTATGTATAGGAACGTACTCAACAAGGCTATCTTAATTTTCGAGACAATGACCTGTTCTTATTGATTAGAAGTCATGTTCTTTGGGGTCGAGTTGATATCAGTGGCAATGTAAACATGATATTACATAGAATAATATGTTTCTTCCAATCAAGTGGGCAGATTTCTAAAATCAGTTGCTATCAGTGGTAATGTAAATATGATATTGTGAGTTTCACAAATAGGGAAAGTCCTCTCAGTTTTAATTACTGTGTTGATGGGGTGAAAGTTCCTTTTGGAGATCATTGTAAGTACCTAGGTGTTAATATAAGAAAAGACCTTCACTGGGGTAAGCACAAAATATGATTGTTAATAAAGGGTACAGATCTCTGCACATGGTTATGAGGGTATTTAGCGGTTGTAGTAAGGATGTAAAGGAGAGGGCATATAAATCTCTGGTAAGACCCCAACTAGAGTATGGTTCCAGTGTATGGAATCCTCACTAGGATTACTTGATACAAGAACTGGAAAAAATCCAAAGAAATGCAGCTCGATTTGTTCTAGGTGATTTCCGACAAAAGAGTAGCGTTACAAAAATGTTGCAAAGTTAGGGCTGGGGAGACTTGAGAGAAAGGAGACGAGCTGCTCGATTATGTTCCGAGCTGTCAGTGGAGAGATGGCGTGGGAGGACATCAGTAGACGGATACGTTTGAGTGGTGTCTTTAAAAGTAGGAAAGATCACAATATGAAGATAAAGTTGGAATTCAAGAGGACAAATTGGGGCAAATATTCGTTTATAGAGGAGTTAAGGATTGAAATAACTTACCAAGCGAAATGTTCAATAACTTTCCAATTTCTTTGCGATCAGTTAAGAAAAGGCTAGGGAAACAACAGATAGGAAATCTGCCAGCTGGGCGACTGCCCTAAATGCAGATCAGTAGTGATTGATTGATTGATTGATTGATTGATTGATTGATTGATTGATTGATTGATTGACTGATTGATTGATTGATTGATTGATTGATTGATTGATTGATTGATTGATTGATTGATTGATTGATTGATTGATTGATTGATTGATTGATTGATTGATTGATTGATTGATTGATTGATTGATTGATATTACATAGAATAATATGTTTCTCCCAATCAAGTAGGCAGATTTCTAAAATCAGTTGCTATCAGTGGCAATGTAAACATGATATTACATAGAATAATGTTTCTTCCAATCAAGTGGGCAGATTTCTAAAATCAGTTGCTATCAGTGGCAATGTAACCATGATATTACATAGAAGAATATGTTTCTCCCAATCAAGTGGGTAGATTTCTAAAATCAGTTGCTATCATTGGCAATGTAAACATGATATTACATAGAATAATATGTTTTTCCAATCAAGTGGGCAGATTTCTAAAATCACATGAAATAAAAATAGCTTTATAAATATGCAGTAGTCAAGTAGCTTATTATAGTTTAGTTATATTAAATACGGTTCGCTTTTGCGGTGTAGTGCTTAGTGTGCTTACGTGCCACCCCCGGAGGCCCGAGTTCGATTCCTGACTCTGCCACGAAATTCGAAAAGCTGTACGAGGATTGAAACGGGGTCGACTTACCCTCGGGAAGTCAACTTAGTATAGGATGGTTCGATTCCCACCTTAGCCATTCTAAACGTGGATTTCAGTGGTTTCTCACTTCTTCTCCAGGAAAGTGCCGAGATGGTACCCAGATTAAGGCCACGACCGCTTCCTTTCCTCATCACTTCCCATCCCTTCCAATTTTCCCACTCTCAACAAGGCCCCTGTTCAGTATAGCAGGTGAAGCCGCCAGGGCAAGATACTGGTCCTCCTCTCCAGTTGTATCTCAAACCAAATGTCTCACGCCTCAAGACATTGGCCTTGAGGCGGTAGAAGTGGGATCCCTCGCTGAGTCACGGGGGGGGGGGGGAAGCAATCCTGGAGGTTAAACGGGCGGAATTAATTAATAAAATATATTCAATGTGTAATATATAAACGACCTAACCTAAAATATCTGTCCCTGCTCCTACACAGGATTATTTCAACAAAAATGGTTCGTTTTAAACTCGACAATACAGGTGGAATCGTTAGTGCCAATGGTACTGTAATGTACCGTACTGTAGGAATGTGAGTTTGCACGAAATATTTACCCACTCCTAGAATAGGACATATTTAAGGTTCATTTTCCTTTACAAACTCGCCTAGGAAAATAAACTCAACGAAAATTGTTCTGATGGACTGCACATTAATATGTGGCTAAAAGGCGTGACTAGTCTTAAGGGACATTATCGATAGGAAGAGCATTGTGACGTACGCGGTTTTGATACAGCAGCGACGATAAAGAAAGCAGGGAAACTTCCAAGTGCACCAGTTGAACACAAATTAAAAAATCCAAAGAAAAACAGCTCGATTTGTCCTGGGCGATTTCCAACAAAAGAGTAGCGTTACAAAAATGTTGCAAAGTTTGGGCTGGGAAGACTTGGGAGAAATGGGACGAGCTACTCGACTAAGTGGTATGTTCCGAGCTGTCAGTGGAGAGATGGCGTTGGAGGACATCAGTAGACGAGTAAGTTTGGATGGTGTCTTTAAAACTAGGAAAGATCACAATATGAAGATAAAGTTGGAATTCAAGAGGACAAATTGGGGCAAATATTCGTTTATAGGAAGGGGAGTTAGGGATTGGAATGACTTACCAAGGGAGATGTTCAATAAAATTCCAATTTCTTTGCAATCATTTAAGAAAAGGCTAGGAAAACAACAGATAGGGAATCTGCCACTTGGGCGACTGCCCTAAATGCAGATCAGTAGTGATTGATTGAAATATTCATTAAGGCTCCAGAATATATTGGCTGTCGGTTTACTTCTCTCAGGAAATTTCTTGCGATACACGTATTGTGACTGTAATGAATTATATCATGCTTCTCCATAGGTAGGTCTATGAAATGTATCAACGTATACGTCACTGTAATACGGTGGGAGTGTGGATTAGAAAAATCAATTGTGTTGATATCCACTATGGGAATGAATAAACTTGGTTTGAGCTCTGTCCTTTTATACAGGTTTGGAGTTCAGGTAGCATACATGCCATAGCAACGTGTTATTGTATCGAGACAAACACTGCTGTACATAGGTAAAGGTAAGGTAAGGGTTATACTACCCGAAGGCAGGTCCGAACCTCCGCAGAGGTGTTCCTGAGCCGGAGTTTACGTTTACGTAGGGTGGCCAGTTCCTTTCCGCTCCTCCATTCCCTTAACCCTCACCAACAGCGCGTGGCAACCCATCCAACTCCTGACCACGCCCAATGTTGCTTAACTTCGGAGATCTCACGGGATCCGGTGTTTCAACACGGGTACGGCCGTTGGCACATAGGTGAAAAGAGACCTCAAAAATATATGTATTGAACAGGATTGGAAACGTGGTTTCAGATCTCGAAGACCTAACTGATTAATCCACATTGACGATGCACTCCAGGTTCGCAGAAAGATCACCACTAATACATGCCCCTCCCTATCCGACGTTTAATTTCCATTTCATATCTCCAATTCATGTTTTGTAGTACTCACTTAGGTTCCATCAGAACAGATCACTTCAGACAACGTATTAACTAGATCATATTAAGCAGTACATTCTTATAATAGCAGGCAGTAATTAGTACGCTTCTGGAACGGTCCTTCCACCTAGGGACGACGATGGCATATATACACTTTTCTTGTGACTCGTTGGCTCGTTGACATGCAGGTGGCAATCAAAGCAAGGTATAATAGTGTAAGCTGGGTTGATTATCCTCATGAATCATAAGGGGTTGGTGAAATTTGTTAGATTGTACTGGAGGTTGGGAGGGGGTTAGGTAACATTTTGAGTAGGAAATCATATCCGCAAACGTACCGTGTCCTCGCTATAGGTAAAACACCCTCACGTGTTTAAATATGACACGACATCTGCGTCAATGAAGGGAGAGGAGTACTTACGTCATTTGACGATTATCAGGTGATGTTACGTGCCTACTACCGTCATTTACGCTGCTTCACGCGGCGTTTACCATGCAGTGTGTCGTCAACTTTCGAGATGCACGGCGAAGTGCCAGTCATTTGACCTTGCATCCTCGTAGTGCTTGCGGTGTCGAGTTGTCATTCACGTGAAAGTGCCTTTCCATTGAACATGGCGGATACCCGTTTGAAGATTACGCTGGTATCATCTTACTGTACGGCGAAGCGAACTGCAATGTGAGGGCTTCTCGTCAACTCGTTCACGAGCTTATTCCACACCAACGGACACCAGCTCACACAGTTTTTCCCAGAGTTAATCAGCGGCTTCAAAAGAACAGGGTACATTCGCTACCATCAGGGCCGACTGTGACGCTCCAAGTCTGCGCCATACCCCCGGACTTGATGAAGCCGTACTACACGAAAATGAACAGAACGCGTCGACGAGTACCCGCGTACATTCGCTATGGATCACACCACTAAGTGGTGTGGTGTTAATGAGCAGCAAGTACTCACCTGCCACCACCAGAAGGTAAATTCAATTTATCCTACAGATTTCCACTGCGAGTCCGGTTCTGTACGCATTTCCTGCACCATATTTTGGACAATCCCCAGTTTTCACGGCATAGGCCCTACTATTTACACGGGTGAATTTTTAATTCAAAAGAGAAGGTGCTCAATTCGCACAACAGCCATGTTCGGGCTGATGAAATACCGCACGCTACGCAACACAGCGGCTTTGAGGCACTATAATGGTACTACTGTGAGGGCAAGGTTTATGGGACGTCCGAATGGTTGCATTATCCCTTCATCCACGTGATAAGCAGGTATAATACTCGAATCGATGTGGGTCGTCACCACGTTGAGCCGTTTTTGTCGGTGGAAGCAGAAGTACTCGATGAACAACGTAAGACGACATGAATTTCCTTTTGTACCGGTACATCACAAATGGTTTGTTAAATTAGGACGAATCTTATGGTAGTTGATGAACCCTTTACTTGAAGAGGCTCTTACCAAATATCTTTGTTCTCGTGCAGTCAGCGTGATGCTGATAATAAATTCAAGCCAAATGAAGACCAACACAAAATGAAATATAATTCACGAGTTAGGCACATTTTTATGGCCATTCCCTTTGAGCTATGTACCTCGAGCCACTAGGAGGCTATGTTTAACACTTTGATCTCAGGGCTCTCAAATTAAGCTACCATAATGATATAGGAGTACACCTGCCATTTATTTCCTCTATGCATCTAAATTATTTCTTCTTCTATGTGTTTGGGAACTTCATAATTTTGGTCTAATTTACAGAAAAGTGCCCTCCGGTCTTGTATGTCGGACAGCGCATCAGACATCTGCACATGAAAATAATGCAATTTCTAGCCTCAAAATTTGATAACAGAAGTCACAATAGGAACAAAATAATCAACAACAATGCACGTTAAATAACTGGAACAAAAGACAACCATGGTGAATTAATATGTAAACACTGAATAGTCATTTAACACTCGTTCTAATCGAAGACAATGCGGTCTGATGTTGTACGGTGCATTATTTTGCTTTTGAGAATGATTAAGTTTCCAGTGTAGAAGCACTAGTTGGTCACGTGTGTATTCTTAAGAGCACATTGGATGTATCATATAATACATATTTCTTGTTTGTTCGTAAGTTACAATCAAGTTTAATATGGACATTATTCTGGAGAATATTTTGTACGCGTCATAAATCTCGGTGGAATTCCTCCTGTAGATATTGTCCTTGACAAAGCCGTCGTTGTGTATCCCGCATTGATCGCCGGTCGACATTGCGTTTGACAAGAAGATGAAATGAATTGCTAACTTCCATGAAAGGATACGCAGTCGTTTTTCATTGCCATTGCCAGCTACCTCTGTTTTTTAGGTAAAATATTATTTCAACATTAATATCCATGAATCAATATCGTAGTGATTTACGTCATCTGGAACCACGACTGATTTATTCTATTGCATGATAATAGAGAGACTGGAAGCCAGCTTTCTCCGGAGCTCGCTATTCAATAAGCAGATACTGTATAGCCAGATGGAGAAGTGAAATGAAATTCGAACGCATTTCAGTGGGTCGTGACCAGAACTCCATTCATCTAGTAGTGTAAAGCCTTCTTCTTTGAATGACGTCTTCACACATCGCTTGGCATGCTACCATTATTAAACTAGGAATGTCCCTCACCCAGCAAATACACTGACAACAAAGAGCACTTTACTAATGTTGATGTGTACTATGGACAATCTAGTCCAACGTTAGGAATACTTTCACCAAATTAAAATACTAAGAGAATCGGCTCCGTGGCCGACTCACCACGCGGTCTCGAATTTTATTCTCGGCTATGTACTGTGATTTTCATCTATAAGGTTGATTCTCTTAGCTCAGGGACTTTGACCTTGTGATGTATCCAACATTTCTGCAACCCACCTTCCTTGCTTGTGCCAGTCTCCATTTTATGTCCTTCTTACTTCTTCTATCATTAGTTATTCCAGTACCAAAGTAACAATATGTCTAACCTAATATTTTCTGCATCGCCTGACTTCATTCGATTGCACTCCAACACTTTCGTTTTGGATTTATTTATTTTTATCCTGTAGGCCTTACTCCTTCTCGAAGACTATGTGCATAATATTAATCAATTTCTTAGGATCTTCTGCGGACTCAGATATGATAATATCATCCTAAAATCTCAGAGTTTCAATTTCCGCTCCTTAGATTGTTATTGCCTTTACAAATACCTCTTTGATTTCCTTCACCGCCTCCTCCATAATTATAAACAGCTAAATTGAGAGCGGGACTAACAAGAGCCTTGCCTCACTCATTTTTGGATTGCTACTTCGTTTTCATAGCCCACATTTCTTATCACTACAGAGTGATTTTTGTACACATTGTGGATAATACTTCTTTCTAGGTATTTGATCCCATATCATCTATATAAATAAAATCGTAACGACCGCATGTATATATATATATAAAAAATAATCAATATATATATATATATATATAATGATTATTTTGGCGAAATTTTCATTCACTTATCCGTTTTAAGTGTAATAATGACCATCTGCATACTTTATATCTTTGGTGTCTGTTTGTTTATCTGTTTGTATGTCTGAGTTTTTGTAACTTGAAAACATCTGGATATATTACTACCAAATCCATAGTTAGAATCCACCAGCCACTGGATAGTTTTAGAGCTGATATTGAATCTAAATCCCTGAACTGACTGGGGGTTTATACGAAATCGAAACCGTAATATACACAATATACACAATCAAACTTAATGAAAATCTTTCTGCCCTAATGGAAATCAATTTATAAACCCTTTTTTCTCATCTGCATCATTTCGATACGGGGGATATGGGAGATATCATTGACGGACCATTTTTCAGCACAGGTCCCACCGGACTTAATTCAAAAGCGGGTGCGTGTGAAGCGTATTTCGCATAATCTGAAAATTGTAGGAGATATTTCAACCAAACTTCATATTTAGCATCACCTGTCCAAAGGTTGCTTTTTAGGTCTATACCGTGTCAAATTCCCAGAATGGACTGGGAGTTTATGAGGAACCGAAACAGTAATTTTACTCTCCGACAATATATACAAGACCAACCTGACTAGAAATAGACCAACCTTGAAGGAAATCCACTTCTAAAACTTTTCTCTCACGTGCATTGTTTCCGATGGGAGAATTAAGAAGGGTGCCGATAGGAGAATTAGGAAGGATGAAATCATGAACCGTCAGTTTTGCAGGCTAAGTCCAGACGACATAGCCAAAAAGGTGTTGTACGTGAAGCAGATTCCTTATCTTCTATATAAATAAAATCGTAACGACCGTGTGTCTGTACATTGACTATTTGGCGAAATTTTCATTCCTTCATCCGTTTCAGGTGTATTAATGACCATATGCATACTTTTTGGCTTTGGGGTCTGTTTGTTTTTCTGTTTGTCTTAGTTCTCTTAACTACAACGCAGTTACCTACACCTGGCAGATGCCGCCCACCCTCATCGGAGGGTCTGCATTACAAGGGCTGCACTCAGCTAGAAATAGATACACGAAATTATTATTATTAGTTCTCTTAACTTGAAAACTACTGGATATATTTCTAGTAAACTTCATATTTAGAACCCACCTGTCCTTGGGTAGCTTGTAGAGCCAATGTTGTTTCAATAACCTTGAATTAACTGAGGGTTTATACGAAACCGGAACCGTGATTTTGCACTTCCAGAAAGTATATACAACCAAAATATAAATCTACATGCCTTAACGGAAGTGAGTTCCTAAACCTTCTTTCTCATGTGAATGATATCGATACGAGGATTAATATGGGAGATGTCATTGACGGACCGTTTTCCGGTACACGTCCCACCGGACATAATTCAAGAGCGGACGGGAGTTAAGCGTATTTCTTATAACTTGAAAACTACTGGGGATATTTCAGCTAAACTTCATATATAGCATCCAAATCTCCCATGGTAGTTTTCTATGTCTATACGATGTCAAAATCCAGGAAAGAACTGGGGGTTTATATCGAACTGGAACACGGATTTTACTCTCCCACGATAGATACAAGACGAACCTGACTGGAAATCGACCAGACTTTCTAAAATATTTTTCTCATGTGCATTTATTCGATTGGCGTATAAATAAAAGAGATAAAATGAACGGTCAATTTTGCAGGCTTAGTCCAGCGGACATAGCCCAAAAAGTGTTGTACGGGGAGCAGATTCCTTATCTACATAAATAAAATCGTAACGACCGTGTGTCTGTACACTGAATATTTTTGGCGAAATTTTCATTCAGTTATCCGTTTTAGGTGTAATAATGACCGTCTGCGTAATTTTTTGCTTTGGTGTCTGTTTGTCTGTTTGAGATCTTATAAATTGTAAAATACTGGATATACGGAGGTCGAGTCATAAGTCATGGCACCTATTTTTGTTTCTCGTGAACAGGAGAAAACACGGAAAATCTAAGATATGAATTTGGAAACGTACAGTATGTACTTGCGTATGATGCCACCAGATGGTGTATGGAAACAACAGTGTGGGTCTAAGCATGCCCCCAAGTTCAGTGTGTGAATGAGAGCGTCACAAAATGGAAGTCAACAAGCAAGAGCAACGCTCGTATATTAAAACAGCAGTTCTCTGCAGCAGAAATGCACGCCAATGCCATGCAGAGATGCGGGAAGCATTAGGTGTGCATGCCATGCCCTACAGAACAGTGGCGAGGTGGGTGGGGACATTCAAACGGGGTGGAGTATCAACTGCCAATTTGCCTCGTTCAGGTCATTCAGTGTCCTTGGGGATGGGAGGTTCTCCCACACCCACCTTATTCGCCTGATCTGAGCCCATGTGACTATGATCTAATCCCCAAAGTGAAGAAGCCATTACGTGGACAACGGTTTGCTAACAAAGAAGACATCGTAACAGCATTTCGGAGAGATGTGTCAAACGTTAGCGATACACATGCAGTGAATGGTATACAACGCCTGCCCCACCGCTGGCAACACACAGTGGAAACCTTGGGTGATTTTTTTTCGAAGGTCTTTAACCAGTGGAGATCTGTCCTTTGTACGCAGTCTTGTGTAATTGCTGTCTATACCATAATAAAACAGTGTTTACCAATGGCCTGTGTTCTGTCACTTTCCTACGAGAATCTCCTGAAGTCAGAATTTGTCTTCAGGCACTATGCATAAGTACATGCACTACATTTCCAAATGTATATCTTAGATTTTTACGTGTTGCCTCCTGTTCGCGAGACAAAAAAAAAATAGTTGCCATGACTTATGACTCGACCCTCGTATATTTCTACCAAACTTCATATTTCGAATCCTTCTGTCCTTGGGTAGCTTTTACGGCCAATATTGTTTCTAAATCCCGGAACTGACTGGGAGTTTATATGAAATTGAAATCGTGATTTTGCACTCCCACAAAATATACAGAACCAAACTTAACTGAAATATACCTACCTTAATGAAAATCAATCTCTAAAACCTTCTTCTCATGAACAATTCTCGATACGAGGATTAATAAGGGATATATTGGGTACAAGTCCAGCCGGTCTTAACTCAACAGCGGGTGGATGTTGAGCTTACTTCTTATAACTTGAAAACTACTCACGATATGTCAACCAAACTTCATATATAGCATCCAACTGTTCAAAGGTAGGTTTCTAGGTCCATACGATGCCAAATTCCCGGAAGGAACTGGGTGTTGATATGGAACCGAAACAGTGATTTTACTCTCCCACGATATATACAAGACCAGCCTGAATGGAAATCAACCAACCTTGATGGAAATCAATTACAAAAACATTTTTCACATGCATTTCTTCGATAGGATTATTAATAAGGGAGATATCATAAACGATCGATTTTGCAGGGCAAGTCTAGCGGACATAGCCGAAAGGGCGTTGCACGTGGAGCAGATTCCTTATCTTCTATAAGAATAACACCGTAACGATCGTATGTCAGTACATTGACTATTTTGGCGGAATATTCAGTCAGTTATCCGTTTCAGTTGTAGAAAATAAGGACCACCTGCATATTTTTTAGCTTTGGTGTCTGTCTGTTTGTATTTTGGTTTGTCTGAGTTCTTATAACATGAAAAGTACTGGATATAATTCTACCAAACTTCATATTTAGAATCATCCTGTCATTGGGTATTTTTAGAGCCAATAATATTTCTAAATCCCTCAACTGGCTAGGAGTACATACCATACTGAAACCGTGATTTTGCACTTCCACAAAATATACACAACTAAATTTAATGGACATCTACGTGCCCTGATGGAAATCAATTTCTAAACCTTTTTCTCTCATGTACATCATTTCGATAAAAGAAATAAGGGGAATATCATTAACGGACCGTTTTTTACTACAAGTCCCACCGGACTCAACTCAAGAGTGGGTCCAAAGAACTGTCCAAAGGTAGGTTTTTAGATCCATACCATGTCAAATTTCCGGAATGGACTGGGGGTTTATAGGGAACCGAAACAGTGACTTTACTCTCCCACATTATATACAAAACCAACCTGGATGGAAATCCATTTCTAAAACTTTTTTCTCAAGTGAATTTTTTCGACGTAATGAACGCTCGGTTTTGCAAGCTAAGTCCAGCAGATATAACCCAAAAGGGGCTGTACTTGTAGTAGATTCCTTATTGTATATACATAAAATCGTAACAACTGTCTGTCTGTACATCGATTATTTTGGCGAAATTTTCGTACAGCTGTCCGTTTATGTGTTATAATGATCATCTATATATATATAAAATAACTTGTCCTGACTGACTGACTGATTCATCATCGCCGAGCCAAAACTACTGGACATAAAGAAATGAAATTTTGGAGATATATTCATATTAAGATGTAGGTGCTCGCTAAGAGAGGATTTTTGGATATTTCGTCGCTAAGGGGGGTGAAAAGGGGGGTGAAATTTTAAAAAGATTGTATCTATATCTCAAAACTTTCAAAGTTTACAGATGTAAAAATTGGTATTTAGAATCTTCTTTTAAAATAAGGATACACGTATTTTTTTGTTTTCTGAAAACCCCAATAGGAGGGGTGAAAAACTGTGAAAATGGGGAAAAATGGGTTGAATGCCTTCAATCAGGATACCGGTACTTATATCTCAGAAACTGAAGATATTACAGACTTGAAAATTGGTACTTTTGATCTCTTTTAAAAATAAAGAAACACGTATTTTTTTGTTTTTGGAAAATTCAATTAATGGGAGGGTGAAAAGGGGGTGAATTTTTAAAATGAGTGAATCTCTATCTCCAAACTTTTAAAGTTTGCAGATGTAAAAACTGGTATTTAGAATCTTCATTAAAAATAAAGAAACACGTATTTTTTTGTTTTCGGAAAATCGCAATAGGAGGAGTGAAAAGGGGTGGAAAAAGAGTTGAATGCCTTTAATGAGACTACTTATATCTCAGAAACTGAAGATATTACAGACCTGAAAATCAGTGTTTGGGATCTCCTTTAAAAATAAAGAAACACGTATTATTTTGTTTCTGGAAAATCCAATTAAGGGAGGGGATGAAAAGGGGGTAATATTTTAAAATGAGTGTATCTATATCTCAAAACTTTTAAAGGTCATAGATGTGAAAATTGGTATTTAGAATCTCCTTTAAAAATAAAGAAACACGTATATTTTGTTTTCGGAAAATCCTAATAGGAAGGGTGGAAAAGGTTGAAGAAAGGGTCGAATGCCTTTCATGAGTCTACTTATATTTCAGAACCTGAAGATATTACAGACCTGAGAATTGGTGTTTGGGATCTCCTTTAAAAAAGAAACACATCATTTATTTGTTTTTGGAAAATCCAATTAATGGGGGGGGGGGGGGTGAAATGGGGGTGATTTTTTAAAATTTGTGTATCTATATCTCAAAACTTTTAAAGTTTATAGATGTAAAAATTGGTATTTAGAATCTCCTTTAAAAATAAAGAAACTTGTATTCTTTTGTTTTCGGAAAATCCCAATAGGAAGGGTGTAAAAGGGTGAATAATGGGTTGAATGCCTTTAACGAGGCTACTTATATTTCAGAACCTGAAGATATTACAGACCTGAAAATTGGTATTTGGGATCTACTTAAAAAGTAAAGAAGCACGTATTTTTTCGTTTTTGGAAAATCCAATTAATGGCGGTTAAACAGGAGTGACAAATTGGGGTGATTTTTTGAAAGACTATATCTACAGAATATCTTGGAAACGGATAATGTTACAGACGTAAAAAGTGGGTGTTTGGAATCTCCTGTAAATGTAAAGAAATATAGGTGATTTGTTTTTGGAAACTCCACTTAAGGGGAACTCAAAAGGGGTTAAATTTTAAAATGAGAATTTTTACAGTATATCTAAAAAAACTTAACATGTTACAGAAGTGAAAAATGGTATTTTTTTCTCTATTAAACATAAAGAAACGTGTATTTTTAGTTTTCGGAAATATCACTTGGGTGGAGGGGAGGGGGGTAAAAGTGACTGAAAATGGTGTTGAATTCTTTTAATTAGGCTACTGATATATCAAAAATGAAGATGTTAAAACGTGAAATTTGATATTTTCAATCTGCTTTAAAAGTAAATAAACACGTATTCTCGGAAAATCCAATGAATGGGGGGGGGGGGGGGGTGAAAGAATTGAAAAATTAATTGGCTTAATTGTATGAGAATACATACATCTAATAAAAACTAAAGTTGTTACAGACGTGAAAATTCGTATTTGGATCTCCTTTAAAAACAAAAAACAAAAAAACAACAACAAAAAACGCGTTTTGGGCGGGAAACCATCTTGGAGGGCGGGAGTGTAAAGGAGTTGAATTCCTTTCATGAGGACACATAAATCAAAAACTGAAGAAGTTAGAGTCGTGCTAATTGGTATTTAGAAGATCCTTTACTATTAAAGAAACGAGTATTTTTTGCGTGAAAGTTCACTTAGGGGGGGGGGGGAGTAGTGTGAAATGAAGTGAAAAAAGTAAATTACTTTTATGGGGATACTTATATCTCAAAACTGAAGGTAATAGACGTGAACATTGGTGTTTGGAATCTCCCTTAAACATAAAGAAACAAGCCTTCTTTTAATTATTTTTTGGGGGGGGGGGTGGCGGTAAATAAACTTAACGGCGGTGGGGTGTAGAAGGAGGTGAGACCAATTGATTTTACTGTTATTAATGTACTTATAAGGATCCTCCGTTGCTAAGGCGGCAGGGCGCCGGCCTCTCACAGCTGGGTTCCGTGGTTCAAATCCCGGTCACTCCATGTGACATTCGTGCTGGACAAAACGGAGGCGGGACAGGTTTTCTCCGGATACTCCGGTTTTCCCTGTCATCAGCCATTCCAGCAACACATAATAGTAATAATAATAATAATAATAATAATAATAATAATAATAATAATAATAACAATAATAATAATAATAATAATAATAATAATAATAATAATAATAATAATAATAATAATAATAATAATAATGTTCCGGACCGTCGTCAAATGTGCGGACCGCGCTGGTAACGGCTCCTGGACGGGTAATGACTAACAATGCAGTCAGGCCGCGGGTTCAGTGCCGCCAAGGCACCCAATATGACACCACGCCGGATCTCCTGAAGGATTTTATCCATATTAAAAATGATTAAAGGAAAGGATAGCAAAGATTTACGGACCCAACTGACCAGGAGGAATACCTGAGCCTAGCCCGGGAAGTACGAAATCGATTGCTGGAAAGGAAGATTGAAAAATGGGAGGAAACGTGCTGTAAAATAATAGAAAACGAGTCAGATCGGGAATTTTGGTGGATTCTCGCAGAAAACGAGTCAGATCGCGAATTTCGGCGGATTATATATCTAAAACAATAACCATTCAATTATAAATTTCAGTATAATACCGTAGCGAAGCACGGGTATCTTGCTAGTATGCATATATTTTAGTTTCAGTTTCCTAACGTTACCGTAACCCCCCATCAAAGCAAAATTGTGCCACGATCTGCCAGACGAGCTAGAATATTAAAATTCGGCATATAGAAAGAGTATGTTTGCCATTAAAATTAATCTGTTAATTTGTTTGTTTGTAACGAATAGACTCAAAAACTACTGAACCGTTTTTAAAAATTACTTCACTTACAGAAAGCTACATTGCCAGTGAGTAACATGGGCTGCATTTTATTTTCAAAACAATTCGAGCTGGAGGGCACGGGGGAGAGATAAAAATAATGGGCTAATATAGGCAAAATATCGAATTTGTCGTATAAGGACGAGACAAAGCTCAATTTAATCCTCTTGACGCAAAGAACAAAACTCGGCAAGCCCTACGAGCCCGAAAACCATGTTTTAAGGCCCTAAAACCAACCGTTACAGATATATTGGCACCACAATACCCCCGCGCTAGGAATCGGATAAAAGTAATGAACTGCCGTAACCATGGAAATGTCAGCTTCAGGATTCTGCAGCAGCGAAATTATCTACAATAAATCAAAAAAACCTAACTTGTTACAGACATGAAAATTTATATTTGGAATCCCTCTTAGAAATAAAAGAACACAAATATTCGTTTTCAGAAAATCCACTTAAGGGGGTGGGAGGTGAAAAGAAGTGAGAAAGGAGTTGAATTATTGATATGAGGATACATACTGTATATCTCAAGAAATGAAGATGTTACATACTTTAAAATTGGTACTTGGGATCTCCTTTAGAAATGAAACACTCTTTTTGGAAATTCCACTTAAGGGGGTGAAAAGAACAAAAAAGCGGGAGAATTTTTAAAATGAGTATCTTCTTCTATCGCTTTACCCACACCTGTGGGGTTGCGGGTGAGAACTTTGTCGCACATGTGAATTTGACCCTGTTTTACGGTTGGATGCCCTTCTTGACGGCAACCATATACTAATATTATAAAGAGGAAAAATGTGTGTTTGTAATAGATAGATTCAAAAACTTACAGAAAGCTACATTGCCAGTGAGTAACATGGGCTGTATTTTATTTTCAAAACAATTCGACGGGAGGCGACGGGGGGAGATATAAAAATATTAAAATAATAGGCTAATATAGGCGAAATCGAATTTGTCGTACAAGGAAGAGACAAAGCTCATTTTAAGCCCCTTGATGCAAAGAACAAAACTCGGTAAACCCTTCGGGCCCGAAAACCATGCTTTAAGCCCCTAAAACCAACCGTTATGGAGATATTGGAACCACACTACCCCTGCTCTAGGAATCGGATAAAGAAACGAAAGGCCGTAACCATGGCAACGTCAGCTCCAGGATTCTACAGCAGCTAGATTATGCACGTACGTTTGGGCATAGCTGCCAACCAAAATTGATACACATATGACTTACTGTCTGGAGAAAATAAACTGTTGTGTAAGACGCTCACAGCACTCCTTTGGGCGGGGATGGAAAGGGTGTGAAGTATAAAAATAATAGCCCTGGAGATCTCCGTAGTACAGCGACCAACGGTGGCCGACGGACCTCCGTTTTTACGTACTGGCTTAGGTTTCAGCATTTTGCGGAGTCTGTTACCTATAGATTAAACTATTTTCTATCAAATCATGGAGTAGTAGGATCACTGAAGTTATTAGTGACGATATTTTGGTCCACTTTTATGATCATTTTAACCATGAAAACAACCTGTATATTGTACAGAATTGTCAAGATGGAGCACCCATGACTTGGAGAAATTTCTCACCATTTATGCTCAGATTCATCATATGATGTGCGACATGAGTTACAGACCCTGAGAATTATAATTCTCGATAATTATAGTAGTTTTTTTTTTTTTGCATCTCGTATTTCCTTGATCATTTGTAATAGTTACGAAATGTCGGATCAAACAAATTCCTTCAATATATTTACATTTGTGGTAGTATCTAGCGGAATTATACTTACACCAACCCTGCAGCTTTGTGAAGGGAGCAGGTATATCTAGGTGGGAATGAAGGAAAAGTATGGCAGCAAAATATCTTAGAGGTCGACGCTAATTAGGAACTGATATTTAGATGCCCCCATGAAGAAAAGAAGAAGAAGACACACTATAATTCCAAACATGACAAATAATTTCTACGTACTTAAGTAAATACACCAGTGATATAAATATCTAATGAAGTCAGTCTACCGATAGTATGAGTAACTAAAGCCAGTTTCTGATAACCCGTACGAAGAACGGGTACTTCTGCTAGTATTTTATAAATCGGTAGTGACTATCAGCAGGAGGGCGTCTGATATTGTAATTATTACTCTCCACATCGACTTTGACTGGCAGTAGGAATGTCCTTGATTGTAACCGACGGAAAACATCCAAGGTCTGTAAATATTTCGTCTTTCCCCGAAAAATATCGAAATACTGAGTAAATTTTAATGTCGGTGCAGACTTCTGAGTCGAGGTATTTCGTGGCTAAACGGTCAGTCGTATCCCAAACCGGATGGCACACTCTCCGTTCAATTTCCAATGGTCTACAACTTTGGTCCGCTGACGTTTCCTCTTATCTATGGTCGTATTGTCTCTATTTCTCGACTGTACGTACATTTTGCTCTTTGCACACGTATAATTCATAGTTTGAATCACTTATACGAAGGATATGATCATCTAATTATGCACGAACATTGGCCCACCCAGTATCCATATATGAGACAAATTCTTTTGTATATGTCAGATGAGTAAAGCACTGTGAGAAAAACCCAAATTTCACCCTATTCAACATTTCTAATTCAATCTTACTCGTAAATAGATGAGATAAGAGCATATGTCCTGATACCAGCCATTTAGACCGCTAAATGGTACAATACTTTTGTCGATATGACGTATCGTTTAGCAGCAGTTAATCTGTAAATGAAGGTTTGCAATGTTGTAAACTTGCATATAAATCGTATGTCGATCTATACAATATATTCATTGAAGTCGATTTATAGCCCTCTAGAAAGAGTGTGTACCATCGTGACGTAAAGCGCATAGCAGAAAAAGAAAAGCAAAAAGGAGGTTGTGTGTGTGTGAGTTTTTTTGCGGATAATCTTCGCGTTAATTCAGGTAAGTTTTTGGAAACTATGAGATAGGAAAAGACCAGGATTGGGAAGGAAGAGCAGTGGCCATAATAACAGCCTCAGTATTTTCCTGATGTCAAAATGGGGAAACTATGGAAAACAATCTTCAGGGTTGCCGATGGTGCGTTTCGAACGTTTGATCCATAGAATGCAAGCTACATATATATGGCCCGTACAACTCATTCGGTTCCCAGAAGCTATTTCGATTACACTCACCGTAACAACACTACAGGTCTAGGCTTAATCAAAGCTACACTTCCTCGTAGAATGACGTGTCGCTTTAGTGTCGACAATATTATGCGATTTTATTTCCAGCGAAAGCAATATTCTTATCTGTGGACAAATCATGCTCATGCTCATTTGAATAATGTTTAGGAAGACTAATGTTTGGAGCACGCATTGACGAATTTTATTGGTTGCGACAAGCAAAGGTTTGCATTGAAGGCACTTCTATTTCCATTTTCGAAGCAATATTGAAACTTTAAATGACGTCTAGCTAGACACCGGCTGAACATTGTTTATGTAATGGAAGATCGTTAGATATGCAACGTTAGACGTTGTTGAGATAGACGTTGTCTAAGGCTTAAAACTGGGCATCATATCTGCAATCGGCCCTTTGGCTTCCCTTCATCCAATATTTCTGGAGTCAGCTTCAGCAGAATAACACTTTTACGTACCAGTGATTATGCAGTCCGTGGTCAAATGTACCTATTACTGAAAAATGTTTCGGTTCATTATTCTGACTAATGTACTGTATATACAATACAGCTGCACATAGATGCAATACTACGAAAGTGATAATACAAAAACGACACTACTGTGGTGGTAGATTGGTCTCTGATAGTGTAATACGGTACAGGGTTGCCCACTGGAACCGTGAGGTAATTAATGGTTAGTAAATTATCATTCCTAATTTATCTCGGATTTCCAGCAGGGAAAATTTGGTAGCGCTAAAAGCTCATAAGCTACTCAACAGACTAAAAGGAAATTAAAATTTAGGAATTCCACTATATTTTTAAAGTCACTATGAATTTGAAATTCGAACCGTAATAGATAGTACTTAGGAAATTATGGAGGAATAATCATACCAGGCATATATCAGCATAATTTAAAATAACCCCGATTTAAAATGTTACGAACAGGTTACATATAAAACATTCTATATTTTGGCTTATATTTTTGTGTAGCCATATAACAAACAAACGGCTACCAGACTATCGGAAGAAACTATGTTCCATTACATCGGTTAGCACCGAGCTCGACAGCTGTAGTCGCTTAAGTGCGGCCAATATACGGTAATCGGGAGATAGTGGGTTCGAATCCCTCTGTCGGCAGAGCTGAAGGTGGTTTTCCGTGGTTTCCCATATTCACACCAGCAAAATGCTGGAGCCGTCCTTTACTAAGGGCATGGAAGCTTCATTCCCACTCCTAGCCTTTCCCGTCCCATCATCCCCATAAGTCCTACCTGTTTCGGTGCGACGTAAAGGAACTTGTAAAAAACATCGGTTAGTTTTCAGACCGACTTTGCTGTAGGCGAGTGAAAGCCTGTTGGACACAGGGTATCTTACTCATAAGTAACAGGTGTGAAAAGAGGGAGAACGATTACTGGTACAAACGGTTTTCACATTGCCGAGGAAACCTGGCTTGCAGTAAATCGAAACAAACATGGACCAATGAATAATGTTACATTCAGTGTAAAATGAAGAGCGGATCTGAAATAGCCTCCTTTAAGGAAATGTGCTACGATTGGAGTAAATATGGAGAGGTAAGGTGGCCTATTTCCATTTGGTTCGATATTCAACGTTGTAGAGGAGGAGTGAGTGGTACTGTCATCTTTCAGGGTGAAGCAAGTACAGCAACTTGTCAATTATGTTGCTAGAAATATGCACGAGAGAAAGCTGAGCTTTTAGACATTGCATTGTCAACCAAAATCACTGCTCCTATATGGGCCAAATATGTTTCACGCAAGTGCACATATAATATCTATAAGATGTCCCGTAAGAGAGGCCTAAGATACAAAACCTCGTATGTGACAATGCTCTTCCTTAAGACTGCTCACGTCTCCCAGCCACATACGGAAATGCAGTCCATCAGACCAATTTTCGCTGAGTGCAGTTTACTATGCATGTAAATAAGGGAACATGAACCTTACCGTACCATACTGCTGGAATGTATAATTGCGTAACGTATTTACGTAATCGTATAGTATAACGCATTTAAGGTTAATTTTCCTTTAAACCTCCACTAGGAAAATGAACACAACGAACGTTGTTCTGATGGACTGCATGTCCATATGTGACTAGCAGGCGTGACCAGTCTTAAGGAAAATAAAGGATAGGAAGAGTATTTGGCATACGAATTATTGTTTCTTCACCGACGATATGTTCGAGAACATATAAGTGCATCTAATTCACCTGGTATATAAGTAACATGGATGCGTTACATGATAGATCCAGTCATTATTTGATGTATGGTAACAATAGAAAAATCTAAATTAAAGTGGGCAGGTGAAAAGGCTTATAATATTGTAGGCAAAACGGAGACTCTGGTAGTGGTGAATGATAAGTAACAATATTATTAAGATTTCCAAAACGTAGACTGATGCTAAAGTTTAATAAGCAACCTCAAAGCTCTTCTGAGTGTCAAACACCAATTATAACACCTATAACACTATAACGTACCTGTGAAAAAGCACACTATGGGGCAGGTTATGTTTGTGGCGTACGATGAAAGTTTTATAGAATTAGTACTAATGTAAAACTAAATGATAAATACACACCTCACCTGCGGTTACATAACGTCGTTGAAAAAATAATACTTCGTATGTTACAATCCTCTTCTTAGGCACTATTTTTCCTCAGGACTATCCACGCCTTCCAGCCACTCATGTATTTATGCAGTCCATCGGAAAAAAATTCCGTTGGGTTCATTTTTCCTATGCATGTATGCATCGTACTGTAGGAATGTATATTATGCATGACGTATTTACGCACTTCTAAAGTGTACTGTACTTAAGGTTAATTATCCTTTACACACTCGCATAAGAAATTGAACACAACGAACGTTGTTCTGATGGACTGAATATTCATGTGTAGCAGAGAGGTGTGACAAGTCTTAAAGAAATACTGGATACTAAGAGCATTGTTACATACGAGGTATTGTTTCTTCTTCTATTATTATTATTATTCGTATTGTTATGAAATATCTTGACAATTTGGACCCTATTGTACATGAGTATATTTGGGTTATAGTTTTGATCAGTTTTTGATTTATTTATTGGTCCTTGACAAACAATTAGGAAACTAAATTTTATTGACGACTAGCTGATGTACCCGTGCTTCGCTACGGAATTCTACATTGTATACAGAATTCTAGGTTAGGTAGTGTACACGTTGTGAGTAAGACTGTGTGAAATTGCATAGCTCTTACCCTAGAAACCCGACGGGGAAGTTAACAAACGTCTTTTCTCATATGAAGACTGAGTTAGGGAATTTTCACTGTAATGGTACGCCCGCTTGCCTACCATCAGTCACAATCAGGTTGGGTGGCTTTCAATATTATGCTAGACACTCATTCTTCACCTGCCTTTTTACATCCGCAGAAAGACTGTCTTAGTGGTTTTCCCAACTGAAATGAACATACATTACAATGACGTTAGTAGGAATGGCGCGGTTAAAAACAATGCTTTCATATGAAATACTCGATCAAATGAAAAACCACACATTTTCTCACTTTTAACGAACAGGACTAAGCTGCCGATCTAACAGTCCAAATTTCCAGAGCTGGAGTCCGGCTCCATGGCAAAATGGTTAGCGTGCTGGCATTTGGTCACAGGGTCCTGGGTTCGATTCACGGCAGGGTCGGGAATTTTAACCATAATTGGTTAATTCCGGTGGCACGGGGGCTGGGTGTATGTGTCGTCTTCATCATTTCATCCTCATCACGACGCGTACGTCGCCTACGGGAGTCAAATCAAAAGACCTGCATTTGGCGAGACGAACATGTCCTGGGACACTCCCGGCACTAAAAGCTATACGCTATTTCATTTTTTTCCAGAGCTGGAATGACCAAGCCGCAGACAACCGTAAATACTCTTCGTCACTTTTCGGTGGGGAGGGGGTCGAATAGTGGCGACTCCCAGGACAAAAACTATGCCCTTTCACTGATCTGTTTCCTAGGAATACCTGTTGGGTCGAAAAGTATCAATTCTCTACACTGGTGGCGGAAAAATCTATCTGACTTGCAGGCAAATTTTTCCTCCAAGCCAGAGGTGAAACCCCCTCTTCACTGCTAATTTGGAATAAAATTAATATAGAATTTAATTAAGAAATGAAGAGGAAGAAGCTTATCTTGAGAAATGACTCTTTTCAGGGTTGAATTTTGAGTCTTTAGTGAATTGTGGTGCAATAATTTGGAATAGGCCTAAATTGTTATTCTAGACCAGGCCATACTACTACTGTACTAAGTGAGCCTCTGCCTTAAGTATGACCACTGCTCATTCAAAGCAGTGCGTCGGAGTAGGGATCGAATAGCTGGAATATTGTGATGAACCAGTGTGTTACGTACCAGCTGTATCAGAAAATGTATAAACCAGAGGAATGACATGCTAAAGAAGAAAGTTTTCTAACTCCCCGGCTATTTCCCGCTATATTCAGGCAGGGTTTTATACTCGGTACGCAACAGTAATCCCATCTATCGGGGTTGAGAGGCAGCATATGAGACAAATAACATCACAACAAACAATGGTCAATGTAATGTTATTGTTGATCAATGTTATGCGCTTTCGATATTGTAGGCCTTCACATTATTAATTGTCTTCCGGTTCTGAAATACCACTCTTATCATAGTCGGTACGGTAAAACTGAATGAAACATACATTACCGAAAATTGTATTCTCTATAACTTTTATGTAGTACTTTTCGATAGGACGAATAACATAGGTATTTAAAAATTACATTTTAGGCGCTTCCCCTAAACTACAATATCATCCAGGGTGAATACAGTTGTTTATAGCTTATACTGTAGTTTCTTATCCCCCGACTCTATATGCCGAATTTCATTAAATTCTGTTAACCCATTTTCTCGTGGCTCGATGTTGATATGGACTTAGCAACACAAATACGAATTTACGACATCTGTGCTATAGCCGGTACGGTAAAAATGTATAGGACATCAATGAGCGTAAATTTAATTCTATATAACTTTGGTTATGTAGTATTTATCGATACGACCACTAATAATAATTTGGGAATTAAATGTTAGGCCTTTTATTAAACTACCATTTCACTCAGCGTGAATTAAATGATTTATATCCAGGATTGTAGTGGCTCCTCCTTCGGTATTGCATACCAATTTTCAGTGAGATAGGACCAGTAATAATGTAAATATTTAGTAATTAAGTTTCAGGCCTTCCCCTAAACTACCATTTCACTCAGCGTGAATAGAATTATTTTAGCCTTGATTGTAGCCACTTATTTGCCGACTTTGCTTGCCAGTTTTTATTATGATAGGACCCATAATAACATAAATATTTGAAAATTAAATTTGAGGCCTTCCCCTAAACTACCATTTCAATCAGCGTGAATAAAAATATTTATCACCTAGATTGTAGCGACTTATTTCTAGACTTTGCACACCAATTTCCATTATATTCTCTTTAGCCGTTTTCTCGCGATGCTTGTACATACATACATACATACATACAGATACAGACAGACAGACAGACAGACAGACAGACAGACAGACAGACAGACAGACAGACAGACAGACAGACAGACAGACAGACAGACAGACAGACAGACAGACAGACAGACAGACAGACAGACAGACAGACAGACAGACAGACAGACAGACAGACAGACATTACGGAAAAGTAAAAAGTCCATTTCCTTGTTACTGTGGACATGACCGATACAGAAAAACCATTCCTTTAAAATTCTGAGCAATGTACAGACAAAACTCTTATTTTATATATATAGATGTGGTGAATGAACTTGCGGAACGGTTTGTAGCAGCAGAATTTCCTAAGCAGATGGTACAATGGCTTTGAATGTTCCACATTAAAATTGTTTAACGAAGATATGTACATTTTCGGCCATATTTTGCCACTGAGATGCCTCTTTTCAGGGTAAAGGAGTAGCCGGCCACCACATCGGGACTCTTATTTGCCGTGGTATCTCTTTTATATCGTAGAAATCTGCTGATTGAAACGAGCGCCATGTAATCACTGACAGCTCCAAGATTTTTTGGAAGGAAGTCTGCGTAGGAGTCCAAGGAGTAACGTTTTAAGGACACATTGGATGCCATAGCTTAGCATGATTTCAGAAGATCACTCGCTATTTTCTGCTTTATGACTCCCAAGAAAACCCGAACGGATATTTCTGAATGATTTCCAGACTGCTTTCTCATTTGGAAGGCTGTGCCTTAGTGAAGGCCACGGCCGCTTCATTTCCATTCCTAGGCCTTTCCTATCCCATCGTCGCCATAAGACCTATCTGTGTTGGTGCGACGCAAAAAAAAAAAAATTAGAACTTATAATTTCAAATCTCGAATAAGATCGTTAAGACCTTATTGAGTTAAAAAGTGAAGTTCTGATGAACAACTTGCTTCAAATGTAGGATAATTGTCATTCAACGCCATTTGGATCTGAGTAGGAGTTGTCACTCAAGGTAATGAAATCTGAATACTGTGGTACAGGATATTCTTCACTGTGTAACATAGGCAGGTGAACATTTGAATATTTGATTGGAAAGTTTGTTTTAGATACGATTCCTGTTGTTAGTTAAACTGAAATAGCAATTAGCTGAATGGCCCTCCAGTTTCGTCTAAATCGTAGGCACTGCAAATGGCATGTGATGTGTGCCATTTCTACATTCAGTGAGAAGTCCAACACATGACACACATAAAATATTTGGAGCCCAGTCTTTATCAAAATAACCAACTTTACAACTTTACAAATAGCGTGAAATTTCGCTCCTAAGACTTGAAGGTTATTTGATCACACACGTAGAAAATTGTCTAGATGATTAAACAATTTATTACCATGTCGAAACTCTTCTATAGAACCTAAACATCAGAACAATTTACAGCATAGAACACTACGGGTTAACTACAACTTCAGTACTAGATGTCTGTTAACCTCAGGAATGCAATATCTGAACATTACGACATGTTTGACACATAAATTAGCCTGTACAGTGTTTCCAACCAAATGTGAATACAATTCTCTCATATACTGTATGAATAATCGTTCCCACATATGACGGAAAATGCCCGCTTTTTGTAACTTATATAAATTATACTGTAACAAAGAAAGTCTAGTATTTATACGTACTTTATATAAATTTGACTGACAGAAAATACTATCCTTGATAGAAAAATTCTGATTAAATATTTGAATTCAGTGTAAGAAAATGGACTAGAATCAGTACGCGGTTCGATTGTGAAAATATATCAGTCATCCGATGTTATTTTATACTCTATCAGACGCTAATTTCATATTTATATTCAATATCGACTGCAATGGCCATACGGGTATAAGCGTTCAGTCTGCAAGTCTGTTTGAATACATTGATCGTCCCGTCTGCCATCTAGCTAGTACTGGGACCTAGACTATTTCAGTACATTGCACCTTGACATTATTAATACCTGAGCCTCATTACGGATGACTAGATCTTCATCTGCCTTTCTTCCCTTTCATTGCTGGTTCCATTAGAGATATAACCTCCTCAAATAACGTCACTACTCCTCACACACAGCTTCATCAACTGAGTTCATTTCCACCTTAGTTTATATCTCCTTATTGCGAGAGTCCATCTGTCATTGTTTCCAACTGTGCATAATTCTCGCTACTTCTGTTTGCTACCTCTAACTTATAAATACGATATTCAGAATCTACCCAGCTTTCACGATCTAGCTGAATACAGAACGATCTAAGGATTATTTTCTAACTTAATTTCTTATACAGTATACAGCTGATCAAATTTAGGAACTCACTACATTAGATTTTCTACACTTTGATTAGATTTTGCTACCAATGTAGTACTCATCCTAAATACTTGAAATGATTCACCTGTTACCGCTCGGTATTCATTAACAGACATTCAAACCTCTTAGAATTCTTCAAAACTGATGTCACTTCAACCTTTGAAGTGCTCCTTTTATATCAAATTTACAGGGTTTCTTTTCAAATTTAAGGAAATTAGCTTACAATGCCCCGTTGGAATTCGTCAAACTGCTTACTACACATTCAATTAACTGGTTAGTTCCATGCAATTTCGCAGCTTGCAGTAAATGATTCCTGTCACTATACAAACCTTAATCTGCGTAGATGAATAGATCGCACGTAAAATATCAGAGAATAAGGCACGAGCACAAGAATACCGCATTGAAGAATCTAATTCGAGAAATATACACTCTTAAATTAGATTGCCTTTCAATCAATGAGTGAAAAATAAAATAAAGGAGTGTGGTAGGATGTACATCCCTGGCGGCAGGATGGTCCAGTCGCTATTAGGGCGTCGCAGCGCAGGTGGATGTGACGGCCAGGGGAGGGGCAAGAAGGCTCTACCAACAGGCGCCAAGACGGACGAGGTGTCGGCGAGAATCGGAATCGCCCTGTTATCAAGTCTTGTACCTCACCCCACGAGGGACTTCACAACTTCTCACAACTTTCAGCAGCAACTTTATGAACTTGTCAGACAAATTCATTAACTAGCTTCGGACATTGAAGCGAAGTTCATACGATAGCCACTAATTCGTTTAACTTTTTGCAACACTTGTTTAAGTTAATCTACCCCATTACGTTGGTCACACTCTTCAGTTATGGCTAATGAAATTACACGATGGATAAATATAGGGATCCTTACAATACTTGTAAGCATTATTTAGAATGCATTACACGCATATCCTGTTATCGGATATATTAACTTTATCACCACACCAAGGCTGAATCAAGGTATCACTGACCAGGTATTCTGACCCAGACTTCACACTAAATATAAGTGACCGGGAGAGTTAGCTACGTGTTTGGAATCCTTGCATTCAGGAGATGATGCGTTCTTTTCCCACCATCAGCAGGCCCGAAGATGGCTTTTCGTGGTTTCGAATTTCACTTCTGCCGAATTCCGGGGTTGTATCTTACTTATGATCACGGATTCTACTTTATCAATCCCAACTCTTTCACCCTCATAGTCGTCGAAATTATTCTGTGTGTTAGTGAGATTTTTACGAAGAAACTAGGAAAAGAAATGTTACTTGATTCGTTCGCCTCAAAAAGGATTGACCAACAGTACCGAATATCAATCTGGATATTATGCTCAATAAATCCAGTATAGTGGGTAAAAATTTACCACTTCACTTTAAATAAATTTAGGAGTAACAGACATTTGAATATGGTGCAGTTATACGCGTCCTCACTTCAACGGAATATATCAGAGCCATGTAGGTCACTAAAAGTAAAAGAAACTCACCTGGTACCAATCCAGGCACTATGCAGTTTAGTTGTCATCTTAAACGTCCTCGGTAGCTGACGACAAAAATAGGTACACTAGCAAGAACTCATCTTATGGTCACAATATGTGTAGAATGTTTACATCATGAGAAGACAGTGGAATGATAAACGGTGAAACACAGCTGTACACCGTGTTTACCGGCTTTGCTCACGAGAGGCAGTATCGGAGCGGAGGAAAAGAGAACACCGTTACACAATGAGAGTGTGGTTTGCTTGCCGTTCGTGTGTAGACTACAGATGGCTTGCTTCTTATTAATGCGGGATATATATCGTCAGATTTACAAGTAATAATGCGGGAGAATTTTGTATATCAAGACTTCTGACACATTGATTGGACGGAGTGATGTCATACAGATTCGAGCATTGCGTCAGGGGATCGAGAAGGAACGAATTGACGATACCAAAGGCACATTACACCACCGAACAAGAAAACATTCAGCTTCTTGTTACTTTTTAACGTCGCACTAACACATCGAAGGCTTCGGCGATGGAAGGATGGGGAAAGGGCTAGGATTGGGAAAGTAAAGGCCATGGTCTATTACAGCCCCAGCATTTCCATGGTGTGAAAATGGGAAAGCACGGAAAACCATCGTCATGGATGTCGACGGTGCGATTCGAACCTACTACCTCCCGAATGCAAGCTCACCCTTGCACGCCCCGAACCGCACGGCCAACTCGCTCGGTGACATACAACTTGCGGAGATGGCTGTTTCAGGAACTGTAGCTGAGAAGAGTGTGTGTGCTACATCACAATAATTCTCCTCACACACTTTCAAAGCTGTCTGAAATATTGAGGCATTTCTGGAAGCACACACAGCTTCGGCTTTGACTAGAACATCGCGCATGGGGAACGAGTCATGAAATATTTTTGTACTCAGCTCCTGTCACAACATTATCGTGGTTACAAATAGTCTGGTTCCACGGTGACAGACAAGGTAATTACAGCAACAAGATTATTGAAGCATTAATACTAATAATATTAATAATAGCATGGTCTCACTTACCATGTGGAAACACTTTTTTTTTGATAGGGGCTTTACGTCGCACCGACACAGATAGGTCTTATGGCGACGATGGGAGAGGAAAGGCCTAGGAGTTGGAAGGAAGCGGCCGTGGCCTTAATTAAGGTACAGCCCCAGCATTTGCCTGGTGTGAAAATGGGAAACCACGGAAAACCATTTTCAGGGCTGCCGATAGTGGGATTCGAACCTACTATCTCCCGGATGGAAACACTTTAACGACACAAGCGCAAGATTACATGTATTTAAGTTTTCTGTAGTTACACTTGCAACCACAGAGTGGCCTTGACTGAAATTATGATCATATTATTATTATTATTATTATTATTACTGATCCATCGTATATGCTATTTTCATTATTCACTCTGTTATATCTTTGGCTTTGACAGCATGAAAGTGACTGATGTATGACTGATGCTAGAATACACATACCATAGCATTTTTTTCATTTTCCTCACTACGAAGTCCCTCTTGTTCAAATTACGTTCCACCTATCTTCATTAACGAGTGGGAATATCTCTCCTACTCCTTATACAGCCTGTTCCAATGACGAATGATGTGATAGTACGGTTGGTAAGATAGGTTCGTGAGCGTGTTTGAATGGACATGACAGGCGTATGTGCAGTTGCATAGCATTCTGAGTCTACCTCACTCCTCACTTTCCAAGTCATGTCCGTTTAGTGACACTAAGGATTTCTATGTCCCTTTAGTGACACCAAGGATTATTTTGACGTTTGGTGGGGATTCAAATAGCCTCCGGGCTGAAGGATCAATCAATCAATGAATCAATGAATCAATGAATCAATCAATCAATCAATCAATCAATCAATCAATCAATCAATCAATCAATCAATCAATCAATCAATCAATCAATCAATCAATGAATCAATGAATCAATCAATCAATCAATCAATCAATCAATCAATCAATCAATCAATCAATCAATCAATCAATCAATCAATCAATCACATTCTTATTATTCCTCTTCTTGGCCGTTTTCCCAATCTATTGGAGTCGGTCCTTGGTATGAATTCAGCCATGTTTGACTGCCGGATGCCCTCACTACTGCATGTTCCTGTTGTACTTGGTAGTTTGCAGTGTTGTGGTGTAGAAAACTACGTTAAAGGGGAGTGTGTTGGTGGCTGGGCGTTTCGTGTTCATAGAGTTATACACGATTACAGACTAAGACTAATGAATTCAACATGCCCTTGAGGAATACACCAATGTCGGAAAATGAGTATTATTTTATGGTGCTTGTACTAGTGTATTTATAAATAATGTATCTCGATCGTAGGTGGGATTCTTCAATTCAGAATTTTAATTTGCTATATAATGTCTGTCGATCTGTCTGCATATCTATCCACCTGTTCGTCAGTCTGTCCTTCTGCCCGTCTGTCTATCTGTCTTCAGCCCGAATGCAGGTTAGATCATCAAATAGCACCACAGAATGTTATGCGGTTGTGAGCAAAGCGCAAAAGCCGATGGTGGTGCCATACTGAGGTGTAAAGGGAAATATGAAAAGTGAGAAAGTTTGTCACTTATTTCCTCACTATTCCAGAAAGAGCTATTACAGCACGACCAGCCCTACTGTATGTAAAATCATCTTTCGTAACATCAGGCGCATCAGTCGTGCCAGAATATTAAAACTCAGCACAAGTCATATCTCCGCAGCTTCTATACTATCACAGCCACTAAATATGAGACTGAGACCGGTGGAAACTACAATTGAATATGGCCTCTACTAATAGACAGACGGAAAGGTACTTCATCCATCAAGAAATAGGAAATGGCAGGTTATAGAGCCATACAGTGTTCGAACATACATCTTAATAAACAATGACTGTTTACATAAAATAAACTAGTTTATGCTGACGGCTTCGCTTGCGTAGAAATCAATTTTGTGGCCATTTATGTAACTAGAAACTGTATCAAAATTTGTCCATTATATATTATTAATATTGAAGTATGTAAGGTAATTAATTCTGAATTTTTTTATGGAAAAATATTTTCTGAATGAAGATAATATGGGTGTAGAAAATCGGTTTGATTCTCAAAACGACGTATGTGGGGCTAGAATAGGGTACTTTGGATTCCTTTGGATTCCATGCAGAGAGAAGAAGGCAAGAAAGTACTGAACACAACCGCTGTTGTCAGTAAGAAACCTTCAGTAGACCTGGCCACTGCGAAAACCGTAAAAGTAGCTAGTGGGACGTACAAACAATAACATTATGATAGATCTGGACATGGCAAGAGTGGCCTGCTACTGAACTCCCTGACTCTCTGACTGAGACGTTTTATTCTCAAGGCTACACATTTTAGTTATCTGCTTCTCCTTGACGTATTGGAACCAAGTGAAGGGGACTTCTGGAAGTCTCTACCTTAATACTGGCAACAAAAGTAAGTTAGTAGTTCTAAACATATATACACAGACAGACAGACAGACAGACAGACAGACAGACAGACAGACAGACAGACAGACAGACAGACAGACAGACAGACAGACAGACAGACAGACAGACAGACAGACAGACAGACAGACAGACAGGGAAATCTTTCAAAAATGATGGATATTGTCTCCACGTCCTGTATACTATCAACACTCTCCAAATTGCGACAGGAAAATAAATGCAATTAATAGAATGGCATGTGACCTCCGGAGAGGTCTGGTGCAGGTCTTTCAAGATGACGCCATATAGATGACCTACGCGTCTGCGAAGTTGGAACCTTAGCTAAGATGATTGATAATGCTGAATAAGGCACAATTTTTCTTCCCCCGAGCCATAAGAATTAGCTAATGAATGTTAAAATCCCCGACCCGGACGAGAACCGAACCGGAGACCCCCGCGACCATGCTAACCATTTACCCACAGAGCTGGACAACGCAAATTTCACATTAGCAAGATAAGCAGTTTCCGAAAATAGAATGTTTTTCCTTTCGAAGCAAACCCCAATTTCTAACCTTTTAATGTTTCAAAATATATCGTAAGTCTGGATCTACGTTAGTATATACCAAGCAGCATGTGAAACGGCGACCCCATACCTCAAAGGGTGTATGTGAAATGAATGTTATTGCTTTAAGGTCTGACCTAAAATCAAGACCCTTAGGGTGACTTTTGCTTATTTAATATCTAGGCATAGAAGAGCAACTACCGTGTGAATTATCAGCATCGTAATTCAAACCATTTTGAGAGGATGGTCATTATTGTTTTCAATCCCAAATCAGATCCTATTAAGGATAAATATTTGAACATATATATCAAATTAGCCCGCCTCTGTGGTGTAGTGGTTAGTGTGATTAGCTGCCACCCCCGGAGGCCCGGGTTTGATTCTCGGCTCTGCCACGAAATTTGAAAAAGTGATACGAGGCCTGAAACGGGGTCCAGTCAGCCTTGGAAGGTCAACTGAGTAGAGGTGTGTTCGATTCCCACCTCAGTCATCCTGGAAGTGGCCTTCCATGGTTTCCCACTTCTCCTCCAGGCTAATGCCGGGATGATACCTAACTTAAGACCACTGCGGCTTCCTTTCCTCCATGAACCTACTACGCTGGCGTAGCAGGGGGAGAGGTGATACTCCCACATGGCGCGTCCCAGGTGGCGGATATGGGGGTCCTAACCGCCTTGCCGGCGAACTTGAGGAAAATAAAATACCTCTCGCGGACCAAACACAAAACACCACTGTGGGTGGAGGACGCAGAGGAAGAATACACCCACGGTATCCCCTGCCTGTGGTAAGAGGCGACTAAAAGGGGCGACCAAGGGATGATCCAATTAGAACCATGAGACTTGTAATTAGTACCATCACGCAGGGAACACCATGGGTCGCATTTACTTGCGCGTAGTACCAATAGGTTAGGTACGCAATAGGTTTGTGATTAGTTGCGACAGTATGTGAATCAGGAGGTGGGTCCAACAGTACCTGTGATTCTCACCCCTATATGAGCGACACCACGGGATTAGCAAGACCATGGTTCTGACTTACCTATGCTCAGTTCGCACTATGTGAGGAATTCCACGGGATAGTACGAGTCCCTGTGGTTAGTCCACTTATGTGAGGAGCGCTATAGGTTTGCGTTGCCTTTATAGGTTTGCGTTGCCTGTAAATAGCGCCGCAATGTGCGAAATACCATAGGTCTGTGTTACATGTGCGCATTACACTACCTGTGAATAGTATCATAATGTGTGGCATACCGTGAGTCTCCGCTACTTTTGATTAGTACCGCAACATTACACATAGCATGGTTCTACTTTCCTAGCGGCAAATACTATTATGAGGGGCTGATGACCTGGATTTTGGACCCGTTTCGACTATTAGCATAATCGAATCAGCACCGTGCTATAGAAGCAGTTCCTTGGTCAGTAATACTATTGTTTTGTGCCAGCTTCTGTGCATGTGAGGCACTGTGGGACATTTCCACTGATCGTTTTAAATTCATATCCGTCCATCCATTCATTCTTCATCCTCACGCTTTGAATTCTGGTCAGTGGAGGATTCTGGACTTTTAAGTTTTCATTTCATTTCGTCGCATTTCGTACCATTAGGGGCCGATGACCTCGATGTTAGGCCCCTTTAAACAACAAACATCATCAAAACATCAGCTTCCTTTCCTCTTCCTTGTCTATCCCTTCCAATCCTCCCATCACCCCAAGTCCCCTGTTCAGCATAGAAGGTGAGGCCACCTGGACGAGGTACTGGTCCTCCTTCCCAGTTTAATACCCCGGCCAAAAGTCTCACGCTCCAGACACTGCTCTTGAGGCGGTATAGGTGGGATCCCTCACTGAGTCCGAGGGAAAAACCAACCCTGGAAAGTAAACCGATAAATAACGAAAGAACGAGAGAAAGGAAGAAGTCAAACTATTTTGGAGGAATGAATACTTTTTTGGAGCTAACCACCTTTTAAGCCACGTAGAGATTAAATGCTTTGACATATTTTAATATCTAGGATATAAGAAAGCAACCGTGATATGAAACTTTCGCTTCGTACTTCAAACGGTTTGGAAGAATGCTTATTGTAGTTTTCGGTTATTAAAACCGATTTAACCCACTTTCAAACCTTGACTTATTGAATATTTAGGACTTTTAATCCTTATCGAGTCGGCCCGATGGTGTACGGGCAGCGTGCCTGCCCCTTCCCTGAGGCCCTGGTTTCGATTCCCGGCGATTTTTACCTAGATTTGCGGGCTGGTTTGAGGTCCACTCAGCCTACGTGATTACATTTGAGGAGTTCTCTGACGGTGAGATGGCGGCCCCGGTCTAGAAAGCCAAGAATAACAGCCGTGAGGATTCGTGGTACTGACCACACGACACCTCACAATATGCAGGCCTTCGTGCTGAACAGCAGTCGCTTGGTAGGCTATGGCGTTTCGGGACTCTTGCGCTGTGGGTTTTTGTTTGGTTTTTAATCCCAATTCCATACACTTAGAGGTATAATTACTTTTTGACCGGGCGAGTTGGCCGTGCGCGTTGAGGCGCGCGGCTGTGAGCTTGCATCCGGGAGATAGTAGGTTCGAATCCCACTATCGGCAGCCCTGAAGATGGTTTTCCGTGGTTTCCCATTTTCACACCAGGCAAATGCTGGGGCTGTACCTTAATTAAGGCCACGGCCGCTTCCTTCCAACTCCTAGGCCTTTCATATCCCATCGTCGCCATAAGACCTATCTGTGTCGGAGCGACGTAAAGCCCCTAGCAAAAAAAAATATATTTTTTGCAATTCCTTCTCGTTGAACACGTAACATATTTAACATTTCTGGATATGGGGGTCTTGGATAAACTGTGATCAGTTACTGTATCACTGGGTTTTCGCATTTTTTGTTTGTTGTTGTACTGTTACGTGGTCAGGCGACTGACAGCCCTCCGGAAGCCCACTTTGGTGTTTTCTGGAAGGGATTCGTAAGTTAGGCCGAGACCTCGAAGCCGGCCTGAGGGCATACTACGGTCTCATACTCTATAGTGTTTTCGTCTCGAAACAACTATATTCCTTCTCTGGCCCTGTCTTTAGATTCCAGTAGTTCAGCAGGCGACCGTACGGTTAGAGGCGCGCAACTGTGAACTCGCATCCGGGAGATAATGGGTTCGAACCACACTGTCGGCAGCCCGAAAGATTTTTTTCCGTGGTTTCCAATTTTTACAGCTGGAGAATGCTAGGGCTGTACCCTAATTAAGGCCACAGCCGCATCCTTCCCATTCTTATTCCTTTCCTCCCCCATCGTTGCCATAAGACCTATCTGTGTCGGTGCGACGTAAAACAAATAGCAAAAGAAAAGGTTCAGCAGGAGAGATATAGAAAGAGTGTCATCGCGAACAAAGAAGTATGTGTGATGAGTGTTCCAAAAGAGTCAACGTTAGTATCAGCAGTTGCCGTTATGTGGTGGAGTTGGATAGCAGTGGCTATGGCTGTTGTCGTTCTTTGGTCGCTGTTCAGTGGTCAGTGTTGGTGGTGTTGTGTGTTGTGAGTGTTGGAGTAGTGTTGGATGGGAATGTTGATTAGCATTGTTTCCGTTATTCTGTGATACGTGTTGAGTAGCACAGTGTGTCGAGCAGTCACGTTGACTATAAGTTAATTGATCTGACTGTGTTGACTGTACAAATCTTCGGATTCGTCTGAACAGCAGCCGTGTGTGTGATAGTCGAAAGCTCTATAATCCGAACCTGTCTGCGTGCAGTCACTGTGTAAAGTGACTAAGCGTGCGGAGCCAAGTGAAAGTTGAGCTGTCAATTAGGATTATCGCCATCTCAGGTAATACCAGCGATCGAGACCACCTGCTGTCGGGAGGGCAGAGACTTTTTAAATAGCCACTAATTATGGAACTATTGTCGTTAATTCTCAAACATAATCGTGTGCGAGTACTAATATGGCCATCCTACATTAAATTAGATGGATACAGCAGTGTTTTATTTGTAAAAATATATTCCCTTTATACTGCGAGGCAGCAAAGTACGGCAACGTGTTTATAACCGTTGTCACTAGGTGGTAAAGTCGGGGTCCGAGGACATTTTGCTCCCCTCTTGTCCTCCTGGGCGGACGGTAAATGAAGTGGTAAACCCTGGGACTAAGTTGCGAAATGAAGAGCAGGGATGAGGAGGGGTGAGAATCTCCTTTCCTCTCTTTCTGCGAGAAGTGAACCCATAAATCGCACAGGCTGAAAGTGGCTGGACTTTGCAATAATGCTGGAGATTGTGAGTAACTGGGTACACCATCCGTCTAACAGGTCAAGCTGCTAGGGGTGTGAACAAACTAAGGAGGAGGAGCTTACTAATCACCCCTCATCTCTCATCCACTGATTGTCTTTCTCACCCTCTTCGACCACCCACCACCCACCTCCCACTTTTCTTCTCTTGCTTCTTCTCAGACTTTCACCCCATCTAAGAACCTAAGCTTATAAACTGCTGCGTAGTTTTCTTCACCCCTCACTGCACCCGTCTTGAGGTTAAAATACGACAATTGGTCTGTAATTAAAACAGAAACATCCCCTAATTTTACTCCTGATGAAGCGCTTACGAAGACTTGGAGTGAATGAGGAAATTTTCATCACCATTAAGTACGAAATTCAATTGCAGATGACAACAGAATGCCCGAAGAAGGTCTGATTCAAATACCGTAATTCCTTTCATCTAAAAATGTCGCCACTGAAATTAAAGAATCAATTGTTTCAAGAATATATCGGAATACCTGTACCGTTTTCCATATTATCGTTTCACATAAGGTGTACCGTGGCTTCGCCTTCTGCCTTCGAGTTGTTGCTTGCTCGATAGATTTTATTTTAACGGTTAGTTCCCTTCGCTTGGGGACTGCCCCGGAAACGCCGCACAATCCACTATACTCCACCACATTAAAGCTCACTTTATTATTCACCTCCAACCATGCTCTGTGGCTCTGCCTTAGAAGGGCCGAACCAGGCTAGTAAAACCCACATGGGTATGAGATCCTACTTAGGATGAAGTCAAATGTTGAAGGCGGCACCCATCTAGTACAAGAATCAGAGTAAATAAGCCTGGAATCGAACCCGAAAACCCTGGACGAAAGGCCAGTGTGCTATCCCGTTAGGCTCGGAGCCTGAGACTAAGCTAGCTAGTACATACGGACTCTCTGTCCTCAATACTTAGTATCCAACTTTCTGTCTCATGATCGAAATATCAATTTCAATTGTAAAGACAAATATACATGGTGTTAGGAGTATACGTGGAGATATTTTGCTATCCTGTAAAGAGTAGTACATCTCACAACACAAGCTATGTGCGTTTTACTTTGTCCTATTAGTTTTCCTATAAACGAGCCAAGTATTTCATGACATAATATATTTTGAATTGCCATAGTATTAAACGCCGGTTATGTCATACTGTCTCGTGTCGTTGAGTGACGTGTTTAAGAGTATAGTCTGCTATGTAGGCCAACTCATGTTGCTGTGCTCTTCCCCTAGTCTCTGGGGAAGAGGGGGCAACGCACGTGTGAGAAGAGGTCTCGCTTTACTCGTAAACCGGTTTAGCTTTCGTAATAATAATAATGTTGTTAGGTTGTACGTCCCAATAACTAATTTTACGGTTTTCGGTGACACCGAGATGCCAGAACTTTGTGCTACATGGGTTCGTTTACATGCTACTAAATCTACCGATGCGAGGCTGACGTGTTTGAGCACCTTCAAATATCACCGTTTCACCATATTTAGGACATTATACACCCATTGGAATCCATAGTTATAAATGTTCATTAAGTGTTTTTATACTCAGATCATTAATTAGGAGTGGTCAATTCTTCTTCCTCTTCTTCTTCTCCTTATTATTATTATTATCACGTATGACTTCGCTCTATTGATTCATTCCAAAGTGTATTCTTGTTTATATTTTAAGTGTACTATGTTTTAACCTCAAGACACTGTTAACTCTACATGTACCAAACGAATGAGGAAACGATCAGGCGCAGCTGTTATGCAAGTAATGCGGGTGACGTTACATTCAATGGTGGTGCGTGAACAAGTGAACGCGGCACTGGATGTAAGATCCATGCTGCCTGCCCGACTGTCATTGCTGGCAAGTTGTTGCTGCGTGTCCCATCGTCGTGTGACAGTTGTAGAGCTAACAACATTACTGTAGCCAGTTGATTACATAATTAACGGAAGCATTTGCATGCGCCAAATTAGCTGATATTACCCTCGTTTACGGAGCAGCTGTAGAAAATGGGCATACCGCGATAAAGCTATACGGACAACGATTTCCAAACCGCCGTATTTCCAATAGCCGAACGTTCGTCGCTGTATAGAAGGCTCCGCGACTTAGGCTAGCTTAACCCTCGGATCGAGTGTCGTGGACCGTATCGCGATCCATCGGATCTCCTGTGGGAAGAAGGATTTTTTTTTAAACGTGTCGAAGGGAGGTGGACTATAAGCACATGGAACTTGGCAAGACAAGTAGGTACATCTAACTACCGTAGACTGCTCATCATGCATTGCGTAAGCAGCTATTGTACCCATGGCACTACTACAGAGTTGAGCATCTCACAGAGCAAGAAGCCGCATGGTTTGGGTCACATAGCTATCAGCTTGCATTCGGGAGATAGTGGATTCGAACCCACTATCGGCAGCCCTGAAAACGGTTTTCGTGGTTTTCCATTTTCACACCAGGAAAATGCTAAGGCTGTACCTCAATTAAAGCCAAGGTTGCTTCTTTCCGATTCCAAGTCCTTTCCTATTCCACCGTCGCAGTATGACATATCTGTGTCCGTGCGACGTAACGCAATTTGTAAAAAGATATGAGTATCTCCAAGAAGCGGATTACCTACCAAGAGCTAAATTCTGTACTTGGTTCTTGCAGCAATGTGACCGTAATCCAGACGTTCTGCACAGTGAGTTGGCTACAGATGAGGCATCCTTTACCTGGGAGGGTATAATTAAGTTTTCACAATGCCCATACATGGGCAGAATAAGACACTCCTCCCATTCACCAAGGTAATTTCCAGCACAGGTTTTCTACAAATATTAGGGCTATAAGCTTCTAGATCAGCTTCTAGGACTATTGGAGCTGCCTGCACGGCTAACTGGCTCTAGTTAACTACATTGCCTGCAGTCTTCTCCGTCAGAGCCTTTGGACGACGCTCCACTACAGATACGTAAGCACATGGTCTCATGCACAATGCAGGACCTTCTCACGTCAGTATGTATGTTTGTAGATCGCTAGAACGCTGTTTCCCCAATCGGTGTGTTGGTCAGTATAGTCCTGTCAGATGGCCATTGAGGTCCTCCGATTTAAATCCATTGGATTTTTATTTCTGGGAGCACCTCAAAACTTGGTGTACCAAGTGGAAATTGCAGATGAAGTAACTGTAACACAACTGTCGCAACTGTGAGAGCTGACATGGAGGTGTGGAGGCGGGTGAGGGCTTTATATTGTCATCACATGTAAGTCTGTCATCGAGTTAACGGACGACAGTTCGAGCATTTCCTATGAAGGAGCAGAACAGTAACTTCGGATGTTCAAGTACATGTTCCAGTAAATTCGGATTCATGTTCAGAGTTATGATTAATAATTCGGAGTTGTTGACAGTTCACTATTTTATTTATCGTGTATTCTGACAAGTTAAGAGGTACGACGTTTGATTGTGAAGGTTAACTTTTATTTTAATAATAATAATAATAATAATAATAATAATAATAATAATAATAATAATAATAATAATAATTGCCTACGTCCCACTAACATATTTTTACGGTTTTCGGAGACTCCGAGGTGCCGGAAGTTTCTTCGGAGACTCCGGGATGCCGGGCGTTTGCCTCACATGTATTCTTTAAGGGGGGGCGTTCATGAAATGAACCCAAAATGTCAATTTTCAATTTCTTTTATTTAATAGTAGAACTCATTGACAATATGTTCCCAAAGTTTCAAGGATGAAATAGCATCCCAACTGCCTGAAAGGTAATAATTAAATGTGTGACGCGACCTTACTGCCACGCCCACTTTTGAAGCATTACTTCAATACTAGCTCGGTGAAGAACGATTCCGTGGATTTCTTTCAAGCAAACTTGCACGGGATACATCTAGAAGGCTTTGATACATACTCTTTGGTTTTATATATCATATGTGACTATGTTCCGCATCTTAGAAACAATACCAAACCAGATGCCTTGTTTATGAAGAAGCAATAAATTCTTGTTTTGCCTTCTGCTACTGACGGAGATTTATGCAAGTGTTCGATTCTTTCATCATTCAATAATGCTATGGTCACAAAGAGTGTATAGAAGACTGGATAAACTTATTTTGCAGAAGTTAGTGAACGCAAGACATGAGAAACAAACCAGGAATGAGGTTAGGTCCGAAGTAAGAACTGTATCGGATGTATATTTTCACATGGTGTAAACGGATGAACAACCCATTCGTAATCTGTGCCACATTAGCTGCTGTGGTATATCTACAGGATCAGAGGGATAATAACCCCTACATCCACAAGCAGAGGCTTCAAAATGTATCCTAGATGTTGTCAAGCCCACTTACAGGTTTCTGGCCGATTCTGAACTTCTCAAAAATTGTGTTCTTGGCAAAACCCAAATCCAAATGAATCTCTAAATTGACTCGTAAGGAAATGATGCCCTAAAACCACATTTTCATCTGCTAGAGTTGTCAGGATTGCAACGTATGATACAGTTCTTGTATTTAATGGCGGGAAGTTAGTGAAGATGAGGGTATTAGAGAGAATGGGCTTTAAGGTAAGAATTTTCACTCAAGACATCTTGAGAAAAAAAATTCACAGCGCCTCTCTGCAGCTGAAAAGTCAGTTGAAGACCTGATAAAGCAAATAAGGCAGAAAACAAGAAACCAAAAGAGAAGTCTTGAAGGAAAGGAAGACACTCAGTACAGTTCTGGAGCCTTTTAATGAACAGAATTGCAAGGAAAAAGTAAGATCAACTTTAAAGTGCATTTTCTCAGAATCACCATTCCGTTATTAATGTACACCTTTCTCAGAAACTGGAAAAGATAGAGCCATAATTTTTGGCATCCCCATTGCTGTATGTATAACAAACATATACACAGGGCCAAATTTTAATATCATTCCTGTACGCCGAGATACACAAGAAAAAATATAGATTTTTTATGGATATTTTTTCAGTTTACAAATAATTAAACATAAAATTAACGTAATTTCATTGTGTTTAAAAATGCTTCTGTGGAGTTGTTTCTATACATATTGAAGTTACACTGTACAATTTTTCTGACAATGTTGTTGAATAGTGTATGAGAAAATGGTATTATTGATCACGGGGTCATACATTTTTTAAATTGCAAAACGCTTCAATTTAATTTTGCTTAAGTTATGAAAAATAGTGAAGAGATGCATTTAACCATTCTTTACCTCTGTACTAAATTTCAGTTATGTACCTTACAAATTTTGGATTTGGTGAATGATTATATTTGCACATGTATTTCATGTACGTCCCCCCTTAAGTTACGGTAGCAGATAGGAAGCTGACGTGTTTGAGCAGCTTCAAATGCCACCTGACTGAGACAGGATTAAGCCTGCCAACTAAGGATCAGGAAGCCAGTACTTTAACTGTCTGAGCCACTCATCCCGTAAACGTTTATTTTGATACATTTTATATGCACTGCGAACGCAGCAATAAGTTATAATGCTTTATTTTACCATTGCACATGTACTTTTCGTTTGGAAGGACGAATTGTAGGTACGTTTAATTTATGCAGTTTAATAAGATGTACATTATCCGTTTGAAACCAAACGTTCGACGTGCTTAAATAATTCACTTTCAATACTAGTCTACTCATTTGGTTATCCTATCTCATGCGTTATTTCCTTGACACAAGGAACATTTTTTACACCGGGAGAGTTTGCCGTGCGGTTAGGGGCGCGTAGCCGTGGGCTTGTACCCGGCAGATGGTGGGTTCGAGCCCCACTGTCGGCAGCCCTGAAAATGGTTTTCCGTGGTTCCCCATTTTCACACCAAGCAAATTCTGGGGCTGTACCTTAATTTAGGCTACGGCCGCTTCCTTCCCACTCCTAGACATTTCGTATCCCATCGTCTCCATAAGACCTATCTGTGTCGGTGCGACGTTAAATCAATTATATAAAAAAAATGTTTACGATTACGTCAGCATTATTTTGCCGTGTTCATTCTCCCTTTATGCAGTGCAAAACGGGGATAGCAGCATACTCATGTCCTGGTGTGTCTATCCTAACCCAACGCTCGAATAATGATAATACCACACAATCATACAGACCCTGCACCGACACAGATTGTGAGGCCAGTTCCATACTCACTAGAGTATGGGGCTGATTACCACGGATATCCCAATCCCCCAAAAGGACCTAACAGCAACAGAATCAACATTAACGCGGCTATTCGATACATATTAATTAACCGAGATCGATGACCAAGGACGTCTGAATATCTTGAAACGGAAACAAAATGCTAACTATTTATCGTGGGCAGGCTGCCCGTAGATAAACAACAGTGGTTTGGGAAGAATGTTACGTAACATAACCTGAACCAGTAGCACCAGCCCCCAGCTGTTATTTTGAACAGGATGCACATAACCGTAAACAACACCGGTTTGTTTAGAAAGGTGCGTAATTTGTTGTAACCCAGTAGCACCAGCCTTCATCTGTTATCGGGGACGGGCTGCCCATATACATACACAAATCAAAGCTACCCATTCGGATAAAAGAGGCGTATTAACAACTCTAAAAACTTATCATTTTGCTCACGAAAGTAACTTCCGAATATTACTAAAAAATTTATATATAGTGGTTCATCACATCGTCCTCTATTGCTACAAAAAATATCTGAACGTACAGGCCTACCCCTAACATTCTGTATATACAATGGAGGATCAAAAAGTAACGCGCATACATGATTTAGAAATTTTTATGTTTAAGAGGCATAAGGAGTTAAAAAATACTTGCTTTACCTATTTTGCAACACAGACTAAGATTTTCAAGACTTTTCCTTCATCTTCATCTTGACCTGCACATGACCGATTCACTTCTTCATTTGAACCGAAGCATTCACATCCTATGTATTTCTTCAGTGATTTGAAGAGGTGAAAGAGGCAAACATTGAGAAGTAGGGCTGGGAGGTACTCAAACATCCACCATGTATTCCTGACCATGAACCGTCTGAGTTTCACCCCTTCGGCGCACTGAAAGAATTTCAAGGAGGGCAACGCTTCGGTTCAGACGAACAAGTAAAATTGAACATGCGCATGTGGTTATACTTCCAGGGAACGGAGTCCTACGAACAAGGCATATTCAGTTTGATGTCTTCATGCAAGAAGTATCTTGAGCGACTTGAATGCTATTTTTAAAACGTAAAACCTGTAGTTTATTTTGCATATATTTTTTGCTTGTCACAGTCATGAAATATTCGTGAATAAATGTTGTACATACATTTTGGATCCACAGACGTGTGGGAATTAGATACTGTTGGAATTAGATATTACGTTAGCAAATGTTCTCGAAGGTCTCTTCTTGCCTTAGGAAAATGCGTATTACGAGATTATTCCTTTAGCGAAAACATTATTCTCCTCATTACCGAATTTCATGAGATTGAGCCTCTCCAAATTTTGATGTGACAATCTCCCACTCCGCAAGTGTGCATTTTTATTTTTATTCTCGAAATATCACCTGGGATTACCCATATTCGACACTGGGATGAACAGCGGGAAGACAACTTGTAGTCTGGAAGAGTAGAATATAGAATACCTTAGCGGAGCACGGGTGGATTTAATAATCTAAAACATAAAATTGAAATTTAACATATAATTATTAAAATACAAAACAGTTCTTAAAATATCAATATCACATTATAGAAATGTACAAAATTTTGCTTCACACTAATTAACAGCTAATAAAATATATAAAAGTGAGCAATCGATCAAGTGCCCGGGCATCGCCGGGTAATATAGCTAGTAAAGTATTATAGGGTAAGAAAATATTCATCGGCAAAGGAAAAACACAACGGTGTGAAAAAATTTGAAATGAAATGGCGTATGGCTTTTAGTGCCAGGAGCGTCCAACATGTTTGGCTCGCCAGGTGCAGGTCTTTTGATTTGACTCCCGTAGGCGACCTACGCGTCATGATGAGAATGAAATGATGATAAAGACGACACATACACCCAGCCCTCATGCCAGCGAAATTAACAAATGATGGTTAAAATTCCCGACCCTGCCGGGAATCGAACCAGGGACCACTGTGACCAAAGGCCATCACGCTAACCATTTAGCCATGGAGCCAGAGTACAGTGTGCAATAAGTCATGAATAAATAAATGCTTACGATTAAGTAATTGAAGGTTTAGCACACTTGCATTTAATAAAAGAAAATATAATTTATGGAATTAGTACACATTCTTTGCACTGGCTTAAAACAACTTTTCAATATATGGCACTTATGGCTATGAAAACAAACTATACATACTAACTGAAACGTATCAGCGGTGTAGTGCTCTTACAGCGTGCAAGTCTTTTGGGCTCGTTTATATAGTATTTTGCCAATGTTTATTACGATCGTTTGCGCACTGGCAACGCAAAGTACATTTCAAGTTTTGATCGGTGAGCCTACCTATTTCTGTCTCTAGACTTACAAATCTCTCTTAATGAAAACAAGCTCTTCGCATTAATACTGTACGTTAATCCTAATATACTTAAAATATGTGCAGTCTACGAACTCTCTCTCGGAAAAAACTAACATTAGTCAAACTGTTTGTGTTTGCAAACTTATCTCTCAATTTGATTCGCACTGTAAGTCAATCAAATCTAGCTGCAATTCTGGTCTAATAGTTTGCGCATGTACTGAAAAGGGTCTAGCGAACACCTGTAACATCTTTTATAATGCCTGAATATCGTGGAACCTATTCCCGAATTCGTCATGTGGAGTGAGAATAACGTGCATCGCCACTGGCCTACAGTACGTATTACGTCGTGCACTTACCCTCCATGCTCTCTCTGCTGCTCTCATTCCTCAACTGCGGGGAGCAAACTGACTCCGAGTTGAAGCTACCTGGACTAATGGACTGAAGACGTTAGATACTTTCTGTAAGAAAAACTTATATTCTAATTTGATGCACGCATTTTCCACACTACTGAACTTCACCCGGCGGTATTCGATAGCTTTTTTCTGAAAAATTACAATTAAAATCCACAGCCTGTTTCCAGTCATTCGACCGGGTCAGGAATGGAATGAATGAAACCCCATCTAGTGGCGAGGATAGGAATTGTGCCGGCTGCCGAAGCCTGTCGCACTCCTCAAGGGCAATGATTAATAAATGACAGATGAAATGAAATTTTATTGGAAAGTGTTTCTGGGATGAAATATGACAGGGAAAGTCGGAGTACCCGGAGTAAACCTGTCCCGCCCCCGCTTTTTCCAGCACAAATCTCACATGGAGTGACCGGGATTTGAGCCACGGAACCCAGCGGTGAGAGGCCAGCGCGCTACCGCCTGAGCCAAGAAAGCTCGCCTATTTTCTAGATTTATTTTCTTTTTGTATTTCCTGTCATTCAGCTAGACCCATTCAGAATCAGACGAGGTGTGATTTTCCTTTCTTGAGCTACGATTCCTCCAAGTTTCTTCTTTATGTTCTTCGTTACTTGTTACGTTACATGTTCGTTACTTGTTCGATACTTTTGAAAAGGAAGGGGAGATTCTGAAACCATACTCGATCTTTACAGATAATAGATGAATGTTGTTTCCCTTAACTTCATTCTAATCACACAGTCGCAAACAGTTCAGACCACCGAACTCTATGAAACAAGTTTTCTTGGTCCACAAAAGTCAAATAAAATGGCATGTCCTTCATCATTCGTTCTTGTACGATCAGACGTAGTAGCATGTTTCGAAAATGTTCTTCCCATTAAAATGTTACTCTAATAATATGTTAAATCGTAATGTGAATATTTTCGCTTTGTTGCCACATGAACTTCAGTACAGCGACAAAATCATTTTAAAAATATATGTTGCAAATACAATCGAATAGCTTTAGTTTGCTACTCACTTGGCAGCTAGCAAGTCCAAAGGTAAATCCTCAATTCCAAGGACGTTGTCCTTCATAGATCTCTCAATATTCCGTCGTAACGTAGCTTCAAAATTGGATCTCTGATAGCGCCAGCATCGGCTGCCTCTTCTGGTTCTACCAGATCCCTATGATGATCGATGGCGGGGTATCTGCCTACGGATTCTAAATCGGTGGGTTCATACCCAACAGAGATAGTTGGAGTTTTCCAAAGGTGGAAGAAAATTCCTTTCGGTGTTCCTTGTCACACGATTTCAGCTTGTAAAATGTCGCTGCTGACACATTTGGTGTTAACGCAACAAAATTAAAACCCCGACATAAATAGACCTACTCTGCCAATTGCTAGAGTAAAAACGAAACGACACCTAGATGGACTCAAACCAAAATGATTGCATACGGTAGCTGAGGTGATGGATTGTTATTACCATTACTAGCAAATGTACCCGTGCTCCACTACGGTATTATACATTGTATTCGAATATCGAAGTAAATACTGTACATGCAGTAAATAAGATTGTTTTAAAATTGCATGTCTCTTAGCGTTATCCGAGAAACTGCATGGGGAGGTCCCCATACGCTGTATCCTATGTAAAGTGTTTGTTACGGATTTGTGATATAACGGCAGGCCCACTTGCCTACTACCATTCACAGTCGAGTTGGGAAGTTTACATTATAACTGCGGGTACCATTGCCTACTGCAAGGTCAAAATCGATTTGGGGAGTTTTCGTTACAATGGCAGCCCCCTTTCCTACTTCCAGACAGATAACAGTGAAGGAGTTTTTATTATAATGGCAGGCAAATTCCCTACTATCAGTCGAAATTGAGTTGTGCAGTTATCATTATAATGTCAGGCCCCTTTCCCTACTGCCAGCCAGCCTACTGCCAGTCACACCAAGTTGGTGAGTTTCCATCAAAAAGCAGGCCACTACGCCTAATGCCAGTCACATTTTAGATGAGGACATTTGTTTATAATTGCGGGCAACCTTACCTACTTCCAAACACAATCGGGTAGGGGAGTTTTAAACAAAACTGCATGCTTCATTTGCATTCTGCAAGTCAAATCTAGAAGTGAACTATTCATTACAATGGTAGGCCTCCCTTACTAATGCCAGTTACACAGGAGTTGGGGAAGGACCCCATTCCTACTGCCAGTCAAAGTCGGTGTGGGGAGTACTGATTACAACAGCAGACACACCCGTTCTCGATCGCTAAAAATCGACATCAATGAATATATGTAGATCGTCATACGAAAGTACAGTATATGCATGTTTACAATATTGCAGACCTTCATTTACAGATAACTGCTGCCAAACGCACGTCATATCGACAAAGGGTTTTACCATATGACGCCGGATTTAGTGGCCAAAATAGCTGGTCCTATGATATCTCATATATTCTTGGGTCAGATTTAGTTAGAAACGTTGAACAGCTTTTGTAAGTTTATCTCACATTGCATTACTTTTCGGATAATTATGTGGCAGCTACATACATAGCATTTGACTCACATATGGTTACTGGGTGGGCCAATTTTCGTGAAGAGTTTGATGATTCTATATTTCCTATAATTGATTGAATGTATGAATTATGCAAGTGAAAAGTCCAAATTTACTTAACATCGATTAATAGAGAAAAATCAAACGTAAAATTGATACAGATACGACAAAAAGTCATTAGACCAAGGTTGTATGTCATTCCAAATTAAACGGAGATTGTGCAATCCGTTATGTGATGGACTTCCCCAAGGTCTGCACCATCATTAAAATTGCCTCGATATTTCGATATTATTCGAGGATAAAAATGAAAAATTTAAAGATCTTGGAAGTTTTCCGTCCGTTACAGGCTAAAACGCATAATTTTGTCAAATTTCAATTTTCTTTTCCGTCTGGCAGATTATGCCGCAATCTGGATTTTGGGCGAGGAGGGTGAAAGTTAGGTATTTCAGGAAACTAAACCAAAACATTATTCAGATGGTCATTATTACCCCTTAAACGGGTAGCTGTGCGAAAATTTCGGCAAAATAGTCGATGTAGAGGCACACAGTCGTTACGATTTTATATATATACTAGCAAATGTACCCGTGCTTCGCTACGGTATTCTACATTGTATACCGATATCGACGTAAAGACTGTGCGTGCAGTAAATGAGATTGTTTAAAATTGCATGTCTCTTAGCCTTATCCGAGAAATAGCATGGGGAGGTCCCCACACGTTGTTTCCAATGTAAAGTGAGGGTTGCGGAGTTGTGAGATAACGGCAGGCTCACTTGCCTACTGCCATTCACAATCGAGAGTTCACTCGAAATTGAACGGAGATTGTGCCATCCGTTTCGTGATAGGACTTACCGTTTAGCCGCGAAATACCTCGAAACGAAGGTCTGCACCGTCATTAAATTGCCTATATTTCGATATTATTCGGCATAAAAAGTGAAATATTTAAAGATCTTGGAAGTTTTCCGTAAGTTACCGACTAAAACGTATAAATTTGCTTAATTTCAATTATTCAGCTCGTGTGACAGATTGTGAGGCAATCTTGATTTTGGGCGAGGGGAGGGGGGATTTAGGACTTCCAGGAAAGTATAGCTAAAAATATACAGGTGGTCATTATTACCCCTTAAACGGAAAGCTGTACGAAAATTTCGCCAAAATAGTCAATGCACAGACACACGGTCCTTACGATATGATTTATCTAGATAGATAAGGAATCTGCTCCACGTATAACACCTTTTGGGCTATGTCCGCTAGACTTAGCCTGAAAACCGACCTTTTATGTTATCTCCCTCATTAATCCTCCCGTTGAAAAATGTACACGAGAAAAAGAAATTAGAATTGAATTTCCAAACAGTTTGATCGATTTCCAGTCAGGTTGGTCTTGTACTTTATATATTGCGGGAGAGTAAAAATCACCATTTCGGTCCCCTATAAAACCCCAGTCCATTTCGGGAATTTGAAATGGTATAAACCTTAAAATCTACCCTTGGAGGGGTGGATGCTAAATATAAAGTTTGGTTCAAATATCTCAGTAGTTTTCAAGTTGTAAGAAATACGCTTTACGCACACCCGCTCTTGCGTTAAGTCCGGTGAGACTTGTACCGAAAAACGGTCCGTTAATTATATCTCCGTTATTAATCCTGGTATCGAAATGATGCACATGAGAAAAAAAAGGTTTAGAAATTAATTTCCATTAAGGCAGGTAGATTTCCATTAAGTTTGGTTGTGTATATTTTGAGGGAGTGCAAAATCACGGTTTCGGTTTCGTATAAACCCCCAATTAGTTCAGGGATTTAGAAACAATATTTACCCTGAAACCTACCCAAGGACAGGTGGATTCTAAATATGAAGTTTGGTGGAAATATATCCAGTAGTTTCCAAGTTATAGAGGGACAGACAAACAGACAAACAGATAAACAAACAGACAAACAGACGCCAAAGCTAAAAATTATGCAGATGGTCATTATTACACCTGAAACGGATAACTGTATGGAAATTTCGCCAAAATAATCAATGTACAGACATACGGTCGTTACGATTTTATTTATATAGATATAGATAAGGAATCTGCTCCACGTACAACATCTTTCGGGCTATGTCCGCCGCAAAAAAGACCATTCATGATATCTCCCTTATTAATCCTCCTGACGAAAAAATGCACATGAAAAAAGTGTTAGAGATGTAATTCCATCAAGTTTGGTCGATTTCCAGTCAGGTTGGTCCTGTACTGTATATATTGTGGAGGAGTAAAATCACCATTTCGGTTCCCTATAAACCACTAGTCCAATCCGGTAACATGAAGTGTTATTGACCTTTAAAACCTACCTTTGGACAGGTGGATGCTAAATATAAAGTTTGGTTCGAATATCTTCAGTAGTTATCAAGTTGTGTGAAATACGCTTTACACGCACCCGTTATTGAGTTAAGTCCGATGGGACTTGTACCGAAAAACGGTCCGTTAATTATATTTCCCTTATTAATCCTCGTATCGGAATGATGCACATGATAAAAAGGTTTAGAAATTAATTTCTATTAAGGCAGATAGATGTAAATTAAGTTTGGTTGTGTATATTTTGTGAGAGTGCAAAATCACGGTTTGCGATTCATATAAACCCCCGGTCAGTTCAGGGTTTTGAAAAGAATTTTTGCCCTAAAACCTACTCAAGGACAGGTGGATTCTAAATATGAAGATTGGTGGAAATATATCCAGTAGATTCCAGCACTCGTGTACATACGGAGTAATTAAGGAAGAAAATAATACAGTTAAGAAAGTTGAAATTGATAGAAAATGGATTATAACTGACGACTGCCGGATAACGACAAATATGTAAATACCAAGCGAATGTATTGGAAAATCAAATGCCCCTCAATAAATTATGCTAGTGTGAGTTATGGATATAATAATGCGGTAACATAGGAGAAATTTAGGCGCAGTGATTCTTAGGTAAACAGATAAGAAGATGACTAATGGTTTTATTACTTAATCTATTCGAGGGCGGTTATAACCTCCAACTATATTCCGCCAATATCCCGCACATAGGCCGATTGATGCCTCTCTTGCTTTCTACCCAAGGATCAACCACGAATTTAAAAGCATGATGAGGAAAATGGCAATACGACACTACCCTGCTGGTAACCTGTAGGTTCGTTGTCGGTCTGTCGGTCACTCAATGCAGAGCATGATACCCGCAGAAAATAGTAAATTTCTTCGTCGTGTGAAGAGTAAGGTAAATTATGAACATAACGAAAGTTGTTTATAATGAAGAGAAATTTCACATACGGTCCACGGAGTTTACAGAAAATCAATAGTATAAGAGATAATGGAGGAAAACCGTTCTGGTTTTCCTATAAATTCCCCGTCTATTCAAAGATTTTAAAGTAATATGCATATCGAAACCTTCCCCGGGATGAGTATACTCTAAACATGAAGTTTGGTTGAGATCCATCTAGCCTTTTCGACGTGATGGTGGAACAGACAAACAAACAGACAAACAGACACGGAAAGTAAAAACCACCGATTAGGTCTTGAGTTGAACTAAAACGGATAAATATGTGAAAAATTGGCAAAACAAAAGAAATTACAGACAGCGGACCCCCTACAACTTTATTTACATAGATTATTGAATGCCTTCGTATCGCATTTCGCTCATGTCTTCTTTTCCTGGAAAAGGCCATTCTCCTGTACTTCTCATACTTATGCACCTACATTTTCCTTCTTCAAACATTTGTTTGAGCTTCTTCTGTGCAGTAACAATATTTTAACAACACTTTCAGATATTCTTCTCCAGCTCCCCAGCATATTCTATCTGCTCCTTTCTTTAGTATACTGTGCTCATTTTCTGACCTCTTAATTTTTCATATTCTCGTATCTCTGTGTATCATCAGTTAGGTTTAATATCAGATGTATTCATATCTATTTATCCTTTTCGTCCTGTTCTTCCGGCAGCAGCCCTGCGGATATAGTATTGCAATACGTTGCTTGATTCGTTCCCTTTTCGACTTATTTATGTATCATATTATTATTATTATTTGCCTTTTATCCGTTATTGTCATTAGTTTCAGGCCATAGTTTTATAAACCAGTTGTTGTCAGACTCAACGTCTGCCTTTGGTACGGTCTTTTAATACAAGAACTGGTTTTATATCTCTGGGGAAAAATTCTACCTGAAATTTTCCAGTAGCTCAATGTGTTGTCCACGTATGGTTTTAGAATTGTGTGTTGGTAATGACTTATTTATTAATAAAGAATTCTACTATCTGCCGTCTTTTTAATTTCTCTGTCTCTGTCTTTATTCTGGTACTATATTGCAGTGTCATCCTCAGCTTACCACTGGATTCCATTCACCTACTACAATGTATCACTTCATCCCATTTTCATATACTCTTTTCAGCACTTCGTCACCATCTGAACGGTTACACACGTAGACCAACAGTATATAATGCAGTTGGAATTGGTTTGGTGCCTCGCTTAGCAACAACACCTTCACTGTGTTTGTCATCGTAACTTAGAGGTTGTTCATTACTCTTATTTATTGCCAGCAGACTGCACTGATCATTGACGGGCCCATGTTTGGCGGTGTCACAGACTTCTGTTCGTACCCGTCGTTTAAGGGTAAGTTGCTGTTTTTTAGTCTCTCGTAACGAAATTAGTTTAGTTGACAATTTTTTTGAATTCACTTCCAAAGGTCTATTCGTATACTGTACCAACCTGGACCAAGAACGAAGAAGTAACACTGACCCTTGACATAGCTGCATAGGGAAAAGCAGACAGTTGTAAGATCGATGTCTACTATCCAGAGTGTTTGACGGCGGGAGCGGGTTATTGTTGGTTTCAAGCTTAAGAAACTTCCGTCCACTGTGATGTTCTGTCTATGATTTAGGCCTACTGGAATCTTCTATATAAAGACATACCTATGGTATAAAGAATTTAGAGGAGAGCCAAAAATGTCAATTTTACCTAGTTTGAACTATTTGGGAATACAAGGCAACGTCTGGGTTTTAACTGTTCTTTTATATCTTGACCTGAACAGAGTTGATATGTGAGGAATTATACCGATCGTACTGTATGATCTTTAACCCCCTATAGCACAACAGCTCCAAAGATGCGCTCTTGGCACACATTCTCACCAGCCTGGTAATTTCACTCAGCAATGAAACACACAAAACTTTTTCAAACTGATGACTCCCTGTAAGAAATTGGAAGAAAAAGTCTAGTTGGAATACCTAGAAATTTTCTGCGTCGAAAGTATGGTGCACTTAAGTGTTCGCAAATTCCAACATGGGAATGGCAAATGAACACAGTCTGTCAACTGGCATGATGCTTGGTCATCGGCCCTTTTGGCATGGTATAATTTCTGAAAGTGTACTTATTTCTGGAATCAAAGTAGTAGTAGTATTACACATCCAAAATCTCACTTTCGAAACCCGGTCGAATTGGTGAGGAGCCAGTGACGATGTCACTGAGCGACCTCTTACCCAGTCCATTCGGGGATTTGACTCTAAACCTTACCCTAAGACAGGCAAATTCTAAATATGAAGTTTGTTTGAAGTAGATCCAGTAGTTTTTCAGTTATAAGAACTCAGGCAAACAGTCAAACAAACAATATTAGACACCAAAGCTAAAAAGCCGTTGTTACACCTGAAACGGATAACTATGAATAAATTCCGCCAAAATAATCAATGTACAGGCACACGGTCGTTACGAATTAATTTATATAGATATGTTGTCTGAAATTCTCATTCCTTTCCTAAGCCCGGAGTGGTACACAGAAGGTACGGTGTAATCCTCCGCCCACTTTATAAGTCTTCTTCTTCTAGTCCCAGTAAAAATATTGCTAAATGTTTCCAATAGAGCAGCCGGCCCCGTGGTGTAGGAGTAGCGTGCCTGCCTCTTACCCGGAGGCCCCGGGTTCGATTCCCGGCCAGGTAAGGGATTTTTACCTGGACCTGAGGGCCGGTTCGAGGTCCACTCAGCCTACATGATAAGAATTGAGGAGCTATCTGACGGTGAGATAGCGGCCCCGGTCTAGAAAGCCAAGAATAACGGCCGAGAGGATTCGTCGTGCTGACCACACGACACCTCGTAATCTGCAGGCCTTCGGGCTGAGCAGCGGTCGCTTGGTAGGCCAAGGCCCTTCAAGGGCTGTAGTGCCATGGGGTTTGGTTTGGTTTGGTTTGGTTTCCAATAGAGTGAAGGCCATTTAATTATTTATATTAGATCTCTCTCCGTTCCGTTTTAAATGGGGTATATTACTCCGTCTTGAATAAAAATTGGGATATTCGTTCTTACTTTTATTCTTCTTCTTCTTCTTTATCGTTTACCCTCCAGGGTCGGTTTTTCCCTCGGACTCAGCGAGGAATCCCACTTCTACAGCCTCAAGGGCAGTGCCCTGGAGCTTCAGACTGTGGGTCGGGGATACAACTGGGGAGGATGATCAGTACCTCTCCCAGGCGGCCTCACCTGCTATGCTGAATAGGGGCCTTGTGGGGGGGAGGGATGGGAAGTTTGGAAGGGATAGACAAGGAAGAGGAAAGGAAGCTACCGTGGCCTTAAGTTAGGTACCATCCCGGCATTTAACTGGAGGAGAAGTGGGAAACCATGGAAAACCACTTTCAGGATGGCTGAGGAGGGAATTGAAACCCCCTCTACTCAGCTGATCTCCCGAGGCTGAGTGGACCCCGTTCCAGCCGTCGTACAATTTTTCAAATTTCGTGGCAGAGCCGGGAATCGAAACCGGGCCCCCGGGGCTGGCAGCTAATCACACTGACCACTACACCACAGAGGCGGACTTGGATATTCCTACCATCTAAATTTATGTTATATATTTTTGTTAGTATTCCCAGCACATAAACAGTTGTTACCTAGTTATTTTTAAAATTCGTAGGTAATTATACTCAAAGCACCCGATATTCCCCTTGTTCCTAGTTTTGTTGCGTCTAATACTTCGTCCGTATTTATTAGATAACCCTAATAAGGGTAATGTGCTCTCCATATGTCTAAGTATCACAGTCTCATTTTATAATATGTTCAGTTATCCTGAACCACTAAAATTTCAAACAAATTCTACCCATTCATCACTGTTTATGCTTACTTGATTCTTCTTCTTATTATTATTTTCTTTACAAATTTTGTTTATTCTGTTCCATTACTCTTAGTTTCATTTTTAAAATATCGATTCATCAACTGTACAACTTTGGCCTGTTAATTATTTCTTTTCACTTAGTATCTCTTTTTACTCCCTCATTTCTACAGAATGCTACCTTCTTACCTGTGATCCCTCATTTCTGTAAGTTTTTAGTGCCAATATCACTTCAACCTTCTTCTGTTTACGATCATAGTTACACCAAAAAAGTTTTTTTTATTTTCCATTTTATTTTTCTGCCAACTATTACAATGCTCTTTATAACATTTTTATTGATTCATCAACTTTTTTATACTTTATGAAGGATTCAATACCTATCCTCAAAATTTCGAACTTTTACTCTCTAAAATAATCCCTAAATTCGTCTCTACTGTACATTCATCTCTTCATCTATATCTTCCCAACTGTTTCTCAACATTTGTAACCTGCTGTTTTATCTTTGATTTTCTTCCACTTCTCTGCAACATAATAACAACTGGAAAATGATTAGGTGCTGGATAATTCTTTACCTTTATGTCTTTAACATAATTCAGTGCCTCTTTAGAAGCTATATCTATAGTACCCTGTCCTGAATTGACAAGTGTACAGTAGTTCCTCTGTTGCTTCACGAAGCTGCATGAACCCCACCTGTTAAAAATATCAGACCAAAATTAAAATAGCAGTCTAAAATGTAATCCGAGTTTAACGAGGATTATAAAACAAACGAGCTACTCTTGTACAAAAAGACTAGTATTGTAAATAGTGCGCTATCTGAGTTAAATCTTCCGTGGTTTCTCACAAAGATGGCTGCGGTTCAAATACCTGTCAGTGAATATCGTCGTTGCTCCTGCGATAACCTCTATGTAATAATCTTGTGGGAGAATACTGACCCGCAGTACGTGCATTATGAAGAGCGAAAATTCTTTCACAATATTCAACCTTAAATGACAGAACCGTACCGGCGAAAGTTCTAAGATGAAATATTCCACATATTGGTTTTTGCAGGTGCAACGATGATTTTTTTCTTTTTTTTTAGGAATGAAGAGACTCGTTTTACTGGTGATAATAATTTCACCTAAGGCTGGATTTTATGTGACTATGATCAAAACATCGAGTCACATAAAATGATGTAGTCATCTAATTCACAGTTGACCCGGTGGAGATAAAAAATTTAGAAATCTGCGCTGTTTACAGTATATCCTGTACTCATTAATCAGTGCTGTGGTTTGCTTGGTTCATAATCATCATAAAAATTAAAGGCATTTATTAACAGTGTTGATGGCTTGATACAATTTATGAAGTTAAATCACAATCTGTATCAGCACACTTTGTCAAAATCATTTACTCCAGAATCGGCTTTCGGAAACTATCTTCAGTGGATCTAGTAAAATTTAAAATGCTGTAATTATACTAAAATTCTTGAAGTGTGTAGTCAGATTCTTATAATATCGAGGACAATAATTGTGCTGCAAAATAAAAACCAGAAAACCTAAAGAGAAAAGTTAAAAGAAAGCTTATACATCTGAAATAATATAAAAATTGAAACATACTTTCTTCTGAAAGGGCTGTGGCAGAAGTATTTATATCAGCTGTTACTAAAAGTCTAAGAACATCCTCCTCATGGGTTGCTGGTGAGTGAACTGCATCATCTCAATGTTGCCAATAGTACATTGCCTGGGACGGTTTTCATTTAAGATTTTATCTTGATCCGTCTTTATTCTTGCGCTAGGAGTATTTCGACGTTCTGATGAGTTTTAACCTCTAACATGTAATTAAATTTATAGATTTGATCTACGCTTTTTTCAATACCCTGAAGGTGTGGTTTTTGTTATAAATATGGTCTTCGAAATCCAGATATTTATTATATTGTATTCCCTTGTATGTTATTGATTAAGCTGAGCAAATGTTGGGCCCATCCATCCTATCCAAACAATGTGACAATCATTGCACGTTAGCCTATATACTCCCGAATTATTGTAGGAATCGGCTCGTTTTAGATAAAATTTGGGTTATATATTTCTGTGAAAATGTATTTTGAGTTCTAAATGTTGTTTTGATATCAATTTTTTCAATATATTCGCAATTTTAAAAATGTACTTTGCAACATGTGTGAATGTTACATAACATTTTTCTTTAGGTTCCCTTGAATATTTCCGATTTTAGGATGATTTTGTCAACCACTTCTTGACTGCATCCATTCGCTATGTTTTGTCATCCTGACTTCTTTTATTTTTTTTTTATTAGTCGTTTATTCTGTATTCATTTGTTGAGTCATTAACTATGCGTGTTTTTCCACGGAAGGCAAGCATAGAACTATGCTATTGTGTTTACCGGATTAAGATGTCTCGTGTGTTACACAATAGAAGAGTGTGTCCAGTGAGTCAAGGGAGCAAAGAGACCTTGAATCGCTGACAGTGATACGAAAGGGAGCAGCGAAGGAGGAGTTGTGAAGCTAAGTCCGCGTGACACCCTCCATGTCTTGAGGCAGATATCCACAAACACTGCTATATTCATTCAGAGAGTCTGCCTAGGGGCGGGGTTTTTCATTACGGGCGATATGCTGAGGCAGGATTACCAACCATGTCTAGGGCGGAGGCGGACGCATCACGGCGCTGATAAATGTACGGCAACTTTAATTAACAACCCCACCACAACAACAGTTACCTGGACCACTTTAATCAGAGGGAAGTAATCAGTCCAACCAGGTGAATAGTCAAGAAGAAACAAAAATAATATGGAACCTAAGTGAAAATAGACGAATATTTTAACGAGAGGCCTTGATCCTAGGACTTTTTAAAGATACTGTTTGGTTTAAAATATTTTCAAAATTACGAAATGGGAATTAATGGTATTTGGTCATTTAGACTGCTGGGTTGTAGGTATATCATCGTGAAGTCATTATTTGAAGGGATCGTAAAGCTGTCGACAATAGAATGATGTCTATCAAAGCTGCTAGATGCCAGAAATATGTTCGATTATTACTGAGGTTTTGAATCTAGATAATTATACAGTACAGAAAACAATCGAATGGTTGAATAGTTATATAATAGGCCTACCCAGTTGTGACACTAGGTTGTATCATATCTCTAGTTCTTTCTAACTTCTACTTTGAATAAATTAATCGAATCGCCTTTAGTGAAGTTGTAAAGGAGTTAAGATCAACGGTAAGTTCATAAACATTACCGGTACCTTTTATGAAGACAACACAATGATACTATCTGCCAATTTTGAAGAAATGTGAGGCTTTTTGAACTGCATTGAGAAGTCTGACATTAAAATAAACGTTCAAAAACGAAATTCCTCGTAGAGTACCAACAGAAAATCAATTAGACTGTCATCACCCTGAAAAGGGACACCTATTGTAGGGTCCTCGGAAACTAGAAAATGAGATATGGATATAGGAATATCATTCAATATATCAAGGGGTACTGTATGTTCCTGAAATTACACACATACTTTATGTAACTGTGATTCCTGATTCAAGACTCGTTGGAAAAATATGTTACCAGCGCTGCTCTATTGTCTCAAAGGATGGACATTGAAGGCTTCATCAATGAAACAACTTCATATTTCTGAAGTGTGGATGTACAGCAGAATGTTGCAAATGCCGTGCATCACCATTTCGTTGTGCTGAATAGTTATGTGAAATCTTAAACCTCACAAAGCGCAGAAAAGGAATCGATTTTGTTTACATCTTCCAAAATAGCCAATATTACCTGATTTAACTGACCACATAATGGAAGATAGAAGGAAAACGTGGAAGTGGGTGAAGAAAATTATGCGGGGCGTGGAATTACCGGCGTGTATGATAAGATAGTCCTTATACGGAAAGCGCAAAATAGAAAACAGTTACTCCGTGATGGTCAGCGAACTTCTGTGAGGAGACGCACCTGAATAATAATTTCAATGTAACATGATCGTGTTTCACTATAGAAAATAGAAACACAGGATGATTTTACTGTGCACTCTACTCACCGTATCGGATATAGTTTCAACCTTACTTACAAATTTCAAACAGTTTACGAAATATCACTTGTTTGTAATAGCGCCAGTAATCGAGGACTGTGGACAGAATTGTGATTGTAGTGACTGGCCGACTGTCTGCTATCGGCTGTCCTCATAACACTGAAGTGAATCCAAGGAGTATAAAATGTATTTTTAACGTGATCACGGTAGCACACACACATTATTCTGAAAGACAGTCATTAACCACAGTTGGCACGCATTTTCATACTGATACGTAATTTTGTATCTTCTTCGAAGATACAGAGTGGAATTAAATTCATACAGTACAGCTCTAGGTACAGCTCCAGGAGGTGTTGTAATATATGACTTTGACTATAGGTCGAATTTGGTGGTAATAATGTGAAACGTACAACGAGGAACAGATCCCGAAACCATGCCTAATACCAAACAGTCTTACCAGTTGTGTTTATGGTTATTAGATGCATTAATGCGCTGAGAGTGCTCGACTATCATTTGAGGGGGCCTTGAGGATAAAAGAAAAGGAAGATCGCAAGTGGACTATCGATGACGCATGCCCGTTTTACCTGTGGTCAGTCGTGTTCCACAGTTGGTACACAAAATATAGTCCTAACAGCACTGAAAATAAATTTTAGTTCTGTTAAAGGAACGCATTATTCTTTTATCTACCACAATACAAAAGATGGAAGAGTTCCCTTACTGCAGGGAGTAAAAAAACGTAATATTGAACTCCAACGGGAAAATGTTGAAGAGGAAAGGCATCCTCTAATTGGAGACCCTGGTATTGTCGAGATTCTGATATGTACGTTATTATACTCCAAGTGATTTGGCAATAACGTACGTTATCTCCCGGTTAGGAGATGGGTTTAAACTTCATCATACGAAATTCTAAAGATGGTTTCATACCGGGCAACTTGAATTAAGGTACTGAGCGAGTTGTCCGTGCGGTTAGGATCGCGTAGCTGTGGGCTTGTATTCGGGAGATGGTGTGTTCGAATCCCACTGTCGGGAGTTCTGAAGATGCTTTGCCACTTTCATAACAGGCAAATGTATATTATTGCAATATTAGAAATATGAAAATGATATTTTATGTTTAACATCATCATCATCATCATCATCATCATCATCATCTGTTTACCCTCCAGGTTCGGTTTTCCCTCGGACTAAGCGAGGGATCCCACCTCTACCGCCTCAAGGGCAGTGTCCTAGAGCTTCAGACTCTTAGTCGGGGGATACAACTGGGGAGTATGGCCAGTACCTCGCCCAGGCGGCCTCACCTGCTATGCTGAACAGGGGCCTTGTGGAGGGATGGGAAGATTGGAAGGGATAGGCAAGGAAGAGGGAAGGAAGCGGCCGTGGCCTTAAGTTAGGTACCATCCCGGCATTCGCCTGGAGGAGAAGTGGGAAACCACGGAAAACCACTTCGAGGATGGCTGAGGTGGGAATCGAACCCACCTCTACTCAGTAGACCTCCCGAGGCTGAGTGGACCCCGTTCCAGCCCTCGTACGACCTTTCAAATTTCGTGGCAGAGCCGGGAATCGAACCCGGGCCTCCGGGGGTGGCAGCTAATCACGCTAACCACTACACCACAGAGGCGGACTATGTTTAACATAACTTTTATTATTACAATTGGCTTTACGCCGCACCGACACAGATAAGTCTTATGACGACTATGGGATAGGAAAGGCCTAGGAGTAGTAAGAAAGCGGCCGTGGCCTTAATTAAGGTATAGCCCCAGCATTCGCGTGGTGTGAAAATGGGAAACCACGCAAAACTATCTTCAGGGCTGCCGACAGTGGGGTTCGAACTCACTATCTCACGGATGCAAGCTCACAGCTGCGCGCCCCTAACCGCACGTCCAACTTGCCCGGGAAACGTAACCTTTACAATGGTGTTCCTTTCCAGGGTTATAAAAGCGTTCTTAATATTCTTCAATCGCCATCCGCCTTAAACGATGTTCCAATGCCGGGTTTCACTAACATTCATATAAATCTATTGACGCTGGCTCCTCACACACAATCACTCACCGATCTCGATAGCTGCAGTCGCTTAAGTGCGGCCAGTGTCCAGTAATCGGGAGATAGTGGGTTCGAGCCCCACTGTCGGCAGCCCTGAAGATGGTTTTCCGTGGTTTCCTATTTTCACGCCAGGCAAATGCAGGGGCTGGACCTGAATTGAGGCCACGGCCGCTTCCTTCCACTTTCTAGGCCTTTCCTATCCCATCGTCG